>NC_064642.1:520794434-521419434 GCF_023864345.2 Schistocerca serialis cubense | reverse complement strand
CGAACCTCGCAGAACTAGCACTTCTGAAAGAAAGGGTATTGCGGAGACATGGCTTAGCCACAGCCTGGGGGATGTTTCCAGAATGAGATTTTCACTCTGCAGCGGAGTGTGCGCTGATATGAAACTTCCTGGCAGATTAAAACTGTGTGCCGGACCGAGTCGTGAACTAGGGACCTTTGCCTTTCGCGGGCAAGTGCTCTACCGCAATATCCTTTCTTTCAGGAGTGCTAGTTCTGCAAGGTTCGCAGGAGAGCTTCCGTAAAGTTTGGAAGGTAGGAGGCGAGGTACTGGCGGAAGTAAAGCTGTGAGGACGGGGCGTGTGTCGTGCTTGGGTAGCTCAGTCGGTAGAGCACTTGCCCGCGAAAGGCAAAGGTCCCGAGTTCGAGTCTCGGTCCGGCACACAGATTTAATCAGCCAGGAAGTTTCATATCAGCGCACACTCCGCTGCAGAGTGAAAATCTCATTCTGGAAACGTGCGGATTGTATTAGTACTGAATTCTTCCGCTGTATCACAGTCCTGTGTTCTAAGAGAGCTCCCCGTACATCTGTGGTCGTCTCTCAGGTGAGCCTAGTAGTCTGATTCTGTGTGTCGTGTGAAGGGAACTATCTGGTACGTATCTATCGTGTAGCAATCCGAGGCATAGACAAACACTGATCGCGACAGAAAGGGAGAAGTGATGTAATCGGCGTCGACTTTGCTTTCACGCAGGTAGGGAACTCCCTCGGCGGCAGTCCACATTATCTCGCTGCAGTGGGCGCGCGAGAGAGCGGGATTAATCCATAGCAGCGGGCGGAGCCGACAGTGGCAGAGGTCAGGAGCTCGGCGCGCCTCGTTGCCTGGCAACCGGCCAAGCAGACACACGCTGGTCACTCACCACTCCCTGCCACGCGACAATTGCCTGCCTCATTCCTACCGCCCGGCTTTCTCTCATTAACCATTACGAAATTCGCCATCTTATTTTTTGCACTAGCGGCTTAGGTAAGCTCCAGTTAACGGTTCCTTTATTGCGTTAGATTACTGTGCATTTTACGAGCACAGAGGCGCTTTTCATACTGTACTACGAGGAGACTCCAAAAAGTAATTTACACATGTTGTCCCACGTTAAGATCATTGCGCAACAAGGGTGGCGCATTGTCAAAAGAGCGCACATGTTCTGAGTTTCTTGCAAGCACACTTCTGCTGCAGCAGAGATGACAGGTGCATCACAGAGCGCTAGTGAAGTGGCGTAGCTACAAGAAACATACTTCAGAATTGAAGTATGCAGGACAGCAGGAATCTTGTGCCCAGAACGTCTACATTTCGCACAAATTCGTTTTGAGATTCTTGCGGTTCATAGACCAAACGCAATGTCGTGTCCAGCCGTATTGAAGTTGTGCCAAAAATTTGAACCAAGTTGCACAAACGTGAGTGATGCTGATCGTAATTCCCGAATAGCTCAGAGACCAAGAAGTGGATTTCTGCTGTCAAGGAACTGAACGATTGGTAGAATTTTCCGACCGTTGTTTACAGACACTTGTCGTAAAAACAGTGCTACGTATATGTGTCACTCTGAAGTGTAGTACAGCATATAGCATTCAATAAAAGTTGCTTGGCATGCCACAATAATACGTAACTTCCTTTTTAAAGCCCCATCATAGATGAGGCATGGCAGAAGATAGAGTTTTTGTCAGGTAACTGCAAGTCGTTCACAGTGGCTAGTGGTTCAAGCAGCAGTAAAAGTCTCAATTTAATCGATATGTTTCGACATCCCAGTGAATATACAAGGTGATCATGCAAGATATCGAAATTTTGGACAAAGCAAGGTTTTCTTTAGGGTCAACAGATGTCATTTTCCTATCTATACAGTATAGTACTAAAGGACACTTATACTGTAGATTGTCCTTTGAGTTTTTTACTGTGGCCGGTTACTCGGTGGACAAGTAAGACTCAAAGCAACGGCTGAATAAAAGCCGAGCATAGCACTTTGAAGGTGTGGCGGAGGAACTTTAAGTTCCGTGCCACCCTCCGACGGTGGAAGGACAGAGGAGGGGTGCAGTAATGCGCCAACGCTATGGTCAAGGTGAAAAGTGGCTGGACGTGAATAGGCCACTGTTAGTGGCTGTACGAAACGGGCAGAAAAACGTGGTCGTATGTGGCCTATCGTTAGTCATAGCCCGAATCTGAGTCCTCCAGGATGGTGAGCGGAACGGGGTGTCGGTGCCAGCGCCGTGGAACTGTGGTCCCGATGGTTTGGAGTCCAGCGATTGTCTCACGGAGGACGTCCACTTTTCCGTACAGTTGGCGAGCCTTATGGCGAATGGTCGTCTTGAGAAGGGCTGTAGTTGTCTCCTCATGCAGATTGAGATTACAGATGTTGCTAAAGTTTTATTTGTAAGATACCAATGTAATCGAGCAAACGTTAGTCTACCGACAGGAGAAAACTTTTTTTGTTTTTCTTTTTTTGTTATCGTTGTCCTGATTGTTTTGATGTGGCACGCCACACTACCTGTCCCGCGCTAACCCCTTCATCTCAAAGTAGCACTTTTAACCAACATCCTCAACTATTTGTTGGATGTATTTCAATCTCAATCTTCTCATACAATTTTTGCCCTCTGCAGCCCCCTCTAGTACGATGGTGGAAGTTATTCCCTGATTCGTCAACAGATGTCCTACCACACTGTCCCTTCTTCTTGTCAGTGTTTCCCATATTCTCGTTTCCTCGCCTATTATGCGAAGACCCTCCTCATTCCTTATCTTATCAGTCCACACAAGTTTCAACATTCTTCTGTAGCACCACTTCTCAAACGCTTCAATTCTCCTCTGTTCAAGTTTTACCACTGTCCTATATTTCACTATCATAAAATATTATGCTACAAACGTACATTCTTACAAATTTCTTTCTCAAATATAGGCTTAAGTGCCGTATTACTAGCTTCTCGTAGCCAGGAATGTACTCTTTACCTGGCTAGTATGCTTTTTATGTCTTTGTTGCTTCTTACGTCATGAGTTGTTTTGCTTCCAATGTAACACAATGCCTTAACATTGTCTGCTTCGTTATCATCAATTTTGATGTTAAGTTTCTAGGAAGTCTCGTTTCTGCTATTTCTAATTACTTTTGTCTTACTCTCAATCCAAGTTCTGTACTCATTAGTCTGTTCAATGTATTCGACACATCGTGTAATTCTTCTTTACTTTCACCGAGGACAGCGACGTCTTTAACAAATTTTAGCTTTGATATCCTTTAACTCAAAATTTTATTCCCACACTTGAGCCTTTCTCTTATTTTCGTCATTGCTTCTTCGATGTATAGACTGAACAGTAGGGGCAAAGACATTGTCCCTGTCTTACACCTTTTTTAATCCGAACACTTCATTCTAGGTCTTCCAGTCTTATTGTTCCCTCTTGGTTGTTGTACATTTGCATATTACCTGTCTTTCCCTATAACTTACTCCTTTTGATCAGAATTTCGAACATCTTGCACCATTTTACATTTTATAGGCCGACAAATCCTATGAGCGTGTCTTGATTTTTCTTCAGTCTTACTCCCACTATCAAACGCAGCTTCAGAACTATCTCTCTGATGCCATTACCCTTCCTAAAGCCAAATTGATCGTCATGGAACAGATCGTCAAATTTGTTTTCCACTCTTCCGTATATTATTCTTGTAAGTAAGTGGATGCATGAGCTATCGATCTGATGGTGCGATAGTTCTCCCCTCTACCTGCCGTTGCTAGCTTCGGAAGTCTGTGGATGATATTTTTCCGAAAGGCTGAGGGTACGCCGCCAGAGTCATAAATTCTGCACACCAGATTGAATACTCGTTTGGTTGCCATCTCCTCAAATGGTTTTAGATATTCCGATGGAATGTCATCTATCCCTTCTGCCTTATTTGATCTCAAGCCTTCCAGAGCTCTTTTAAATTCTGATTTTAGTGCTGGATTCCCTATGTTCTCCAAATTGACTCAAATTTCATTTTCCATCACGTCATTAGACGAGTCCTCCACCTCATAGAGGCCTTCATTGTACTGTTCCTAGCTCTCCACTCTGTCCTCTGCATTTAACAGTGGGATTCCCACTGCATTCCTCATGCTTCCACCATTACTTCTAATCTGAGCGAAGGTTGTTTATACTTTTCTCTAGGCTGAGTCAATCCTTCCAATGATCATTTCTTTTTCTGTTTCTTCGATTTTTCTGCAGCCATTCGCCCTGGCTGTCCGGCAATTCCTATTATTTCCTTCCTAGGGGATTTATATTGCTGTATTCCTGTCGTTCCCTTAACATTTTTGTACTTTCTTCTGTCGTCCATCAATTTACAAAACAAAATTTAAAAGAATAGCGTAGTTCTAATTACAGTGACATTAAGACACTAACTACTACATTTTGAGAGCAGAGTTTGTAGACTACTTGTCAGTTCTTTCAGTGGATTTTCTTCCTGTATGTGAGTGTAATTGTTCGACACTGCTCTTCCATTACCTAGGGCATCAATGATTCAAGACGACCCTTATTAGCCCATGCCTCTTCCGGATTGATTGAGTCGCCACTATGACTTCCTTGGTAGCAAGAAATCTGTAATCCACTCTTCGGATCCGGAAAGATTGCGATATCTCTTGGGCTTCTCTCCCTCCAGTCCTTTCTCCCCTTTTTTTGTTTAAGGTGCCTGTAATTAATTTTCCACATCTTGATAGGCTGAATATTTCGATAATTAGCGACACTGGAACAGCTGCTGTAGGCCTGTGTGGGGAGAAAGAATTGTGTTGGCATTGACTCACTTGTACGACTCCGTAGAGAATTACTCCTGCTGATCCTTGGAGAGCGATGCAGCCAAGAGGCGGGAGTAGTTCACCCATCGTCCTCAAGGTAGCGCGACGCTGCAAGTCAACCTTGTTCGCGTAAACACTCGTTTGCCATGCGGGGACAGTGTACCCCACAAACTGGGAATGTGAATAACAGAAGAATTCGCACAGGTGGGGGACGCCATTTGTTTCCTGGCTCATCTGACAGTCCTCCATCCGTCCCCCCCCTCCCCCCCCCAATCTGTCGTGACTTAGCACCGGCTAGAGAAATTAACATTACCGTAGCAGAAATCTGAGGCGTGCAGTGATTTTATATCACTAATAAATAAAACTGGAAAAGAACGGAAGTGATGCGCTTGTCGTGTGGTGTTATGGAAGGACGCTGAAAATTACGTAGATTGATAAGAAATTAGGTGGTTCTGCGCAGAATCGGCGAGGAAAGGAATATATAACAAATACTATGAAAGAACAGAGTGATAATGCACGTGTTAAAACATCGAGCAATAATTTCTGTGCCACTAGAGGAAGCCACAAAGTGTAAAAATTGTTGGTGCGGAGAGATAGAATAGATCCGAATAACAATTGGTGACTTTAGATGTAGGCTCTGCTCTGAGGTGAAGACAAAGACATAGTTATAGCGGAGTGGATGAAACCAGTCAGCGCATGAAACACTGCCACCCCCGCCCCCCTCTCGCGCCAGATGGGGATGAAATGATGATGAAGACAACTCAACACCCAGTCTCTGAGCGGAGAAAATCTCCGACTCAACCGGAAATCGAACCCGGGCCCGTAGGACGGCAATCCGTCACGCTGACCACACAGCTATCGGGGCGGACGTTACATAATGATTTACAGGGTGGTTAGAAACAGTTTGGAAAACTTGTAAGGTTGTTTCAGGGGAGGTTGTGCTGAGAACTAATTGTAAAAAAAAAAAAAATTCTACACGTTCCCGAGTTATTTAGCATTGAAGGTAGCGGTTCAGGTCATCCCGAGCGCAAATTCAAGCAGCCTGTGAGAGACAGTGTCGCCACGCTTGTTCTTTGTTTGCTTTTCTCAAACAGAATAAACGTAGCTTTTACTCACCTAGTTTAAATTTTTCACTTCCATAAAAGGCACATTTTAACTGGTAATGATCATTCCAACAAGTGGTTACTGACGAACCCACTGATGTCTGTGCGCTACCGCTTTTTAGCGCGTGCAAGTGGTTTAATTTTCGCGCGCAACGGCCTAATTTGCTAACTTCAGTGCTAAATAACTCAGAAACGGCGCAGCGCATCTAATTTGTTTTCTTAACAACTATTTCTCGGCATAGCCTCTCCTGCAACGCCCTTACAAGCTTTTCAAACTGTTTCTACCACCGTGTATACGCTTCTGTCAAATGTATCGTGTGCTCAGTTTTAACATGAGTCATTGTCTGAAACATGTAATTTTATCTTCCTCCTCTACTGAGGTGTACTACATGCAATTAAAATATCTGTTAGTATGCCGAATACCCTAAGTCTGCCACTGAATAATGAAAGAGCTCACCTACGACGTTTTATCAATTGACGATTTAGACAATATCCTACAACATTTATGTCACGTTTAACAATCAGCGCAAAAGAGGCTCAGTCACAATCAAGGGAGGGACTCAAAACTTGTTGCTAGAAGTGTTTACATATTTGTACATAAATTTTCAAATTTAACTGAAGAACGTAGTAGAGTGGAAACTAAGTCTCGAAAAGGTAAGGAATTTTAGAAATTACAATCTACGTTTAACAAACCCACCCGAATAGCCGTGCTCGTTAGTACGTCACTTCCAGGATTGTGGGAGGTGACCCGGCTCCAGATCGAATCCGCTTGGCGGGTTAACTATGAGAGCCGGTGTTATTAGGTTTTATTGTGATTATTGTTAAAAACGTAGACATCTGTTGTATGCCAAAGGCGAGCGTGGCAGGTAATTATATTTGTTATGACGGGAAGGAGGGAGGCTTGAGAGATGGAGAGAGACACACGTGACAAACGGTAAGTCTCCCCCCCCCCCCAAAAAAAAACGCACCCCTGAACGGACTTGTGAATGATAGATTAATCGAAGAGACACGATCAGATGGGCGCGGTTCGCTTATCACTACTCATTCCCTGAGTCCATGCTTTGGTCCAACCTGTTCATCAGAGTTTCATTTGGGTCCCAGGCACTAAAGTGGTCGGAATACATTTATATGTGGAAAGAGCATGATAAGCAGACCGCACCCAGTGCGTTAGATGGTGTCTCTTCGATTGACCGATCATTCGCTACTATCCGAGTGAGTTATATGTAGCACCAAACATTCACTCTCAAGCATCAAGGTACATTTATTAAGACAACGTGGTATAGTGAAATGTGTATTAAATATGAATAACGGGTTTACAATAGAACATCAAGGGTAGTCCAAAGAATGCTCTCCATTAGCAGGTAATCTCGCCACATCGACTCTGGTCTTCATATCCGACAGACGGAACAGTACTTTTTGAAAGTAATGAAGATTGATTGGAAAACGAATATTTGTTGCACGTACAGAGAGAAGCTAAGTCACAATAAAGTCATTCATTAAAATGTATAGCCGTCCTCATTCGAAGGAACTGATTGATTACTGCAATAAGCAAGTCATGTGACAGGCGCGTATGTCGCAGCCGGCTGACCTATTAGCCGCGAAAGTGGCAGGGCTTCCAGTCTCGCGGTGAACCCAAATCCACAAATTCAGTACATTCAAAGATGCCACAGAGGACACAGTCAGAGGAACACGGATATTGACTACCTTGTGCAAAATATGAAGCTTATATAATTCTCTCTCATTCATAAGACATGCATGTTAGAATATCAAAAAATGGTGCAAATGGCTCTAAGCAATATGGGAGTTAACCTCTGAGGTCATCAGTCCCCTAGGCTTAGAACTACTTAAAGCTAACTAACCTAAGAACATCACACACATCCATGACCGAGGCAGGATTCGAACCAGCGACCGTAGCAGTAGCGCGGTTCCGGACTGAAGTGCCTAGAACCGCTCGGTCACAGCGGCCGGCGTTAAAACATCAAACTAGTTCGGTGAGGGGGAATTCTTGTGCAGAAAGTTTCAAAATGGTTCAAATGGTTCTGAGCACTATGGGACTTAACTGCCTTGGTCATCAGTCCCCTAGAACTTAGAACTAATTAAACCTAACTAACCTAAGGACATCACACACATCCATGCCCGAGGCAGGATTCGAACCTGCGACCGTAGCGGTCTTGCGGTTCCAGACTGCAGAGCCTTTAACCGCACGGCCACTTCGGCCGGCTGCAGAAAGTTTAATGCAGGATCCTATTGACTGAACATACTTTTCTTTCCATGTTTGCTCTTCTCTTGCAGATACCACATCATTACCTTATGAATGCGGCAGAATATTTTGATGACACACGAATGATGCTTGCTTCAGCAAACACAAAAACATTCTTGCCGTTTGGTTGACGTCTCAAAACGACACATCGTCTGAAATTAAATTAAAGATAAAGAACTGACTTCCAAGACCGCCTTAAGATTTTTATAGATCTGGACATCTTAACCGAATGACGGTGCAAATAAGAATGTTTGATACATTTGTATCTTGTACTTATAGAACAAGTCTTTACAGATACTTAAAGAATGGAAACTAATATCTGCTGTTTCTTACTAACGGACCTGCAACAGTAATGGCCATGAACATATAATACATAAATCAGTGTTCCATATAAACTCTTACGGAAGAACATCTTAACAATGTCTGTGAAATAAAAGTTTTTCTACTTTGTACACGTACTCCAAATGATTTACGGTTGTAAGGATCACGTGCTCTCTGGAAAACAATGAAAGAACAAAACAGTGTCAAAATTAGGTTCAATAATAGTTTAAAATTGTTCTGCTTTGTCTGCCAGATATCAGTGCGCAACAATGAGAATATATTCTAGTCATCATACAACGTCAAAGAATAAACGACGGGACTCAAGTGTAGAGCTGGCCAGCAGAGAGATTACGGAGAAAGTGGTCGGAACACGAACACGAAATGACTGAATGCAAAAAATGTAAGGAATTGTATTGTCATTCAAATTCTCAATTACACCACGGGACGACGGGCATTACATTACATAACAGAACACTGAATTCGATATCGATCGCCGTAGTGTTGCTGCACTGCCGAAGAAAACAATTCAATAAATATTTCCAGAATTCTCTGAAAACATCCCCCAGGCTATGGTTAAGCCATGTCTCAGCAGTATCCTTCCTTCCAAGAGTGCTAGTCTTGCAAGGAACGCAGGAGAGCTTCTGTGAAGTTTGGAAGGTACGAGACGAGTAGGTGGTGCGTGAGTCGTGCTTCGGTAGCTCTGTCGGTAGAACACCTTACCCCGAAAGGCAAGTTCGAGTTCCGGTCTGGCACACAGTTTTAATCTGACAAGAAGCTTCAACGAATTTGGTTTGTATTGAAGTTAAGCCAGTCTCACTGTTAGGAAATGAAAGGTAAAGGATAGATGCAGTACTGTCGCATCAATAATAATGGAATTCCGTTGCGATTCGATTACATGTCAGGATACCGTGGTGAATGCCTGTACAGTGGAACATTTTTGTTGTTATGGATGAAAAGGACGAGGCGGATGAAACGCCTGTTAAGGCAAACAGCCCACACGGCTTGAATAATACGAAGGGATTGCCTAGCTTAGCGTCCAACGGACGGAGCACGAATGACAGTGTCACGTGTCGTAGTTCCGTCATATACTGTTGAGAGCTCTGTGATTGCTTAAATGATATGAAATACAACAGGAGCTTGACACCACCACCTGTCTTCTGCTTGCTTGACAAATTGTAGTGACCGAGCGAGGTGGCGCAGTGGTTAGACACTGGACTCGCATTCGGGAGGACGACGGTTCAATCCCGCGTCCGGCCATCCTGATTTAGGTTTTCCGTGATTTCCCTAAATCACTCCAGGCAAATGCCGGGATGGTTCCTCTGAAAGGGCACGGCCGAATTCCTTCCCCATCCTTCCCTAATCCGATGAGACCGATGACCTCGCTGTCTGGTCTCCTTCCCCGAAACCAACCAACCAACCAACCAACAAATTGTAGTGCAGAAAACATCTTCAACCTGTGGGATTCGACCTACCTTAGAATCTAACAACACGTCACGTTGGCTGGAGGGTGCAGATTTTTTATTACAGCGACTTCTATATACCACAGCTTGAATTTGAATTTATGTTAGGCACCGTGAGTACAGGCAGGGTTTATTCCCTCACTGTAAACTGAAATTGTTCACTAGCAAAAGCGAGCTGACAGAAAATATTTTTCTGTACGATATTGCGGTGCCTGTGTTGTTCAGAAGTACGAAGAAAAATACGATGCGAATACATTTCACGAAAATGTTTTGCTGATTTAGTAAAGTCTATCCAACTCTGTGAGCACATATTTGTACTAAACCTCTTACATTTCTCGTTATTTGAAAGCCTAACACGACATCTGTGCTGCAGTGTTTTACATTGGTGACTATGGAGGCATACGTTGCGTTGACTTCAAATTTTCTCTGCAGTGATTTGGTGTGGGAGCATGTCCACACAGCCTCTAAGATCATCTATGAACCGTCTGAATGAAGAAGCTGCAACAAGACACTGAATTTTCATCAAGTTGTTAGTCATGCACCAGGCTGGGAGCATTTCTCAGAGAGAAATCTGAACTTGAAACTTCGTTGTGTCGCGCTCGAACACAGACCATTGCTTTAGGCAAGTAATGTATTTAGCAGCTGAGGTATTCTGGGACAACTCATGATGCATTTCACTGACAACTGTCCAAAGGAGAGAGGTGCTTTTAGGAAGAGCAGTGAGGCACATCAAGTGCCGTTTCGAGATAACTCCATGAAATTCAAAGGTCAGCCTTTCAATCCCAGTTTGGAACATGTTTTAATCTGCCGAATTTGTTGAACAATGAAAGATTCATTGCGGAAATCTTACGTTTTTTGTCTCCTTGCATGGGGAGAAATGATCATTGTTATAAAATAAAGAAATCAGAGCTCGCACGAAAAGCTTTAATGGCTCGTTTTTCTCATGCTGTTTAACAATAGAACGATGGAGTACTAACTTGAAGGTGGTTCGATGGACCCTCTACCAGGCACATAATTGTGAATTATAGAGTAGGCATGTAGATGCACGCATAAAAATGGCTAAGAAGAGACATAAAATAACTTTGACCCATCTTACGATTTATACCGACTTGATATTGGAAGAGAAGAAATAAAAGAAAAAAGAGGAGAGGAGAAGAGAAGAGAGGAGAATAGAGCAGTAGAGGAGACTAAAAGAGAGGAGAGGAGAGTAGAGGAGGATACGGGAGAAAAGAGTATAGGGGAGAATAGAGTATTGGGGAGAACAGAGGAGCGTAGCGGAGAAAAAAGGACAGTAGAGGAGAATAGAGGAGAGTAGAGGTGAGGAGTGGGAAGGAGACGAGAAGAGAGTAGAGGAAAATAGTGAGGAGGAGAATGGAGGAGAGGAGAATAGTGGAGAGGAGAGGAGAACACAGCAGACGAGAGGAGAATAGAGGAGAGAAGAGAAGGTGGAAAGAAATAAGAAGAGGTGAGAAAAAAATAAAAGAACAGCAAGAGTAAAAAAATAAACCAGAGGCTACAGATGAGAAAAAAGAGATACGATAAGAGAAAAGAGAACAGTTGAAGAAACAGAAGACAGAGAAAGGAATGAAGCTCCTGATTTCAAATCTCAGTCCAGTTTCTCGATAAATGTTCCTATAAATCATGGGGAACTTCCGCAGGAAGTTCCTTAAGCGTTCATTTTACCATTCCAATCGGAGCCATTTGTCTTAGACCTCAAAGAGAGCTACTATCAACAATGCATTATCTTTTTCTGACTGCTGACTGGATAGTGACAACGAAGGGCATTGTAAATGGTAAAGTTTAATTCATGAAGTTTTTCAATGAAAGCTGTTTTATTCGTTGCAATGCTTTTTTAGAAATTTTACTACACTTGGTGTAACTAGAGCCTTGAACTGCTCATTCAACGTGTTGTGCTTCATTATTCGTGATGAGGAGAGCTCGTGAATCACCGCTCGGCATAACCTTGCGTTATAAGAAGCCCATTGACTTAATTGAGTAGCAGCTGCGCGTTAGAAGGAGCGCGTTGTATTAGCCTAACGGCAGGCGTGACTAGTGTGAAAGCTTCCATGTCATTAGAAGAGATTGTTATGGGGAAAATGATGAATTACGATGCGAAAAAAGGTCGTAACATTTAAGTATCGAAGAATAAATAGATAACTTTTAACGTACCGTATCTGAAACTATTACTTTGGAAGGACATATTAATTGACGAAAATTAAATTGTGCTCTTACGTCCTGTAAAGGAAAAGAAAGTATGGCGAAGATGAGAATACGACTAGTAGGGAACCCGACTAGTAGGGAACGTATCTTGCTTCAAGATGACCCTTTTTGTCATAGGATAACCCGAGAACACTTAATCAGTGAAAATCGTCTATAGGACCTGTTTCTTTTATTTGATTGGTCACACATAGCCCAACCAGTCTCCAAGTTCTGTGCATCATGAGATGGTAGATCGTCGTCACAATGTCCCTGGAGAAATGTCTGCAAACTACGTCGGAAGAGGACAGCCAATGGGAAGGCGTTATGGTTTGGGTAGCGTTGGCTCGGCATTCTCTGCAACTGTTGCTCTATGCGGAAGGTGCTCTTCATCGGTTTTACTACGAACCAGTTTTGAGGGATCATATTTATCCGTATATAATGATTTTATTCCCTGTAGGGGACTGGATCTTACTTGAGTGTAGGTGCCCACAATTTCCTGTAAGAGCACGGCACGATTTCGAAGAGATCTTAATCCAGACAAACATTCTAACGATGTATCTCGATAGCGTATAAAAAGGGAGCATTTACAAAGAAGATGACGGCTCGTCACAGAACGACTCCTGCTGATCAAAGTGAAATTCCGTGTATAGGTACCTTATATGTTTCTGAAACTCAAGCTTCGTTGTTGTATTCTATAGCCACGGTTCCACCATAGGAGGCGGTAATTAAATACCTAAAATGCTTTGTGGTGATTTCTTTTAATATCATCAAATATGGCTACTCCTCCTTCTTAAAATTTGATAGGTGGAAGAAGATTACTAAAGAGAACTATATCTCGATCTTCTTTTAGATTTTTAGTATTAATTATTTTGGAGGTGTTTATACTTTACACACACACACACACACACACACACACATGCGGTAGCGTTCTCGCTTCCCACGCCCGGGTTCCCGGGTTCCCGGGTTCGATTCCCGGCGGGGTCAGGGATTTTCTCTGCCTCGTGATGGCTGGGTGTTGTGTGCTGTCCTTAGGTTAGTTAGGTTTAAGTAGTTCTAAGTTCTAGGGGACTTATGACCACAGCAGTTGAGTCCCATAGTGCTCAGAGCCATTTGACCCACACACACACACACACACACACACACACACACACTTATACGTACATACATACATACATACTTCAGCAACAGAACCCAGACACCATTGATCTAAGGAGGCTCTTCTTCCCAACTGAAATTAATATTATGGTTAGCAATTTTATCTGCCCTCTGTACAATCCGTCACGGCACACTATCCTGGCACCGAGGAGCTCTTTCTTATCCAACCGTATCGTAACTGCAAAATATATTCCGACATTTCTGATCTATCAGTTTCCATGCTACGGCAGTTGTCTTTTAAGGAGTAAAAATTCATCCGACCGCAACATATTAGTCCTAAAAATTTGAATGATTGTAATTACTGAAAATTTATAAACGTGCCTAACAAAGATCTGTCTTTTGTGCAAACCATTATCACAAGAGATGATTCCTGGCGTTATCATTTCCTTCTGTGGTCAGGTAACCAAGTATCAGAGTAACAACGTGAATGGCGTGTCTTTGGACCGAGACTGATATAACCGCTTGTTAACGTTTCTGGAGCGTTATGGATATTGGAAAAACGTATTGTGATGAATGTGAATTACGCTGAATGAGAATATACTTTTATTCATCGTTTGTTCTCTGTGGTTTGATAGCATTCAACGTGGTTTTTATACGAATCTTGCGCCGCACAGTGACTGATAACTGGGCTGTACTTTTTCTTAAAAGCTGCACTTTGAAGATCTAAAAAGAATATCATCGCACGTACTAGGCAGGCAGTGCCATTACATCAGATCCCGGAGCCAGTAGCCAGTTGGATGGGCGTGATCAACGAGACAAACTTGCCGAGCTTTTAGAAGCCAATAAATTACATCTTTTTTATGTTGCTGAGCAACAGTCATACAATAATTTTTAAATGAAAGCACCGCAATTTGATTGTATTGTTGTTTATTTAATCACAATCCAGGTTTCGGCCTTTTATGCAATTTTCAAATGGTTAAGTTTATGTCATTAACATATATTTCAGAACATCGTGCTAATGTTAAACACATAAATGCAATCACTTGAAAATAGCATAAAAAGCCGAAACCTGGGTCGTAATTAAATAAACAACAATACAGACAAATGGCGGGGTGTTCATTTAAAAATGAATTACATCTGTTTCCGTGGAAATTTGAGGATGATGTTTTTGGTCAAATGTTTGAACGGGGTGAAAACAAGACTTCCTGGAAATTACACTACGGAGTTTTTTCCGAATTTTGCAAAGTCAAACGAAGAGTGGTAAGTGGGCGAATGAAGTTTCAAACCGACCAGACTTAAGGACTAGCTTTCAAAAAAAAAAATATTTCGTTGCTTGAAAGTAACCATGATAAATAAGAATAATTTAATTAGTTATTTAAGGGAAATTTTAAATATTTCACGAACAGCTACTGCTACGCAAGAAAAAGAAGTAAATGTAAGTTCTTCTCTTCAAGGCCTAGCTATTTTGTGCGTAAAAAGTTGCACTGGTCTGACATTTAATCTTCAAGAAATATATCAGTGAAATAAAGAAACTGAAAAAAAGAGCGTCAAGTTTGTTCTGAAATGATTTTTCTAAACGAAAAAGAAAGAAAACAGATTAGAGAAATATTTGACTCGCCCCTGAATTATGCCCGAAATCATGTACAGCAAATAAGGTGACGGTTGGGACTTTTAACTGAGATGTTTAACTTGGAATATAAGAATTATAAAGAGTACCAGAGAGCATTACTCCGGTTGATTATGTAGACCGTGCAGTGTGATTTGACGTACATGATATAGAGAATTATTGAGAGGTGCTTCAAATGATTCTCTAATGTGTTTCAGTTCCTGCTTCAAGACAAATATTTCCACAAACTATTTGATGCTTTTCTCAATTTTTTTATTGTATGATTATCTCCCTGTTGACTTTGAAGTGCGAAGTCATCCACATGCATGCTAAAAGGAATCACTTAAACTTCGGTTACACGATAAATCAGTCAAATCTAAAGGCCGTAAATTCAACTAAACACCTAGGAACTACAGTTACGAACAACTGAAATTGGAAGGAACACATAGAAAATGCTGCGGGGAAGGCTAACCAAAGACTGCGTTTTATTTGCAGGAAACTTAGAAAATGTAACATATCTACTAAGGAGACTGCCTACACTACGCTTGTCCGTCCTCTTTTAGAATATTGCTGCGCGGTGTGAGATCCTTACCAGGTAGGACTGACGGAGTACATCGAAAAAGTTCAAAGAAGGGCAGGACGTTTTGTATTATCGCGAAATGTGGGAAAGAGTGTCACAGAAATGATACAGCATTTGGGGTGGACATCATTAAAACAAAGGCGTTTATCGTTGCGGCGGAATATTCTCACGAAATTCCAATGACTAGATTTCTCCTCCGAATGCGAAAATATTTTGTTGACACCGTACGGAGAGATATAGGTGTCCACTCTTTCCGCGCACTATACGAGACCACTATACGAGACTGGAATAATGGAGAATTGTGAAAGTGGTTCGATGAACCCTCTGCCAGGCACTTCAGTGTGATTTGCAGAGTATAGATGTAGATGTAGATGTAGATATAGGTGTATTTCTGTTTTGTTGTTGTGGTGGCGGGAGTTGCGAGTTGACGGTTGGAGTCGTTCTTAGTGATGACCCTATATCAACCCAACAGTCTAATCTTTAAGACTTTGCTGTAAGTAGAGAGCTACACGGATTTTAATTATAGGCACAGAAGTAATGAGAAGTTTAAACTAATCTCGCGAATCAAAGCAAGGCTGCCGATCCTTCTTTAAATTGATTAGGTAGAGTGGTGGTGTAAATAATTATCCCGGGTCCGCCAATAAACGTTTTCCATTAATTGTTGGAGCAGTGCGTTGTTGAAATTATGTCTCGCGCTCTGCACACCGCCAAGAGTGCGAGGGTTATTGGCGCGGCCGCGGGAGTGTCCTGCGCGTCGTCACGGAAGCTTCGATGTTTTAGGAGAGGAACGCCTCAGTTGAAGCTGCGTAGCGCCTGAGCGTCGAAGCGAAAAGGCTGCACAGGGCACTGCCAACCCTGAACGGAACAGGGCCCGCTTTCCGACCTTTGAGCCTCCACTCCTCGTTCAAGCAGATCTAGTAAGACAGTGATCGCATACTCAGAGAGAGCTATCATTAGGAGGCAACGCCTGATAAGTATGCAACACACCTAACGCACAGCTAATGCGGGTACAACACTAACTGACCAAAGGTACAAGGAAAACTACCGTAGTGTAGTCTACGGTAGCCTGCAGTAGTTTTACAACAGGATCAACTCGTTCAGCTGCTTTGTATTCTGTATAACATAAGCAACATCTTTCTTTGCCGTGACGTGATAAGTTTTGAATTCAACGCTGTTGAAACAAAGCTAGCTTTCGTATGCTCGAATTATCCTTTCGAGTACTTTACTACAAAAATGGTTCAAATGCCTCTGAGCGCTATGGGACTTAACATCTGTGGTCATCAGTCCCCTAGAACTTAGAACTACTTAAACCTAACTAACCTAAGGACATCACACACATCCATGCCCGAGGCAGGATTCGAACCTGCGACCGTAGCGGTCACGCGGTTCCAGACTAAAGCGCCTAGAACAGCACGGCCACACCGGTCGGCGCTCCTAAAGGAGTGTGTGGTTGAAAAAAATCGGCGAACCGCATCTCAATATAATTGAATCATAGCAAAAGAGGCTGACCACCAGTTTATGAGAGTTGTGCAGAGTGGAGATGGTGAGTGTAAAGTCACTTCATGTAGTTCTTTCCTTTCACACTGGTTGGTGTCACCAAATCACAACCGAATAGCCACATTCCAACCTAACCTAGATCTCAGGCTAAGGTACATGTCAGTAAATCACAGTAACCAATTTTTTTTGTTTATATTAGAACAAATAAGCCCTCGGTCACAAATATTAAGTCAAAATTGACCAGGTTTCGATACTACTAAGAGCGTCGTCTTCAGAATTAAACTAACTGTTCTAAAACATAATAGGTATATAAGACATTAATAAACTCAAGTGTGTATTGACTGGAAAGAGATGCAGTACTTACAAGTCACATTCTAAAGAAATCTAAGCCGGAAAGGCGACGTCATAACAAGTTGTAAATAAGATAAGATGGCGAGCCGCTGAGGGCTGCTCGTACCTGAGTGAACACGGGCTTATTTGTTCTAATATTATTCTGACACGGTCACTGAACCTTAGCAGCTATGTTCAACGTTTTACATTTTTCTATTTTTTTTTTTTTGGCTTTCACTTTCGTTGGCTTTGTTGAAACGTCCCCTTAGAAAAATTAATGAATGACTGTGCTGATAAACCTCTTACAAGCCGGCCGGTGTGGCCGTGCGGTTCTAGGCGCTTCAGTCTGGAACCGCGTGACCGCTACGGTCGAAGGTTCGAATCCTGCCTCGGGCATGGATGTGTGTGATGTCCTTCGGTTAGTTAGGTTTAAGTAGTTCTAAGTTCTAGCAGACTGATGACCTCAGCAGCAGTTAAGTCCCATAGTGCTCAGAGCCACTTGAACCCCTCAGACTGTCACCACAACCAGGTTTTTCGCCTTCACATTCGTTTGCTTCACCAACTCATGAAGAGACCCTTGCGGAAAACCGCTTATCCCAGTAAGAACGGCAGGCTGCTCAGAAATGTGTCTCTGCAGAATGTGTCACTCTGCACGAATGTTCCAACGCCGATGACCGTGGCGGCTGGTGGGAGAGGTAGGGTCCAGAGATCTCCAGACGCACCACGCGGCGGGAGACAATATGGCTGCGAGTGGTCATTTCCGCGAGGCTGTAAGGCCGTCATTAGCGGCGCCTGAGAGAGCGGCATTGTGGTGTGGTGGGCCGGTAGGCGCGGCCCGCGGTGCTCCCGTTGGGGCGAGGTCGCCGCCGCCAGCAGCCAGCAGCCGGCTAGCGTCCCGCAAGTGGCCCAAGGCCGGCCGGTTGCCGGCGGCCCGCCAGCCGCAGGCTCAGCCTCTGCTCTGGCCGTTCCACATCGCGGCCCGCCGCGCCCACGTCCGCACTTCGCGCTGCCCGCCATTCACCCATCCCACGGGTGCTCCTCCACCACAGCACCACGCGCGTCTGTTCGGTGCTCAGACGTGGGAGACACGTGGTACGTCTGACTGACATCGGATCTCCACCAAAGGACACCGGAACGACAAGTTCTGAGCTGTACGGTTGAACAGTAAAAAAGTCAACTAAGGCCACTCAACTGGTGAAAGGCAACTGGAGCTGAGAAGCCAGAAAGACAACGCCACGAAGAGCAGTTGCGAACAGTTCACTAATAACACGACTCTATCTACGTGGTAGGCAAAATATAAGGGTCATCAAAAAGTTTCAGTTCGAAGGCCACATAGTCCATAATCGGTATTCCGATCAGACAAAATCGCCTTCAGCATCGAGGCAATAATTCCACCAACGTAACAGATTGAAGGCTCTTGCTGATAACCCAAGGAAATTCTGGTCTTACGTAAAATCGGTAAGCGGGTCGAAGGCTTCCATCCACTCACTCACTGATCAGTCTGGCCTGGCAACGAAAGACAGCAAAACGAAAGCTGAAATTTTAAATTTAGCATTTGGGAAATCTTTCATGCAGGAGGATCGTACAAACATACCGCCGTTTGAGTCTCGTACAGATTCCCGTATGGAGGACATAGTGATAGACATCCCTGGGGTTTTGAAGCAGCTGAATGGGTTGAAAATAAATAAATCGCCAGGTCCTGATCGGATTCCAATTCGGTTTTACAGGGAGTACTCTACTGCATTGGCTCCTTATTTATCCTGCATTTATCGGGAATCTCTTGCCCAACGTAAAGACCCGAGCGACTGGAAAAAAGCGCAGGTGACGCCTGTATATAAGAAGGGTAGAAGGACGGATCCTCAAAATTACAGACCAATATCCTTAACACCGGTTTGTTGCAGCATTCTCTAACATATTCTCAGTTCGAATATAATGAATTTCCTTGAGACAGAGAAGTTGCTGTCCATGTATCAGCACGGCTTTAGAAAGCATCGCTCCTGCGAAACACAACTCGCCCTTTTTTCACATGATATCTCTCGAACCTTGGATGAAGGGTATCAGACGGATGCCATATTCCTTGACTTCCGGAAAGCGTTTGACTCGCTGCCCCACTGCAGACTCCTAACTAAGGTACGAGCATATGCGATTGGTTCCCAAGTATGTGAGTGGCTCGAAGACTTCTTAAGTAATAGAACCCAGTACGTTGTCCTCGATGGTGAGTGTTCATCGGAGGTGACGGTATCATCTGGAGTGCCCCAGGGAAATGTGGTAGGTCCGCTGTTGTTTTCTATCTACATAAATGATCTTTTGGATAGGGTGGATAGCAATGTGCGGCTGTTTGCTGATGATGCTGTGGTGTACGGGAAGGTGTCGTCGTTGAGTGACTGTAGGAGGATACAAAATGACTTGGACAGGATTTGTGATTCGTGTAAAGAATGGCAGCTAACTCTAAGTATAGATAAATGTAAATTAATGCAGATGAATAGGAAAAAGAATCCTGTAATATTTGAATACTCCATGAGTAGCGTAGCGCTTGACACAGTCACGTTGATTAAATATTTGGGCGTAACATTGCAGAGCGATTTGAGGTGGGACAAGCATGTAATGGCAGTTGTGGGGAAGGCGAATAGTCGTCTTCGGTTCATTGATAGAATTTTGGTAAGATGTGTTTCATCTGTAAAGGAGACCGCTTATAAAACACTAATACGACCTATTCTTGAGTACTGCTCGAGCGTTTGGGATCGCTATCAGGTCGGATTGGGGGAGGACATAGCAGCAATTCGGAGGCGGGCTGCTTGATTTGTTACTGGTAGGTTTGATCATCACGCGAGTGTTACGGAAATGCTTCAGGAACTCGGATGGGAGTCTCTAGAGGAAAGGAGGCGTTCTTTTCCTGAATCGCTACTGAGGAAAGTTAGGGAACCAGCATTTGAGGCTGACTGCAGTACAATATTACTGCCGCCAACTTACATTTCGCGGAAAGACCCCAAAGATAAGATAAGAGAGATTAGGGCTCGTACATAGGCATATAGGCAGTCATTTTTCCCTCGTTCTGTTTGGTAGTGGAACAGGGAGAGAAGATGCTACTTGTGGTACGAGGTACCCTCCGCCACGCACCGTATTGTGGATTGCGGAGTATGTATGTAGATGTAGATGAAGACACCCGTTTGGCAAAACACCGTGACCTGCTGCGTGAAGAAGTCCGTAACTGCCTGCTGCACATCCTCACCCGACAGGAATCGTCGACCTTTCAAGGCCTTTTTAAGGGACCTAAGGTGTGACAATCGCAAGGGGAGGGATAAGGACTACAGAGTGGATGCTAGAGTGTCTTCCACTTGGCGTAACTTGTCCGACATAGAGACGTGGGACCAGCACGGAAGTTGCATCACCATTCCACAATAATGGTTTTCCACAGACATGCTACCTCATACACGTTCTTCAAAAAATGGTTCAAATGGCTCTGAGCACTATGGGACTCAACTACCGCGGTCATCAGTCCCCTAGAACTTAGAACTACTTAAACCTAACTAACCTAAGGACAACACACACATCCATGCCCGAGACACGATTCGAGCCTGCGACCGTAGCGGTCTCGCGGTTCCAGACTGTAGCGCCTAGAACCGCACGGCCACTCCGGCCGGCACACGTTCTTCATTCTCCGGTGGATGTCTAGTGGTGTTTGTCCTTCAGAAGCAAAAAAAAAAAAAAAAAAAAAAAAAGTAGCGCGTTGGTCCTGTTTGAATGCATTTGGTAACAACATCGCCATAGTTCACGTTTATACATTTATCGCGCCCACCTAGAAAGACTCGAATGCCACACTAATCCCTTGTCTATATGTTATGCTTATATACTCAATCGGAGTTGCGCTTCATTGCGTGTACGCTGCAGCAACGCCCTCAAATAGAAACTATTTGTAAAATAATTGAAAAGCCACGATCGCTTCAATATCGTATACTGGATGACCGGTTTCAGCACTCTGAAGGTGCCATCATCGGATCTGAAACGTGGATAAACATTTATAATCCACGTTTCAGATCCGATGATGGCACTTTCAGAGTGCTGAAACCGGTCATCTAGTAAAGGACATTGAAGCGATCGTGGCTTTTAAATTATTTTAAAAACAGAGTGATCGCCCCACGACACACCATGTGTTCACTGCAAGAAACTATTTGAGCGCCACTTATAGAACTGGCTTGGAAAGCATTTAATGCTCATTAAGATAGGCAACCCAACTTACACGGGTATTGCCTATTGGGTTGCCTATCTTAAGGAGCGTGAAATCTTTTGTGGACCAGTTTTATTCTGCCTCTTCTGCAGTATCGAAATGAAGTCATAAACAAAACAACAATTAGGAAAAGAGGCAATGGTGACTCATCCCATCGACAAGGGGAAAAGCTACTTTCTAGTGGTCCTCTAAAAACAACACAGATGCAGTGCACACTATTTGATCAGGTGTAGCTTGATACGATTTCAGCGCGATACTCCCATGAAGTCATCGATTAATACACTGATGAATCCCCATCTCCATATCGAATGCCACACAGTGACGTTTCGGGCAGCTGCGCGATAAGGGCAGTGTAAAAACAGAGCAGGGACGATTAAGGAATCATTTTAGCGATGATACGGGCCACAAGTGGGAAAATCCACTGACTTAAGCAACTCTGATCAGATGGTCATGGTGCGGTCTGTGGCCGTTCGCATATTATTATCGAGAGCGAGGGTGGTGAAACAATGAATAGGCAAGTGTTGGACGTCCACGCCTCATCACAGAAAGTGGAGGTCGGAGGCTTACCCACTCTGTAAAGTAGGATATGCAGCGATCTGTGCTAAATCTGACGGAAGAGTGCAATGCTGGTGCTGGCACAACTGTTTCGGGACACACAGTTCAGCACATATTATTGAACATGGGGCTCCGCAGTTCATGACTCATACGTGGCGCTAGCCAGTTACAATTGCAGTGGACACAGGATCATTTAGACAGGACCACGGACAGTTGGAAACGTTTCGCCTGGTTAAATGAATTACGCTTCTTTCAACAGCAGGTCGATGGCCGTGAGGGGATACACCGTCATCCTGACGAACGACTACTCGAAACGTGCGCTGTGGCACAGTTGCGGGCCAGTGAGTGCAGTACCATTTTATAGGAGGCATGTGGCGGTAATCGAAGGCACCATGTCAGATATGGACTACGAGAAGGTATACTTAATGCTTTATCTCTTCTCTGGCAATAATGGCACCTTCCAACAGGATAACTGTCCATGTCACAAGGCCAGAATCGTGCTACAGTGGTTGGAGCAGCATTACAATGAACTACAATTGCCTTGTTCACCAAATTCAATTGATATGACTCCGTTGAGCAGGTATGGACGCTGTCGGATGACAGATCCCCATCCACAAACTACCGTCACGTAATTTATGGGAACCGTGTTTCCTATGCGTTGATATCTGATACCACGTATCTCCGGATACCTACGAAGAACATGTCCAATCCATGACATGCAGAATCGCTGCTGCACTGCATTTCAAAGGTAAACAGCTAGTCATAAATTTTGGCTCATCAATGTAAATAATCATGATTTGTTATTATACCTGTAATTTACTCAGCTACAGATGTGCCTGTATGATTATCGTAAAATTTATTGTTGCTTTCCGAAAAATCATGATTCTTTTTTGCGATGCAAGAGTTTGGTGGAGGGTTAGGAAAAAAGCTGACGGGACTCTTAACTCAATACTGGTACACTTCTAGTCTGCCGCCTTAGTGGGTTGCACTAACAATGCTACTCGATGGCTGGTTCTTTCGTATTCTATTCACCTGACTTGTAAAATCAGGAACCTTAATTTCTGGAAAACTTTTGAGAAGCGCATCGTACTAGAGCAGCATGTGTTAAATCTAAATATTTACTGCAGTCGTGAGAAACATGAGCTCCCACTGGGAATCTGCTTCCCTTGTATGTGATGCTTCTCGTCAAGCAGTTTCCCGAGAAAGTCCACAAGCGCACGCTCATGGGAGCACTTTTGACACACTTCACCATTTACATATGAGTCCGTTCACCGAACTTTCGAGATGCAGATTTCAATGTCTTTGCCCCACTAATGTTTGTATTCGAAAGTACAGTCCTTTCACAAACCTGTATCTTTTACGCGAAGAGAAACTTGGGGTTAATTGTAAGTTAGATGTAGGATTTCAAAGTTCTTATTTAGTAAACAACCGTGTGATTTTACGACGAGATGTTGAAGATTACTTTTAAGATCAAAATATTCGTTTACCTCTGAAAACGCTCAATGTGTCGTCCAGTGGATGCACGAAAAACATCCAGACAATATTGCTGGTGTTTGTTTTACGGGCATTAGGCCGTGTTCCAAGGCTTAATTATCCGCCTAACGTTTCGTCTTCCAATGCTGGAGACACCATTGGAGACTTTAAACGGACTCAGAAAGCAGTTACAGTCTCAAACTAGCTCAGCAAACTGAGCTGACTATATGTATCCTACGCCCGTTCTTACCACAGCAGGAGCTACAAAATTCCTTGCACTTGCTCTCAGGTGTACATATGAATTACAAAAAGCACTAACACTCGCCTCAAGGAACACAATTCGAAATGTCGCTAGGCCAAGGCGGCTAAATCAGCAGTAGCAGATCGCGTCCTGGGACCAGGGAACCACCAGATTAGTTTCTGTGGAACCGTGATTTTAGCAAGATCTAATCATTACTGTGCTAGGATGTACAGACAGGCCACTTAAGTTCTAAAGCACAAAAATGACTTTAACAGAAAAGAAGAAGGACTGAAATTAGATAAATTGTGTGTCTAAATAAAGCAAGTAACGCCAACTTTTCTCCACTACAAGCTCCATAACGTACGTCGGCGGGACTCTGCAATCTTCGGCAGCGGTCTAATGACGTCAAGAACCGACCGTTGCGTGGGTACGTATAAACAGTTCCATCTGCTGAACTCGTTTGAGACTGTAACTGCTTTTTGAATTGTTAAAACCTTTGATGATGTCTCCAGCAGCGGGAGACTAAACGTTAGGCAGAGAATTGTGTCTTGGACCACGGCCTAATGCCCATAAAACAAATATCAACAGTAACGCAAATACCAGCGATGAAAGCCTGCATTCTATGACCCAGACTATAATCAGACTCATGCCACATTTTTGCGAGGATGTGGAGTTTCTGCATTCACTGTCGTTGATATGTGGCGCAGGCGTCGCAGTTCCCCTAAGAGGTTGGAAGAGGCGGCGTAGTGTTGGAGTCTTCCACAAATTTCCACAAAAGCATCGCGTACTACGAGATCGGGCGACCTTGCAGCCCATGGTACAATGGAAGGTCCGCACACCTCTTACGCTGTAGGTGATGCAGTGTCGTTCACATGACGAAATCTACGCTGCACAGTCGTATCTGAATTACACCTGCTGAACAGAGAACACAAAACGCCTTTTGTTGCTGTGTCATCGCCATGTCAACTCGAAACACACTAGGGAACGGACGAGAGAGGGGGTAGCGGCGTCAAGGAGACCTCTGGCAACCACATTAACCAGAAGCTTACAATTGGTGCCAAGTCAAACTTCCAGCTTCAAAGCGCGGTTTAAAAACCACCAAACTTTCTATCTTTCTTCGTTTAGAAGACATTATAGCCTTGCAAAAAATATGCTGCATGCCAAAATGTCTTAGGATGGAAACAAATAACTGGCCCCACCACTTGCAAAGAAATATAGAAACATTGGCACAAACATTTTGTCTGCTTCCATAGCTGAAGGTCAGGTTGACTGCCTTGTGGAGGACCCGGGTTTGATTCCCAGTACTGTCAGGATTTTTCTTTGGTGAGAGGGCTGGAATAGGTTGCATTCAGTCTTGTTATGCCAACTGAGGAGATACGTGAACTAGTAGTAGCAAATGACGACAGCCAGGAGAGTGGTGAACTGATACCATGCCTGTCCATATCGCATCCAGTGACGCCATTGGCAGAGGGTGACATGGCGGTGGGTCGTTACCGATAGGCCCGACAGCACAAGAATTTAGAATGCAAGCCTCTGCTGGAAACGGAAGAGGAATTAAAGTTTTACAAATGTTGACCCAAATATTTGGGTCAACATTTGTAAAACTCTAATTACTCTCTCTCAAACCTCATGCTATGGGAAGAGAGGGAGAGTTTTATTTTTAGCGAATCAAAATTTACGAAGCAAATAAGTATTTTTTATTCATCCGTAACCATTTTCCACGCAAAAATGAGAACATGGATTTTCCTGAATTACAGCGCCAACTACCAAGAATCAAAACAAATGTTTAAAACAAAATGTACGTACTTTTTTATGTAGAATCTGATTCTGCAATAAAAAATGGAGGTTACCATTTGGAATTTTAAAGTTGCCTCCCGCCCCACCCCCACGGGGCTTGGGTGGCGGGCTAATTTTAGCACCAGCAGATGTCCCTCTCGAACATAATCAACTTTGGATTCTACACATGTTTACGTGTGAAGCTTATTTTTCGAGTTAATCTGGTTTGTCAACTTAAAATTTACACCCTGTATACTGCCATCAGATCAGAACGATCGTCGTGTTTCCAGTTGGGCTATTTTTTCTGCGGCAGCGTATAAATTTGAAAAATTTGTGGAAAAATTTTAGATGAAAATTCCTTTTACAAGGGAAATTTCCTTCTTTACAACTTTTCTGACAAGCAATGGTTGAACACTATTTACTGAACAGCTGAATCATAAATAATTAACTCCTAGACTATTTGTTCTCCTTTATTGCCATTTCCATTCCCCATCAGGGGTTCCTAAACAGACTACATATAACATAACTTATATTACAATTTCAATTTAAAGTATTTGTGAAAGCAGAGAGACTCTACTACTGTGGTGGGGTTTGAAAAAAAAAACCTATTGTCTTTCTCCACAAATGAAGAAATGAAGCCAAACTAACATTAACGACAATAATGCCATCTGCAGACCTGCAGACTCCAGAGATTGTAAAAGTAATCAACCGAAATGGTCAAGTACAAATTATGCGCCATCTGAAGGCAACGTTGAGAAACACATCGACTGGGGTGTGTGAAACCTCACCACAGTAACGAAAGGTTAATCAGGATATTGTAATAGAAAGAATTAAGCTGACGAATAAGAAAACGGGCACCGTGTTTAACATTAACAAGAAAATGATGAAAGAAGTGCTGAGGAGCTACGAATATAAGTGTAGAAAAAAAATGGGACAGCGGTAAGCAGTTATGAGGATACGCATCTGATACTATCGTGTGAAAGTGAGAGCCGACAAATGTATGCAGGAGACGACAGGTTACGGAATTTAGTAGGATCCTTAGCGTCTGATAGCGAGCTTTAGATAAGGCGAAAAACAAAGGGGCGTGCGAGGAAAGCGCCAGTTGCAGCCGGGTCGTTAGCCCGCGCGGCCACCGGGCCTCAAGGTCACGGACAGGTTTACAAACGGACGACACAATTCGCGCGAGCGCGCCACACACAGCATGCGCCGCGGCGGAGCCACCAGCGGCAAAGCAGAACGCGAAGAAATCCTCTCGCACAGCGCATGCTTCGCGGAACGCATGCTGGGAAGCACTCTTCGAGTGGCTGCCAACTTTGAAGACTGTCATTGATTTAAGTAGTTTAGAAAGTAGAAAACTTCTGGAGAGTGGTGAAAAAAAGGAAATATAAAATACGTTGCTGGATATTCGATTCGCCTAATGTTTAGCTTCACTACAAACACGTTTCGCTATTGTGACGTCGTCAATTGTTTCTCCTATTATTTAATATCTACCGAGTATTGCGCTGCTGCTTATTTATGCTTCCTCAACCGGCATTTGTTTTTATGTGCGAAGGTTCTATAGAACTGTTGTTGTTGTTGTTGTTGTGGTCTTCAGTCCAGATACTGGCTTGATGCAGCTCTCCATGCTACTCTATCCTGTGCAAGGTTATTCATCTCCCAGTACCTACTGCAACCTACATCCTTCTGAATCTGTTTAGTGTATTCATCTCTTGGTCTCCCTCTGCGATTTTTACCCTCCACGCCGGCCGCTGGTGGCCGAGCGTTTCTAGGCGCTACAGTCTGGAACAGCGCGACCGCTACGGTCGCAGGTTCGAATCCTGCCTCGGGCATGGATGTGTGTGTTGTCCTTAGGTTAGTAAGGTTTAAGTAGTTCTAAGTTCTAGGGGACTTATGACCTCAGCAGTTGAGTCCCATAGTGCTCAGAGCCATTTGAACTATTTTTTTTACCCTCCACGCTGCCCTCCAATAATAAATTGGTGATCCCTTGATGCCTCAGAATATGCCCTACCAACCGATCCCTTAATCTAGTCAAGTTGTGCCACAAATTTCTCTTCTCTCCAATTCTATTCATTACCTCCTCATTAGTTATGTGATCTACCCATCTAATCTTCAGCATTCTTCTGTAGCGCCACATTTCGAAAACTTCTATTCTCTTCTTGTCTAAACTATTTATCATCCATGTTTCACTTCCATACATGGCTATACTCCATACAAATACTTCCAGAAACGACTTCCTGACACTTAAATCAATACTCGATGTTAACAAATTTCTCTACTTCAGAAACGCTTTCTTTATATCCTCTCTACTTCGACCATCATCAGTTATTTTCTCCCCAAATAGCAATACTCGTTTACTACTTTAAGCGTCTCATTTCCTAATCTAATTCCCGCAACATCACCCGATTTAATTCGAGTACATTCCATTATCCTCGTTTTGTTTTTGTTGATGTTCATCTTATATCCTCCTTTCAAGACCATGTTCATTCCGTTCCGCTGCTCTTCAAGGTCCTTTGCTGTCTCTGATAGAATTACAATGTCATCGGCGAAACTCAAAGTTTTTATTTCTTCTCCGTGGATTTTAATTCCTACTCCGAACTTTTGTTTGCTTCACTGCTTGCTCAATATACAGATTGAATAACATCGGGGAGAGGCTACAACCCTGTCTCACTCCCTTCCCAACCATTGCTTCCCTTTCATGTCCCTCGACTCTTATAACTGCCATCTGGTTTCTGTACAAATTGTAAATAACCTTTCGCTCCCTGTATTTTACCCCTGCCACCTTCAGAATTTGAAAGAGAGTATTCCAGTCAACAGTGTCAAAAGCTTTCTCTAAGTCTACAAATGCTAGAAACGTAGGTTTGCATTTCCTTACTCTATTTTCTAAGATAAGTCGTAGAGTCAGTATTGCCTCACCTGTTCCAACATTTCTTCGGAATCCAGACTGATCTTCTCCGAGGTCGGCTTCTACCAGTTTTCCATTCGTCTGTAAAGAATTCGTATTAGTATTTTGCAGTAGTTGCTTATTAAACTGATAGTTCGGTAATTTTCACATTTGTCAACATCTGCTTTCTTTGGGATTGGAATTATTATATTCTTCTTGAAGTCTGAGGGTATTTCGCCTGTCTGATACATCTTGCTCACCAGATGGTAGAGTTTTGTCAGGACTGGCTCTCCCAAGGCTGTCAGTAGTTCTAATGGAATGTTGTCTACTCCCGGGGCCTTGTTTCGACTTAGGTCTTTCAGTGCTCTGTCAAACTCTTCACGCAGTATCATATCTCCCATTTATCTTCATCTACATTCTCTTCTATTTCTATAATATTGTCCTCAAGAACGTCGCCCTTGTATAGGCCCTCTATATACTCCTTCCACCTTTCTGCTTTTCCTTCTTTGCTGTATTAGATTAAATAAAACGTTGTACACCAATGAGATGAAGCATGACGACCACTGTCCACCACGATATTGCTGCCGCCTGATGACGATGAGGACACGTGATGCGGTAACGAAAGTAGGTGGTGGTTATAACTGAAGTACAACAATTCAGGGAGGTCCAGTGTTATTATCGTACGGTAGCGAAACTTGGTAGATACGCTAATGCGTTATTGAGGATCCGATTTACTCTGAAAAAAAGTGGTTCCAGTTGGGGCCACCAGGTGCAAATCTGGCACTGTACATTGTTTGTATGACGGTATGACATCCACGCTGTCACTTGACAAGCCGTAACGTGAGTGAACATGTGGCTGTCGAGAAGGGAGACCATGCGCTGCTAGTGAAACTGTTCTACGTGAATGGCAGCAATTATAGTGCTGCATTGAGAGAGTATAGCCGACTGTAAGGTCTGGGGAGTAGCCCAATATCATCCAGTGGTTTAAAGAAGATGATAACGAAATTCGAAAACGCGGCTGAGCTAGATGTGGCACCTGGAAGAGGAAAGCGTCCTATCCCAGTGCAAGTTATTGACGAGGTCGGTGTTGCTGGATTCTGACCATACAGCAGAGCTCCGGGTCGCGCTAGGGCTCGTGCAGTGTGACGAGAATTGTCCATCCTAAGGTCAAAAGTACGGAAAGTTTTGCGGTCTATTTTAAACTGGTGCCTTTACAATATCGGTTTCTCCCACGGATCGAAGCTGATGACACGTGACTGGGCATTTCTATGGATGACGAGGGACATTTCCCACTACAGTGTGCAGTGAATACACAGAACTGCCGAATTTCGAGTACTGTTAAACCGGTTGTTGGGCATGAAGAGCCACTGCAATAGACGTATGCGACTGTGTGGTGTGGATTCACAAGCATCTTTATTCTCGGTTCGTTTTTCGTCGCCGCGCGGAGTGGCCGCGTGGTTTGAGGCCCATGTCACTGACTGCGCGGCCCCTCCCGACGGAGGTTCGAGTCCTCCCTCGAGCATGGATGTGTGTGTTGTTATTTGCGTAAGTTAGTTTGATTAGTACGTAAGTCTAGAGACCGATGACCTAAGCAGTTTGGTCCCTTAGCAATTCACACACATTTGAAAGTTCGTTCTTTCTCGACGAGAATACACCCAGACGGCCTGTCAAGTGTACCGTGACGTCAGCACGTTATCAAGAACTCCTCGAATAGCATGTGATTCCTGCTTTTGAATTGCGTAACTGTGTGAAAACACTTTTCACGCAATATGGGGCAATACCTCATGTCGCTCGCCCATTGAAAGATCTGCTTAATAAAACTTTCCACGAACGTGTTATCTTCAGAGATTTTCCAGATGCATAGCATGCAGGATCATTTGATCTGAATCTATGTGACTTTTGGTTCTTGGGATATCTAAAGCAATTCGATTAACAGGAACACATTCGGTCTGCATCTGATCTGAATTCCAGTATACAGGAACACGTTGCTCAAATTGGATCGGAACTGCTGTGAGAAACTGTTGATCACGTTTTATGGATGCAGCATCTCGTAGATGTCTTCAGCGCTCATACTGAACAAATTGTATAAGCGGCTGTTAATAATAAAACCAACATGTATGGTTCAAAATGGTTCAAATGGCTCTGAGCACTATGGGACTTAACATCTGAGGTCGTTAGTCCCCTAGAACTCAGAACTACTGAAATCTAACTAACCTAAGCACATCACACACATCCATGCCCGAAGCAGGATTCGAACCTGCGACCGTAGCGGTCGTGCGGTTCAAGACTGAAGCGCCTAGAACCACTCGGCCACACCGGCCGGCCAACATTTATGCCTTTCTCATTTGTTTAATCTTTTCTACCCATGTCCCGTTCCTAATTCACTATATATGGAAACGTTTCTGTACGTCTTTCTTGTATTCACAGCCACAGATGATAATGTTTGAAATATCTACACGAAGAATCTCTGCATCAGTCAGAAGCGAAAACGAAAAAAAGTGTATTTACCGGAGATGATATTTGACAAATAATGTTCGAGTTTCTGTTTGAATCACAAATGATTGTGAGTGAGACATTGCCTTGGATATCATTTAGTGAAGTTGTTTGCAGGACACAAGCAGCAAAAAATATATTAGATTTCTGTTGTAGCCAACAAGCTGGTAATTTTCAAGAAGTTAGGCTGTTCGATGAATCTGAAGGTTTTCTTTTTAACAAGGATCTTGATTTTTTTTCCCCGAAAATTTGAGTGATATCAGTCAAGAACAAGACATAACTATGAAAAGACGGTATCAGGGCAGATGAAATACCAATATGATGCGAGAATCCTTTTGATTCCTTCACTGAACCGTACAACGGGCAGTTCATAGGGAAAGAAATGTATTAGACTTTTTAAGAAGAGAAACAGGAAATTATCAACGCACACATAACTCTTAAGTGCATTATGAGTTTACACTTTTAAAATTTAATAATGTCTTTGTTTATATTGAAAAATTAAATTATTTTTCATTCAAATTAGCTATGTGATGTTAAATTCTCAATTTACAACGAAGTCGGATTGTGACAGAACTGTACGCGTTAGAATAAAAAAATAGGTCAGATATGGAATCAGTGCTCAACAATCCATGAAATTAAACTGCTGTTTAACAAAAAGTATTCAAAAATATTTTGTCTTGGGCTGTGTACCTAGTTTATGGATTCCACAACAATATCTGTCGATTTTGACTACTCTTACCATGCCCATGGACCTTGCCGTTGGTGGGGAGGCTTGCGTGCCTCAGCGATGTAAATAGCCGTACCGTAGGTGCAACCACAACGGAGGGGTATCTGTTGAGAGGCCAGACAAACGTGTGGTTCCTGAAGAGGGGCAGCAGCCTTTTCAGTAGCTGCAAGGGCAACAATCTGGATGATTGACTGATCTGGCCTTGTAACACTAACCAAAACGGCCTTGCTGTGCTGGTACTGCGAACGGCTGAAAGCAAGAGGAAACTACGGACGTAATTTTTTTCCGAGGGCATGCAGCTTTACTGTATGGTTAAATGATGATGGCGTCCTCTTGGGTAAAATATTCCGGAGGTAAAATAGTCCCCCATTCGGATCTCCGGGCGGGGACTACCCAAGAGGATGTCGTTATCAGGAGAAAGAAAACTGGCGTTCCACGGATCGGAGCGTGGAATGTCACATCCCTTACTCGGGCAGGTAGGTTAGAAAATTTAAAAAGGGAAATGGATAGGTTAAAGTTAGATATAGTGGGAATTAGTGAAGATCGATGGCAGGAGGAACAAGACATCTGGTCAGGTGACTACAGGGTTATAAACACAAATTCAGCCGGCCGCGGTGGTCTAGCGGTTCTAGGCGCGCAGTCCGGAACCGCGCGACTGCTACGGTCGCAGGTTCGAATCCTGCCTCGGGCATGGATGTGTGTGATGTCCTTAGGTTAGTTAGGTTTAAGTAGTTCTAAGTTCTAAGGGACTGATGACCACAGATGTTAAGTCCCATAGTGCTCAGAGCCATTTGAACCATTTTTGAACACAAATTCAAATAGGGGTAAGGCAGGAGTAGGTTTAATAATGAATGGGAAAATAGGAATGCGGGTAAGCTACTACAAACAGCATAGTGAACGCATTATTGTGGCCAAGATAGATACGAAGCCCACGCCTACTACAGTAGTACAAGTTTATATGCCAACTAGCTCTGCAGATGACGAAGAAATTGAATGAAACGTATGATGAAATAAAAGAAATTATTCAGATAGTGAAGAGTGACGAAAATTTAATAGTCATGGGTGACTGGAATTCGGTAGTAGGAAAAGGGAGAGAAGGAAACGTAGTAGGTGAATATGGATTGGGGCTAAGAAATGAAAGAGGGAGCCGCCTGGTAGAATTTTGCACAGAGCACAACTTAATCATAGCTAACACTTGGTTCAAGAATCATAAAAGAAGGCTGTATACATGGAAGAAGCCTGGAGATATTGACAGGTTTCAGATAGATTATCTAATGGTAAGACAGAGATTTAGGAACCGGGTTTTAAATTGTAAGACATTTCCAGGGGCAGATGTGGACTCTGACCACAATCTATTGGTTATGACCTATAGATTAAAACTGAAGAAACTGCAAAAAGGTGGGAATTTAAGGAGATGGGACCTAGATAAACTGAAAGAACCAGAGATTGTACAGAATTTCAGGGAGAGCATAAGGGAACAATTGACAGGAATGGGGGAAAGAAATACAGTAGAAGAAGAATGGGTAGCTTTGAGGGATGAAGTAGTGAAGGTAGCAGAGGATCAGGTAGGTAAAAAGACGAGGGCTAGTAGAAACCCTTGGGTAACAGAAGATATATTGAATTTAATTGATGAAAGGAGAAAATATAAAAATGCAGTAAATGAAGCAGGCAAAAAGGAATACAAACGTCTCAAAAATGAGATCGACAGGAAGTGCAAAATGGCTAAGTAGGGATGGCTAGAGGACAAATGTAAGGATGTAGAGGCTTATCTCACTAGGGGTAAGATAGATACTGCCTACAGGAAAATTAAAGAGACCTTTGGAGATAAGAGAACCACTTGCATGAACATCAAGAGCTCAGATGAGCAGAAAGGTGGAAGGAGTATATACGTATATACAAGGGCGATGTACTTGAGGACAATATTATGGAAATGGAAGAGGATGTAGATGAAGATGAAATGGGAGATACGATACTGCGTGAAGAGTTTGACGGAGCACTGAAAGACCTGAGTCGAAACAAGGCCCCCGGAGTAGACAACATTCCATTGGAACTACTGACGGCCTTGGGAGAGCCAGTCCTGACAAAACTCTACCATCTGGTGAGCAAGATGTATGAGACAGGCGAAATACCCTCAGACTTCAAGAAGAATATAATAATTCCAATCCCAAAGAAAGCAGGTGTTGACAGATGTGAAAATTACCGAACTATCAGTTTAATAAGTCACAGCTGCAAAATACTAACGCGAATTCTGTACAGACGAATGGAAAAACTAGTAGAAGCCGACCTGGGGGAAGAACAGATTGGGTTCCGTAGAAATGTTGGAACACGTGAGGCAATACTGACCCTACGACTCATCTTAGAAGCTAGATTAAGGAAGGGCAAACCTACGTTTCTAGCATTTGTAGACTTAGAGATAGCTTTTGACAATGTTGACTGGAATACTCTCTTTCAAACTCTGAAGGTGGCAGAGGTAAAATACAGGGAGCGAAAGGCTATTTACAATTTGTACAGAAACCAGGTGGCAGTTATAAGAATCGAGGGGTATGAAACGGTAGGAGTGGTTGGGAAGGGAGTGAGACAGGGCTGTAGCCTATCCCCGATGTTATTCAATCTGTATATTGAGCAAGCAGTGAAGGAAATAAAAGAAAAAATCGGAGTAGGAATTAAAATCCATGGAGAAGAAATAAAAACTTTGAGTTTCGCCGATGACATTGTAATTCTGTCAGAGACAGCAAAGGACTTGGAAGAACAGTTGAACGGAATGGATGGTGTCTTGAAAGGAGGATATAATATGAACATCAACAAAAGCAAAACGAGGCTAATGGAATGTTGTCGAATTAAGTCGGGTGATGCTGAGGGAATTAGATTAGGAAATGAGACGCTTTAAGTGGTAAAGGAGTTTTGCTATTTGCGGAGAAAAATAACTGATGATGGTCGAAGTAGAGAGGATGTAAAAATGTAGACTGGCAATGGCAAGGAAAGCGTTTCTGAAGAAGAGAAATTTGTTAACATCGAGTATAGATTTAAGTGTCAGGAAGTCATTTCTGAAAGTATTTGTATGGAGTGTAGCCATGTATGGAAGTGAAACATGGACGATAAATAGTTTGGACAAGAAGAGAATAGAAGCTTTTGAAATGTGGTGCTACAGAAGAATGCTGAAGATTAGATGGGTAGATCACATAACAAATGAGGAAGTATTGAATAGGATTGTGGAGAAGAGAAGTTTGTGGCACAACTTGACTAGAAGAAGGGATCGGTTGGTAGGACATGTTTTGAGGCATCAAGGGATCACCAATTTAGTATTGGAGGGGAGCGTGGAGGGTGAAAATCGTAGAGGGAGACCAAGAGATGAATACACTAAGCAGATTCAGAAGGATGTAGGTTGCAGTAGGTACTGGGAGATGAAGAGGCTTGTACAGGATAGAGTAGCATGGAGAGCTGCATCAAACCAGTCTCAGGACTGAAGACCACAACAACAACAATCGTGCCCATCCCTACACAAAGCGGTGCTAAGTGTGTTTTATCGTCACATTACTTTATTTCAGTTAGTAACTCGTCTGATTATCAGTTTTGATTGAAACTGCTCGAGGGCTTCTATAGTCACAACTGTTTGTACCAGCAACCCCTTTCTCACCCAAATTCCCACATCTAGAAGTATTTCATCCACCCTATACAGTCATATAAGTACAAGCAGCCGTTTGGTTCGTCTGGGTAGTCAGTTGCTCAACAGTTGCGCGTCTATTCGTGCTTACACAACTCAGCAGTCGCCGTTCAGCCCTGTCATCTACGGCTCACGGTGTACCACAGTTGCCTCGGTTTTGGATAACGCCATTTTGCCATGCACGGTACATCTTAACCACGGCCGACCGCGAACAGTTTATAAACTTAGGCGTTTCTCAAATGATTCCAACCTTGGCCCGGAAGCCAATAATCATGCCCTTTTGGGCCTCAGATAAACTGCTCCGTTGCCTCATTACAACGACTGCACTGTTTCCCGCTTCCGCCCCCCTCCCCTGACACCCTTTATATACCCTCCATTGCTAGTGCTGCCATCTGTCGTATGTGAGTGGTTATTGCACGTTGACATCGAACATAGATGGCCGTGACATTAATGTGACTGTACCGTGTATAGTATATAAAGCTTCAACATTACTATAATCTTTATATATTGTACAACACAACGTAAAGAGTACAGGCAGGATTAACTTTGATTATCTGTTGTTTAAAAAAAAAAAAAAAAAAACAAAGTTTACACATTGAAGCTAAATTACTAGATAAATGCCGTATAAATGTTGTAAATTTACAAATTCGCGCCACTGTACAGCAAATTAATTTCTTCATTCGTATATAATTGCATATTGTAGTTCTACAGAGTGATACAGTACCGGAAATCAGCATAAAGGCACAGTTCCTATGAAAGTAATACACAATGCTTCAAGCATGCGGGTATCGAATTTATTATGAAAGTAGTAAGCACATATAAGACATAAACAGTCATGAGAGAATTATGTAGTTTCTTTCATATCACGAGTAACAGAATAAGGCAATTGTATTTCCTCACCCGTTGCTCTGTTCTCATATCGCGCCATTAGTCATATTGAAATCCATCCCGACAGTCTAAATTAAACTTCTCTTCATTGAAGAGCACTTTAACCCGTTTTCAAGCCCATGACATATATTTTTCAGCAAGCTCCAGTCTAGCTTGTTTATATTTTGGTGTTGGAGCAGGTTTCTGAGGTCGTTTCTTGAATGAAAGATGTTTTCTTTGACAAAATTTGTCGTACACGTCTGGCAGTTGCTGGCAACTGTAAATCAGCAACAAGTTGAGAAGAATAACGGTTTGTGCCCCCTTGCTTTGCGCAAAAGTAACTATCTTCAACTTTGTCCACATTTTCCGTTCTTTCCATATCATGCAAGAATCTAACGAAATTACAAATAACTGTAGTTGAACGATTCAACTTCTTGGTGATTTGACGATCAGAGAGTCCTGTTTCCTTCTAGGCACCGATTTTGCCTTTTCATCACTTGATAACTGTTTTCCGTATGGCTATTTCACAGTCGTAGTTTCCACCATCACCCCACAGGGCCGACTACACTTATACTGAGTTCCAACCTCTACCACCTGAATCGTTGATGTCTCTGTACTGTTGACATCGAATGCGATACCATTTGATTGCATTTGTCGGTATACTGGATCTCACACTGTTGCAAATACACTGTGCGCAACTATTCCAACCGACAAAGTCAATTTTCCTACAAACATCCGTGCCTTTACACCGTTTTCCACTACCGTGTGCTTACACATGGAATAGAACCACATGGAAAAGAATGCTACTTGAGAGCTACAGCAGTATTTATAAAAAAGTGATAATTAATTTAGAGAGACCCGCTTCAGTTGTATTAATATTTATTTAAACCACGACCGGTTTCGAGATCTTAAAATTCTATCTTCAGGGGTATGAAATTTTAGTATTTGGTAATACGTAACATGCGGTCGGGTCAGTCAGTGCAGGAGTTCCAGTCCATGCATGTTAATGGAAACCGTCTGCTGCCGGGCAGCCACACGGTACGAACGCCAACCATTAGAGGTATTACCAAATACTAAGATTTCATACAACTGAAGAAGGGATTTTAAAATCTCGGAACTGGTCGTGTTTTAAATAAACATTAATACAACTGAAGCGGATCTCTCTAAATTAATTATTATACATCTCAGATGTCGACGTCCTACGTACCGAATCTTGTGTTATAAAAAAGTGATACTGCATGACTCAACTCTTAGTAGCAGAAACGTTTCAGGTGTGGATTACTCAGATACTTGCAATTTTGGCCAGCTTTCAATTAAAGCATTGAATTATGTTGCGATAAATAAACAGACACCCTCTGGATCACAACTTTGTATTGCTGACTGCCGGTTTTTATCTGTATTGCAGATCATCTTCACGTCCGGTGCCGCAAAGCGCAGTTTGTCAACAGCTGTACTGTGTTTCAAAGAACTGTTGACAAACTGCACCTTGCGGCGCCAGACGTGAAGATCATCAGTAATGCAAATTAAAACCGATAGTCGGTAAGTAAAAAGTTATGAGCCACAGGGTGTTTGTTTATTTAAATAACAAAAGGGTCACGGTTACTAAGAGATGGAGTCAGTTATAAATTATACTATGTTTACTCCAATGGAAATGACTGTTAAGACTTCATTAACGTAAGACAACTGACCTACCCTATATCAATACAGTAGGTGTTCAAATGTTGCACTGGCAGCAAGGTCTCCAGATCTCCCGTCCACTTAAAACATCTGGTAATGGTTTGTGGAAGGACTAGCACATCATCGCTCATCAGCCAGTGCGGTTAATAACCTCTGGCACAGAACTGAAATAACACGGTTTGAAGTACCCGGTGACAGTTGAAGTCGATGGTTACACGGGTTAAAGTCACATTTGGTGCGACAGGTGGAGGCTTTGTGTAATAAATTTCGCAGCCTGTTTACTCTCGAATCTATTTATGTTTTATTCCTGCAATGCAGAGCAAGTAAAATTTTGTTTACTGTCCTTCCTTGTGATGCGATTCTAATGACCAGCAGTGTGTTAGCTTAGTCGACGTGAGTGGTCTCTCCACAGCGTTGTAAGTACTCGTATATTTTATTACGTTGCTCGTCCGTGTATAAAATTGTATAAGTGTTTCCTGGAGCTGTAATTGAAGTTAGAAGGTGCGGTCAGGTACACAGTAGTCAACACTGTTATACAGAATGGGACCACTTTACAACGCAACGTAGACTGACAACCACGATCTCCGTTTCACAGCTCTACAAATAAGACAAGTGCTTGGAGACATTCTAGTACACTTTATAAGGACACGGAGAGGTAGAAAAGACGCGGCGTAGTTGGGATTTCTAGTGAAAAGGCCTCAGCGGCTTTCTGTGTAGGTGACTCGATGCAGAAGTGGGGGAGACACACCTCGTCGCTTTCTTAAGACGCAGGCACTAAATGGTCCAACACCGACTGGCTAAGAACTCCAGTGGTAAATTGATTACCCGGTAGGACCTACAGAGGAAGAGAATCTGAAGAGAGTGATACAGGACGGAACTTGTAGGGAATGCGACCACACAGGATTAGAGAAAGTCGTCAGCGCAAACAAGGGAACGGAAAAACTGCAGCAGAAGCGAGTCCGCGTACTCGTGGAAAACTGATTAGTCTATAAAAATATTTAAGAAACCATATATCTGAGCGATTGAGTTCGAAAATGAAACTTTCACTCTGCCGTGGAATTGGCTACTTTCGTCGTGGTGGTCCGGATCACCAGCAAGCATACGGAATAAGGCGGACAATACACAGTCGCAGTTACACAGTGCAACTGATTTAATTCGGCGACCTGTTTCGGACTTCAATCAGCCTTTTTCAAGCTACAATTAACGTTACAGTCTCGGGAAAATCTATGCTTGAAGTACAAAACCGGTCGTTGAGTAAATAAAATTCACTGCATGCTACACCTTACCACAATGGAACGTTCCATGTCAAAGTGTCAGTGATACTAAAACTAACTCCATGGCCAGGCACTGAGTACCGAACGTATTGGATAATGCATGGAGGGGTATGTGGTTAGCACTGCACTCTCCCAGCCGTTGCCGGCAGCTCAGTTCGCCGAAAGAGGCTATATGTATCCCGTTTCAGTAGTCCCACCAAGGAAAAATCCCTGATCGTCCCGGAAATTGAACCCGGGTCCTCCACGTCACAGCCAGATAAGCCGAACGCTCATCTACAGGGACTGATACCACAAAGAACGTCGAATCGCTCTAGCAGGCATACAGAGATGTGTTGAGTATACTGCCCATACGCCTCTACTCAACTGTTTGATTTCAAACGTCGAAAGCCATTTTCGTGGGTGTTCATAGGACATGCCGCAGTAGTGACAGTTCCCTTTTTGCCTCAGTAGAATACATAAATTATATTTATGTCTTGTGGATAGCTCTGACGAGTGCATGTGCGTTGCAGTATTGTGTTTGTCATTTTATGAATGAGAATGATTGAGGAAGGGACAGTAAAACATGATAGCAGTGATAACCAAACCATTCCCAATAGCATCAACGGGACCAAATGGAAGGGAAAGACCATTGTCAACAGTTTCTCTCACTAGAAGACTCGAAAGATATTTTAGACCTACAGTAAAACACTGGCGCGCAATTTTATCGATGCTACCCATTTTCCCCTTGCCGGGATAATAATAGTTACAAAAACTTCTTCAATCAATTCGTTTTGAACTGCTCCCCTCAAGGTCGAGTGCCAACGTGTTAGTCAACGCGGCGTGGTACCGTGCTATAGCTCACAGAGTGAGCGTATGACAACGTTCATATAGTAATTAATTTATTCATCGTGCTCCGAAGATCATATCACAAAGGAGAACCTCCAAGGATATGAAACGAGACATAGCATATACAGGGTGTTTCAAAAATGACCGGTATATTTGAAACGGCAATAAAAACTAAACGAGCAGCGATAGAAATACACCGTTTGTTGCAATATGCTTGGGACAACAGTACATTTTCAGGCAGACAAACTTTCGAAATTACAGTAGTTACAAATTTCAACAACAGATGGCGCTGCGGTCTGGGAAACTCTATAGTACGATATTTTCCACATATCCACCATGCGTAGCAATAATATGGCGTAGTCTCTGAATGAAATTACCCTAAACCTTTGACAACGTGTCTGGCGGAATGGCTTCACATGCAGATGAGATGTACTGCTTCAGCTGTTCAATTGTTTCTGGATTCTGGCGGTACACCTGGTCTTTCAAGTGTCCCCCTAGAAAGAAGTCACAGGGGTTCATGTCTGGCGAATAGGGAGGCCAATCCACGCCGCCTCCTGTACGTTTCGGATAGCCCAAAGCAATCACACGATCATCGAAATATTCATTCAGGAAATTAAAGACGTCGGCCGTGCGATGTGGCCAGGCACCATCTTGCATAAACCACGAGGTGTTCGCAGTGTCGTCTAAGGCAGTTTGTACCGCCACAAATTCACGAAGAATGTCCAGATAGCGTGATGCAGTAATCGTTTCGGATCTGAAAAATGGGCCAATGATTCCTTTGGAAGAAATGGCGGCCCAGGCCAGTACTTTTTGAGGATGCAGGGACGATGGGACTGCAACATGGGGCTTTTCGGTTCCCCATATGCGCCAGTTCTGTTTATTGACGAAGCCGTCCAGGTAAAAATAAGCTTCGTCAGTAAACCAAATGCTGCCCACATGCATATCGCCGTCATCAATCCTGTGCACTATATCGTTAGCGAATGTCTCTCGTGCAGCAATGGTAGCGGCGCTGAGGGGTTACCGCGTTTGAATTTTGTATGGATAGAGGTGTAAACTCTGGCGCATGAGACGATACGTGGACGTTGGCGTCATTTGGACCGCAGCTGCAACACGGCGAACGGAAACCCGAGGCCGCTGTTGGATCACCTGCTGCACTAGCTGCGCGTTGCCCTCTGTGGTTGCCGTATGCGGTCGCCCTACCTTTCCAGCACGTTCATCCGTCACGTTCCCAGTCCGTTGAAATTTTTCAAACAGATCCTTTATTGTATCGCTTTTAGGTCCTTTGGTTACATTAAACCTCCGTTGAAAACTTCGTCTTGTTGCAACAACACTGTGTTCTAGGTGGTGGAATTCCAACACCAGAAAAATCCTCTGTTCTAAGGAATAAACCATGTTGTCTACAGCACACTTGCACGTTGTGAACAGCACACGCTTATAGCAGAAAGACGACGTACAGAATGGCGCACCCACAGACTGCGTTGTCTTCTATATCTTTCACATCACTTGCAGCGCCATCTGTTGTTGAAAATTGTAACTACTGTAATTTCGAAAGTTTGTCCGCCTGAAAATGTACTGTTGTCCCAAGCATATTGCAACAAACGGTGTATTTCTATCGCTGCTCGTTTAGTTTTTATTGCCGTTTCAAATATACCGGTCATTTTTGAAACACTCTGTATATTAACAAGAGACTAAGAATCATAGAAACGTAATCTGTATACTGTATACACAATAATCACTTTACTGTTAATGATATTGACGCTTATGCCATCTAAATTTAATCGAGTGAATTAGACAGAAATCTGCTACTTTAAACAGGTGAGCACCGATACTGAGAATATACTCAAGTAACGCTGTACTATGTATGAAGGCATTTTTTTATGTTATGAGGAGGGGATATACCCGAAACGTGTCAAATATAATTTTTTAACAAGAAGGATCTATTGTTTTTGGGTGACCCATTACGGCAGTATATAAGAACTGCTAACAACTCCTTTTACTTGGATTAGTTCCGGGTTCTATTTACGTTGTTATAGTTCACCTGTCGCTACTTAGAAAACTATGAATTTGATGATAAAGGAAATTATCCGGTTTCTCATCGTTCTCGGAGACTGCGCCCCAGAACCTGTTTGGCCACGTATGCAACCATTGTAATTTCCGCGCTCGATAAAGATGTTTTCACCGCGCTCTTCTGGTACTCCATTAGCGGTTTCCAGCTAGAGCGGATCATTAACAGTTTCATTTTAAAATGACTGTTTTTACAGTATCTCTAGACTTCCAAAGGCCATGAGATCTCGCCTTAAAACCATTTCCTGCTGCTACGAAGACTGTTGGCAATTCTTTATAAGCAGGCTGAATCACTCCAGTAATTCCCTCATATAGGAAGTATAGCAAGATTAATCTTTTTAAAAAGAAATATTACACTTCTTGTTTGATTAGAACAAGAGAAACTGTTGTAAAACGATAACCATCTTGTCTCTTTTCTTTGGCTGTGTACTTATGACATGATCCTTGAATCAAGGGATTTAGCGTAGTCTGTTTGATGGTCTGCTGCATGGTATCTCTCACTATACAGGCTTAGGCACAGTCGGAGCTAATAATTGTCAGAAGTAATACATCATGAAATAGATAAAAATAGCTAGTCGGGTGAACTAGATTATTTTTATTATATCGCGAAATAACCACCACGTGATGTAAATAGTAACGAGTCATGAAAATTATGCAGTTTCATAGCACTTCTTCTGTTATCTCTCTCACTAACCGACGGCATGCTCTTTCTTCGGAAATTTCGTGCATGATACATGTCAGAAACTGTATCAAAGATTTCTTTAAGTCTAATGATTCCAGTGCTTTATGAATGCCACATCACTGAAAAATACTGAATCTTATTAATACATGTCGCTTTTCCAGCCGTAACTTTTGATTCCTTTCCAACGATCTCATACTTCCACTGAAGTAAACGTCACGAACTGTCGCGGTCTAGAAATAATGCTACGTGGAATTCTGGCCTAAATAAAACTTTACATGAAGCAAAGTTGAATAGCATTTTATCTTAACTGTGATTAACAAACCGTACTGAAGAGGAACTGAGCGAAAGTCAATGTTTCAAGATGAAGAAGGAGAAGAAAGAGAGAGAACAATAGATCCATATGAAGTGCAACCTGAAAATGGAATCAGAGACATAGTAATATTACGCATTAAAATTACAGACAGGATTCAGCACCAAAGCGCAATTTCATAGATATTAAAATTGTAATGTAGGAGACTATTCAGTCTGATGTTCCAAGTTTAGAGAACAGGAGGCGCCGGCCGAGGTGGCCGAGCGGTTCTAGGCGCTACAGTCTGGAACCGCGCGACCGCTACGGTCGCAGGTTCGAATCCTGTCTTGGGCATGGATGTGTGTGATGTCCTTAGGTTAGTTAGGTTTAAGTTCTAGGGGACTGATGACCTCAGTAGTTAAGTCCCATAGTGCTCAGAGCCATTGTTTGAACAGGATGCGAACGTTTTCGTGCCAGAAAAGTATGGTATCCAATATTTGAACAAAGCGGAATACATGTGTATATTCCCAAACTGAAATTCGATACTTTTCAATTATTGCACCTTTATTGTAGAAGAGTAGAAATATAGAAAATCTAAAGAACTAATTGCTGAGACAAGTTAGAGTTATTGATAACAACTAACTGAATTTGGTCACTTGGCTATAAACTACCAGCACAGTTATTGATAACAGCTAATTGAATTTGGTATCTGAATCACTGTGCTATATCTGATATCATGAGGAAACTGAAACCAAAGTAAAAAATGGCAAATTATTTATACTTTTTTCAAGACCAAATATTCACAGGATAGCGAATAATCGAGGAACTTATATGCCTATTATGTCTTGCTAAACATGCACACTTCCGCAAGAAAGACATTAAATATCATCAATAATTACACGAGAAGACAGCACAGCAATATTATGTTTTGCGAAAATCATTCACCGTTGTCTAAGAGCGGGAAAGGCTTGAGCAACTCACTTATTAGAACGGGAAAATAATTGCAAAGGTATATTAAACAGAAATGGAATAGAATGTCATTGTAAATGAGGAGAGTGCCAGTGTAACACTGGGCAATACACAGTACAAGAAGCAAAAATCTTCGTTACGTGATCCTAAAAATTTGAACTTAGAGAGGATTCACTATGGGAACAACCCCTAGAATGTGGCTAAAGTGTTCTCCGTTATTTCAGGCGACCCATGCAAGAGTGGAAAAAAATACGAGCCATATTAGCTCTCCATTTGCTGCTATGCCAGTAATATATTCTATAGCTTTCCATCGGTTGATAAACCCCAGCCTCCCGACAGCACATAAATTTAACTCAACAATACGCTAAGACAGAATATTTTTTACAATGTGAAAAATGTGCTCTATCATAAGCCCTGTATAGTGAGATACCATGAATTAGTGAGATTTGTACTCATATGGAGACTTATTAACAATCTTTCTTCCTGTGCACCGTTCGATATTACAACAGAAGAGAGGGTAGAAGGGTGCATTAAATGTATTCGCAATTGCGTATATGGAAAACCATCAGCTATACAATGGAATGACGACAGTGAAAATTTGAGCCGGACCGTATGGCGAGCGGTTTCATTACCATTTGGCTATCCACGCACGCCTCACAGCCAGACGCAAACTTACATATGTCGTCAACCGTACGTGTAGAATCTGTACGCGTAAATCCGTTATGTATATTCCCGTATAGGTGAGACATTTTACTCGAAAGCCGCTTACCCGGTGTCGACGGGTAAATACAATATTACAATGTCTGTGTTATTCGAATTATGATGCCTGAATAACACAGGCCCTGCAGTATCGTTTTATCCGCCGACACTAGGCAAATGACTTTCAAGTATAATGTGTCACCTGTAGGGAATATGTATAACGGTTGTAAGAATACAGGTTGTAGACGCATGGTTGACGACATATGAAAGTTTGGGGGTGGTTGTGAAACCAGCACGGTAGCTCAGCGTGGAAAAAAAAAAAAAAAAAAAAAAAAAACCTGAGGCAACGACTCAACACTGAACACTGAACCTGAACGGGTGTCATTGGACATCCGCAACAAACGATATCCAACAAAATGAGAACAAAAAAAGGAAAAAAAAAGTTAACGCGACCGCTCGCGATAAGCGGGAACTTCGGGTTCGTGTCCCAGTCCGGGACAAAAAATTTTTTTCATTGTCGTCATTCCATTCTGTAGCTGATTGTTGTCCATATTCGCAATTACGAATACATTTAACGTATTTCATAACGGCTGCAGTTGCCGCAGTGGCCGTGCGTTTGACATGCATGGCAATATCGCATCGGAAAAAGAGGAAATGATCGTGGTATCCCCCCGTTACGTATGTAACACGGCTTGTGGAGTATGGTTCTAGATACAGGTAATGGGCGAAAACCAGAAACGTGTATGTCCGTGTGGATGCAACTAAGAAAAACGTGTAAAATATGCAGTTATTTGACTGATAGCGGTCGTAATCATAAATATATAGCTACATCGCTTCTCTAGAAGGTAGAGGGGAGATACCAGCAGATGGAAGTTGTAAAGCCCGTTTTACACGAGCGACTTTCTGGTCAAAATAGACTACGTGAGGTCCGTTCGCCCTTCGTGCGTGCTTGGAAATCAGCAGCCAACCACGTCGCTGGTGTGTGTCTGTGACGTCTGAGACCTACTATACAGTGTGTCGAGTGTGGAGCTCTAAATGTCGGAGCATGCTGCACACTGCACATGTGGCGCCGTCTGCTAACACCGGAAGAGAAGCGATTCTGGCCGACCTCACGTCTATTATAAAAAATTGATTTAGTACTTTCGTGTCTTCTTAATCTTTATTGTGTTGTTCCCATTGTTTTCATGGCCTATTGAATAGGTTGCACATTCCTGTTTTTTTCCCCTATTAGCGTCCCGCGATAAGAAAAACGAAAAAACTGAAAGAGAAAAGGTGTTTATGCTTCACAGAGAAAAAGCCTACACTTTGCGTAGATTTGAACGTAGATAGATGAAGATGTTTTAATGAAAATTATTTCAGTAGTGAAAATGACCGAATTATTTGACGAGAAAAATAATTTTGGAGGTTATTTGGCACTTAGCAAGAAAATAGAGGAGTAAAGGATGAATTAAAAACGCGCTATTTACTTCATTCTGGATAGTTTGATGCGTGTGCAAGTACGTATTTTCTCGGACAAATAAATGTTTATGTTTTGAAATGTTTGGACGACACTCAAGAGTGTAAAGAATCTACCATACGATCTTTGACAAGAACATACACTATAAATTTTGCTGTGATCGTGAATGAAGTCTATTATCATTGCTTCTTCCTAGATTTCGTTATTACGTTTCAATTTTTACGTAAAAAGGATAGTCCCTGGTAACCTGAACGTGGAGGTGCCTAACTGCTCAGTGACAACTCTCACAACACACGCAAATTTTGCGCTGCAGTGCTAATGAAAATGACCAGTCGAGACAGGCGAGAGCCAGTACAGAAATAAGACGCTAGGGTCGCAGCAGACTCACTTGTCTCAAATAGTCAGTTGAGGCAAGAAACTCGATAGGGTAAAAGAGACTTTAGGCGTCTCGTGAGTAGCACGTTTTGATGACAGTTAGCTCATGCGTTACAGGATCTGTTTCTTCACAAGCGAGGGTGCAAGCTACAGGCGCTATTCTGGCTGGTAGAATTTCCCTGGATTATGTCAGGAAATAACTGAGACCGTTAAGCTACGAGACTATGTGGAAAAACTTGCCTTTAAGAAAACCGTTGTCAACATATATATCGAGACATCGTGGGCGGGGTTAGGTGGGGTGGGGGGGTTAATTTTTGTTTGTGTGTTTGTTTCTTGCACATATATCGCCATAATTTTCAAAATTCTGAGGAATGAAATAGTATTTCTGAACGTATTGCGTGGTGGGAGCTGCAGTGTTGGGGATTGTGTAGGCCAGAGCACGCACTGCGATCGTCAATTCTCGGAATAGCGGCTGACCTTCCCTCAAGGATTTTCGAAAGGTGTTCCAGGTGCAAATTACCGGTACGTATCAGGAGCACGACTGGCTGCAATCCAGGTCTCTGCTGGTCTCAACTGCACTTTGCTTACTGCAGGAAGTTCCAGGCTCCAGCGCCTTTCTCGACCACAAACTGCCGTTCCGTAGACTTTAGTCAGGCCCATGCAGGATGCTGGGCTTCGGGGCCTGGTATGTTAGCTTGACCACAGTAAGGTTGGACCGCGGGCGCCGCCCTTTGAGAGTGAGCTCGTACAATTTTCTTTATCCGACCACAGACTTTGGCGTGCCGTTCGGTAGCGACACACCACCTTGTCATCCTCCACCAATGGCGTCGTTAGATGGTGTACGGAGGAGTGTGGGTTAGCACACCGATCTTCCAGCCGTTGTCAGTTTTGGTGACCTGGAGCCATTACTCCTCGGCCAAGAAGCTCCTTAATTGGCATCACATGTACATCTATATCTACACAGGTACTCCGCAAGACAACGGTGGGTACTCTGGCCTAACATTCCCCAGCACTGCAGTTCCCACCAAGCAATACGTTCAGAAATACGATTAGATTCCTACGAATTTTGAAAATTGTGGAAGTATATGTGGAACAAACAAATAAGGTCGTCATTTTTATCTGTTTTCCGTCTTTCCCTTAGTTGCTCTACATTCGTGGAGGTATCTACCCTCTATGCAACTAAATGTAGGCAGTTTGTTTGTTGCCATAGGACTTTCGCTTCTTTTATTTGGGCAGCATCATCAGTGGCCTGAAATACATGTTTCTTTTTATAAATAAAGCAAAAGTATTATGTGATAGATATAATATGCTGCTGTATTACATTTTGTCGTGTTTTTCTCTTGCTTTTTAGGTTAGAAGCAACTTTTGTAGCACAAGTTCCGTATTGTGACTGTATCGTTCGGTGTTACTTAACGATTTACAGCGCTGTTAACACATATGTTTAGTTGCATAGACGGTACGTACCTCCACGAAAACAACAAAGAAATTAACCCCTCCTCCAGCCCACCAAGTCTCGATAGATATGTTGGCAATGGTTTTCTGAAACTCAAAGTTTTTCCACGTAATCTCATAATCTCCTAGCTTAGCGCTTTGAGTTATTTTATCACGTCATCCAGACAAATTCTACTAGGGTATCATGTACCACAAGCAGTCATTTCCTTTCCTGTTCCATTCGTAAATAGAGCGAGGGAAAAACGAATGTCTGTACGCCTCCCTATGAGCCCTAATTTCTTGAATCCTATCTTGGTGATCCTTAAACGCAATTTATGTTGGCAGCAGAAGAATAGCTGCCAGTCAGCTTGAAATGTCGGTTCTTTAAATTTTCCCAGTAGTGTTTATCGAAAAGAACGTCGCCTTCTCTCCAGGAATTCCCATTTGAGTTCCCGAAGCATCTAGTAACACTTATGTGTTGTTAGAACCAACCAGTAGCAAATCTAACAGCCCACCTATGAACTGCTTCGATGTCTTCCTTCAATCCGACCTGGTATGGATCCCAAATATTCGAGCAGCGCTCAAGAACAGGTGGCACCAGCGTCCTATATGCGATCTCCTTCACAGGTGAACCACTCTTTCCTAAAATTCTCCCTATAAACCGAACTCGACCATTCCCCTTCCGTACCACAGTTCTCACATGTTCGTTCCATTTTACATTGCTTTGCAACGTTACACCCAGATATTTAAACGACTTGAGTGTGTTAAGCAGGACACAAGTAATAGTGTAACCGAATATTACGGGATTGTTCTTCTTACTCACCCATATTAGCTTACATTTTTCCACATTTAGAGCTAGCTCCCACTCCATACCGACTAGAAATTTTGTCTAAGTCGTTTTGTGTCTTCCTACAGTCATTCATCGTCGATCCCGTACCGTACACCACAGCATCATCAGCAAACAACCTCAGATTGCTACAACCCTGTCCGCCAAACCATTTATGTATAAAGAGGACAATAGCGGTACCGTCACACTTTCCTGAGGCACTTCTGACGATACCCTTGTCTCTGATGAACATTCGCCGTCGAGGACAACACACCGGGTTCTATTACTTAAGAAGTCTTCGAGCCACACACATACCAGTGAACTTATACCACATGCTCGCACTTCGTTAACAGCGTATAATGGCGAGAGTGACTGCACCCTGTTCCAGCCGTCCCATCAAGGAAAGATCCGTAGCAGCGCCAGGAATCGACCCTGAGTCTTCTGCATGGCAGTCAAGTCGCGCTGACCACTTAGGTACGGAGGCGGACGTCCATACCGTTGGATGACTCAAATGTTTATTGTGAAGCGTGATTTGGGGCGCAGTCTGGTTATCGAGAACTACACGTCAGCATCTCTGTCTTCCTTCCTAGCCAATTTCTGTTGATGATCAGTTGCACAATCACCAATAAGATCTACTGGAGCAAGTCATGAGTACATTGCTAGGTGGATCAAATGGACAGCGACGTACATTTCCCTCACTAGAGATCCATGAAGGTTTTAACGGAAGTAATATCCACAGACGTCGTTCAAACTGTCGTATGATGAATACTGTTTGTCAGAAACGGCTTAAAATTCGCCTGACAACGAGAATGGTGAGAAATTTGTCTCTTAATTCAAATGTAACCTCGGATTTTGTGTTTGAAGTACTGAATTTCGATATTTCAAATTAATTAAATGCAACGCTTTGATAGATGTACAACTTCTTGACACTTTTCTGTTATTTAGGTGGCATAAATGGAAAACTGTGTCTCGCTTTTTTGGAGTCTTGACGCCAGCCGCTTCAGCTTTCTTAGATTGTAATCAACTGTTTGTTTCGTCGTTGTTTTCCCGTGCCCATGTACTGGTGTTCATGACCGATATCCACAGAAATTACAAGGCCAGTTTGTGTTCGTTAAGCAGTACTGAAGAAGTGCTTAGCGTCTCGTTATCGTCCGCAAAGCCGCGCTTGTTTCAAGCTTATTTCGACACACGAGTTCACACGGCGCACTCCGCTCGTCTTTATGGCGAAACAGCAGCTTCCTTAGGTCAAGGTTTGTCATTCTTGTTCAACCACAGTTCGTAACACAATTTCAGAGATCGTTCGGTCATTTACCTGAACCGAAAATCTTTCCGTCTTACGAAAACATTATTGTTCTGGAACTAGTTTTGACAATTTACGTCATTATCAGGCAGACTAGAGGGTTTAAAACAGTGTGCACTTCACGTCCATTATTATTAAGTATGTTACAAATCTATTAAATGCTGCAGCAGCTATGGGGCGGGTGTATGGAACCTCGTCATCTAGCTCCTAAAAGTTTTCAGTGATAAAAATGTCTCTTTTTAACACAGTATTGGAGCATAATCTATCCCTGGATCAGAATAACAAAGTCATCGACAGCTTCTTATTTAGAGAGCAACTGGCATAGCAACAGCCAATTCTATCGACCGTTGTCGTATCGCTCTGGCACGTCAGGTGCCAGTTGCCACAGACGAAATATGAGGCCGCTAATGTAATAGTCGTGATTCATTTCCGTTGTTTGTATTGTCTAGATAACACAATTACCAATCCGATAAGCAAACCCAATATTGTGCCTTAACGAATAGCGTATGACTGTATCATCGAGGAGGCAGAAAAGTAAGTTACACATTATGGCAGACTACTTGACTTTTTATTCAATGCTGCACTACGCATCAAAGTGGCGCAAATACGTGACACTATTTTTCAACATAGTCACCAAATCTTTGTGAATAACCGCCGGAACGTTCTACGGGGTCTTGTTGAAAAATAATGCTTCCGAACATTTTATGTAAAAACTCTTAAATATTTTCAAATAAAGAAAAATGTATTAATATTCTACGTCTTTATTCTTCATGTCTGTTTCTCAACATAGTCACCCTGGCGACGAAGACATTGCTCTCAACGAGAGACCAGTTTGTTGATACCGTCGCTGTAGATAGGTTTACTTCGTTGACGGAGCCACAACCTCACCTCTGCCTATACCGCCTCATCACTACCAAAGTGAAGTCCTCGAAGGTGTTCTTTAAGGTTTGGAAACAGATGAAAATCGGATGGAGCCAAGTCGGGACAGTATGGAGGATGAACGACGACAGTGAATCCACGGCGTCCGATTTTCGCAGATTTCGCAGCACTTCGGTGTGGTACGACACTGTTTTTCTGAAGGAGAGGGTGCTACACGTGTGGCCGAACTCTTGGAATCCGAAACTCGATAGTTTCTCAAGCGCCGATATAATTACGTTACACACGGGTACGTTACGAGCCACAATGCGGAGCCCTCTAGCGGCAGAGCGCTGCAAATATGTAGACATGAAGAATAAAAGTGTAGAATGTTAGTAACGTTTGTTTTATTTAAAATGCTTTAAGAGTTCTCGCACAAAAAATTCGGAGGCATTACATTTCAGCATGCTCTTGTACCAGCCGTTCAATTCCTCGACGATAGAAATTAGTCTCTTGATCAAGGAGCCATTCGAGAACAGCTTCACCATTGGAAAATCTCTTTCCCATAGATGTGGTTTCAGCTTGCCGAAAATGTACAAATGGTATGACGCTATATATCTGAGCTGTATGGCGGGTCATCTTCACCCAAGTCTCTGCGCCTTGGTCAAATTGTTACCATCATTTCACTATTGCTGGACGTGAAATCGTATTTGATCCATACACTGCCATAATTTCGCCGCGTATCTGTCTGCAAATTAGACGTTTTGCCCACAAGAGTCGCAGTATTCAGCGTACTTCAGCTTCAGAGTATGCTGCTCCATATGCCTCACACACTGTGATGCACCTTTTACCCATAACGCAGGAGAACTGTGGCTGCAAGATACTCGGAAAATGTACTCTCTTCCAACAATGCGCCACTCTTCTTGCGTAATGGACTTGGCGTGGTTCGCCATGTGTAACTTACTTTTTCACGTCTCTACGTATCTCCGTTATCGCTGAGGCAGATGACAGTCCCAGTGAATTGTAATTGCAATGATGTTCTCTGTTATTCACAGTTGTAATGGAACGTTGAAAATTAAGTGGACTGTCAAGGTAAGGAATGAGGACGTTCTCCGCAGAAATGGTAGAGGAGAGGAATATATGGAAAACATTGACAAGAAGAAGGAACAAGACAGGATATCTGTTAAGGTATCAGGGAGTAACTTCCATGGCATTAGTAGGAGCTGTAGAGGGTAAAAACTGTAGAGGGAGACAGAGATTGGAATACATCCAGCAAATAACTGACGATGTAGATTGGAAATGCTACTCTCAGATGAAGAGGTTGTCACAGGAGAGGAACTCGTGGCGGGCTGCATCAAAACAGTCAGAAGACTGGAAAAAAATGTAACGTTATTGCTGAGAACACTATTGAAGAATTATCTGGTTTAGTGTCACCACGGTTTCTGTCCGAGTTTAATCCAGAGAGATTTTAAAAAATTGAAAAAATTGTTAGAATGGTCCTGCTTGATGTAATCATTATGTGATGATAACGAACGGTGCATAACTGTCAGATATACTCTACATCAAAATCCATACTCCGCAATTTATTTTATGGTGTGTTGCGGAGGCTACTTTGTGTACCAGCGCCACCTACTTCTATTTTTATTCCAGTCGCAGACTTTGCTGGCGAATAACGATTACTGGCAAGCCTCAGTGCGAGCTCGAGTATTTATAATCTTGCCTTGATGGTCTGCCCGCGAAAACACCTAATAGGAAACAGTATATTGGTCACGTCGATATCTGTCATTTTAGCATTCGTATGAGGATTTAAAGGATGAATATCATCTCTCTGTCACCTTCTGTTTTGATGGCGTTATGGTCACTGAGTTTCTGGGTAGATTGATTTGATCTGTTTACTGATTTAACACGAAATTAAAACTTTTAGGGTTTCTTGTCAGCTCAGTAGACGGAATTTTACTTTCGAATTCCTTGAACGCTTCACTTACAGCTCTGCTTAGGCGAAATTTTGCTTCGTTCAGTTTTTGTTTGTTGATGACGCTTCGGCCACGTTCAAATCTGCAGTGACGCTCGTTTTGCTTTCGGGGCAGCTTCCCAACACGGCTGTCGATCCACGGTGGTCCGCAACTTTGTTCCACGCATACTGAAACCGAACTGTACAATGCTCTTCAACTTTGGCCGTTAATACTCAACAATTTCAGTTGTCAGCTGCTCACGCAATCTAAAAGCTATTTCTTGTTGGACAGTCCAAACAGAAATATCCTCCAATGTTTATTTCCATTCCTATTAAAACCGTTAGTGCCTTATGATCACTGATTCTCTATTATACGCTAAGTCGAAAAGGAATCATTATACTCAAAGGATTATGCTAACGAGTAGTAAGTAGTTAACTTATTTTGTACATCAAGTAAGATACTTGTGCCCGAACGTGGGAGAAAGCTGGTAGCCTCCAAAAACTTTATTTGTCTACCATCTCATCCGTCCTTTGTTCCTTTTCTCTGCTTTTTAAGTGACGCAACCGCAAGACGGCATTCCAAGTCAACAACTTTCTTTGGTAAATACGTATGTACGGCTCTCTGTTTGGCCTGTCAACGCCCTACCCGTCTCAGCCCTTCCGCGCTGCAGAGCGACGACGAAAAAAGTGACATTCAAGGCAACGAACAGTTACAGCCTTCAGGCAACGCCTCTGTTTCGAGACACTAAGGTGAACCAATTAGAGACTGTTCTGGTGGCAGAGCATCCGGCACTGCAAGTTTAAGGGGGCAAGTATAGGGGATCGTCTATGGATAACATTCTCACGGCAGCATGTCTATCAATCGTGACAGAAGCTACTCACAAGAGTACTTTTCTTACAGTCGCTATACATAAATGCTTCACCTGTAGCGTCAGGCCACAGCTGCCTGCAATGTTATGAATCTCGAGTGAGTGGTTGGAATGTTGCCGTAGGCCATCTTTACACTGATGTCCCCTACGACGGGCTCTACAACAAGGAATTGTGAAATCTCTTAATCTGAGAAAGGCAAAAAGAAAAGTGGGAAGAACTCAAAATAATAATGAATTTTGTGACCTGAAATTTATGGCCTTTAACCGAACACTATGGGAAAAATAAACAAAAATGATTATATACTTCTCATGGGAGACAAATTGCCGAATGGGCAAAATACCTATTAAGGATACAGTAGATACAGAGGGAGGACGAAAATACACTGAATACAACGGATAGAAGCTAACAGAGTTTGTAACACATAATAAAATAAAAATAACAAATATCTTTTTTAAACCTCGTGGCATCCGAAAATTTACATGGGCAGCTAGAAGAACAGCTTCGGCAGTAGACTATATTCTTCCAAATAGATAGGCGTGAGGACGAATAAAACAGTGTCCAGGAGCTTGGATGTATCACCGGATCACTTGTTAGTAAGAAGTGATCAAAATAGAGAACGGAAAATATTGATATGTGGTGTCTATTCTCTCAAGCAGTCAATATATACTATATATGAGCGTGGACGGTTCTAGATACTTTCAATGCAGATGCACAATATCTTCCGAAACCCTGCGGCACGTAATGAGTGCCACGAGCAGTGGGGCTAATGGATGGAGGCGTCCTAAGTGTGTGTGACAAGTTGAGAGTTTCAGTTAGACAGGAAGCGTGTCCGGATGGCCGAAGCGGTTAAGATGGCCGTTCTAGAGAAGCGGAGCGTTCGGGTTCGACTCCCAGTCCGGCACAAATTTTCAGCTTTCACCACTAATTTATTTCAATGCCCGTAGGCGGCTGAGTCCTGATTCCTCATAAATTATAACGCTTCCAGCCACCGAAATATTAGAAATGAGAAAAAATAAATATTCCAAAAAGGAATTAAAGATTTGGAACGACCATTTTTAGCAAACTAATAAAAGACCTATCTAAAAACCTTGTCAATAACTATAAATATGAATTATAGGGAGGATTATAAAAGTAAATCCATTTTTACGAACTTGCAGCATGCTGCAGGTGAAAACCAGATCCCCAAACTGTTTTATAATTGAAATAAAAGGTTGCAGCTTCGTCATAATCTACATTGAGAAATATCTTTTTTTATTTCTTGATGGTGACAAATCTCGGAGATCTGTGCCCATTTTAAAACTATCGGTACATTAATTGTGACAAATACAGCTGACAGCCTTATGTACAAAAGCTTTGCTAAGTCGGCCATAGTGTTGCTTTGATCATCACTGCAGGGGTAGGTAGTTTTTGTACATAGGGTGCCCACTGTATTTGTCACACGATATGGATGGTTTGGAAACGGACACATGTATCCGAAACAGATTCTCATTCTGGAAACATCCCCCAGGCTGTTGCTAAGCCATGTCATCGCCGCATCCTTTCTTTACAGAAGTGCTAGTTCTGCATGGTTCGCAGAAGAGCTTCTGTGAAGTTTGGAAGGTAGAAGACGAGGTACTGGCAGAATTGAAGCTGTGGGGACAGGTCGTGGGTCCTGCTTGGGTATCTTAGTTGGTAGAGAACTTGCCCGCGAAAGGCAAAGGTCGCGAGTTCGAGGCTCGGTCCGGCACACAGTTGTAATCTGTCAGGAAGTTTCATTTTTACAAAAATTTACTTCAATTAAATCTTTAGTTAAAGTACTTTAAATTTTATGGTCTGATAGTGGATCAACCAAAACATAGGCTTTTAAAATTTATGACTGTTTGCTGGCTGAGCGGACATGTGCCAGACGAATATAATGAAGCTTTGGTATGCGAGATTTTCAAGAAAGGCGATAAATCACAATGCACAAATTTTCGATGAATTACTGTTTAAACTGTATGCTGAAATTATAAATAAGAGATTAATACCAGTAGAGGAAGCACGCATGTTAGAGGTACAACATGGTTTTAGAATAGATTGGTCGTGTTCTGATCGTCTTTCTTCTTTGGCTCAAGTAATCGAGAAAAGCAGAGAAGTTAGACTACCAACTTATTACTGTTTTGTCTAATATGAAAAGGTGCCTGACAAGCTAAAGCGGAAAATGATATGCGAATTATTAAAGCAAATGGAGGAACAAGCACATTATATACAAATAATAAAATGAGGATCCGTACCGTAAGGAAAGGGACGGCATCTGTCGATATTAATCAAGGAGTAAGACAAGGCTGCCAATTGTCCCTCACCTTTTTCAGTGTTTATACCGAGGACATCATTCATAAATGGTTGAGTATAACAAATAATACATTAACAAGTGCTAATTTGAATTACTTGACGATGCTGTTTTGTGATGATCAGTTTATAATGAGAGAATCTCACGCTAACAAGGCATTGCAGTACATAAATTGAGTCAAATTTCCTCTGAATACGGAATGAGAATATCGACGGATAAAATAGACGTGATGGCACTTTCGAGAATTTGAACCCATAAGAACCAAAATTGTTATTATTGAACAAATAGTTGAACAAGTAAAAGAATTTAAATATATAGGGTGCTATTTAAAATATCTCAAGTCAGGTGATTTAGAGCCGAAATAGGCCGGATTCAGACATTACTGTGGAACCATATAACCCACATTAAAACGTAATGTACAGAAAGAAACATCAATTAAATTTTACGAAGTAATAGCGTTGCGTTTGTTGCTGCATGGTATTGAATGTTGGACCCTAACATCAGAACAATTATGACCCATGAAATCTTCTGAGGTGAAATTCCTCCGCTTTGTACCGGGGTATTCATTATTGGACCATAAAACAAACACCGACATTAGACAAAAACTAAAAGTTGACGTATTACAAACATAACTGAAAAATGTCCACTGAATTGGAAAGACCGTGTCCAACGTATGTATAATGATAGGATAACTAAAGCTGCGATACATGTAGCTCAACAGGAAACAGAAACGCTGGACGTCACTTAAAGAGAGAAACAATTCTGATGCAGAACAGGCCAAAAGGCCTAGTCCTTGAAGATGACGACGAGTTTAATACCGTCTAAATTTAGATGTTCATAGAGGTGGAGCACAAGCTTAATTAAAGAAAGAGAAGGGATATTTATAAGCATTCGGCGCTAGTGCTTATTGAAAACAAGAAAAAATTTAATGTACGTATCTGGACAGTGATTCGAGCTCCGTTGCTTCAAACTACAAAATGAATATGTGAACTTGAGCGATACCTCACTAGCTGTCAGACTTCTTAGACTCAGCATACTACATCATGTTTTAAATGTTATCTGTGGCTCCAATAAGGAGAAGATTAGACACAGCATACGTGATCTAATTAATAAATTCTACAAAGAAATTTCAGAGCAATTAGATATAATTGTTTTACAATAATGAAACCACAGGACAGAATAATTGGGCATTTTTCAGAAGTTTTGCGACATATATATGTCTCCATAAGAATTCAGAGGACGATATTAGCTTGGAAAGATATTTAATTAGAATGTGGCAGTAAGAAAACACAGAAACACATGGAATGAAGACGTGGCAAGAATGGAGAAAGCTCAAAGACACTGTTTGAGTAAAGGTTAAAACATACAAAGAGAATTTTAGAACAGTAAAGAAAAATACGATGGGTCCAAAACTTTCGAGGAAGAGAACTATAAATAGTTTAGAACTGGAGGCTGTAATTGCTGCCGCTGCTCGCGACGATCGTCTCGTTTGTGATAAGTAAGTAAATAATTTATCGATATTTTCCAAGTAAATGACAAAGAATACGCGGTCTTCGGTAAGAAGGCGGAGCGTGTAGGATTGGGAAACGTATATGTAGAAGTTTGGAGACGCGGAGATTCAGACTAGCGCATTTATCTTGTTATCAGACCCTTTAAATCAAATTAACATTTGTGTAATGAGACCTCAACTATTTAGTCACAGATTTATTGTGGTGGTGACACTTGACATCTCTTCGTATACCATACTAACATGAGCGCCGTCTGCAAGCAGTTGACAGTGAGAGAGACTTGTGCACCATATACACTATACAACACCTGCGCGCTAACAGAGTTAACGGGGTCATAGCGTGCTGTAGTCCCAGTGAGAAATCAAGATAGTGAAAGGAATCAGATAGCTTGGAGGATTTTCGTTAGTCTTTTAGATCATCGCCACGTGAGGAAGAAGTGCATGTTCATCTAGTTCTGGCACTTAAAGTCAACAGCACTGCCAATGTCGCCAACAACATCATTATGTAATAATGCAACGAAACGCCATTAACAATAACTGACTTTCAAGCGGTATCACGCTAGATAGCACAAGGAATAGCTGCTGATGTATCGATCTCCCCTTTCACAGTTCTGCGTTGAGACTTATTTGACCTAAGACAAAGGCGTCGGAAGCTGATCGCACCTGTTTGAAGAGGTGTGTGGGATGTTGGCCTTTCGTGGACCGCCGTGTCAGATGGTCCAGGAAGTGCTCTCAACTAAAACAAATAGACCAACACTCTCACCTTCACGACGTTGACTCGGCGTCTGGACTGTTGGTACTCTGCGTGTGGGCTGAGTCTCTCACTGGAAAGTTTGAAGCGACAGTGCACACTTATGGCTCCTGTGTACATTCTCTACGACATCTAGGGAATTTCGGACAGCTCTACGATGGTGAGGCTTCCTGTGAAATAACGTGAAGGTGTTTGGTGAAAACGCAGATGACCTCAGTTACAAATAATAAATCACTAACGAAAGAATCATTCAATGTAGGCTTTCATGGCCGATGTTGTCTTCAGTTGAAACTTCCGGGCTGAGAGGCCGTGGTCGAAGTATAAAATTTCCACCTAACGTTTCGTCTCCATCTGCAGGAGACATCTTCTGAGGTCGTCCGGCGTGGAAATTAGGTGGAAATTTTATACATCGACCACGGCCTCTCATCCCGAAAGTTTCAACTGAAGACTAACGAATGAAATCAACGGGAAGAGCAGAGGAGCTAAAAGTAAACATTTACAGGAAAAATGTGAAGATATCGAAAACGAAATACTCATCGGGAAGATTTAGTACACAGAAAAGTCAAAACAACCCGGTAAAGAGAGAGCAAAGACGGTAACAGCAACCTGCCTTAGTAGAGGAGAGAGCGGATGGGTGGAAAGAGTGCTTTGAAGACTTCTTGGCTGTTGACGTGATAGAAGAAAAATTAGAAATCGACAGAGAAGCCATAGCGGACCCGATATTATAATTTGTCAGACCTTTGGAAGACCTGTGCTCAAACAACGTGTAAGGGATTGATAACACTTATTTGGAAACCCTAAAATCATTGGATGAAATAATAACCAAGAGACTCTTGAAGTTAGTGCGAAGAATCTATAGAACTGGAGCCACACCATCGAACTTTCGAAAGATTATGAGCTACAGAAAGAAACCAAGATCAGATAAGTGCCAGAATTATCGTACAATCGGATTAACAGCTTCACTGCATCCAAACTGATAACAAGAATAGCATACCTTAGAACGGAAAGGAAACTTGGCTTCAGGACAGACAGAGCTAGCCAAGAGGCAATTTTGAACTTGTACTCGTTGCAAATCAAGATACGTGCTTAAACCTAGAGAAAGCGTTTCACATTGTAAAATGGTCAAAGATGTACGAAATTTCCACAAACTTAGGTGTAAATTATAGGGAAAGACGATAAAATGAACTATGTACAGGAACCAAGAAGGTACAATAACAATGGAAGATTAAGAACAAAGTGCTCGGATTAAATCGGGTGTAGGACAGGGACGCAGTTTTTCGCCCCTGCTGTTCAACCTGTAGATCGAAGAAGCAATGACGAAAATGAAAGCTTCAAGAGTGGGAGAAAGCGTCAGGTGGAAGGGTTTCAATGATAATATTCATTGATGACATTACTGTCCACAGTGAAAGCGGGGACGAATTATAGGACCCGACGAATGGAATGAACAGCCTAATGAGCACAATATCTGGATTGAGACTAAACCAAAGAAATATACGTAACTAGGAGTAGCAGAGGTGAGATAAGGCATAAAATTGACGTCAAAATTTAGGACAGTGTCATAAACGAAGTGAAAAAATTCTGCTAACTTACAACCAAAATACTGATGTCTTGCCAAAAGAAGTCTATTGTTACCAAATGTCGGCTTCAATTTGAGAAAGAAATATCTGAGAATGGACTTTTGAGCACGTATCGTATGGAAGTGAATCATCGACTGTGGAAAAAGCGGAAAAGAAGAGAAACGAATCATATGACATGTGGTGTTACAGAGGGATGTTGAAAATTAGGTGGACCACAAGATAAGGAATGATGAGGGTCTGTGCAGAATCGACATGGAGGGTAGAGTGTGGAAAATGTTGACTAGAAGAAGGAAGATAGGATGTATTTTAAGATACCAGGGAAAAACTGTAATGATATTAGAGGGAGCTGTAAAGAGGGACTATGTAGGGAAAGACAGAGATTGGAATATATCCGACAAATAATTAAAGAAATAGGTGTAAGCGCTACTTTGCGGCTGCGCGGAGTAGCCGTGCGGTTTGAGGCGCCATATCACGGACTGCGTGGCCCCTCCTGCTGGAGGTTCGAGTCCTCCCTTGGGCATGAGTGTGTGGGTTGTTCCTAGCATAAGTTAGTTTAAGTAGTGTGTAAGTCAAGGGACCGATGACCTCAGCAGTTTGGTCCCTTAGGAACTCACACACAACTGAACAGTTGAACAGCCCCATCAAATTAGTCAGAAGATTGATGACAAAACGAAAGAAAAACGTTTGATGAAATACTCTTCAGTAAAAGTTGTGTACAGTATATACAGTAATGTTAACTTAGCGTGTAGAATGTGACCAGTGTACTATAGCATGTTGGTACAATTCCAAGGAATTGCATTTCATTCTCGAAAGCAGCCGTATTTTGTACAGAGGGGCGTTCGGTGCAATCACAAACTTTCAGTTATGACGAAGGAAAATGGTAGCTGTTGTAGACCAGTGTACTATAGTATGTTTGTACAATTCCAAGGAACTGCATTTCATTCTCTAAAGCAACCTTATTTCGTACAGAGGGGCGTGCAGTGCAATCGCTAACTTTCAGTTATGAGCAAGGGAAATGGTAGCTGTTGACTCATTTGCTGACCTAATTTCGGGAAGTGCTTTCCGATGTATTGTCTGAAAGGCACCCCGCATGGTTGACGATAGCCTGTCCCCTTTTAAAGCTAACTGATCTTCTTAAGAAAAAGTACAAGATGACCCACAATACATAGAGCGCTCCATGTCCAGTGCGTATACTGGTGCGCGACACACAAACAGTTTTATCCTCAGTGATTGTCGCATCCAACTTTGTGACATTTTTAAGGAACTCAGACAATGTGCAACCTGTATGATTGCATCGTTTCAGGGCGACAGATGCTGACAAAATTCTCTCCTGCTTCCAGCCGCGTCAAGTTGCTTAAAACGCACGAGCTTTCGACAGAGAACTCCTTGGTCATCGTCAAGTGGTGACGTCGTGTGGTTGCTGCTGTCTGTCGTCTTTACATAGCGGCGCCATCGCTTGTGACGTTACTGGTGCCCAGTTCAGCGCCATATAAGGTTATGTTCTTGTCACAAGACTGCCACATTCGTTTTAGCCTACCGAAGGCTGGTTACCAAGTTGTACGGAGCTGCAGTCCGGCGTCTGTGTTGAAGGCGTTCTCAAAATTTTTTATGTCAATCCCTTTTTTTGTATAAAGCTACCACATGAACCATTTGTACATTTAATTATAGATGTTCTGTCGAATGCAATTAGGTCTCTGTTTTTCAGAACATGCTCTACTACCGCTTATTTCTCAGGGTGCCGCATGCGGTATCACGTCTAGTGAGTGTTCTGTACGGCACTATGCAATAGCTGGCGTAGTCCGTCAAACTACTGTGTGCATTATTGAACAGCGCCGTACAGAATGCTAGAGATGTTTCCACTTACGGCATCCTGCGAAATCTGTGGTACCTGAACATGGTATTGTGTACGCATCAACACAACAACAACAAAACAACGGACATGTACGAGAGACCACCACACCTATCTATACAAATATACTCTACAGGTTTGCTACTTTCAGCTTACGAAGCGAAAGCAGATTGCCAAAATAACATTGCTACAAACACTGAAAAGTCCTTTTACATGCCTGAAAAACGTTCTCCCATATAACAGGTTCACAGGTTAACAGTTAAAAAAAATTGTCATCAGTGGAGTTTAAACACGGGACCTTTGGTAGGACGGCCTCACGCTCTACCAACTCATCTACGCGAGATGCGCAACACAATTACTCACAGGTACGCTTTTCCTGAGCTCAGTTTTGGTGTTACTTTTAATTACCGTTTACGCTTGTTCTACTGGACGACAGCACCAACTAAATCGGTGTTTTCATTGATACTCTATCGACACACAATGTTCCGTACCGATCTGAGTGTCTGACATTTTGAGGTTTTGGTGTAAGCGGTTTACAGAAAGAAACTATTGGTATAGGCTGTACTGAATGAGGTTAACTGTAACAATAGTTAGTTACCTTCATGTATTTGTTTACTGACAGTAACCTGTTCAGTATGTTTTTCCCTCTCGTGTAACGTACGTTCCATGCAGTTTTTCAACGCAGGCGGATAACATTTCGAATATCACCGTGTTCTTTGAAAGAATGATAAATTCAACTCTGTCAAGTAATTAACTGCAAATAACGGCGTTCGTAGAACTATCATTTATTAAGACGGAAACCAAACATAGTGATCATAATCAAAAATGGCTCTGAGCGCTATGGGACTTAACATCTGAGGTCATCAGTCCCATAGACTTAGGACTACTTAAACCTAACTAACCTAAGGACATCACACACACATCCATGTCCGAGGGAGGATTCGAACCTGCGACCGTAGCGGTAGCGCGGTTCCAGACTGAAGCACCTAGAACCGCTCTGCGACAGCGGGCGGCTGATCATAGTCATGACTGCAGAAACATCACGTCTGAAGGAAGGAAGAAAAAAAATCTGTTTGGTTGTATGACGGTGTGAGAAGAGTGTTTGGCGTTTTGTCTGCTATAAAGAAGAGACAGTAACTTGTCAGAAGCAGGGTAGTAAGACGACTGCAAGATTCCAAAACTCTGGGTATTTCTCATCCTTTGCGTGCCTTATTCGGAAAATGTACAATTTTTGTATAAGGGTTTACGGTCACTGTAACAGTGGGGATCCCAAAGTATCTGAGCGATCCGTACTTCAGAAGACGGTGTCTAAACCTACGGTGTGGCAGCAGTTGTGAAATTTCTAATCGTCTACTAGACAGATTACTCCTTCGGTTTACTGCCTGCATTAAAATCAAAGTATTACGAAAGTCATTCAGTCCTGGTAATAATTAATAACTAACGATGGACATAATCCCATCAACTGTTGAACGAAGCTGTAGAGACTATGTCAGGATCTTAAGAGTAATTGTGCTTGTAGCTATTTCACAGAAGTCTGGACGGAAAAGGCGAAACCGCGACGACGCAGAATGACAGCTGTTGTCGCGTTTCACGAGGGAAAAGAAAACATCTGCGAAACCGAATAGGGAGGGAAATGGCCACTTCGCTCTAAAGTAATGGACTGGCGGGTACGCGTAAAAAGCAGGACGACGGCCACAGCGACTTTCCTACTGCTCCTAAATGCGAGTTGTTTGTCTTACATTCCTTCTGCGGCATATCCATCACACCTCACACATCTCCTGTAACCGATTCCACTGCACGCGATTTCACATACGGTACTTATATTCCATCGCAGACAGAAGACCTGCGCAAATGCGATCTACGAAAGCCTCCCGGCATTGAAAGTGGTTACCTTAGTGCACATTCTGCCCGTACGTGATTGATGGTATAATCCGTAACTTGCCACGCACAGCAGACTTACTGTCTTTACTCGGTATACGTACAGATGACACATACGAAGAAATGATTGTATTTCCCAATATATACTAATTAATTCCCATTCTTGTTTGATTTCCTGTTGCAAGTCATAACAGGACATTAATTATCAGAACATCCATTTTCTCTCTTCCCCTGTGTCAAACTGCCTCTCGATTTTTTGTTAATGTAAATATAAAATATGAATGAATACATCCGAATACATGAAACTTTATTTATAAATGTATTCCCTTTCCTGTAATTTTGTGTTTTTACCAAGATATTTAATTTAAATCCATTTTGAAGTTTTCTCTGGCTTATTCAAGGCGTTTAAAGTCAGAGTCTCCGCTGTTTCGATTTCAGCGAAATACTGTTAAATTGGAAACTAGATACGCCACCATTTTTGCAGCCCTCTTGGATTAGCGACATCAGCGTGGTACAGCGAGTGTCGCACAGCATCCAGAGACAACCGGCAGTCTATAACCAAAGGTAGGTAGGCGAATCTCACGTATACATCTTTTAGAGCAGCCGCAAAACCATATAACCGCATTTTTACTACAAACCTCTACGGTATTCACATCAAACAAATATGTCAAACAAATTATTAAAACATTTTGACGCAGTGGGAATGATAAAAGAAAGAAAAGCAATTTACTGAAGGAAGATGTGAACTACAGAAAACTTTAGCAGTTATAACTACTCACGAGTGTTGCAGTACGGACAATACGCAGTTCAGATCTCAGATTTGTAGCATACAAGTGCTCAGTCAGAATTCATGTTATTGATCTTTATACTCGATGAACCTCACTGCATACTTGTAACATCTGTATTGTTCAGCAATAGTCAATAACAATTCGTTGTTTCATAATCAGGATAGGAATACGACATATTCATTAGCAATTCTCATCATATAATCTGTTAAGTAGAATACCGATTTTATTTAACATATCCTCCATCAACTACTCAGTTAACTATTACTGTTATTGTAATTGATTGCTGTTTAAATTCTGTTAACTTTACCGGTGTGTATGAGCTTGAGTGCGTGAATATGTGTTCATACTTGCGTTGTCTAGGTAGAAATCATAAGGGAGTGCAAACGCGGAAAGCTGTTGCTAGATTTATTGACTACCAGATCAGTCATCTGGTCGCGATGTTTTAATGGCGTTTCAGATGACTAATTAATAGCACTTGGAAACAGATTCAGTGAAGGCAGCAGCGGAATAACACAATGATCGAATAGAACTTTGTATTTATTTTATAAAAACAGTTCAAACAATCATCGTCGTGAGGAAACGTCATCCAACAGTGTGTCGAGTTACAGGGGACAAGCTGCCGTTAGGCCACCACTTAGACAAGAAACGTAAGCTCGTAAGTTGACGCCACCGTACGCCCTTAGCGGCAGCTAAAACCCTGTCAGGCCCATTGCGATATGTCCTGCTTCCGGACTGTCCAAGTCTGTAGCCGTAGGGCTGGCCTTGCAGGATGCGTTGGCCATAATAAATTCAGTGTGCTGTAGTGTCTTTGGACGAAGTTACTGGACATAGGTTCGCATCCTTAATTTATTTCTGTAGGCGCTCTCCACAATAGCTCCAAGTTTTAGGTATCATTTTATTACATTACGTATGATTCCAAATAGCTTCGTGTTAAGTGCGAAACGTGGACGATTGGGAAGACAGAAATGAAACAATTAGAAATCTTTGAAATATGTGACAGGCGATTGTTGTAGATCAGACTAACCAAGGCTCTAACGAAGATATTGCATCGAGAGAAAATTATACTAGCACATAAGGGCGAAACAATTACATGACGTTTTTAGTTACGGGACGGCTGTTCGCTACGTAATTAAACCTTCCAATACTCATTCAAACTAATAAAACTGCGTACATATGAACATACTACCTTCCTGTAAACAATTTCGACATCAATCGACAAAGTGCGAACAGTTATTTACAGAATAATATACAGATTACGTGTTAAAACCGACTGCGAGAGAAAAAAATGCTGCGCTGGATTGCAAAAAAAATGTTCAGCGTTCATTCTCGCAGTAAGCGTAACTACGATATCAGGACATTTAAATCATTGGATAAATTGTTTCTGGCACATGTATTCTCTCCTTATATAAAATTTAAACGAAAACTGTATGGACAGCAATGTGCTGTATTGTTTTCTTACTCTCAGTCGGTTTCAACTGGAAACAGAAAAGTCGTATACATGGTTCATCGGGTTATGATTAAATACTGCTGCGGAATCTGAATCCTCCAAAACTTTGTGACGCTATCCGTTCCCAGGTTACTACTAAACGAAATACTGTCTTTGAAGCTACTATCCCAGCACGTTCAGCAGCTGAAGAGGTCTCTCTCATAGCCCGTATACCAATGATCCCAAACGATTTACCCGTTCCTTTTAAGCGAGTTCAGTTTCCGATCAAAGTATCGATTTATCTACATTGAATTTGCTACAATAAAAAGTTTGTTCGTTTTCTCTGCAGGGCTAATATGTTGCGCACACCGAGCGAGGCAATATGAAGGTCAAACACAACATTGAGGGTTACATAAAACGATAACGGAAGGGGCAGCTGAATCACCCAGTGTAGGTAAGGCAGATCGTTGTTTCCAGAATGAGATTTTCACTCTGCAGCGGAGTGTGCGCTGATATGAAACTTCCTGGCAGATTAAAACTGTGTGCCGGATCGACACTCGAACTCGGGACCTTTGTCTTTCGCGGGTAAGTGCTCTACCAACTGTGAGGACGGGGCGTGAGTCGTGCTTGGGTAGCTCAGTTGGCAGAGCACTTGCCGCGCACTTGCCCGCGAAAGGCAACGGTGCCGAGTTCGAGTCTCGGTCCGGCACACAGTTTTAATCTGCCAGGAAGTTTCAGATCGTTGTTGTTGTAATACGCAGAAATTGGAACCAAGACTATAGCCGGCGAGCTGTATTGCTGTCGAACGGCATCAGACGAGCCTCAGGGTTAACGACCGACAGAACAACAAGTAAAGGAAAATTTCCTGGTTTGTTTCCCTCGGAGCTGCCGCCCACACAAGTACAGCGGCACAGTACGGTTTCTGGACATAACTTCACACGTTTCACGTCAGACGCCCTAGTAGACAGCGAGGGCGATAGAAGCGAGGAGCGCAGGAAACTGCCGGGTGTAGACAGGACAGCATCGCGTGGAGAAACCGGGGGACGGCGAAGTGCGGATTTCACGTCCGATTGGGCCGACATCAAGGTCGTTAGCGACAGGTGCAGCGGGCGCGGTTTTTACGAGGCGGGCGCGGCCCGGTCGGCCGGCGTGGCGCCGCCGTATATTTTCTCCGCGGCCCGGAGAGGCGTGGGCGGATGCGAGCGCGGGCGGGCGGCGGGGACGGACGCACAGACGGCGCGGCAGCAGCAGCGGCAGCGGCCGAGGCACCTGTCGCGCGGAGCACGGCACAGGCAGAGGCAGAGGCGGCGGCGGTGAAAGCAAAGTGGAAAGCGCGCGCCCCGCACCACGCAGCACAGCCTGCCCCGCGCTACGCACCTTTCCTGCTGCCGACGTCCCATAACATCCTCGCGCCTATCTTTCTTACGCAATCCGGGCAGCGGGATCTGACGAGACATACCTTGTCACAGATTTATGACACAATATTGAGAAATAAAATCGCAAAAACGAAAGGAAATCTCAGGAGAAGCATAAAAATTTGGTCAAGCGTTACTAATTCACATCTGATCCCCCACCGCTGCCTGCATTTACATCTACATCTACGGTACGTACACCCTTCGCAAGCCACCGTGCTTGACGGGGGGTACCTTAAACCACTACTAGTCACTTCCTTTCCTGTTCGATTCGCAAACAGAGCGAGGGAAAAACGACTGCCTATAAGCCTCCGTATGAACCCTAATTTCTCTCATCTTACTCGCAGTCGTTACGCGAAACGTACATTGGCGCAAGTAGTCTCGTGCTGCAGTCGGCCTGAAATTCAGGTTCTCTAAATTTCCTGTAGAGAGCCTCACGAGGACAATGCAGTACTTGCCGGCCGGAGAGGCCGAGCGGTTCTAGGCACTACAGTCTGGAACCACGCGACCTCTACGGTTAGTTAGGTTTAAGTAGTTCTAAGTTCTAGGGGACTGATGACCTCAGAAGTTAAGTCCCATAGTGCTCAGAGCCATTTGAACCATTTTTGAATGCAGTACTCACTCCAGGGATTCGCATTCGAGTTCGCGGATATCTCCGTAAAATTTGTGCTGATCATACCTACAGTTAACAAATGTACTAGCTCGCCTCTGAATTGTTCCGACATCTTACTTTAATCCGACCTGGTGGGAATCCCAAACTCTCGAGCAGTACTCAAGAAAGGAACGCATTAACGTTCTATATGCCACCTCTTTTAAAGATGAGCTACAAATTTCCCAAAATTCCTCAAATAAAACGAAGTCGACCGTTCGCGATCCCTACTACCAACCTGACATGCTCATCCCGTTTCATATCGATCAGCAGCGTTACCTGTAGATATTTAATCGATGTGACTCTGTCAAGCAGCTCACTACTAATGCTGTAGTCGAACGTTACCGGATTGTTTTTTCTACTCATCCCCATTGCTGTGGCATTCTCCACCAAACACCACAGCAAAGACACCAGCGGCCACCAGGGGTCACTACCGGCCCACATAAACCGTATGGTTAGCCGAGAACGACTCACGACCAGACGTAAACTTCCGTGTGTCGTTAACCACGCGTCTACAATCAAACGTATATTCCGGTACAGGGGAGACATTTTACTTAAGTCATCTGCCCGGCGTGGGTAGATAAATATGATGTTGAAGTGCCTGTGTTATTCCTTCTGACATGCATATATGTCCAAAGGAACTTTGCATCGTAATTCAGAATAACAAAGGCACTGCAATATTGTATTTTCTACATTTTGTCTCGCTTACTTTTTTTACGTCGAATATTTAACTCATTTGTAAATGAGTTAGAAGTTTGAAGCTGTTTAATACAGGAGAATTCGATTCCTTACTGATATTTTTCTAGATGATGACTGGACCGAGTTTGTAGAAATTGCCTTAGATGGTACAGAAATATGCCGATATGTCAATTCCTTTGTCACTGCACCTGCTCCTCCCCCCCCCCCCCCCTCTCCCGCCGCAGCGTGCAGACCCATAGACGAGAAACGTCACCAGTGTTGTTATCACCAGAAAACCCAGCGACCCCGACAATATGGGTTCGATAGTAATATCGGTCATTATCGATACTTTTTACGTGTCACAGCTTCTCATACTCACCCCTACAGGTGGTAGGGGTATACTCGTATGCCCCACAGTATTTTTATACAAATAATGAGTCATGTACGTGCAAAATTTGGTTGAAATTGCTCCAGACGAAAGTGAATTACGCTATTGTGTCAACACTTTTTGATCACATTCCCATGGGATGTAGGCGGTGCTTACCTCCACAGCACTTCTTTAACATAGCGATTTGTGCACCAAATTTGGCTGAGATCGATCCAGTGGTCTAGGAGGAGATGTGGAACATTTACACATTCGTAGTTTTTTTTATCAACTTACACTCTTGTTTAGAAACATGAGAACACCTTGAACGACTAGAGATAGGACATTCATATTCACAGGACATGCAAATTAGTGTGTTCTGCAGAAAGCATTATCAATCAGTCACCTTTGCCGAGCAGACTCACAGGTTCCACGCACCAACATGAACAGTCACTATATTGCCACTTCCCCCAATAATATCAGATACTCTGACAGAACCTTATCTATTCCTATGCTTTAATTTATTGTTCCATGTGTGATCGCATCGACCCGTATAACGAGCGAATGGCGCTCTGTGACATAACCATCCGTGCTGCATTCACCTGGTTCCGAAGTTCATGGTTGGCACTGGGTCACAGCACTGCAATCGTCTTTTCATCATAGGCCACTCATTTAAGGTTGGCAAAACGTCAGGTGACCTGGCGGGCCAGGGAGGAAGGCTGACATCCTGTGACAGCAAGAAGGCACGTGTTCGTGCAGCAACATGTGGTCGTGCATTGTCTTGCTGAAAAAAATGGCATCTGGGGTGTTCTGCAGAGAGGTTACGGCACACTGGTCTCAGTGCCCTGGACACGCACCATTTGTGATTTGTGGTTGTACCCAATAGCACCCCACTCCATAAGGCCTTGAACTGGCGCTCCATGTCTGCGAATGCAGTCACTGTGATGCCGCTCCCCCTGTCTGTGGCGAACTAAAATGCGGCCTGGTTTCAGCCGTAAACAATATCTGGTGCCACTCCTGTTCCCAGTGACGTCGTTCCATACACTGCTGCCGTCTAGCATGTTTCTGCACATTCGTCAAAGGTAGGTGGAGAAGTGGACGACGTGCACGTAACCTGTGCCGTAATAAATGGCGAGGGGCTGTCACCCCAAACAGTGTACGATGTGTTACTACAGTCCCACCGTTGCGCTAGAACCGTGGTAGACGCATATCTGTTCTGCAATGCCATTCGTATGAGGTGCTGATCTTCTCGGAGAACGGTTTCGGTGGTGCGACCTGATCCATATGGTCATGTTCTACCGCCTTCCGTGAACCATTCTGCACACACCCGTTCCACTGTCGAAACACGTCGTCCCACACGAGCAGCAGTTTCCCGGATGGATGTATCACAATTCTCTATTCCGAATAATGCGCCCTCTTCCAGACTCGCTGATTTTACGGTACGGTTTGCAGATACGTCTTCGAGTCATCCTGCACGTATGCTCAAGTCACACTGATCCATTACCTTCGGCAAAGTGAACCGCAAGCACATTTTGCGGTAGGTGGTATTGCGCTGCATATCGAGGCTGACCTTGAACCCGCGGGGCCGATGTGCTTGAAATGCTAATCATTTCTTCGGAACTTACTAAAGTACATGTTTTCTGTGAATATTACTCGTTCAAGGCGTTTTTTTTTTAAGTTCACTGTAAATAGACAAGTAGATAGCTGTTAATTATGGAGTCTTGCCCCTTCTTGGATAAAATCCAGAAGGCAGCCTCGTTCGTTTGATACTTTTTTTTGAGCCATAAGTTTCCTTGAACGCTTCTAACGTTATTTGATACGTTTTTCAGTAGTTTTCTTTACAGACCGTTGGGACGACTTCCACGTGTGAGCTGGAGAAAATGTCAGAACGCCATGCGGAACACTTCGCCTGACAGCCGGGTGGCTCCAGACCCCAGGTGCGGCACGCAGCACTCGCTCGCGCTGTCTCTCTGTACTCCTACTCATCTGCCTCGCCAGTCACGCTCTCGCGCGAGCGTGAGGGGCCAATTTTCGGGCCACCCATTATTAGCAGGGCCTTGACGTTCGTGTGCTGTTAACTAACTACACCGTGCGTTTTCTTGGAATGTAAAGCAACGCCGTCAGAACGATTTGATGAGCAGGAACTTTACCCTTTTACGTAGCAAAGGAATCAATATAGAGTCGAATTCTTCGTGAGAAAGCTGAGACATTAATGATAAGCTTACAGATGGAAATATTTGAGGATCTGCTTGCACTTCCCTTCTCAGTATACATTCATCTGTTCTTTGTCACAGGAGTGCCAGCGTACATACACCTAACTCCGTACTAAGTTCTGTAGCAATTGTAGAGACTGTACCTTGCTACGTCATACGCTAAAAATACGATGGAAATCCTACTGTATAATACATGTGACGGTTACATATAGGTTTAGACTGAGTACTAGCACACTACAATATGCTGTCGTGTTCCGGCACAAGTCCGATCTACAACTGTAGATTTGGCGTGGCCCGTGTGACGCAATCAGGACGTTGACGACAATGCTGTACGTTGTGTTTTCCTCTAATTAACCGTTATGACGGAGTCGAGAAGTTGTACAACCTCCTCAATTGTTTTAGGGTTGGTGCTGTGGAACAGAAGAATCATTGGAAGGGACGGTGATCTGTCAAAGCAGCAAGAAGACATGAACTGTGATAGAGAAGTGGAAACGTGACGTACAGCACCAAAGCGTACAGGCCAACATAGTCTGCTGTCTGACAGAGACCGCCGACAGTTGAAGAGGCCCGTAATGTGAAATAGGCAGACATCTATGCAGACCGTCACACGAGAGTCCCAAACAGTATCAGGATCCACTACAAGTACCGTGACAGTTAGGCGGGAGGTGAGAAAACTTGGATTTCATGGTCGGTAAGTGCCAAACGACGCTCGCTTGGTGTAAGGACCGTAAACATTGAACAATTGAACAGTCGAAAAACGTTGTGTGGAGTCACGAATCACACCATATCGAATTCCAGCGTTACCGATGGAGGGCGCCATGAACTCTTAAGTCACTTTGAGCCAGGTATCTGGATACGTTTGATCACATAGTGTACGGGCTTCCCACTACCAAGAGACAAGAGCCACCTGGTTGTGATCAATACGGAATGACCTACCTGGGGCGTCTAGCTCATAAACAAGGATGTGTTATCCTTTCTGCCGTCTACTGTATCAACAGCCACTTGGCCTAATTGTTATATCACTGGTCCCTTGATCTAACTCATAGGAGACAAGTAGTATTTACCTATTTGTTCCTATTGGCAAATGAAATTCGCTACAGTGTGTTCAACACTATTCAGTGAAACATACATAAGACAGTTGTAAAACTGCTGCAGTGCATTGTCTGAGATTCTGCGTTGATAGTCAACAGCCGCATGACCTAGCTCCCAAGAATTACGTGCTTGCAAGGCAAAAGACAGTACTTGTTTCCAAATTTTGGTGTGCTGTTATACACTATTTGGTCGAAAATACCCGGGCACCTACTAGTGGACATTAATATGGCGAGTGTCCACCATTCGTCTTTGTGGCAGCTTGAACGCTGCTGTGGACACTTTCAGTGAGATGAGATGTCAGAATTTATGTGGAGGAATGGCAGCCCATTCTTCCTCAAGAGCCGAAATCAGAGAAGGTATTGATGTTGGACAGTGGTATCCGCAGCGAAGTCGACGTTGTAATTCATCCCACAGGTGTTCCATTAGCCTCACGTCGACAGTCTGGGCAGGTCGGTCCATTTCAAGAATGTTCTTGTTCACAAAACATTGCCTCACAGATGCTGGCGTCATTACAGAATGCTTTGTCATACTGATAGAATCATCGTCTTAGAGCGTTTTCTCTGGTTTACGGAGTACAAAATGCTGTAAAATACATTAATATTCTTCCGTATTTAGTGTTTTCTTAAGCGCAACTAAGAATCCACACATTAGCCACGATTAAACCCCATACCACAACACTGCCTTTTCTGTTTCGTTTTTGTTTCTTATACGTCAATCCCCATTTCTTCTATTACCTTCAATTTTCTTTCTGTGTGAATAAATATCGACCTAATCTCCGATGTCAGTATTTTTAAGCTCGTCTGATTTTTACATCCTCTGTTCTCAACATCATTGCTGATGTAAGGATTACATATATTTCATCACACTCGTTTCCTACAGCTGAATCAGTATCTGTTGCAACTATCACAAGATATTCTAGCAGACCAGGGCAGTACCCTCCTTTGATACTCTTGCGTATGTGCTTCACAACATGTTCACAATGAGGTCGAACTACACTGACTATTAATTTGTTTGTGGAAGATGTAACATTTTGGAAAACTGACACTGCTAAGTCCGCCCCCGTTATGTCATTTCATTGTAGCCATTTTTGTTACTGTTTTTGTGGAATAAAAAAAGTAAAAAAAAAAAGTGGTCAGCGCGACAGACTGCCAATCCTAAGGGCCCGGGTTCGATTCCCGGCTGGGTCGGAGATTTTCTCCGCTCAGGGACTGGGTGTTGTGTTGTCCTAATCATCATCATTTCATCCCCATCGACGCGCAAGTCGCCGAAGTGGCGTCAAATCGAAAGACTACCCAACGGGAGGCCCTCGTCACACGCCATTATTATTAGTATTATTATTATTTGAAAAACTGACACTTCTATTTTGCTCCTATTCACCGTTATTTTGGTATATTTATATTATCTCCGTACCTTATCTATAGACTCCACCGTAGTTGGTGTACTTACAAAATTATCTCTTTTTTTTAAAACATGAACTTATCACCTTATCGAATAAAATGTATAGACTGAACGCATTACCATTCCTAAAACTGAGCAAAACCGTGGGTAATAGCATAACGGCCTATATAATTATCATTGCTTGTCTTAAACGTGTAGCCATCGGTGACGAATCATATTTTCGCCAGTCAACGAATTTATTGCTTTCCTCTGTTACAAGCATGGTCGGCATTCCTCCTTACTGGAAGCACTACACTACGCCATACCATTCTTTTTCTAGACGCGTAGTACTTACACACAGGCAGCAGTTGCGTGGTTCTGAGAGCATTTTCGGGATGTCACTGGACTCACCTGCAAAGCAAGTAAATGTAAATTAGTGTCATTCATACTAGACATTCACTATAACATTACCTATTACAATAAAATGGAGGCATTACATACCGTGTTATTAAACAATTGAATTTTTAATTTTCTTTCAATTTTAGGTATGAGAATTAGTGCTGAAGGCCTTTGACTTGCGAACACGGATAAACTTCAAAGGTATGTGACCCAAGCTTCACAGTGAACTGCTCCGAAGTATTAAAATATCGTAAATGAACATTGCGGTCAGTCAGCACAGCACAACGAAAAGAATAAATCATCATGCTTGATGTTGTCTTGCCATGTTGGATGCATTCAACATACGACATTTGACATCTACTTGCTGGAGTATCGTGGTTTTGTTTTTTAACTTTATGGTTGTATTTAGAACTGAGCATGCTCGGTAATGGTGAACTCGCAAATCTACTGATATTTATTTGCTATCGTTAACTGGAAACAAAGAGAAAATTTATACAATTACGTTTTTTCAGAAAATCGCGCTTTCAGTTCCTCTTATGGAGAAGGGAGGATTGTCTGAGGACTTCTTAACTGCCCTTTGCAACCAGTTGGGGTAGCCGAGTTTGCTTATTTCTACTGGCCTTATTTAATTTGGAACAAGATGCTGCTGGGTAGCTTTAAAACTGAACCTGCAATCGGACTGTTATTTAATGAAAGCAATTGAAAAGTTTTCTGTGTGTTATACATGGAATCAACTTCTCAAGAAGAAGAAGGAGAAGGAGAAGGAGGAGGAGGAGGAGGAAAAAGAAACTTGGAGAAAATATGTACACCCCCAACCCACAGAGCGCTATTCGGAGACAGTGATTCAGTTTACTTTGTAAAACTTAGAGTTACAAGTTTGTTACTCTTATTTTACTTACTGGCTTTACACTGAGGTGACAAAAGGCATGTCGGATCTCCTTTTTTCCCGGCGCAGTGGAACAACTCGAGGCGGCATGGACTCAAGTTGTTGGAAGTCCCCTGCAGAAATATTGACCCATGCTGCCTCTATAGCAGGATGTTGTGCACGAACTGGTCTCTCGATTATGTCCCATACATGTTCGACTGGATTCATGTCGGGCGATCTGGATGGCCGGATCATTCGCTCGAATTGTCCAGAATGTTCTTTAAACCCGTTACGAACAATCGTGCCCCGGTGACATGACGCATTGTTATCTATAAAAATTCCGTCATCGTTTGGGAACATGAAGTCTACGAAGGTCCGTAAATGATCTCTAAGTAACCCAACGTAACCGTTTCCAGTCAATGATCTGTGCAGTTGGACCAGATAACCCAGTCCATTTCATGTAAACATAGCCCACACCACCAACGTGCACAGTACCTTGTTGGCAACCTGGGGCCACGGCTTCGTGGAGTCTGCACCACATTCAAACCCCACCATCAGGTCCTGCCAACTGGAATCTGGACTCACGTGACCAGACCACGGTTTAACAGGCATCTCTCTCTCTTTTTTTCCCCTCGATGACATGACAGGGAAGTCTTCCTCCTCCGTCACGAGTGCCTGAGATGTCGCTTCCGTAATCGTCCACTCTATATGAGGCGCAGCTGAGCGGAAGTCAGGAACCAAGGACTGACGGCTCCGGGCAATGCAGCGGACGTTGAAAGCAGGACAAGGATTGCTCTGAGCTAGTCGGTGACCGCGATAGACAACCCAGAAAGCTGCGGCAAGACAAGGACTCGTGTGAGACGAAAATTAATCGGAGAAAACAGTGCGGGTCGTACCGGAGAAAGGACTGCCACGGGCTGGCCACTGGAGCGGAAGGCTGCGTAAACCACTGTACGTATCTGACTGTGGCCGCTGTCCAGTATTTCTTCTCGGCTTTAGATGTTATCGAGGACCGAGATCTGTGCTGCACTTTCCCCAAAAGGTTCGTTGCACATTAATTCTTCCGCTACTAACAAACCAGAACGATTTAAAAAGTGAGATAGATGTGATATAAATAACGATATTTCTGACTTTTCCTGGTACAGCAACTTTCCTGCCATTTCATGACATCGATACAAGCACACAATATAGGCCCCAACACGAAGCGCATTGCTCAAAGTTATAAATGTCGAAAGGTAGCAGCGGAGTGAGGAGGTACGACAGGAGCTTGCATTCATTAATTTCGTTCTAAAAAAGAGGACTGACTGTCGTTAATGGCTTTCCTTCCAGCTAATATTTTACTTCGCGCATGAAGCAAACAGTAGATAATAATGGTAAATATGATAACAATAGACGAAAGTGCCAGAAAGTGCTATTTCCCGCTAAAGCGGACTCCCGGGTCTCTTGTCTCTGCTTTCTCTTCAACTCCAGTGGAACCAAGTTTAAATAGTAGTTTGGGCCTCTACCACACTGTGGCATAGAGAACAAGTCGCTCGCTTCAATTTTTGCTTTGATTATCAGATCGCCATTACATGTTCTGACAAAGGAAAAAGTTTTTACATTTTGCGACATGTGTCGTTATTTCTCCTAGACATTGACATTTGAGCCTTTCAACCGACATGTGACCTTAAATAGTAAGGTTTAACGCTAATGTTTACATTAAACCGTTTCATTTAGTTGTTTGGTCAAAAAATTATCGGGTTAGCACAAAGGAGACTCCAGTCGCGTAAACTATACCCCCTTTGATTGCTTAGATGGGATCGCTGAGGTTTTTCGTGTTTATACTCTGTGTGCATTAGTACACCATCTCATTCTTTTGGAATTGTCTTGCAGATCTCAAGTAATGTGGAAGCTTGGTCAAAGATAGTGGAGTCCGTCTAACATGAGTGTAGCTATTGATGTAATTCAGAAAGAGAAAAGAGGTTGGAAGAACGCCAGTAAACAGTTTAATGGTCCAACAACAATAATTATGAGGTTCCACAACATGAAATATAGTACACGTAAGGAAGCAGCGAAAACAAAAAGAGGCTGACCTACAATTCTGTGTAAATATTTTGAAGAGGTGGTTTACTATTGTCTTCCTGTCGAAGCCTACTTATTTCCTTGTGCTTACTCGTACTGACTTGGGAATAATGGCCGTACAATTGACAGAGAGAAGTAACACTGAACACTCTCTCAAAGACGCCACTGTTGGGAGTAAGTCAGTTACCCTTCTTCTTAAGTGTCACAAAATTAAGTTGTCAGAAAGAAATCCGGAAGGGAACCCAATAACTGAGCTCTTGGGTTCATCCAAAGAAATACAGAGAAATTCTGTAACCTTGTGGAAGATGTTATACTTTGAAACCAGATTATGTTTTCTATAATTTAATAAATTTTTCTAATTTTGTTCAAGATTATTTTCATTATTTTTACAAGGGGTCGGATTTTGGCAATTTTTTCAAACTTCCCAAGTTTCGGAAATTAATTTTTTAATAATGAATTTTCATTATATTTTCTAAGAGTAAAATATAAATTGTGCATAACGTTATAAAGCAGATATTACAGCGTTTAAAACATATTTTTTTTCTATTTCTTATTTTTTAAATAAAAAATAAATGGGGATCTGATTTGAGATACGTACGTCTAATAATTTAGGTTGATCAAGTATGGAATCTCTTACCCTAAATCAGCTGTTGATAGCCTAACTAGTCCACGTGAGAAAGATACTAAACAGCTGCACGAAAAGTAACTTTTCAACCTGAAGCAGTATTTTTACAACAATAACTCATGAATCCATAAAGCAATACTAGCATCAGGCATTAACTACACATTATCCAATATGGCAGAAACATTCAAAACAGTCCAGAAGACTGAAACGGAAATAATTGTTATCAAGATAATAGGCTGGCACAGAAGTTAACTGCACCGGAAATATTCTAATGACGTCAGCCAGGATAATGCCAGTTTGGAAATATCGAACAACTTATTGACTCAGGCAGATTTGCATGCAGAAACTGAACGATTTATGACAGCGATACAAAAACAGGTCACTTCCAAAAAGAACTACATGAATAATATTCTGAAAGATCAAGGAATGGATGATAGCTACAGAAAGTGTAGAGATCAAAAGGAGACGGTATCAACCATTACACCTGGATTTCAAACCTTGGCAGTCAAGGACTGTTTGAAAAGGCATTATGAGGTCTCCAAAATAATCCACTAGAGACTGGAACAGCCGTATCAATTCATGAAAGACTATCCTCGTCATCATTAATCCGAAAATCTACTGCTCTATAAAACGAAAATGTCAAAATTTATAGGAGTCATAGCATAATAACCGATAAAAGAAATCACTGTAACGTACCTGACATAGCCGTAGTCAATAAAGACTAACAAACCAACTTCGTTACAGATATCACAGTATCCAACACCCATAATTTGCAAACGACCTGCAAGGAGAAGGCGGCCAGGTATGGGGACCTTGCAGATGAGATAAAAGACACGTGGAGACAGATCTCTGTACACATCGTCCCAGAGGTAATATCGGGACGAAAAACTGCATCCTTCTCTCTATTGTAAGCTACAGATCATCCAGGAAGGAACGGCAGCAGCTCGCTTTGCGTTTATGTTCAATGGGTTGCCTATATGCAGCAGTGCGGAATGGAGCATTTACAACAAAACGTGCAGACAGCACAACCTGCAGACGCAATCTGCTAATTATAAGTATTTTACAAACCATTAGAAGGCTTCTCTTTACCAGTGGGACATCTATACACAGTAATAAGATACAGTAGACTTGCACTGGTCTCTGATAACCTATCATGGAACACATACATGCTAATGGTGGTGATGATGGTGATGACTGATTTGTGGGGCGCTCAACTGGGCGGTTATCAGAGCGCATACATAGTCCTAATTTTTACACAGTCCAGTTTTTTCCACAGTCCAATCTAACCACTGTGACTAATGATGTGGATGATGATGATGATGAAATGATGAGGACAACACAAACACCCAGTCCCCGGGCAGAGAGAATCCCCAGCCCGGCCGGGAATCGAACCCGTGACCCAGTGATCCAGAGGCAGCAACGCTAGCCGCTAGACCACGAGCTGCTGACTACAGGCTAATGGTAATGAACGGGTTGAACTAAAATGCAACAAAGAAGAACAGTTCTCATAATGGTTGTGTGCTTATTGTGGGTCTTAGATGACTGATTAACGAAATAAGTAATACAAATACTGTTTTCCTCCTGCTGTTTCCCCGTGCTGCAAATCCAACAACAAATTAATTTTTTCTTGGCACCTCTAGATGTCATCAGACGTCCTACTGACACCGTGTTAATGAAATAGTAAAGGAGGACGCGTATGCTGTCTATCTGCGAAACGCATGAGTTACCTGCTTGATTGCATATTCTTGGTAGATTGAGACTGTGTGCCAGTCCGAGATTATTCTTACCGGCGGAGCACATATCACTTCCACTGCTTACCTTCTGCTGTCCTATTGTCCATACGCCACAGAACGTCTCCTCATACTTTGCCGGCCAAGGGCTCCTGAAAGAAAGCGTATAGCGGAGAAAGGCTTTGACCACAACATGCAAGATGAAACTTCTCATTCTGTGGAGTAATGTATGCAGTTTTGAAATTTGTTCGGTGCGTTTCTATGTTTTAACTCGTTGTGTCGTGTATTTATGAGGCGACGTTTAGGGATAGAGATGTGATTTATCTAAATATGTTAGAGGTTCCTGAAAAGCAAATCCTTTCTGCCCACCGTCCAATACCAACATTGTTAATTAGGCACGAAGAGTCTCGTTTACTAGCCTCGCTCAGTAAGGCATCATACACTAGGCAATACAAGAGCATCACGATAAAAAAATTTGTAATGGTTCTCAGTCTTCTGTCGCTTTCATTAGAAACTTCGAGTCTGTAATCATTTCAACTTGACGGTCTCTGTTAATTCTTGCAGCATATCTCCAGTGAGAGAGTTAACCCCCCAAGTAAAAGTTGCTCACGCAATTCAATGAACCCATGAGTCTTTCATATTCTGTCAGTCAGTCGATGCATGTCTGAAGCACTGAAGTTTCGTTCTGTCTGTGCTGAGGAAGAGGTGGCCTTGTCGCAGGTTCCGTAGTTGACTTCCCCCCTCCCCATCCCCGTTATGATCTCGGTTTTCAGGAGGTTTAGCTTCATTCTAATGCAAAAGCTGGAATTAGGAATCCACCCCAAACGTTCCTAATTGGGACTCACTTTGTCCCACCACCAACTGGGCTGATATTCCACTGGAAAGTCGCTGTAGGTCATTCTTCAATGAGGGAATGAAAAGCATCAAATAAAATTAAACATTACACTCTGTGATAAGTGTAATCATTGCAGTAAACAAAGTTTCAATCTCTATCGTTGTGTTTAACAGATAAAGGGGCTTTTCAACTGCGGATAACAGCAGAAACTTTATCTAGTCCTGTGCGAATCGAAGCTTCGTCTCCAATGAATTATTCTTGTACGGCTTATTAAACCCTAGTCTTCAGTCCCTCTGTGTATACGAGGCACTTGTATTGGAGCTAATATGGCGAGCAAATATACATTTCGGTAGAAGAAAATTTTACATAATATTTCTAAATAATTTAATTTTACACAAGTATTAGTCTAACTGATTAGCCTCAGCCGTTACCTGTGATCTTATCTCCATAGGAATGTAGCGAAGTGTCTGCCATATGAGCACAAATCTTACAGTAATCTGTTCGAGTGCTGTGAAGTCGGGGAAACGTTTTTGTGAACCAGTGCAATAGTATGTGCGCCGTCAGATTATGGACTTGACCTAGTGCCTAACGGCTGACCTTCACAATTAAAAAAAACCACAAAATCGCCGAGAAGAGTAAAGAGACAATAAAACGGCAGAAATGTCAAGGCAACGTATTTCATGAATCGTACTGTTAATATGATGTTAGAGGGATAAGTCATAATTCTTGAGTTATCTCAATGAGTTCTTGTAACTGTCCGTGCACGCACTCATTTGAAGCAAGGTTGTTTTGTAATTACTGTAAGGTGGTCGGAAAATTTATTCGTCACCTACTCGATCTAAGTAGGATTGATATGCAAACTATTATAACTGATGAACTTCTCACGTTTATGTGTACAGCCTCAAGCGGAACGACTAGATCTGAAGCTGAATCTGAGTATTCTTTTCAAGCCAAGAATGACGCTATGAAGCGGCAGAAATTACTTCGCTAGGCTGTCTGATCATCCTCTATGCAGGGTTCCCCACAAGAGGCCGTTAGTGGGAATATTCATGTGGAAAATGATTTATTGCGGCGATTATTGCATCTGAAAGACTAGGGGCTTCAGGTTCTCTCTTGCATCATACAAGATATTCTTAGTGAGTCAAAATGGTGTGGTTTCAGAAGAGGTACCACATATTACGCTCTTTTTTTTGTGTATCCTGCTCACAAACTGGACAGGAACCGGCGCCTGATTTGTCACTAGCAAACATACAGCTCAAGATCTGGTTTCAGAACGCTGATTTTTGATTCCCGAAATCGTGATGAGCAAGTACTAGGGTGCTTGCCTGATGCGAGTCAAGTTTTGTTCCATCTACGATTAAGTCAGGCCTAGTGAAAAATAACACCACGCGAAAATTTGAAAGTGTCCGTGTGCTTACTTGATACTATTTTCACAGGCAATCGCGACGTAGAATGTACCACATGAGGCCTGCGTTTTTATGCACAGCAAAAATGTATGTGTGCACGTAGTTAAGCCACAGAAAAACTGTTTATTATTTACAGCAGTCTTATGGTAGTAACTATCTTCTCCAGAGGATTACAGGTATTAAAAATTGCTTAATTCTTAGGCCGAGAGTGGTCTTGCCACGGTGTTCTGGTACCAGCAGTAGAGCTCACTACAGGGCCTTTTCTTATGTTCAACGTGGGACACTTACAGCTTCTTTCGATTTATTTTCGCTCATTCGTTTCTTCTGTGTTTAATCTTCAACAAACATGACATTCTTATTCCCCAAATTTTCACGGTTATTATCAATTATTTAATAACTTTTCGTACACTGTTTGAATGTTTCCTCAGTTACTATTTCAGATATTTATAAACGTCGCGCTGCTGACTTCTCGAGTAACTATGAGACCTAACAGTGCAGGAGTCCTTGTTTTGAAACGTGGGGTACTGGGATGTTTTGAATATTCAAGTGACTGTGATGTCTTGCAGGGTTTTGTGAACATGAAAGTTCCGTAATACGTCCCAGCAGTGCAGGAGCCCATATTAAACTACGGTTCCACCTAATAGCTGGCTGAGCAAGATCGTTCTCAGAAATGAGCACAGAAACGCCATACAGGTTTCTGTATCACCAAGCTAAGTAAAGCATGAAAGCTGCTTCAAACTAGTCTCTGGACTGAAGACCACAACAACAACAACTAGTAAAGCATTGTCTGTTCAAACTAACAATAAACTTCCTGACTCCTTTATTCACATCACATGTCTCTCGCACGTTTTCTAGCTTCGACACATTTATTGTATTTTTTGTGATTTTTTCCTTAGACTAAAATGAAATAATATTCTAATTTTATGTCAAATTAAAGTATTCAGCAGTCTATTTGTAAATGTAAGTAGATCTTGTGATAGTTTCTCGAGGAATGACAAGGTGTAGAATATACGTAACTGTTGGACAAGACACACTAGTATGTGTTCCTGCTACCATTACTTGACCGTTGACATCCATGTATCTGTGTTCACGTACTGGATGTGAATGTGATTTTTAATGCCGTTTTTGTGTGCATTATGCATCATCCTTCTAAATCATATGAACTAAACGCAAAAAATGGATAGAGAAAACTCGTACCCAAATGACAAATTTGAAAAATTAAATAATTTAGAAGTTAGAACGCCTAATCACAACGTACCACTCTCTGGTGTCTTGAATGAATGCTACAACTTACCTGATAAGCAAAACAGGAGATTTAGCTGATTTCAAACTGCGGAAGGTGGCATTTCTGTAACAGAATCCTTATAAACGTTCCTTGGTTGCTATGATCTAAGTGAAGCAGTGGCGATACTATGAATAAGGAACATGAGAACGGAATAGCACCAGATGTTATTGAAGTATGAAAGGAACGTCCGTTCAAAGTGCAGCAGCTATGGTAAGATTGGAGGATTACATACTAACAGATTCAACACACTTCTAAGCCGGCCGCGGTGGTCTCGCGGTTCTAGGCGCGCAGTCCGGAACCACGCGACTGCTACGGTCGCAGGTTCGAATCCTGCCTCCGGCGTGGATGTGTGTGATGTCCTTAGGTTAGTTAGGTTTAAGTAGTTCTAAGTTCTAGGGGACTGATGCTCACAGCTGTTAAGTCCCATAGTGCTCAGAGCCATTTGAACCATTTTGAACACTGCTAAACCACAGTGTTATGAGCAACGCAGCAGACAAAATTACTTCAGTGACGTGCTGATACGTCTCACTCATTATCTGGAGCCATGCTGCCTGCAGTGCTTCATGGAAAGAGGTACCACTGTCGTCTTGGTTCAGATCGGCGAAGATGCCCAGTCGGTTAGAGACATTATTGCTGCCAGAGGTATCAACGGTGTATATTAAACTGCACACCTTATATGGTCAAAAATCACCTACAACTGTAGTCGTATTTCAGCGAATACACTTAGTAAGTAAAATTTCATCAATTAGTTCCTTACCTAACGCGCCAATAGTGCTCTGCAGTAGTGTATATAGGAGGTGATCATATCGACAGGTGAAACTTTTAAAGTATTAACTGTTATCCTGATCTTGGTTGGACGAATCATGATTGCAGAAAGCTCCTGAGCGTGCAGGGAAGGTATTCCATGGCGAGCGAGCATCGCCAGCCATCAACCTGTGGTTTGCTGACGTCACAACGCCCCAGGCCTTGCACGCTCCGTTTAAGCGCATGATGATCAGCCCTGCTCTCTTTCTGCATCTTCTCCGCACGCTACACGAAAGTTTGCTCTGTAATCACTTCCGAAGAAGATAACGAGTACACGGCTCGTTTGTGGCTCTTTTCATCATTTCCTCTGTTTCCGGTCTCGCCGCTTCATCCCAGATTCTAAATACACTACTGGCCATTAAAATTGCTACACCACGAAGATGACGTGCTAGAGACGTGAAATTTAATCAAGAGGCAGAAGATGCTATGATATGCAAATGATTAGCTTTTCAGAGCATTCACACAAGTTGGCGCCGGTGACGACACGTACAACGCGCTGAGATGAGGAAAGTTTCCAATCGATTTCTCATACACAAACAGCAATTGACCGGCGTTGCCTGGTGAAACGTTACCGTGATGCCTCCTGTAAGGAGGGGAAATGCGTACCATCACGTTTTCGACTTTGATAAAGATCGATTGTAGCCTATCGCTATTGCGGTTTATCGTATCGCGACATTGCTCCTCGCGTTGGTCGAGATTCAAATACTGTTAGCAGCATATGGAATCGGTGGGTTCAGGAGGGTAATACGGAACGCCGTGATGGATCCCAACGGCCTCGTATCACTAGCAGTCGAGATGACAGGCATCTTATCCGCATGGCTCTAACGGATAGTGCAGCCACGTCTCGATCCCTGAGTCAACAGATGGGGACGTTTGCAAGACAACAACCACCTGCACGAACAGTGCGACGACGTTTGCAGCAGCATGGACTATCAGCTCGGAGACCGTGGCTGCGGTTACCCTTGACGCTGCATCATAGACAGGAGCGCCTACGACGGTGTACTCAACGACTAACCCGGGTGCACGAATGGCAAAGCATTTTTTTGGATGAATCCAGGTTCTGTTTACAGCATCATGATGGTCGCATACGTGTTTGGCGACATCCCGCTGGACGCACATTGGAAGCGTGTATTGGTCATCGCCTTACTGGCGTATCACCCGGCGAGATGGTATGGGGTGCCATTGGTTACACGTCTCGGTCACCTCTTGTTCGCATTGACGGCACTTTGAACAGAGGACGTTACATTTCAGATGTGTTACGACCCGTGGCTCTACCCTTCATTCGATCCCTGCGAAACCCTACATTTCAGCAGGATAATGCACGGCCGCATGTTGCAGGTCCTGTACGGGCCTTCCTGGATACAGAAAATGTTCGACTGCTGCCCTGGCCAGGACATTCTCCAGATTTCTCACCAATTGAAAACGTCTGGTTAATGGTGGCCGAGCAACTGGCTCGTCACAATACGCCAGTCACTACTCTTGATGAACTGTGGTATCGTGTTGAAGCTGCATGGGCAGCTGCACCTGTACACGCCATACAAGCTCTGCTTGACTCAATGCCCAGGCGTATCAAGGCTGTTATTACGGCCAGAGTTGTTTGTTCTGGGTACTGATTTCTCAGGGTCTATGCATCCAAATTGCGTGAAAATGTAATCACATCTTAGTTCTAGTATAATATATGTGTCCAATGAATACCCGTTTATCATCTGCATTTCTTCTTGGTGTAGCAATTTTAATGGCCAGTATTGTATTTTTCAACGTACTCCCCGTCATGACCGATGCATTTTTGGAGAATCCCAGACTGTGGAAAAAAAAACGCGCAAATGGCTCTAGGCACTAAGGGACTTAACATCTGAGGTCATCAGTCCCCTAGACTTAGACCTAACTAAACTAAGGATATCACACACATCCAAGCCCGAGGCAGGATTCGAACCTGCGACCGTAGCAGCAGCGCGGTTGCAGATTGAAACGCCTAGAACCGATCGGCCACAGCGGCTGGCCGTGGCCTTCCGAGTGGCAGGATGGTACTTTCAGAGAATCGCCACACAACTTGGACGTACTGCGTCAGAAGACATGACAGCACCTCAAGTCATGTCTCCGAAGGAAGCACTTGAAATACGAATTCACGACATCCAGAAATTGACGGCTCCAGTAGGCCAATATCGATACGTTTGAGTGTCTATACATGAGGTGCACATATAGCCGATAGACGGCTTACTGAATTGCCGAAACTCTTTGTGAAAATAAAATAAAATAACTTCTCAAACAACACTGCTCTTCGGCGGTTTTTCTTGTTAAATATTTGACTAACCTCTGTACCGCGTCTACAATGGTACAACAGAGATTGTTGCGTCAGTTTTGCAACGATACTGGTATCATGTGAACATTCTCAACCCGTAGACGAGGTTCTGCATCTCCTCGGACCACAAACGCCCGCCAGGAACTAATTGTAAGTTTGTTAGCAGTGGGACTACGGTTATACAAACCTCCACAGCATCGACGTGCACGGCCCGACTGGCAACGCCAGAGGATCACTGGGAAAGACGCGCCCCGGTCTCCTGCAATGAAAGCAGATTCTACCTCCAAACAAGTGATGGTCGCTTCCTCGTACGATGTAGACCTAGTGAGTCCCTCTCCAACCCTAATGTCTGGGTTGCGATAAACTACAACTCTCGTACACCGTTGGTGGTTCTTGCAACGGGAAGGCGAAGTGTTGTTACACACACTGCCCGTGACACTCAACGGGCTCTGCAAGACACGCAACAACTTCCCTGGCCAGCACGATCTCCGAACTTGTCTCTAATCGCGGACGTGTGGGATACGATGGGACGAGAGGTGACTCGTGCGACCCGTCAGGCAACAGCTCTTACAGTACGACGTGAACGGGTCGAGCAGGCATGGCGTAACATATCCTAGGACAGTATTCGTCATCTGTACGACCGACTGGATGCCGGAGTCGGTGCTCGCATTGTCGCCTGTAGAGGCTACACCATTTACTAGTACGGGTGGTACCCCGGGAACACTTGTGCTATTGATCTTTAAATGTAACCATTTCAGGTACTCCATATCCACTTTTGCAACAATAAAACTTGAGTGAATTGGAAATCTTACCAATTATTTTCCGGCAGGCATGTACGTACGCCCATACTTTTCTCTCCAAGTGTTGGACATTTTTGTGTTAGCAACAGTGACTGATATGCTGTTTTGGAAGACAAACTAAAAATGGTATCCTGGTGAATGCAGCTATGAGATCGAAGGAACACACAGAGAACAAAGTCGTAAAAAGTGAAAACCTGTTCTACCTTGTAAGAAAACTTTCTCGTCGGATATAGAGATCCGCTCATATCGCCAACTAACGCGTCGATCAAATGTCACGGCTCTTCCCATATTGCTACACGTTGTAGCAGTGGAAATTTTTGATTCCATCTTACAAATTACAATAGAAAACGTGAGTCTCCATTCTGTTCTTGTTATTGAGTTGTTGTGTTATCAGTATGACGACTGGTTTGATGCAGCACTCCACGCTAGTCTATCCTACAAAAGCCACTTCATCTCAGAATAACTACCGCAACCTGCGTTCATTTCAACCTGCTTAGCGTATTCGTCTTTTTGTTTTCTTCTAGAATTTTCAGCGCCCGAATTTGCTTCCAGTACTAAATTGATAATTTTTTCTTGCCTCATAATGCGTCCATCAACCGATCCCTTCTTTTAGCCAAGTTATGACCAAAATTTCTTTTTCTGTTTAATGCCTACATATTAGCTGCACGCTCTACCAACACAATCTTCTGTAGCACTACATTTCAAAAGTTTTTATTCTCTTCTTGTATCAACTGCTTATCGTCCACGTTTCAGTTACGTACAAGGATACATTCCACCCAGACACCTTCAAAAGAGGCTTCCTAGCACATAAATGGAATGAAAAGTCTAATGACAACAGGATATGAACTGAGAGTAAACTGAAGAAAGACGATAGTAACGAAAAATAACAGAAATGAAAACAACGAGAAACTTACCATCGGAACTTGGGATCAAGAAGTAGACGAAGTTAAGGAATTCTACTACGTAGGAAGCAAGACCTATCTAGGAAACAATGAACAGAGCAAGGAGGACATAAAAAAGCTGGCACTGGCCAAGAGGGCATTCCTGGCTAGGAGAAGGCTATTGTTACGACAAATAGGTCTTAATTTGCGGAAGAAACTTCTGAGAATGTGCTTTTGGAGCACAGCGTTGTATGGCACTGAAATATGGACTGCGGGAAAACAGAGGAGAATCGAAGCATTTGAGACGCGGTGCTACCGAAGAATGTTGAAAATTAGGTCGGCTGATAAATTAAGGAATGAGGAGATTCTCATACCTTTCGATCCTTATAAATGGCGTCCGGTTTCGGTACAAGTTGTACATAACCTTTCATGCTTATGTTCAGAATTTTAAGTGTGTTCCAATCAACATTGTCAAACGCTTTCTCTAACTCTACAAATGATATAAACGTAAGTTTGTCTTTATTAACCTATCTTCTAAGAAAAGTGGTGGGTAAATTTTGCCTCGCTTGTTCCTACCTTTTCCCGGAATCCAAATTGATTTTCCCCATATTGTCAGATAATAATTTCTCTTCTGTGGCTACAAGGGAGAATCCAGTATTCGTAGTGCTAGCTCAAATGAGAGCACAGAGTTGTAGCAGATGTCTTCCGAGCAATGGTGCAGAACGAAATACGGTCTCCATGTCCATTATTCGATTGAAGTGCCCTGTTCTCTCCCACGCGACTATACTTCAGTCAGATCAGACAACAGTAGAGGCGTGCTGTTGTGTCAGTGACTAGTGCGGCCGTGGCGGCGCTCAGGTATTTTATTGTTATCGACTGCAGGCTGTAATTACTTTCGGGGACTAAAGGTTAATTCCCAATCTGAGACAACGTTATACCAAAGTCTAGAAAATATGGAGCATGAAACCTTGAGCGCATTTACTGTCATAGTGACTGTACGCGAAGTTGAGCGTTGTTTGCGTCAGCGCGCGTGCAGTATCCGCGATCGGTCTTTCCCTTTCACGAATGCAGCTGAAGCTGGAGTTAAGACGGTGGAGGTTAGGCGTATTCCACGTCTGCGTATTGCGTATATGGAGTGTGGGCCTGGCTCTAGACTTGTTGCAGCTTACACTGTATCGATAACATGTGAAATGTAATTTCTTAGCATTATTACCTGTTTCACTCGAGAAGTAAACAAACCGAAGCTACTGTATGTCTCGAGTCAGCCACCATGCGGAGGTGAATACACCGGTTCCCGTCAGATCCTCCGTTAAGCATCGTCAAAAGTGACAAGTACTTCTATGGTGAGTGCTCGAGTACGCTGGGCTTTGCTGCCAGTACAGCAGATAGGACGGGAGGGATAGTGGAGTAAAGATACTGGTTACAAGTCTTTGCGCCTGTGTCCTGGTTTAAATTCCAAACCTCTCCGCAGTGTCTCATGAACTGACGACATGCGACACTGTTGATGGCGATCCGTCCATCGGATGGGGACTTTAAGCTTGAAGGTCCCTTGGCGCTCTTCGAGAGGAATAAGCTAAGTACCGGCACCGGGTTTCACCCTCTACCTTTTCTAATCAACACGAACATGGCACTACACTAGCCGGCCGCGGTGGTCTAGCGGTTCTAGGCGCTCAGTCCGGAACCGCGCGACTGCTACGGTCGCAGGTTCGAATCCTGCCTCGGGCATGGATGTGTGTGATGTCCTTAGGTTAGTTAGGTTTAAGTAGTTCTAAGTTCTAGGGGACTGATGACCATAGATGTTAAGTCCCATAGTGCTCAGAGCCATTTTTTTTGGCACTACACTAGACACACAACCATTATAGTCAGCCACACTTAACAAAAATACATGCGCACACAGGGAACGAAAGACGCGTATGGCCGCGAACGACAGGAAAAACATTCCCAATTAGACCGCCGAACCTGCCCCTCGGAGTCGCTCAATCAATTAAACCGTACGACTTTACTTACCGTGAACCTTGAAATGTGCTCTTGTCATAAACAAGGAGTAAAAGCGACAGAATAGTCTTTTACCCTACGTGCAATATGTATTAACTTAAACGAACCACCAGCCTTTCAGGAAAATATCTTAGTCTTCTTCCCAATGATTATAATTTTAAAGTACACTTATTAACATCAAAACATTCAGTTCTTGACTGGACCGAAGGTAAAATTCCTAAAAGCACACCACTGACTCTTCCAAATTTGGTGAAAATCCCAAACCTCAAGAACAGATCGCGGAAGACTCTAATATGTGGTCTTGTGTCAATATTTAACGACATTTTCAACGAAATATGCAATACAATTGACTCTTAGCTATACTGATTATTATGTATATTTTCACATTGTTTTATAACATTAAACCAATATATTTAACGAATGCAAGAGGCATTTTTTCAGAATGCTGTAACATAAAAAATTGACTTTCCTGTTTACGTTGATTACGGGCAATTTATCTTTATAAAAAACGCACTGTTACTAACTGCAGACTGTGTGAATGTCTGTTCCGCGCAGGTGTGGGTGTGTGATTGTGTCTAAGTCCAATTAATTATTCTAGTGGGCAATCTTCTGTGTGTACTGAGTATTGTAAGCTGTCGCGCCTGGTCTATGCACTGGACTCGAATTGGGAAATATCTGAGTTCAAGCCCGTATCCCGCAATCCAGATTATGATTGACATCCCTTAAGCAACTTAGGAAAACCAAGTCAATTTACTTGTGAAGAGCGGTCAGTTTCCTTCTTCATCCTTGCCCTATTCCTCTCTAAGGATCTCGTCGTCAGCGGGTTATTAAACCCAACCCTTTGTTCTTTGACAACGTAGCATCGATTTTCTGGAGAGGTAGTACGCTGGAGCTGAAGAAGTATTTCATTTTGTCACGACAATATGTGCAGTCAAAAGAAGTTAACCTTAACCTAGTCACGTAGTTGGCGTGAAAAAAAGTCACATCAGCCATTTCCACTCCCTCCAGTGGCAATGTGGTGGCAGCTGCTACAAACTATTGCTGTCTTCCGTATATCTCCCCCCTTCGCTAACATATGCCTTCAGCACTGTGTTGTTTATCGTCTTTCAGCGTTGTAGTGAACTTGTGTTAGGGATAACCCTCGTATTTCTGCAGCAGAAGGAAATGAATGGTGAAATTCTCCTTTTTTTTATCAGTAAACACCTGATTGGAAACATGTATCACGACGTAAACTTAATTTTGCTCCAGGAATGCCGGCGTAGATACCACAAGCAATACTTACTGCTGAACATCGATAGTCACATGTAAACAAAAGTCACACACCAGGTATACGAGGTGCTGTTCCAAATTTTCGGGACTGGGGCTGCCATCTGTTGAAAACCTTACCTTTAGACTAATGGTCACCATCACCTTCGAAGTAGTTCCCATCTGCACATACACATTGGTCCCAGCGCTTCTGCCACTGGCCAAACGTTTTCTGGAAGTCCTGTTCTCTGAGGGTACTTATCACTGCCAGCGATGCTTCATAAATTCTCTCTAGAGTGTTGAGTTTCAGTTTTGGGAATAGCGCGAAGTCGCAAGGTGCCAAATGTGGCGAGAACGGTGGGTGGTGCGCAACCGCCATGCTGTTTTTTGCCAAAAAGGTCCTGGTGAGAAAGGACGTGTGACAGGGAGCGTTGTCGTGATGCAGCAGCCAGTTCCCTTGACGGCAAAGTTCGGGGCGTCGTCGCCGCACGTTTTACCGGAGCCGTCGCAAAACGTCACAGTAGTACGCGGAATTCACTGTTTGGTTGGGTGGGACGAATTCTTTGTTCACAATTCCCTTGCCATCAAAGAAAACGATGATCATGCTCTTCACTTTGCTCTTCACCTGTCTCGCTTTTTTGGGTCTTGCATAGCCTGGGCTCTTCCACTGGGACGATTGTTGCTTTGTCTCGGGGTCATACGCGTAAATCCAGCTCTCGTCGTCGGTGATAACCCGTGACAAGAAGGTTGGATCATCAGATGCGGTCTGAGGAAGGTCCTTGCACACTTTAACACATCGTAAAATCGCCACACACCAGAGTATTACGGAAATCACTGTTGACATGCAACACGTCTTCCCAGCTGAATGCCACTTCGCACACTGATTCATCAGAAATGCAGCTCTCTCCACCTTGCAGTGCAAAGATCTACTACTCCTACTTTCCAGATGGCACCACCAGTCCCGAAAATTTTGGATTTCACCTCGTGCTTTTTTAAGTAACCCAGTTTTAATTCCGTCTTCACGCCACAGCCATCGGGACCCTCCGACCGCCGTGTCATCCTCAGGTGAGGATGCGGATAGGAGCAGCGTGTGGTTTTCTTTGATCGGAGCCGCTACTATTCGGTCGAGTAGCTTCCCAGTTGGCATCACGAGGCTGAGTGCACCCCGAAAAATGGCAACCCGGATGGTCACCCATCCAAGAGCCGGCCACGGCCGACAGCGCTTAACTTCGGCGATCTGACGGGAACCGGTAACAAAAATCTGAAGAAGCAAATTAATGAAAAAATAGGAACTGTAACAATACATGGGTCACAACGATGGCGCACATTTACGAGGGGCGTTCAATATGCAATGCAACACTTTTTTTTTTTTTGAAAGCAGGTTGGTTTTATTCATGATTTCAATACACCAAATTATTCCCCACTCTTTTTGGCTAGAATACCCTATTTTTGAACATAATCTCCATTCAATGCGATGGCGAGTATGCCAGCATAGTACCACTCTGCTGACCAACGTCAGAGCCAACACCTTGCTGCATCAATAACCTCCCCATTATCCAAGTATTGTTTCCCGCGGAGTGCACCCATCATTGGGCCAAACACATGGGATTCGGAAGGTGCGAGATCCCGGCTGAAGAGTGGACGAGGAGCTCCTCTCGGGTATGCAGACTTGCGTGAGGTCTTGCGTTGTCACAGAGAAGGAGAAGTTCGTTTGCATTTTTGTGGCACCTCGAGTGAGAGAGTCCGCACGTTCCAGCATTGCAGGAGTCACAGCTGCGTGCGGCCGGCCGGCAAGCGGCAGATCGGACAGGCTTGTGTGATCTTGTTGCTTGCATTTATTCACTGCCAGGTCTCCGTAGACATTCTGAGAGCGCCCATGGATATTTGCGATGCTCTGGTTTTCCCTTAAAACAAACACAATGACAGGTCTCTGCTTGCAACGCACCTCCGTTGCAGACGCCATTTTGAAGGCTACGTATAGTGCCACCACCTACCGGAACTTCACAAAACTATAGAGCCTCCAGGGGAAATAAACTACGATGCCCCACAAAAAATTCTGCATTTTTTCAACCGAAACTGGCCGGGGAAAAAATGTGTTGCATTTAACTTAGTGCAAATTTTTAAGGGAGATGAGATATGAAACTTCCTGGCAGATTAAAACTGTGTGCCGACCAAGACTCGAACTCGGGACCTTTGCCTTTCGCGGGCAAGTGCTCTACCAACTGAGCTACCCAAGCACGACTCACGCTCCGCTCTCACAGCTTTACTTCCTACCTTCCAAACTTTACAGAAGCTCTCCTGCGAACCATGCAAGACTAGCACTCCTGAAAGAAAGGATATTGCGGAGACATGGCTTAACCACTGACTAGGGGAGAGCACTTGCCCGCGAAAGGCAAAGATCCCGAGTTCGAGTCTCGGTTCGGCACACAGTTTTAATCTGCCAGGAAGTTTCACATCAGCGCACACTCCGCTGCAGAGTGAAAATCTCATTCTGGAGATGAGATATGGTACACGGTTATAGCACACCGGATAACAAGAACGAAAACTAAATTACTGCCGTCATAACTATCACCTGTGAATTCTAGCCATTATTCGAAAGTTATGGTTCTATCAGTATTGTACTTTCCTTTGATAGCAATACTCTTTGTCAGCTGCACCGCAAGAAACGGTCTATGTGAAAGCGTCCCGTTAAGTTCCAGTTCACAGTAAATTCTCAAGTGTTCCCAATGCCGCAGCGCTCTAGGCAGGAATAACAACTATTCTGGAAAGCACAGTACAATGATGTTGGGTACGGTTTTCACTGTTGACCTTCCCGCGCAATTTAGCGCGGTAAAAGCGCTGCAGCGCGAGATCGCGATTGCTACAGCACTTGCGCAACGGAAACCAGCCAGAGCGCCGAGCCGCACAGACAGGTCTGCTCTGAAGCGATCCATCAGACCTGACTGCAGAAGGCGCCCGTCGTTTGGCGTAACGAATAAAACAGAAAAGCTTCTGCACACACATATACAGGGTGTAACAGATATAAGTGTAGATACTCTTATTGGTGAGAGAGGACTGAGTACTGAACTACTTTTCATCAGCATTTACTTCATTTGTGGACTAACAATTACAGCCATTACAAGCCGTTTGTTTTTAGTTTGGGTAGTACGTCAAAGTGCATGTGGAAAGAGCAAGCCGTTAATGCTTATTTTCCCCTGGACAACACGTTAGGTGGTGAAGTGTAGACGCGTGGACTCAAAAGTTAGTCTCTACTACAGATGTAGTTCATTCAGTGGCGCAGTTACGACCGTACAGAGAACACCAGGTACCAAATTATGTGACTGACGCAGAGAATAAACAAAAAATATGTATATGTATGTGTTGAGGTACCACGCATGTAAAATATCTACACTTATACCCGTTACTTTCTGTATAGTCATGGGGCCATTGTAGAGCCCATGGCTGAGAGTAGTCATGGTGATACACCTTGCTGGCGCGCTCCGCTCACTCCAGTTGGGACCCAAAGAAGATGATGCTCAAAATGGTTCAAATGGCTCTGAGCACTATGGGACTTAACATCTGAGGGCATCAGTCCCCTAGAACTTAGAACTACTTAAACCTAACTAACCTAAGGACATCACACACATCCATGCCCGAGGCAGGATTCGAACCTGCGACCGTAGTTGTCGCGCGGTTCCAGACTGAAGCGCCTAGAACCGCCCGGCCACCACGGCCTGCCGAAGATGATGCCGAACCGTGTGGCCTTGCAAATATCGCACTCGATCCTACTTACAGGCGTGAATCGAAGAGCCAGTTTAAACTTCGATTAATCAAAGATTATCATAGCGATGTAAGTGAACACGAAGGACCGAACCACAATAGTAATATTGGGAAGAGCCAAGATTTCTCTCATTATTTCAAATGTTTAAGATTTACAAACAAACAGGATAACGAATATTAGGCATTGAATTCGAGAGATATGGGTACATAGGCAAGCAATTTGATTAGAAGTCGCTTGTGAGGAACGGTGTCGAAAGCCTTCCGGAAATACGGAAAGACAACTGAAGTTAAGAGAAAATAAATAAAAAAATTGAGTCAATAAAATTGTTCTGGGGTTTAAGGCCGCATTGTGATCTGTAAAATTCCGACGTTTCGGCGACTGTTGCAAGGCGCCTTCCTGAGGGTGCATTAGCAGTACACCCTGATGAAGGCGCCTTGCAACAGTCGCCGAAACGTTGGAATTTTACAGATGACAATGCGGCCTCAAACAGAGAAGAATTTTATTGAAAGCCTACGTTAACAAAAAATTGGAGGCTCCTTGATGACACTGAGTTTCTTTCAATGACTTCGGAGATATTGAATGGAATGGACAGTGGTTGCAAAAGAGGTTATATAACGAATATCAAGAAAAGCGAATCGAGGGTCCTACGTTATTTAAAAGTAAGAAGTGAGACAAAGAGCAGTGAAAGACTGTAATACGGTACGATAAGTCATACTTGATCATGTATCCTATCCAACAACAACGCACGGGGGCTGAATGCTTCTGCATTCGTTAGATTCGTTAATCTTCAAAAATATTATCGCCGAATAGTATACCTCTTGTAACTAGTTCGAAACATAAAAGAGCCCTACACAAACGTGAGCTATGTCTTATTCGCTCGTCTCTGTAAGCATCTGTTGTGCACAGATATTGAGCTTTACAGATAAATGACCTTGTAGGGAGGTAGAACAGACACATCTCCATGTTTTAAAGTCATTTTTATTAGGCTTAAACGTTGGAGGTAGGATGTTGCATGTTATCCATACCAACCACATTCTCTAATTTAAATAAACTTCTTTTTTCGCCACCACCACACATTTCTACGACTACTGTATGGTGAGACATTGGGATTTATAAGCATGAAAGTGACTTCAAGAGTAGAGTTTGCAAAAAATGCATAACGTCTAGGATTGCAGCTTTTAAGCCGAGGTTCAGCTGGGGAATAGTCGGAAACTTTTAACAACTACGAAGTCCATAACCATGACATGTCGAAAGGGAGAAGGATCGAAGCAACCAATTACGTCTAATAACTATAGGTAAAACACTACACATCGGTGTAGCTCCAAGCGAAACGACAGGAATGAGACAGATTCGCTGGATCACGCCCTATCAATCGTGATATCCGCTTATAAACCCTCTAAAACGGCTGGCTGGTGAGTCTGGCTCCGAAATGAGTCCGGATGACTGCGAAGACGTGTCTAGAGACACCCGTAACAGCGCTGGGGTGTCGCCCGCCATACTGCCCGACAGCCAGGACTGGTGGTCTGGGGTGCCATTCCTTTCCATAGCAGGATCCCTTTCGTTATTACTCTCTGCGCCCCTTCCGAGCACTGCGGTACGTCGACCATATTTTGCGCCCCGCTTAGTTGCCGTTCGTGGCAGGCCATGCTTGGATTACATTGAAGCAATATAATTCCCGCCCGCACACGGCGAGGGTTTCTACAGCTTGTCTTCGTGCTCACCAAACCTCATCTTGGCCAGCAAGGTCGCCGGTTCGCTCACCAATTGAGAACGTTTGGAGCCTTACCGGCGGGGCCATCCAACCACCTGGGGATTTTGACGATCTAACGAGCCAGTTGGACAGAATAACTGCTTGCCTGAAGGCCGTAGTTTTAACAGGCGTCATTGATTTGCAAATTTTTCTGAAGTTGTAATCATTTGTTCGTCTCTACAAGTACATCACATTTTTCTTTCACCAAAATTTTTCTTGGTGTTTCCAGACTTCCTTTTACAGCCTTTTCATTTCCGCCATTGTGCGTTGTTTTGCTGCCCAAATAACAAAATTTATCTACTATTTTTTGGTCTCATTTCGTAATCTAACTCCTTCATCCTCACCTGATTTAATGCGACCACAACCCATTACCCTTGATTCGCTTTTGTTGACATTCATCGTATAAGCTCTTTTGCTGGCACTGTCCATTCCATTCAGTATCTTTGAAGTCTTATGCTGTCACTGAAAGAATGTCAGTGCCATTCAAATTTTTTCCTTCTTTTCCCTTAACATTAGTTCTGTTTCATATTTCCAGAACGCTTTTGACACCGGTCGTCAAAAGAGACTTCTAATAAAATTCTTTGTCCGCGGAGTATCATCCCAGTTATGTGACAGGATTTGTGAGTTCACAGTTCGTAGTAATGACGCAAGGTCATAGAGTAAAACAGAAGTAATACCCGAAAAAAATGGCTCTGAGCACTATGGGACTTAACATCTGAGGTCATCAGTCCCCTAGAACTACTTAAACCTAACTAACCTAAGGACATCACACACATCCATGCCCGAGGCAGGATTCGAACCTGCGACGGTAGCAGTCACGCGGTTCCGGACTGAGCGCCTAGAACCGCACGGCCACCGCGGCCGGCAGTAATACCCGGCGTTCCCTCAATGAAGTGTTACAGGTCATCTGTTGTTCCTGATCCATACATAAGATTTAGGAGACAATCTGAGGAGCCCTCTTAGATTGTTTACGTGTGGTGCTCTCATTTACAATCTCTTAAAGTCATCGGATGGTCAAAACGAATTCCAAAATGATTTTGACAAGATATCGGTTCCGTGCAAAAAAATGGCAGGTGACTCTAAATAACGAAAAGTGTGAAGTCACCCACGCTTCTAAAACGAATCCGGTAAATTTCGGCTACACGATAAATCACATAAACCTAAAGGCTGTAAACTGAACTAAATACTTAGGGATTACAGTTATGAGTATCTCACATTGGAACAATCACATAGTCTTGCTGCGGTAGCAAACCAGAGCCTGCGATTTCTTGGCAGAACACTAAGAAAAATGTAACAGGTCTACTAAAGAGACTGTTTACACTACGCTTGTCCGTCCTCTTCAGGAGTTTTGTATTATCGCGAACTAAGGGAGAGAGTGCCATGATATGATACACGCATTGGGGTGACAGTCATTAAAACAGAGGCTTTTTCCGCTGTGGCAGGATCTGCTCACAAAATTTCAGTCAAAAAAAAAAAAAAAAAAAAGGTTCAAATGGATCTGAGCACTATGGGACTCAACTGCTTTGGTCATCAGTCCCCTAGGACTTTAGAACTAAGAACTACTTAAACCTAACTAACCTAAGGACATCACACACATCCATGCCCGAGGATTCGAACCTGCGACCGTAGCGGTCGCGCGGTTCCAGACTGTAGCGCCTAGAACCGCTTGGCCACTCCGGCCGGCAAATTTCAGTCACCAAGTTTCTCCTCACAATGTGAAAATATTTTGAAGACGCGCACCTACGTAGAGAGAAATGATCATCATAGTAAAATAAGAGAATGCAGAGCTCGCACGGAAAGACTGAAGCGTTCCTTTTTCCCATGCTCTGTTCTAGAGTTGAACGGTAGAGGAATAGCGTGAAGGTGGTTCGATGAACCCTATGCCAGGCGCTTAATTTTGAATTACAGAGTAATCATGTTGCAGTATGTTTCGACTACTGATTGCTAAATGTACAGATGAAATAACATATGAGATTAGCTACAACTCTGCGTCACTTCCTTCTCGATTAGTGTTACCTTTGATGGCCTTTGAATCATAATTGGACTGTCATTTGCAGTAGAAGTTGTAGATAACATTTCACCTCTGTATTTTATACCTACTATCTTCAGAGTTCCAAACAGAGTATTGCTGATAATATGTTAAATCTTTTTAGTGAATGTACAAATACTATAAAAGTAGCTTTGGCTTTCCTTAGTCTATGTTTTAGGACAAGTGATAGGATGCAGTATTGCGTCGTGTGTTCCTACATTTCTCCGAAACCCAAACAGATGTTCCCCAAGCTCATCTTCTATCAGTCTTTGTATTCTTCTGTATATAATTGGTATTTTGTAGCTACAACTTGTTGAACTGAGTGATCTGTAGTGTTTGTTGACCGTGCCGGCCCCTGCCTTCTTTGAATTGCAGACATATTCACAGGAAGTAGTGAACTGAGTGCGTGGTCCATACTTCGCTTCCAGCAGCTCTGCGGCGCTGCGCGTCTTCTCGACGGGCTTTCGGCTTTCCTGCGGGGAGCGCCAGGGCCGTCCTTCACACAGATCTCACATCCCGTGCCGGCAGGGGGTCGAGTCGCACGCGGCTCTTGTACGCAACCTTCCTGCTGCCCCACCCTTCCCTTCCAGCAGGCTCCAGAGGCGGCACGAGTGCTGCTCCTGCCTTCTATTCCAACACCTGCCGTTCGACAGTACAATGTTTTTGCGCAAACAGTAGTGCAATAGGAATAAAATGAGCAACCGTCCTCCGAGATAACGTTATCCTGTGTGATATACAAGAAAAGAGTCTCACGATATTTGTTTAGTCCAACCACTGTTTTAATTTGACTCTGTCTCTTACAAATCCGATATCACGGAAAGATTCCAATAAGATGAAGCCTCTGTTAAAACAAGTAACTGATTTCTACATCTGCTTCTAAATCAAAGTCTACGAGATGCAGTCAAATGGAAATCGAGCACCTGCCAGACCGTGGAGTGGTTTCATTCAAAACTGATCACCACGCGCGTTAAGACATTTATCCCACTGGGAGACGAACAGTAAAACGAATGATTAGTGATAGAAGGTCGTCATTACAGTAAACAAGTTTGATATCTACTTCTGGATGAGGGCCTCCTTCAGACTTTTCAATGCTCCAAAGATTCGCAGGATACGCATAAATAGTGATGCAGCATGTTTTCTAACGTCACCTAATCACCTATCATTTTTTATTTATTTTGTTGCTGATTACAGTTCTGCATCGAACTTCTTTGCCCCATACACCACACATTTGGATGGCTAATGTCTAGCACTCCTTAGTATCATTTCTACTTGTCACAGCTGTTCTCCTCTCTTCCGTAATTCGTTTGCTTGTCTTCCTTCCTCTCCAGGCAACCCTGAACGTGCATCTCTTGATTGCTGACTGAGCAACGGCTGTCACGGGGTAACAGCAGGGGCTAGGGTAGTTAATTGAACATATAAACAAACAAAGGCATATTTCCCTAAATAGAAAGTAGCGCGTTTCCGTAATTTATCCCTTTATTCGTCATCGAAGACCAAACGTGGAGTTTCGTAAAGCGATTAAAACACAGGAGAATGAAACAGCTCCTGGCAATCATCTGGATAATGTGACCGCAGTGACTTTCAGTATTGGCCTGCCGCAGTGCAGATGCATAGAAAATGATTCTGCATGTGTGATACTGTATTACACGTATTTAAGGCAAATATTTACATTTTCTTTCGAGTAATACCTCACTTACGAATCTTTTGAATACGCAGCCATAATTTCCTGTTGCACTACATTGATTCTTCAGCGACTTGTGCTGGTGTGGTCTGTAGGTCCAAACGATGATTACGCATAAGTACGGGCTTGAATGGTAGTGGAACCAACATTTCCGTATTTTACAGACATTTTCTTTCGGTTTTGGTCGTTCGATTTCGGGTAATCCACTTCACAACACTTCCCAGCCTATCTTGCGTTTTACATTCGATTAAAGCTGTGCTGTCACGTTTTCTTCGTAGTTTCAACTACGTGAAACTCTGTTTTACCTTATCAATCCAGGACGTGCCGGTTATATTTCGCAATAGTAAGAAGGATTATAATTTATTATTTGTTTATGGGATTGTGGAGGTGTGACTGAAGGATTATACTGGACTTCATAGATAAAATGAATGTTATTTGCCGGCCGCGGTGGTCTAGCGGTTCTGGCGCTGCAGTCCGGAACCGCGGGACTATTACGGTCGCAGGTTCGAATCCTGCCACGGGCATGGGAGTGTGTGATGTCCTTAGGTTAGTTAGGTTTAAGTAGTTCTAAGTTCTAGGGGACTTATGACCTAAGATGTTGAGTCCCATAGTGCTCAGAGCCATTTGAACCAATGTTATTGGAATAGAAAATGATGGTGTAATATCTTTAATGGCCCAAATGACAACGGACTTCTAAAGTGTCTGGAGCATGTGCAAACGGAACGTCAGAAATGATATTCAGATAATCAGACCTGATGAACAGCGATCTCTTAGACCTGTATGCTCCTCATGAACCACTGATGCGGAAAGTGAACGGCTTAGAAGATGTCAAATTACCACATTCTGAGAGCTTGTAAGACTCTTACAAACTTTAAGTTAGAGGATACTACTATGGTGGAAACTAAAATGGAGTGCAAAACACAAATATGTCACTGTTAAGTAACATTGTGAGCCGTGCACGGCTCGCGTTTATCACATTTATTGTTTGTCATCTTCTATTAGGGTACTGCCGCCTCGTATTTTTTATTCCATCTACTGGCGTCACTAACTTCCTCCTTACTTGCCCATGAGCGGCAGCAGCAGCGCGGATCGATAAGTGCACTGTCGTATCGTCTCCGGAGCGACCGACTCCAGGCCTAGGAGATGGTCGGTTGGCGTGGAGCAGCGAGGAAATATCCATGGTGTGAAGTTTGGCCGGGCCTGCTGGCGGCCTCTATGCAGTGTCGGAGTGTGCGGTGCTGTTCCCATTGCTACGAGGTTTCGTGGCTCACCCATCTTGGACATGAAAGTTGAGTTTTGACTTAATCTACCAGCAAGTCACGACTGTTCACATTGTGTCGTTTGGAGTTCGTTGTCGGTTGTTGGGATATTCCTGCGAGTGACAGGGTGTGTTTTCAAGTTGCCAAATTTTAGCCACCCTCCGGTGGAGTTTAACTGTACTTGGTTATATGAATTGAAGTGCACCAGCGGAATCTTCTGCCTTGTGGCCGTTAACATTCCGGTTACCTGCGCCGGCGTTTGACGTAAATTGAGGGTATTTTCCTCATGGTGTTGTCGCTGTCCAGCACTGTGTGTAGTTTGAAAGCTCAATGTATAATTGGTTGTGAGTGCCAATTCCTTCTACGTTGTTCCATTGAACTCCCTGTTGTGTGCTGGTCGGGTGAAGCAGAGATTGTCTTGTCGGTGGGTTTGTTGACTGTCTTTCAGTTGGGTTGTTGTTGGGTCGACAATGATTGGGTCGACTGCCTGTCTCACCTAATTCCAGGCCGACCCTCAGAACTTCTGAGCGCCCTTGGGTGTACTGACTTTTCTTGTTTGTTCTTGTTGTTTGTACTTGTATGGCTTCTAGCCGATGTTTAGATTAAGGTTGTTTTTCCCTTAAGGTGTCAGATGGTTTGAGCCTTCAGCCTAATTTAAGAACTGTTTTACCTAAAGCCTTTGGCATTTTTGAAATTAATGTTATTGAGTCTCAAGTTTTTTTGGTCCTTTAGCCGATTTTGAATTTAAGTTGCTTTCTCTTAAAGTGTCAGATCCTTTGTGCCTTCAGCCTAATTAAGGAACTGTTTTACGACAATCCTTTGCCTTTTAAATTTCTGATTTTGGTTGAGCTTTAAGTTGTTGGCTTTCAGCCGTCTTAAATTAAAGTGGTCTTGCCCTTAAGGCATGAGAGTGTACGGCGTATTTAGCCGATAGTTAAGTTCTAAAACTAAAGCTTTTTTTTAAAAAAAAATTCGTGACTCTTGTAATGTTTGATCAAATAAAAGGTTGTATGTACGATTGTAATTGATAGCCTCTTATATTGGCCCCTTTCCACAACTTAAACTATCTGTCCTGTCCTGCGGGGCTAGCAGGGCGTCTTACATTGCTCCGTGGAACTTGTACCATACATAGAAAGACCTGCTACAGTATAATACAGAAGGAAAACAGTAACACGCGATGAGGCGAACAGAAACTAGACTTTTATTCAAAGACAATAAATTACACCGAAGTCACCGCTATTTATGTTGGCTCCTTCGATATTATAAAAGGCGGGACAGGGTTTCTTAATGGCAGTGCATACTCTGCAGCGCGCTCCCACGCTGACCACGGGGTTGGTGTGGCGTTCCACTCCTCCAACAGCGCGGCTGACAACTGATGAATGGTGCGGACCTACTGCAACACGTCTCCCCAACACATCCCACACGTGCTCGATGGGGTTTAAGTCGGGGGACGGACAGGCCAGTCCGTTTGCCGAATATCCTTTCGTTCCAATATCTCCTTCCACTGCACTGTTTGCTGCAGTCGTACATTGTCATCCACCCGAACTTACAGCTAAAAGGACGCACATGGGACAGGGGTACAGTGTTGACCGGTGAGTGCATCAGTTCAAAGATTTGGAGATCAGTATCTACATAGAACATTACGCTTCTCGACTCTATAACATAAAGACCACCACAACGTTCATGTTCGGCAATGCTCCTGGGTGCATTACGTGTCTCACCTCTCGTCGTTACAACCATAGGTGAAAGCACAAGCGGCCAAAGACACTGCTAGCTAGGGCATAGCCACCTATGGTAAACTAACATACACCAACAAGCGACAAACGTCGGCAAGCCCCTGCACATCAGCAACACTGACTGGAAATTAGCAGCTGCTATTAGAGCCGACCAGCAGGCCACAGCAGGGACACCGACGGGCTCGCCCACTGACGCACAAACAATTCGCCAACATCACCCTACACAGTGCTTCCGATATATGACCTATCGGATACAAAAAAACGATGATAAACCTAACTGTTGCAGGTTGAGAGCTCAACACCGGCACGCAGCGGCGGCCGCCGAGCAACACCACCGAACAACGTCAAAGGTATCGACATGCATGATACCCACTACTAACAAAGCCTACCCTTGCACGATCTATCGCAGGCAGCAAGACATCCGCTACTGCTCTTACCACCCGACCTAACTATCGCAGAGGCTTTTTTTCCCCTTGGCTCTTGCCTGCCCTTCCAACCGCTACCCTTCGACTTCGACCCAATATAACTCTAGATGAGCGCGTTTTAATGGTTAACCTTAACCAGACGTACGCAAACATCACAGTACCCAAATCCTGCGACACCTCACTTTAGTGAAAACTAACCATTATGCAGAGATGGCAGTAGACCTTTTGAGTTGGCCATCATGCTGGCGTGGGCGTGGAGGGGCTCAACCTCTGTTTAAAAAATTTCGTCGTATGAGGATACGAGCAGAATCACCACACATACCAAATCTGCTCTCATACGAGAAGTACACGCGTACCCACTCCTCGTCGGTCCAGTACTCATGCTTTTGGCGCCATGGTAAACGGTGCCGCCGACAATGTAATATATCAGTGTAATACCAAGTACTGGTCGTCGGGGAATGAGACCTCCCCTAAACCCGTCGCCGTGCCACTGGGGAACGTGGGACTGCCTTGCAGTCATGTTACACGTGGTTGCAGTTGCCTCCCTGTCTTTGCCGTAGGTCTCTTCTTGCTTGCTGCACAATGCAGTGGGAATCTGCTGCTGTAGTTGACTTGGTCGACTACCTCTTCTCCTTCGGGCACCAGTGCCTGTGGCTCAGAACGCACGTGAAACAACGCTATGACAAAAATCCCACCTCCTCGGTTGTACTCGTCACTCTCCGTTGACCTTCCAGTTTCCTAATGATTCTTACCCGTGTGAAGTCATCTAGACGTTGTCTCTGGGTCATGTTTTAATATGAAGAACTTCACCACAGTGCATTGTAACTGTTTGCTGATCGACACACACACACACACACACACACACACACACACACATACATACACATAGTGTCTTTTCCCATCCCTTACACTGCCTCGTGTTGCGGGTCGACCCCCATTTGGCGCTGCAACCATGCCGACCTCACGCCTAGTGACGTTCAATTTTCATACAAGACTGAGAGACATCTTGCAACATGGTCCCATTATTTCGTTCATTTTCACAGATTAGTTAACAAGTTATTTTACTTTATCTAGTTCGTCCTTACGTTTTGTAGAGTAGTCTATTTCAGATTTCATAAGAAGCACTACCGTACAGTCTTTACTGAACTCAGAATATTTTTTTCCACTGTTGAGAAAAAAAATGTAATTAGAACCGCTGTTTGAAGAGGAAGCGGAACAGAGCGTCAGGAACGAAAACGAAATCTTAAGGAATTGAGAGTGACGTTACGTTTCTTACGTAAGCCGCCGCGTGACCCGTCACGATTCTGACATCCGCTGTTGTTTCTTAATAGACATTCATAAACTTTGCATATTTCTCAATCGACCGCTTGGAGTCAGCGTAAACCATATATTTCAGTCGGATCTATTTCACTGTAAACATTTGGAACGCAGCTAAGCACAGTATTAGTTCTATCTATACATCAGTGTATAAACCACCGAAGGAAATCTTAAAGAACTGACGTACTTCTTATAGACTGTCCCAAGATTATTTCCACCTTCTAATATGAGACCTCTCGCCACCTAGAAAATGCTCGATCATTAAGTCGCATGCTTACAGGAAAATAGCTGAGTGCGTCACACCCACGCGCGGGAAACGTATTTGCCCACTCTTCAAATTTTCCGTAGCAGAAGAACAGATCACTTCTGATTTCCACCCTGCAAAACTTTCAATACGTAAAACCGTTACACACGTCCGACGACTCCAGGACCAACCTCGCGAGGGCTGCCGTCTGACTCCAGATTTCGCGAGCCCCAAAACCGCTCCACGAAATTATTCAAACATTCAAGCTCTTGGTCAGTGGATCACCAGAGAAAAACGCAACCACTTGAATTACCTTTCCTGCCAACGCTCGTAGCACTTCCTTTAAGATACTGCTGCCAGCCAGTACTTTGAGAAGTTTCTTTCCTAAAGGAAAGACCACCTCTCAATTAACCGCGTGAAGGGAAGATTGGTCTATTACATCCAGGCTGGAGAACAATTTCCGTCTCCCGGAAACCAGAAAACCAGCATTGTCGTTTCTAATAGCGACCACCAGCCTTGTATGCTGTCTGCATTTTATTAAACTGAACTAGTGGACATCGGATTGCCTCAGAAAACTACCTTGCTGAAAAACACGCTGTTTCCTTTGTAAATACTGACCAATAAAAATAATATGACGGAATCGGAATACCCATCAGGAATAATTTGACACAAGACATCACACTAAGAGCAACTGTTGGAGCCTCTGAATTGCTTACTGACGTGTAATGAGCAAACTTTCCTATCACATTAAGTAACAAGCTATACTACAAACATTTCCTATGCAGGCCTTTTAGGTACAAGGAGCATGCTTGGCTCCTGACTGTAATTCAGAAATTTCCTACAAAAGGAAAACTGAATGTACGTAGAACACTGCAGGGACCGTGGCACACAACTACTGATACGAAGTTATCCACGTAAACTTATCTCCTGGAACCTGATAGAAATCTACTACAGTTTTGTGAGAAATCTCACGTTGTCGAAAAATCTGGAAGACGTGAAAAATAATTATCATGGAAGTAGTGATCGTGCTGAAGGTTCAATACTGCAATTAGTAGCCGGCCGAAGTGGCCGTGCCGCTGCAGTCTGGAACCGCAAGACCGCTACGGTCGCAGGTTCGAATCCTGCCTCGGGCATGGATGTTTGTGATGTCCTTAGGTTAGTTAGGTTTAAGTAGTTCTAAATTCTAGGGGACTAATGACCTCAGCAGTTGAGTCCCATAGTGCTCAGAGCCATTTGAACCATTTGAACTACAATTAGTAATCTTCACTGCACGATATATACGCGCATAGCCTCACGGTTAGGCAAACACAGACATTATAAAACTCCATATTTATGCTCGATATGATGTGAGAACGACTTGTAAATGAAAACAAAAAGATTTTGTATCACTTGATGATTACTGAACCCCAAAAAATATAATTGGTTTACAGGTAAGACCATGATTATGTTGCAAGAGTAATGTGGTACTTAAGACAAAGACTTAGTCTACAATGCAGTCGTGAAACTATAAAAAATGCAAGAAACATTAGGTGAACGAAGAACGTGTTTGCACAGCTCGATTACTAATCAAATGCAGTGCCTAAAGAGAACGGAAACTGAATCACATTAATCGTAAGTGCTTCATTACTCATGCTCCCTCAATACGGACAGGAAACCCTCGCTCCAATAAGGCTCGCCAAGCTCGCATTTACAGAAAAATGTTACCTTGTTTTCCAGTGCAGGTGAACAGAGAAAAGCTGTACATGGTTCTCATCGTAACTTTACATATACAAACCCAGCCGCGTTTCTTACCATACCGCAACACACACAAAAGACGTGAACACGACGGAAGTCAGCAAAGAACAGACGACAAAGAAGAAGCTTTGTTCACCTTCAGTCTCGCAATTCATGGTGCTTGCCTCAAAGAGCTTAGTTAAGAAGCAGTGGTGACTACACTGATAATCGACTCGTGAATAACAGAGATGCAAAACTTGATACTTGGAAGTTGTAAATTATAGCAGACAAGTTTAAACCTTAGTTTCTCAATACTGGTTACAACCTTCACATTACCACCGGTACACATTCACGATTAAATTACAAACACTTCTAGCCTTTGCCAATTACGCAACGCTACTTTCCATAACATGCAGATTACTTTCGAAGAATGCCTTACATTGTGGGTTCTCCTTGATGGGACACACAATTGTAAGCTGCTGACTGTAGATGTTCAGAAAGCTTCACCATCAAATACTAATGTGGAAGTAAAAATGTAGCTCTCCTCAAAAATGAGGCTTCCAATCAGTCTTCGTAGAATGAGTCTGCGCCCGCTGAGTGTTTGCAGGAGGTTATTTGCTGTATGGAAATTCCCCTGCCGCAGAGCAAGAGAAAGCTGAGTGCTATAGGCCGGCTGGCATTAATCAAGAGCATCAAAATATCCGGACTGGAGAGAAGAGCGGTTCCCCGCTGACGGAGGACACAGTCATCCGGATCTGCAACATTATTATTGATCTCTCTATTGCTGTTGATATTACCGTAATTTGTCTCATACTACTACTGGAAGACGCAGCCAGTCCGTTCAGTTCTCAAGCTCGTCTTGAAAAAAATCGCTTCAAAATCCGATTATGTGAAACATATTTTTGACAGTTAAATAATGACGATGACATACAGCGAAACACGGTGTCACGTTTTTTGAAGCTGTAGAATTAAATGTCTTTTTCGGAGTTAAAATTCATATTTTTAAAATTAATAAATACATGTATCATGTAATTACGTAGACTTGTTACGTTTATCGTCAAGTGGATTAAATATAGATGTTATGATATGGGAGACATACAGAGAGTTCGGAAATTTCCTTCAAAAACTTCTATGAATTTTAGAGGGAATGGGTTCCTGTAGTCATGTCCTAGTTCATGAATCACTGGCAACGTATGAGTGGCCAAGTAAGTGGTCCCGACAGTCGGGATACCAGTTACTTTGGAATAAGGCTGGGCATCTCGGACACATTCTGAGTCGTGGTCACCTTTGTGCTCATACGGCAAAGACTACCAAATCCACCGGTTAGTCCCTCAGCCGTTAGGGGTAAAACCCAATGGGACTCGGGGAAAGTAAGGCTAGCAACCTGCTTCCCTGGTACTTTAAATATGATGCTGGCAACAATCAGAGCAAAATGCCTCGCGCTTCCCACGCCCGGGTTCCCGGGTTCGATTCCCGGCGGGGTCAGGGATTTTCTCTGCCTCGTGATGGCTGGGTGTTGCGTGCTGTCCTTAGGTTAGTTAGGTTTAAGTAGTTCTAAGTTCTAGGGGACTTATGACGACAGCAGTTGAGTCCCATAGTGCTCAGAGCCATTTGAACCATTTGAAAATGCCTCGGACCTTTGGAGGTGACGGAGTCCCACCTCTAACTGACAAACCAGGGACTCCAAAGATACGACTTGGCAAACAAATGGTAATGAGATGGGGAGCTATTAATATCAATGGGGGCTACTCTGGGAAGAAGGTAGAGCTGGCAGAGGCTGCAAGTAAGATGGGGCTGGACGTTTTAGCTGTTAGTGACATTCGGGTAAGGGGTGAGAAAGAAGAGGAAGTGGGAGAATACAAGGTCTACCTGTCTGGAGTCAAAGCAGGAATAGCACAATGGGGTGTAGGGCTTTACATCAGAAAAGAAATGGAACCCAGCGTAGTTGCAATATGGTATGTAAACGAACGACTGATGTGGATAGATTTGACAGTGTCTAGCAAGAAAATTAGGATTGTGTCAGTATATTCGCATTGCGAAGGGACTGATCAAGATAAGATGGATAGTTTTTATGAGGCACTCAGTGATGTAGTTGTTAGAGTAAAGGACAAGGACAGTGTTCTGCTCATGGGTGATTTTAACGCCAGGATTGGAAATCGAACAGAAGGGTATGAAAACGTTATGGGTAAATTTGGAGAGGATATGGAGGCCAACAGGAATGGGAAACAACTCTTGGATTTCTGTGCCAGTATGGGCTTAGTAATCACAAACTCATTTTTTAAACATAAGAACATTCACCGGTATACTTGGGAAGGCAGGGGAACCAGATCTGTCATTGACTATATAATAACAGATCAGGAATTCAGGAAGGCTGTGAAGGACACACGTGTATTCAGGGGATTCTTTGATGACACTGATCATTATTTAATCTGCAGTGAAATTGGGATTGTGAGGCCGAAAGTGCAGGAGGTCAGGTCCATATGTAGGAGGATAAGAGTGGAGAAACTTCAGGATAAGGAAATCAGGCACAAGTACATAACAGCGATCTCAGAAAGGTACCAGTTAGTTGAATGTAGTCAATTACAGTCATTGGAAAAGGAATGGACAAGGTACAGGGACACAGTACTAGAAGTGGCTAAAGAATGTCTTGGAACAGTAGTGTGTAAAAGTAGGATGAAGCAAACAGCTTGGTGGAATGATACAGTCAAGGCAGCCTGTAAAAGGAAAAAGAAGGCGTATCAAAAATGGCTACAAACCAGAACCCAGGTAGACAGAGAAAGGTTGAAGAAAGAAACAAAGCCAAACAGATAATTGCAGCATCCAAGAAGAAATCGTGGGAAGACTTTGGAAACAGGTTGGAGACTATGGGTCAAGCTGCTGGAAAACCATTCTGTAGTGTAATTAGCAGTCTTCGAAAGGGAGGTAAGAAGGAAATGACAAGTATTTTGGACAGGTCAGGAAAACTGCTGGTGAATCCTGTGGATGCCTTGGGCAGTTGGAGGGAATATTTTGAAGAGTTGCTCAATGTAGGTGAAAATGCGATCAGTAATGTTTCAGATTTCGAGGTAGAATGGGATAGGAATGATGATGGAAATAGAATCACATTTGAGGAAGTGGAAAAAATGGTTAATAGATTGCAGTGCAATAAAGCGGTTGGGGTGGATGAAATTAAGTCGGAACTCATCAAATACAGTGGAATGTCAGGTCTTAAATGGCTATACAGGATAATTGAAATGGCCTGGGAGTCGGGACAGGTTCCATCAGACTGGACAAAAGCAGTAATCACGCCAATCTTTAAACATGGAAACAGAAAAGATTGTAACAACTATAGAAGTATCTCTTTAATCAGCGTTGTGGGTAAAATCTTCTCAGGTATTGTTGAAAGGAAAGTGCGAGTATTAGTTGAGGAGCAATTGGATGAAAATCAGTGTGGGTTTAGGCCTCTTAGAGGTTGTCAGGACCAGATCTTTAGCTTACGGCAAATAATGGAGAAGTGTTGTGAGTGGAACAGGGAATTGTATCTATGCTTTATAGATCTAGAAAAGGCATATGACCGGGTTCCTAGGAGGAAGTTATTGTCTGTTCTACGAGATAATGGAATAGGAGGCAAACTTTTACCTGGATAGTCAGGCAGCAGTTAGAGTTGACGGTAAATTGAGTTCATGGTTCAGAGTAGTTTCAGCGGTAAGACAAGGCTGCAACCTGTCTTCACTGTTGTTCATATTATTTATGGATCATATGTTGAAAACAATAGACTGGCTGGGTGAGATTAAGATATGTGAACACAAAATAAGCAGTCTTGCATATGCGGATGATTTAGTTGTGATGGCAGATTCGATTGAACGTTTGCAAAGTAATATTTCAGAGCTAGATCAGAAATGTAAGGACTATGGTATGAAGATTAGCATCTCCAAAACGAAAGTAATGTCAGTGGGAAAGAATTATAAACGGATTGAGTGCCAAATAGGAGGAACAAAGTTAGAACAGGTGGACGGTTTCAAGTACTTAGGATGCATATTCTCACAGGATGGCAACATAGTGAAAGAACTGGAAGCGAGGTGTAGCAAAGCTAATGCAGTGAGCGCTCAGCTACGATCTACTCTCTTCTACAAGAAGGAAGTCAGTACCAAGACTAAGTTATCTGTGCACCGTTCAATCTTTCGACCAACTTTGTTGTACGGGAGCGAAAGCTGGGTGGATTCAGGTTACCTTATCAACAAGGTTGAGGCTACGGATATGAAAGTAGCTGGGATGATTGCAGGTACTAGTAGATGGGAACAATGGCAGGAGGGTGTCCACAATGAGGAAATCAAAGAAAAACTGGGAATGAACTCTATAGATGTAGCAGTCAGGGCGAACAGGCTTAGATGGTGGGGTCATGTTTCACGGATGGGAGAAGCAAGGTTACCCAAGAGACTCATAGATTCAGCAGTAGAGGGTAGGAGAGTCGGGGCAGACCGAGGAGAAGGTACCTGGATTCGGTTAAGAATGATTTTGAAGTAATAGGTTTAACATCAGAAGAGGCACCAATGTTAGCACTGAATAGGGGATCATGGAGGAACTGTATAAGGGGGGTTATGCTCCAGACTGAACGCTGAAAGGCATAATCAGTATTAAATGATGATGATGATGAATGAGTACATAATGTTTTGAATAGGAACCCATGTCCGAAAACGTAATCAGGGACACTACAGGGCGTCAAAGTTATAGACGCCGTTGCCTATAAATGTATGTATGTACCGGGTGATACCGTGGTGATGTTGCAAACTTTCAAGGATGTCTCAATCCGAGGTTAGGATCCCTATACCGGAAACGAACGAGATGAAAGCTATAAGCGAAAACCGTTCTGATACCTCTGACAGTGGAATACATATACCGGTACTGTTGGGTTATTTGGAGGAGGAGACTAAACTGCAAGGTAATCGGTCTCATCGGATTGGGGAAGAATGGGGAAGGAAGTCGGCCGTGCCCATCGAAGGAACCATCCCTGCATTTGCCAGAAGCGATTTAGGGAAATCACGGAAAACCTAAATCAGGATGGTCGGACGCGGGATCGAACCGTCGTCCTCCCGAATGCGAGTCCAATGTGCTAACCACTGCGCCACCTCGCTCTGTACCGGTACTGTTGTTGCTAAGAATGTAGGGTATGCAACTTTCAGAGGCGATAGTATAGATCAAAAGAAGAAAACAGTTTAGTAAACAAGGGCTCTAAAATGCACATCTTAAGAGCTATGAGCATTTGTTCAATAGAAGAGATGTGTTAAACACTAGCGAAGATAAACAAGTGCTCACAGCTCTTAAGGTATGCATTTTAGAGCCCTTGTTTACTAAAGTGTCTTCTTCTTTTGATCTATACTATCGCCTCTGAAAGATGCATACCCTCCATTCTTAGCAACAACAGTACCTGTGCATGTATTCCATTGTCACATGTATGAAAATGATTTTTGCTCGTAACTTTCGACTCGTTCGTTTCCGAACTAGGGACGCTTACCTGGAATTGATACATTTTTTCGTCTCCATCATCCTTGACAGTTTGTAACACCATCACGGGATCACCCTGTGTATATATACATTTACAGACTGCAGCACCTATAACTTTGACGCCCTATAGCCTCGTTGGATGGCGTTCCCGAACATGTGTTCCTATTCATAAAGTGATGTACTCACTCCCCTCTACAAGTCCTAGATGTCTGTAACGGGAATTTCCGAAGACCCTGCATAAGTCATGCGTAATCGGGATACATGTGATTCAGCACGTCGCGGTTGTGGTTATAAGTGCACATTTCTTTAGTTATCAAAAGTGACGATTTTAGTTTTCAGGTGAGATGTGCAGCGTTTCTGAAAGAGTACAGGGTTAGCAAAATGTGTAGATGATGTTCCAGCGCAAGACGTTGGTGGGTGAACAAGTGTAATCCACATGATGTCTAAGCAGCATCTTCCCTAATCGATCTGAGGGACGAATGCTACTAAGACAGAGACCAGTGGCAGCCCAACACGCTATGACGGAACGTTTCACTTGTACAGTGTGCGGTTAGCCCATGAAATGTACGTTTAATACCTGTCTTCACCTTAGCCTGCTGCATATCCAGCTATTCACCTCCTGCTGTCCGTCCAAAAAGTCCCGAGGTTGATTTTATTCCCGTTGTATATATGTCGTCAGCACAGTAACAACTGTAAGAAAAAAACGTGCATTCGATCAATCAGTTGTGAGAAAGCAGCATTAAGTAGTGGATGTGTGGTCGTAGTGTGTAAACGTTGTTGTGTCACAAATGACAGTGGAGCAACATCTCTGAAGGAAGTGTTCATGACGTTCGTTCACCGGAATGTTTTGAAGAAGAGAGGAGTGTGTGCAAAGTTTTTTCTCAGCCTTGACTCCAGACAACAACAAAGAAAGAAGGAAAAGTGATCTGTAGACGCCTGCCGTGCCTTAAGTGAAATGCAAAACGCGGAAAATTCTTTTCTGGGAAAAAATCTGTGTGTTATTGGTACGAACCTTCCACAAAACTACAAAGTGCAGAAATTCACATGAATGGCCAACACATTGACCTCATAACCGGCAATGAAGTCAATGTGACGTGCGAGTTGAACAACATGCCAAAGAAGAACTTTTCTGACAGTTTCACATGGTTGTGTGAACCTTCTCTGGGTTTTGTGTAAGTGGGAGAGACTACGTAGAACACTCGAAGCATTAAAATGTCCATCTCAACATTTCCCTATTTGTTTTATTAATCTAGCCTCGAAACTTTTTGGACTAATAAGTTTTATTAGCGATGGAGTATACGAATTCTAGTGTTAGTTTGCATGGCTTATCACAAGTAAACGTATGCTGGATGAAGGAGGACTGGTTTCTTGTAGTTTTAAGCTTATGATTCCAAAGAATTACATTGACATGCCACGCGGAATATAAGCACTCCGTCGTCAGGCCACGAGTGGCTTACCGGGACCATCCGACCACCGTGTCATCCTCAGAGGAGGATGGGGTCAGCACACCGCTCTTCCGGTCTTTATGATGGTATTCTTGACCGAAGCCGCCTACTATTCGGTCGAGTAGCTCCTCAATTGGCATCACGAGGCTGAGTGCACCCCGAAAAATGGCAACAGCGCATGGCGGCTGGACGGTCACCCATCCAAGGGCCGGCCACGCCCAACAGCGCTTCACTTCGGTGATCTCACGGGAACCGGTGTATCCACTGCGGCAATGCGAAATTGCGAATATTTTGCTTCCATTTCTGAAGTGTTATACGCTATGTATGTTCTTTTTAAAAGCAGCTGTGGTATGTTGTAATTTTTTAACTAAATAATTTTTTTATTTTTATTATTGGCTCTTGGGACATGTCCATAAAGTCAACTCAATAGTGCAATATCAATGATGACGATGTGAACATTAAGGCCAATACAACACAATGTCCCTGACTGGAGAAAATGCTGTAGTTGATTTCGGGTCCATTCTTCACAATATTTACATGTTTATATGCAGTGTTTGTTCAAAAAAATGGGTCAAATGGTTCTGAGCACTATGGGACTTAACATCTGTGGTCATCAGTCCCCTAGAACTTAGAACTACTTAAACCTAACTAACCTAAGGACATCACACACATCCATGCTCGAGGCAGGATTCGAACCTGCGACCGTAGCAGTCGCGCGGTTCCGGACTGCGCGCCTAGAACCGCTAGACCACCGCGGCCGGCGCAGTGTTTGTTCTAGGGCTTCAATGTCAGGATATAGGCTTGAGAATTGTCAATATCTATTAAGCTGTCGCATAACACATGCTGTGGATGGACGTTACAATGCCATGCATAAAGAAATTAAAGATTTAGATTGGAATGGAAGTCTCGGCGTGCCAGACTTTACGGGAGCCTTCCGTGCAGTCCGAATGCGGGCCACGGCTCGGCCTGACATGACTTTGCTCTGTACTTCTCAGAAGCACCCGGTACAGAACTACATTTAGCATTACGGTGTGGCGTTTTGCGGTCGTCATAACTCTCTTCAGTTCGGCAGAATCGTGGTCTCGGCGCTATTTACTCTTCGCTATCTGTTAGTGGTATGAAGGACGTTCGCAGATCCAACGGCTGTTTGCACAAAAAAAGCAGTCTTGAGATCTATCGTCACAAGCCTTTAAAATTGAATGGGAGTGATAAAAATCAGGCATGAGAATTCTCGATATCTACACTATGTCATCAAAAGTACCCGGACATCTGGCTGAAAATGACTTACAAGATCGTAGCGCCTACAATCGGTAATGCTGGAATTCAGTATGGTTTCGCTCACCCTCAGCCTACAGTTTCTATTCTCGCAGGCATACGTTCAATCAGGTGCTGGAAGATTTCTTGGGGAATGGCAGCCCATTCTTCACGGAGTGCTGCACTGAGGAGAGGTATCGATGTTGGTCAGTGAGGTCTGGCACGCAGTCGGCGTTCCAAAACATACCAAAGGTGTTCTATAGGATTCAGCTCAAGACTCTGTGCAGAACAGTCCATTACAGGGATGGTCTTGTAGTGTAACAACTATGCCACAGGCCGTGCATTATATCAGGTGCTCGGATTGCGCTGTAAGATGCAACCGCCATCCCCGAATTGCTCTTCAACAGTGGGAAGCAAAAAGGCGCTTAAAACATCAATGTAGGCCTGTGCTGTGATAGTGCCATTCAAAACAAAAAGGGGTGCAAGCCCCCTCCATGAAAAATACGACCACACCATAACACCACCACCTGCGAATTTTACTGTTGGCATTACACACGCTGACAAATGACGTTCACCGTGCATTCGCCATACCCACACCCTGCCATCAGATGGCCGTATTGTGTACCGTGATTCTTCACTCCACACGACGTTTTTCGGCTGTTCAATCGTCCAATGTTTCCACTCCTTAGACCAAGCGAGACATCATTTGGCATTTACCGGTATGACGTCTGGCTTATGAGCAGCCGCTCGACCATGAAATCCAGGTTTTCTCACCGCCCGCCTAACTGTCATAGTACTTGCAGTGGATCCTGATGCAGTTTAAAATTCCTGTGTGTTGGTCTGGGTAGATGTGTGCCTACTACACATTACGACCCTCTTCAACTGTCGGCGGTCTCTGTCAGTCAACAGACGAGGTCGGCCTGTACGCTTTTGTGCTGTATGTGTCCATTCATGTTTCCCCTTCACTATCACATCGGGAACAGTGGACCTAGGGATGTTTAGGAGTGTGGAAATCTCGCGTACAGACGTATGACACAAGTGACACCCAATTACCTGACCACGTTCGATGTCCGTGAGTTCCGCGGAGCGCCCCGTTCTGCTCTCTCACGATGTCTAATGACTACTGAGGTCGCTGATACGGAGTACCTGGCTGTATGTCGCAGCACAATGCACCTAATAGGAAAAACACATGTTTTTCGGGGTGTCCGGATACTTTTGATCACATAGTGTATTCAGTAGTCGCATAATACACTGATACCGCAAATTTGTTATGAAAGGACATTACAATACCATGCATGAAGAAATTAAGGATTTAGATTATAATGAAAAATCAAATAATACCAGCGATCGGTAGACAGGATTCATTATTCTGTATATCAAGAAGTACTTTGTGCTAAATTTGCAAGCATGAAACACATGGTGAAACTGGCCAAATTTCTGAAGTCACACGAACTATTCCAGTGTCAAATGTAACTGTTTTCGTCGGAAAAGGGACGAACAAATTGGAGCTTTCATAAATTTCAATTAAGTCAGGAACACGCCTGGAACGATTTGTTAATTTACAGCCCGCTATAATTGAAATTATGAAGGAAAAAGAAGCGCAGGAACAAAAATTAGAACGTCCAGAACGGATTGCACACCTTGCGTTTTAAGTGATCTTATCTGCACACTGCCCACCATAAGAGAATGAATATTAGAAAGAACTTATTTCTCATTTGATGAGGCCGGCCGAAGTGGCCGTGCGGTTAAAGGCGCTGCAGTCTGGAACCGCAAGACCGCTACGGTCGCAGGTTCGAATCCTGCCTCGGGCATGGATGTTGGTGATGTCCTTAGGTTAGTTGGGTTTAACTAGTTCCAAGTCCTAGGGGACTAATGACCTCAGAAGTTGAGTCCCATAGTGCTCAGAACCATTTGAACCATTTTTTTCTCATTTGATGGAGATGAATTTAAAAAGAAAATTGCATTGTAGGACAGACATATTCTGAAAAACACAGCCCAGTTCCCCAAGTTCACTGGCCCTAAAGAGAACGCTAGGTTTAAGGGATGCATTGTGGCAAAAGAATTATAAGGGTAGGTTTTTAAACGTTTTAGGGGTACTGCCAATCTTACATAATTTTTCGAACTTTTTTTCGATATCGTTTGCTGTTTCGGTAGAAAGCGCCTTTGGGCATGTTCAGATGTAAATGATTGATCTGCCGTGTACCCGTTTACCCTTTTACGTTGAAACTGTCCAGGATGTCTCCTCCACCTTTACTTCATTTCCTCAGTTAGGGTTTCCAAGACTGTACTGCGGTTGCAAAAGTGTTGCAATATTTCGGTCACCATATGAATGTGGAAGCATTTTTTTAAAATTAGAATATTGGGTAAGTCATGTTTACGTGGCAACCTGAGTGGAAAAATCTGTGAAATTGTCTGTGTCTGTCCGTATGCCGACAGTTTGTGCCAGACGAAAATTATGTCTTCATTGCGCTAAAAATAATTATACGATAGTAAAAATTTGTTTTGTCTGTGATCTATGTTGTTGAGAAATGTGAGTTATAAAACCACGTCGTATGCTGTGCGACTGCACAGTCATTTAAATGTGGCATGTTCGCCATTTCCCACTGTTCCCCTCGAAATGCCGAGGCAGTGCATCGTGGCGATTGGGGGAATGTTCATGCAGCTTGAGCGTTGTAGCACGCTTGCCAGGGCACGGCTAGAGAATCGAATTCTTGGCTGCCCCTGTTCTAAGGGAAACTGGAACCCCCTCCACACCATGAGAAACATGACATGACCATTCTGAATATTCCATAAATCGCTTTAAGTATTGCAACGAAGTTTCTGGCAAATGATTTTAAACAAAGGAATACATAATTTTCTGTACTGGCACTAATTGCATTTTTTTTATCTACCAAGGCAGTAACTATGAATTTTTTAGATGAAATAACGAATCACAGTCAAAATATTCAATTACGTAAACTCAAGCGCAGCTTCACATCTTGAACATAACAACAAAAACGGTAATCAATAATACACCCGTATCAACTAAAGTACCAGCACGCAAAATTAGATCTCTGTCACCAGCTGTTATACGGAATTCTTTATTCCAATTAGTCTGTATTGCCACCTTGTAAATTTTCACTGTTTCTCCTCGAAGATCATTTACGTATTAACAAGCTACACGAACATTGGTAATGCTCACAGCTCGTAGTTTGGTGGTTAGCCTAGCTACTCTAGATAGCCGGGTCGGAGATTTTCTTCGCTCCAATACTGGGTTTTTGTTTTGGCCTAACGATTTCATCTCATCTTCGTCAAACAAACGCGCAAGTCCAAGAAGTAGAGTCAAATAGAAAAGTTGCACCGAGCAGCCATGGAGCCCACATGGGGTATCTCAGTCAATACAGCCATACAACTATTTCATTTGCCCGCCTCCGTAGCTGAGTAGTCAGCGGGTCTGTTTCCCATGCGCAGGCCCAGGGTTCGACTGCTGGAACTGGCAGGGAATTTTCCTATGTAGGACGACTGAAACTACACTACTGGCCATTAAAATTGCTACACCACGAAGATGACGTGCTACCGACGCGAAATTTAACCGACAGGAAGAAGATGCTGTGATATGCAAATGATTAGCTTCTCAGAGCATTCACACAAGGTTGGCGCCGGTGGCAGAACCTACAACGTGCTGACACGAGGAAAGTTTCCAACCGGTTTCTCAAACACAAACAGCAGTTGACCGGCGTTGCCTGGTGAAACGTTGTTGTAATGCCTCCTGTATGGTGGAGAAATGCGTACCATCACGTTTCCGACTTTGATAAAGGTCGGATTGTAGCCTATCGCGATTGCGGTTTATCGTATCGCGACATTGCTGCTCGCGTTGATCGGGATCCAATGACTGTTAGCAGAATATGGAATTGGTGGGTTCAGGAGGGTAATACGGAATGCCGTGCTGGATCCCAACGGCCTCGTATCACTAGCAGTCGAGATGACAGGCATCTTATCCGCATGGCTGTAACGGATCGTGCAGCCATGTCTCGATCCCTGAGTCAACAGATGGGGACGTTTACAAGACAACAACCATCTGCACGAACAGTTCGACGACGTTTACAGCAGCATGGACTATCAGCTCGGAGACCATGGCTGCGGTTACCCTTGACGCTGCGTCACAGACAGGAGCGCCTGCCATGGTGTACTCAACGACGAACCTGGGTGCACGAATGGCACAACGTCATTTTTTCGGATGAATCCAGGTTCTGTTTACAGCATCATGATGGTCACATCCGTGTTTGGCAACATCGCGGTCATCGCACATAGGAAGCGTGTATTTGTCATCGCCATACTGGCGTATCAGACGGCGTGATGGTATGGGGTTACCCGTCTCGGTCATCTCTTGTTCGCATTGGCTGCACTTTGAACAGTGGACGTAACATATCAGATGTGATACGACCCGTGGCTCTACCCTTGATTCGATCCCTGCGAAACCCTACATATCAGCAGGATAATGCACGACCGCATGTTGCAGGTCCTGTACGGACCTCTCCGGATACAGAAAATGTTCGACTGATGCCCTGGCCAGCACATTCTGCAGATCTCTCACCAATTGAAAACGTCTGGTCAATGGTGGCCGAGCAACTGGCTCGTCACAAAACGCCAGTCACTACTCTTGATGAACTGTGGTATCGTGTTGAAGCTGCATGGGCAGCTGTACCTGGACACGCCATCCAGGCTCTGTTTGACTCAATACCCAGGCGTATCAAGGCAGTTGTTACGGCCAGAGGTGGTTGTTCCGGGTATTGATTTCTCAGGATCTATGCACCCAAATTGCGTGAAAATGTGATCACATGTCAGTTCTAGTATAATATATTTGTCCAATGAATACCCGTTTATCATCTGCATTTCTTCTTGGTGTAGCAGTTTTAATGGCCAGTAGTGTAAGTACACTCAGCCTCGCGATGCCAACTGAGGAGCTACTTGGCTGAGCAGTATTAGCACCAGATCTGTGGAATCGACAGCAGCCAGGAGAGCGGAATGTTGACCGCCATCCATCCATACAACCCCCATACGACGCAATCAGCTGTGCGTGACGCGGCAGTCTCCCGGTTCCGATTGGACCGACAATGGCAAGAACGGTGGTACTTACTATTATTTCGTTTAACTGGTATTCATGTTACAGAAACAATAGTTTTATAAGCAATCATTGTTCTCTTCTGAAAGTTACTGTACACTCCTGATGTTTTGGTGACGGTGCTACGTAGTCAGTGATTTCTTGTAAATTGTTTCGGACAAGAGCTCTAGCACCTGTTGGTGGCTCTACTCTCGCTGCATAAAGTAGCCAGTGAAGGGCGCGTGGTAGACAAGCGATTCGCAGAGCTGCTCCACCGGCAGCTGAAGGTCAGGGGGCGGCCTCGCCCCGAGCACAAGTTGTGCGGTAACCCTGGAGCTGGCACCGCCCAAGTGTTCCAGCCAGCTGCGTTCCGGGTCAGCATAATGCGACGAGTCTTCTCGCAACAATTCTTTTTTTTTGTATCATCAGTCTTCTCACTGGTTTGATGCTGTAAAAAAACTCCGTCCGAACAGGCCATGAAGGCCCAACGGTACCGACCGGCCGCCGTGTCTTCCTCAACCCATAGGCATCACTGCATGCGGATATGGAGGGGCATGTTGTCAGCACACCGCTTTCTCGGCCGTATGTCAGTTTACGAGACCGGAGCCGCTACTTCTCAATCAAGTAGCTCCTCAGTTTGCCTCACAAGGGCCGAGTGCACCCCGATTACCAGATGGTCACTCGTACAAGTGCTAGCCCATGGCGACAGCACTTAACCTCTGTGATCTGACGGGAACCGGTGTTAGCACTGTGGCAAGGCCGTTGGCGGTCTGATGCTGCCCGCCCCGAATTCCTCTCCTGTGCACATCTCTTCATCTTAGACTAGCACTTGCAACCTACGTAGTCAATTATTTGCTGGATGTATTCTAATCTCTGTCTTCCTCTTCAGTTTTTACACACTACAGCTTCCTCTAATAGCATGGAAGTTATTCCATAATGCCTTAAAAGGAGACCTACCATACCGCCTCTTCTTCTTTTGAGTGTTTCCCACATACTCCTTTCCTCTACGATTCTGCGCAGAACCTCCTCTTTCTTTATCTTAGCAGTCCAACTAATTTTTCAACATTCTTCAGTAGCACCACACCACATCCCAAATTCTTCGATTCTTTTCTGTTTCAGTTTTCCCACACTCCATGCTTACTACCATACAGTACAGTGCTCCATACATACATTCTCAGAAATTTCTTCCTCAAATTAAAACCTATGTTTGCACTAGTAGATTTGTCTTGGCCAGGAATGCCCTTTTTGCCAGTGCAAGTCTGATTTTTATGTCCTCCTTGTTCCGTCCATCATTGGTTACTTTGCAGCCTAGGAGGCAGCATTCCTCAACTTCATCTACTTCCTTATCACCAACTAAGTTGCTAAATTTCTCGCTGTTCTCATTTCTACTACTTCTCATTACTTTCGTCTTTCTTTGATTTACTATTGATTCGTATTCTGTACTCATTATACGGTTGAGTCCATTCAACAAAGCCGGTAATTCTCCTTCTGTTTCACTCAGGATAGCAATGTCATCAGCGAATCTGTTCCGGCACATCCTAGCCTTTCACCTTGAATTTTAATTCCACTCTTGAACCTTTCTTTTATTCCGTCAACGATTCTTCGATGTATAGATTGAACAGTAGCGGCGAAAGAGTACATCTCCGTCTTAGACGCTTTTTAATCTGAGCACTTCGTTCTTGGTCTTCCACTCTTATTTTTTCCTCTTGGCAATCGTACACACTCTATATTAGCCGTCTCTCCCTATAGCTTACCTCTATTTTCCTCAGAATTTCGAAAATCTTGCACCATTTGACATTGTCTAATGCTTTCTCCAGGTCGGCAAATCCTATGGACGTGTCTTGTTTTTTCTATAGTCTTGCTTCCATCATGAACCGTAACGTCAGAACTGCCTCTCTGGTATCTGTATCTTTCCTAAAGCCAAACCCAAACTGATCGTCATGTCACAGATCCTCAGCTTTCTTTTCCATTCTTCTGTATATTATTCTTGGTCAACTGGAACTGTAAAAGGTAGTGGTTTAAGGTGCTGACACATTATGAGCATAACATTGCGTGTGTTTATCCGCATGTATCCAGGAAACAAAAATTGTTGATGTAATTCGACTGAGTAATGAGTAACAGTACATTCTATACGTATTTTCTTAACAGAAAATTGTTGCACCAGTGATTTAAAGTACTCTCGAATTACTAGGTAAGTGCTAGTAATAGACAGGCGACTAACCTACAACATATCTTTTTGATTATTGCATTATACACACGGACACCTGTGACAATGGCACAAGAGCATTTTATATGAAGTCACATGTCCACAACTTACTACAACAACAAATACCAGAATAATGAAACATTGATCAATGAACTTGCAATATTCAAACAACAGTTAAGGAAATATTTTAATAATAATAATAATAGCCAATATTGAGCGTAAAATTCACTTTCTCTCTCAACTTTTAAGAGAATATGAGGTAAAGGGAGGATGGCCAAACCCGAGCGGCGTGATTTATCTCCCACTGGGACTCGAACTGACCATAAATGGGAGGAGCATCATGAAACTACAATAAAATGCAAAGTACGCCATGGATACTGGTAGGCTATTGTAACCTATAGTTTGTCTATGAACAAGCTTGCTTACAGCACAGTTGTTTAATTACAGTGGAATAATGTTCACGTCCCACTAACGGGGCACATAGAGCGGATAAACGATGGCAGCGAGAATGGCCACAGGCTTATTAAACAAGGTACAACAATTTTGTCGTACAATCGCCTGTTATATAACATAATGCTGTATGGATTGTAAATCTGCTTACCACTCCCCCTGTCTTGCCCATAACTAGACTGTGTGTACAGCCCTAATTCAGCTCCAAACTTGACATATCGTGCTGTAAGCCAGACACATGAATGAATGTGAAATGTTTTTGTTGTGATCTGAAACGTCAGGGCATATTTGTTTATCAATCATACTTGTATTCATGCGGTCACATATACTTGAAGTGATAAATAATCATGAGTTAGATTTTAAATTGTAAATGTAAGGTATTCGTCGCAAATAATTTTAAATGTAAGTGCTTAGGGATTTCAGCTGGTTAGTGGTACACTGCATTACGTCTTTTCTCTTACGATAAAAAATGTTTGTTATTTCTAGATTCTGCCAGACAGTGACTTAAAGGTTGAAACTGTAAGGGGCGATCAAAAAGTTTCCTTCCAAAGGCCTAACCAAGCCCTCGCCTTCATGTCTGTGCTTGTATACCCACACCGGAGTCGCACTGGATTGCATATTCGCTGCATCAACGTACTGAAACGGAAACTTTTTGGTCACCCCTTCAATTACAGAATAATAGAAATAAAAACACTTAGCAGCTTGCAGTTGTTATTTACAGCAAAATTTCTTTTATGACATCTGTGATTTTAATACGACTTCAAGCAATCTACTTCACTGATACACGTGACCGAAATCCTTCCGCTCTACAAAGATCAGTTCCAGGGATAATTCTGGTGCTACCAGTTCAATCCAGCGCCGGGAAGGCAGCCATGAGTCGCAGTGCACACATCACGACACTCTAATTCGACGTATGGTAGGTCAAAATAATGCTTCAGTCACTCTCGGAAGTATCCGATGACACTATCCAGCAGACTCACAAACCGGTATTTTCACCTTTGAAGATAACTTTAAAAGCAAATATAAAGTACGTATCTGCTTTTTTCCCGTGATATCATTCACCAAATTTTTAAAACATGAGCCTCTTTAACACAGTTGGTGATTCAGCTGCACTCCCACCATCTTCTCATAACTTGCTTGTGCAAGGAATCAAGTAATACAATATTGAAAGATTACATTTGGCTTAAAGTGTCAGCCTGGAACAGCGCGACCGCTACGGTCACAGATTCGAATCCTGCCTCGGGAATGGATGTGTATGATGTCCTTAGGTTGGTTAGGTTTAAGTAGTTCTAAGTCTAGGGGACTGATGACCTCAGATGTTAAGTCCCATAGTGCTCAGAGCCATTTGAAACATTTAAAGTGTTTGGCTGAAACCTTGACAACCGCATTTCATAGATGGTGCCCTACCAGTTGAGATCGCTCAGAGAGTTTCGCATGTCGATTCAAACTTTCAGTCTGCCATTCTCTTTTTCTAACCCTTGCAGGCGAGGGTCTATTCTAATAATCCTGGTGAGCATTCATTATAACAATCTTCAGACTATAATCTTCGTCTAAACTAAAAACGCAGTTACACTATAAACGTGGCAGATACTTTTCTTGTTGTTATGTGAATCCAAGTTCAAAGATTCTAAATCGAGTTACATCAAATTTCAAACAAAGTAATCGTAGAGGCAGGCTATTGGCTGGCGTGAGGAGAATGGCAGTGACGAACAGGGAGGAAAATATGGTTGCGGACGGAAGTCACAGATGTTACGGTAATTAACTTAGGCTTCCTAGCCACTTTCCTTGGTGTTTCCGTTTTCTTACGTTGATGGAGAGGTAACCGCGGAATTCCTGGCGCCGGACGGCAGTCTACAGGTCGTTCACCACTTCCTCCCTTCACCTCACGCCATTTTCCGTGATTTCTCTTTCCGTTCTTGCTAACCACGAGACCATCCGCAAACAACAGGATCGTCAACTTCCCCTCTCCTAAACAATACGACACTTTCTCATTATAACGTTTGTAAACAGAAGTAGAACGAACAGTAGGGACAACTTTCATAGTAGGAATAACTTCCCTTTGTTTCAGAGACTTCTGCATGCGTTCAAGTCGCTTTCACACCAGCTACAGCCTTTTCTTCAGTACGTCTTCGATATTCTCGAAGCTCTACGAGTTGTTTGCTAGGAGACATAGACGGTTTGTTCAGATGGCCAATGGGAAAAGGTTTTCTACTTCGCGCACAATGGTCCCTTTCCACGCCGTACAAGTTTGTCTGTAGAATATAGCTGACTGCACTATTTGTGTGTACATCGTAGTGTCATGCTTGCGTTGGACACTGATGAGAGACACGAGAGGTCGAAACGTAGTGCCGGTACATAATGTACTCTCCTCAAATAGCATAAAGAAGATCGGTGTGCTTGGCGTCCTCGTCCGACGGAAATATCACCAACAATATTGTGAACGCCCTCGCTTCGTGAGAATCTATGGAGAGGTTTCAAATTCAATCCAGGACACTGGAGCAAAGTCTGCTGATCAGGAACTTTGAGCCAACAACTTTGCACCCCTTGCCTGTAAAATACTGGTGGTGAAAATTCAACCCTCTACCTGAATTCGAACCGCTTACCTTGGAGTCGAGCGCTACCGCACAAGCATTCCTTACCTGTCTCGGATATGGAGGGGTATCGCGACCGTGTCATTTAATAATGTTTGTATCTAATTGGTAGGTAAAGTGCGCAGGTATTTGCAGCGTAAAGTGATTTAAAGGTTATAGCATGGTCAGATATAAGCTGTGGATGGATCGCAGCATCATCATAGCATAGCATGTCACTTTGTTACTTAAGGCTAACACGAATCCTAAATGTGCGTTCACGGCGACGGCTCGTACATTGACATGGTACAGCGTTGCTCATCGGTTTAGTGTGTTATCACAATTAAACGCAACGAAAATGAACCTCCGGTATGTTGAAGCAACTGTGTTTTGCAAATTTACTGTATACTGAAAACAATACACTGGTCTTTGCAAAACAGCAGCAGCAACAACAAGAAGAGGAACAACAATTACAATATATCATACGTACACAACATTACAGTCAGCTTACCTTTCAGCATCATTCTTCATCACTTCCATATCTTCCAACAGAACATTCTACGTACTTTCAAATGGTTCAAATGGCTCTGAGCACTATGGGACTCAACTTCTGAGGTCATTAGTCCCCTAGAACTTAGAACTAGTTAAACCTAACTAACCTAAGGACATCACACACATCCATGCCCGAGGCAGGATTCGAACCTGCGACCGTAGCGGTCTCGCGGTTCCAGACTGCAGCGCCTAGAACCGCACGGCCACTTCGGCCGGCTCTACGTACTTTGAACTACAGAGTTTTGAAGTTCGTTATAGATGAAGTAATTTGTTTATTACGCTCATGACGCTTGCATATAAACAAAAGGGCCTATCAATGCATCACAGTGTAGAAAGTAAACAAACATGGAAATAAGGCGTATTTGCCAGTAGTAGAGTAAACTTTTAATTTTCATGCTACCGTGCTAATAATACAAAAAGTTTTTACTTCGTCACCGTACTCACAAGATATCTTGAACTACTCAACTCTGTTGACTTCGTATTTCGCATTTTATTTCATCTTAATGTGTACAAGGATTTGTATAAGGTGCTCTAAAACTCAGAAAAAGTTTAGAGGTAAATTACTGAGAGACAAATGTCTGTTCAGAGGTGAACAGTGGGAAAACTAAAGGTTTCCGCTCCACAAATTGTCAGACATCATATATGACGTCACTATAGCAACAAATCTCTCATTCCCTCGTTATGGTTTTTCAAAGTATACACAGGAACGTAGCAGTTATCAGTCGTGCGTGTGGTCATAATTACGCAGAAAGAGAAAAACGAATTTCTGACATGTCTTACTACAGACACTTATGGCGTTATGTGGGATAGCTATGCAGCACGTAGGGAGTAATGCGTGACGTGGTAGATTGGTAGATGTGATGGTGAGCATCACATGTTGTCACAATGGACAGCTTGTGATTTCCGGTGCAATCCCCAATTCAATTTGAAGTCAGTACTAACGTTGTTTCAGATTTCCATTTTAGCAACGCAACAAGGAACGTGCTAAAGCTCGAGTCACAGACTCGAGTTCATCCAATGTTTTTTCTTACTTTATTGGCTTTTCCCAGTCGCCGTACAGCCATACATTTTGTTTGCTTTTTACATTGGTTATGTACATTTTCTGTATCTGGATGACGACATCTTGTACCAATATTTACCATGCCTTGTCCAACTCCATTAACGTCAGGGAAATTGACTGTCCCTAATTTCATCGTTCTTTTACTTATAGCTCAGTACTAAAATCATAAGCATGTAGACGATATAACAGTCTTCAGATGTTTATCTCTAACGCAGGAATCCAGCAATACTGGATTTCTTCCCTTGTTTAAGCGTGTGCCTTAGGATTTATCCGCACTTAAAAAGCACCACCATTCAGTGAACAAACTGGAAATAGTAAGTCATCCTACAGTTCCATATAGTATCCAGCTATGTTATTTACTTGAAGGCAACAATATTGACAGTAAAACAAAAATCTTAATGAGCTGCTGACTATATAAAAAAAATCTGCATTGATTGATTATTATCGACGATCGCAATTGCTGTGAAATGCTGTATGTGTTCTGTTAACCGTTCACATAACATATATGTTGAACAGAGGTTAAATTTATGATTTTTCTTCGGAGGTTGTTGTTCTGTGTCATAGCACGACATAAAGTAACAAGCCACTGCTGAAAAAAGGCAGGTAGCCTGTGGAAACTTAGATCTGGTAAGATAAGTTGATGGCCGAAAACACCGAACAAAGAATAGTCGCAACACACACACACACACACACACACACACACACACACACACACACACACACACACGGAGAGAGAGACAGTTCCACATCAAACTCAAGGTCCAGAAAGCAAGATAAACAATTGTATTTGAGGATCGACATACAGAGGGTTCCACAACAAAACAAAAACTGCCGATCCTGCCGGTAGGCTGAGTATTTATTACCTGAAGCTACAGCTTCCAACTTCTAACACGCTCCTGTACGAGACACTAATGATACCTCCACAGTTTTACGTCAATCAGCTGTTATTTTATTAAGGAACATAAAAAGTGTAGTAATCAGAAAATTTATGTTTATCGGTTTAGTGTATAATACTTTGTTAATAGCTTTGAATGTAAATACTAAAGAGGTTGGTTAAGAACTTAGAATGCACTTTGAACATTATCACATATCATTCCTTCATGATTCTGATCTCTGACAAAATCGTATTTACCTAGTTCTTTGCTGCAGTCGACATTGTCTTGTCATTCATAACAATTTCAAAGATTTCTTACAAGTCTGAGTTACAACTTAGATTTCACCTTCAACGAATTGTTATTGCCATGGATATTTCTTTCTTTGTCTTTGTAGATACACACATAAGCGTTAAATCCACTTAGGAGATAAATTATACATTTTTACTTCGTTGCTAATCATATTCGCACAACAAACCAATAATATCGAAAGTTATCCGCTGATGATTGACGTCTAATGTTTACGCGTAACTGATGTTGGTTTACGGCTGGAGTTACTACTGGGTCGTTTAAATAAAGCATCGTTCATTGTTGTAGTTTTGAAACTACAAAGTATTGTTTAGCAATACATAAATTGTATTATTTAAGCTACTTTGGCTATTGACTTAGTTGCAGTTTAAATAAGGCAAATTTCACTTTAAATGCATTTCTAAGAATAAATAAGTAATGTGTCGAACTGTACTGTTATTCCGACAGACGTGTTATAAGACAAATTCATATTTTAGTATTTTAGTCAATGGCATGTAGGCCTAACAATGAATCAGTTTCCTCAAATGTTTTACACGAGCAAGATAAACTAGTGGAATACCTCAACACACTAAACGGTTGGCAACCCTACTTGCAACATACTAACGACTAAACGACCACCCCCATGCGATGTGTTTGCTGCAATCGCCACAGGGGACCTACAGTTACAGGGGGCCTACAATTTAAAATGGACTCCGAATCTTGGTGCAGCTTGGAAATTTTCACGTTATCAAATCATTGAATGATGTAATAGATACGGACCTTTGGAATTTGTTGTAAGCGCCCTCCCTCAACCCTCCTCCCATCCCGCCCCCTACCCACGACAAACGACATACTAGTTAGTCATTGAATTGGTAGCGTTCACAAAGACCCTAATGTGCAAGGGAAACAAATCTTGGCATTAAGAGTATTATTAAATGGAGAGAGACTTTGTTCATAAAGTGAGAAGGAAGGGTATTGGGAGTTCTTTAAAAACTTAAATACTGTTATGCTTCAAACGAACAGTATTTAACTAATATAGAGATGCTGCAACAAATGTGGATATGGTAGAAATAGATAACAGGAATTTTAAGAGCCCGAGGAGGAAAACGAAATCTAACTGGTTAATACGCTCAAAAATAAAATGTAGTGCAGTAGGGACTCGACAATTCGAGGTGAACAGGACCGGGACAATCTCAGACTATTGGATACTCGGATTATCAAAATTTATGTGGGAAGAGAAAAAAATAAAGCACATGAACAACGCCTCACGTGTTTGTTCACACTCCGACTACTTTATGGATTTTCGGTTGAGAGATTCTTCAGAGTATTTCCCTGAAGAAGACTGTTCCAGTTTAAGTTGGTTCCCTCGCCAGTCACCAGCAGCAGCTTCGCCGATGCTGTATTCGAGAGCAATTTCTTTACTGTTTTTCCTTCGTCGAGTTGTTTGAATGCTTCTAACTAACATTCAAAGAGACAAATTTTCTTTTCTTTGTTGAAGCAGTCATTTCTTAGGTGTACAGACAAAAATAGCCAACAAAGAAATCGAAACACGTCACTGTACTGTATCGATAATAACAAACCTAAAATACCACTTTCAACAAAAGGTGCGCTTTAAAAACCGGAAGAATCGTATGTGTGGGTTCGTTAACACAGACACAACAAAGGGGAGCGAGTGGTTCGACAGGTGTGGTATGAGTGAGGATCGATGCGCTGTACAGTTTTTTTTTGTTTTCACGAAGCAGGACTTATGGGAAACTCTTAATTCCGAGACTCGAAATATCGACTCTACTGTATCGGTAACAAAAAATGTACGGATACGTTATTTAAGAGGAAAACGTTATTGTACTCCTTCTTTTTTGAGTTCTTCGTGCTCTGAATGGTTTGATACGGCCTTGCTGCCCGCAATGACCTCCTCACTTGTGCCAATCATTTCATCTCAGACTAGGACGAACATCCATCGTCCTCAGTAATTTTTTTTTGTATCTGTTCCAATCTGTGTCTTCCCTTATATTTCCTAGTCCTCTACGGCTCTCTCTAGCACCAATGAAGTTAATCCTTGATCTCTTAACACCTGTCCTATCACCCTGCCCTTTCTTCTTGTCAGTGTGTATGTTTCTCTCGTCGCCGATTCTGCGGAGAAGCTCGTCATTTCTTATCAGTCCACCCAATTTTGACCACCCTTCTGTGGCCCCATATCTCAAAGACATCGGTTGTGCCAGTGCCCACGACTCACTGTCATACAACGCTCTGCTTCAAACGTAATACTCCGAAGTTTCTCCGTCAAATTAAGTACAATGTTTGTTACAACCAGATTTATTTTTCCATGAAATGTCCTTTTCTCCTGTGGTAGTCTTTTATCCTCCTTGTTACGTCTATCGTGTCTACGTTTTGCTTCCTGGGTAGCAGAACTGCTTCACTTCATGCACTTCGTGATCCGCAGTTTTGGTGTCAAATTTATTTCTAATTTCATTTCTACTGCTCCTTATTACGTTAGTCTATGTTCCGTTGGCTATCAATCCATGGTGTGCGCTGATTAAATAGTTCATCTTATTCAACAGGTCCTGTAGTTATTCTTCACTGTCACTGAGGGTAGCAATGTCAGCAATGAATATGATCGATGATATAGTTTCACATTAAATTTCATTTTCACTCCTAAACCACTCTTTTATTTCCTTTGTAACACTTTACCACAGTATAAAGTGTGAGTATTAGAAATTATGGAAAATGCATTAAAAGCGTATTGCAGTACAGAGCGTGCCTTACAGTGATACGAATCGTGATACAATGAGAGAGTACATATAAAGGTTAAATAAGCATCACACTCGACGTAAAGATACCTTCAGTTCTACATTAAAATGCAAGTTGTGTATATATTCTGTGATACAGTACTAATAATGGATGCAAATTGGTAATAACAGACACCAAATTACCGACCAGATAGTGTATGAACTGCAAACTGCAGTTAATAGCCGGTTGGGGTGGCCGAGCGGTTCTAGGCGCTACAGTCTGGAACCGCGTGACCACTACGGTCGCACGTTCGAATCCCGCCTCTGGCATGAATGTGTGTGATGTCCTTAGGTTAGTTAGGTTTAATTAGTTCTAAGTTCTAGGGGACTGATGACCTCAGAATTTAAGTCCCATAGTGCTCAGAGCCATTTGAACCAAACTGCAGTTAATATAGACTTTGAGCACACCAGATTACTGTGCATGCACTGTATAAAAGCCAAATTAATTTTTTTTTAAATTATTATAGTCCCGTTTTACCGGAGTTATGAATCAACTGTCGTGCAACATAACGTAATTTTGTGCTGGTTTCCGCTTTCCCTTTCCAACTATATCCGCCTGTCCCCTTCCAGTTGTTGCATGTCATTGTTTTATCCCGTTGTTTGCATTTCCCATCGTCCTTATTATCCAGTATCAGCAAACAACGTAAGACTTCGACGGGCAAGGGAGACAATCGGACAGTCAGAAACCCAGCACCCGGAACGCAATTAAAAGTTTTAACCTGTCCATACATCAGCGAGCTGTACCGTGACTGGTGCGGGCTCACCTGAAAGGTGAATGGCGACGTCGTAATAGGGTACGCGCGGCGAGCCAGTGAAAGGGCCGAGTAGGAAGACGTGTTTGTTAGTCGAGGCGCTCGCGGCCAGCCCGGTGAGCGTAACGCTATTGAGACGTCGGGAGCAGAAAGAGTCACGCACAACGCCACCCAGCGTTCCTTTTTCCGCTCTGCGCTGACGACAACCACTATGTCCTGTTGTTAGTTTGCCAAGGTTAATGCTGTCTGCAGCATAACTCCTAGACCGTTAGTATATCGCATAGACTCCGAGGCTGGACGGTGAGTGGAGCCATTTACAATACTACGCCAGCACAGATACATGCACACGACACCATAGCACACTTGAGAGTTGGCGGTTGATCTAAGGGATAGTCGTATTCTTGGCAGTTACTTCCCCCTCCCCCTCCTCTCACCTCTGGCACCTTGATGGATAATTAATCAGTTCCTTGCCGCAGTGGTTGACACCGGATCCCGTCAGGTCCCTGTCGTGTTTTGCTAACACTTATAGGTCTATCGAGCACTGTCGGAAAGTTGGGTCCACTCAATCCTTGTGAACCAGATCGAGGGGCTACTTGATTGAGAAGTAACGGCTCCGGCCTCGTAAACTGAGAAAGGCAGGGAGAGCGATGTGTGGCACACATTTCCTCCATATCCTCATCCAGTGACTGCGTTGGGCTGAGGACGACACGGCGGTCGGACGGTGCCTCTGGACCCTAAAAACCTGTTCGGACGGACGAATCTGAACAATAAAATTCTGAAATGAATATCTCGTTTACTTGCAGGTAAAAGTCTGCAGTCATGGTACGCTCTGAACTCTTCGCGCCACAGTATCTTAACACGCCGCTAGAGGATCCTAAAGAAAATGGTGCAGCCAGTTGATAAAATGGAATATCGTGCGGTAGCTCGTTTTCTGCACTTTAAGAGGAACAACGCTGCGGTAGTCCAGAAGTATAAGGATACAATGCATCGTAAACTGCCACAGGGGTTATGGGATACAGACGATTCTGTTCTGTCCAAACAAGTCCAAATGACGAACGAACGAAGTGGAAAACGTTCCCTCTATGAAAGGAATCGCAAGGGGACTTGAAACTCTGGTGCCTGACAGCCGGAATATCACAATGTAAGCTGTAGTGAAAAAAGTAATAATCAAATCATGGATTAGTTTCCAACTTATTGCACGGCCCCCGATCGCTTCCGCGACTTCTCACACCTACTCGAAAATCTCACGGAACAGACCAAATACTAGAAATGTTGCAATTGTGTCAGCCGAATCCAAGGGTTATTTTCAGTCACCTAAAACCCATACATGAGTTCAAAATGGTTCAAATGGCTCTGAGCACTATGCGACTTAACTTCTGAGGTCATCAGTCGCCTAGAACTTAGAACTAATTAAACCTAACTAACCTAAGGACATCACACACATCCATGCCCGAGGCAGGATTCGAACCTGCGACCGTAGCTGTCCCGCGGTTCCGGACTGAGCGCCTAGAACCGCTAGACCACCGCGGCCGGCCATACATGAGTAACTGGTGTATCGCTAAATCCCTAGATGAAGGAACAAAGCAAGCAGTAGAAACATCCGTCGAAAAAGGCGAAGACCCAGTGTCTGGCACACGTATGCTGTCTTTTTCGGGCCTGCCATGGTGTGGTGCTAACCGATTTTGGTCGCAAGCGTTAAACTGTCACGGGAGCATATTGCTGAAATCTCCTGATGAAGTTACGTGGGGTTGTCAAGAGGAAACGACGTGGAAAATTGTCGAAGTGGGTAATTTTGCTTCTCGGTAATGCTTATTCTACGCAGGACACTAACACGCATGTTGATTCTTTGAGCTATCAAATTTTGCTTCATCCCTTTATTCTCGTGATATAGCACACATTTACTTCTTTCTGCTTCCTCGGATGAAGAAACCATTGCACGGGAGCCTTTATAAAAATGACGACGATGTGAATTTCGAAGTGGAACGTTTAGATTAACTTTGCGCTTTACTTGATGAAATAAAGGAGCTGGTTTGTAAAGGGGTTGCTTTAAGTATCAAAAGAAATGTATTGGAGGAAAGACAAAATTATTAGTATGTGACAATTAAAACAGAACTTCTTCATTTTCTTTTTCAGCCTCTAGATATCGACACCTAGACAAACGCCTCTTCCAGATATTTCCAGGTCGATTTTTATTGAGCGCTCTGGAACGTTTCTTCCAGCGTGTCGTTGCATGTTGTCTCTCTATCTCGCTAGCATCCTGGAGACCAAGTCCGAGCATAGCTCGATCCGCAATTTTGTGTTAAAAAGTTCGTGCCCGAATACAAGTCAGGCCGCAATTTTTCTCGACGCATGAGATACCTGTCACTCGAAAACTAGATTCTTTTCGTATGAGAACAATGTACGGACGTCTCACGACCTGTTCCTTGACTGCTGCTGCCTTCTCTTGTCCATTTCTAGAACTATTCTGAAAGAAACATTAGCGAAAGTAATTGCTGTTGTAATTTTGTGCGTGCACTCGTTAGGTTTCGCAGCTTGCTTTAATTCTGCTACAAATACGTCTCTTTTCTTGAGTGAGCAAGAAATTTTGGTAGCTCAAGAGGAACAAATCGCTAAATAGCTCACTTCGCACTGTTTTCTTATTTGTTAAGTATCAAAGAACTAAAGTAAATATGAAATATAAATTTTCAAGTTTGGTCCTTTTTGTAACATTTATTACTCTTGAAACTACGTCAATTACATATGCGCCAGTAACGCTTTAAATAATGGCATAATTGGCGGTTTTCCTACGCCCAATACTCTCCAAAGTAACCGGTCTCCAAAGTGCTTTGCAACATCCAATACTTCTCTTTAGCTCCCTCTGACGCCACTGCATCAGTGTTATGGTCCATTTGCAGTTGTTCTTTGCTAAGTTTCGTGTCCCGCGCACCTCAGTCTCGCTGTGCACTCGACTCACTAACCCAGTTGTTTTCGTTCTTGATTCTGTCTCTCAGATTCATCCCAAAATTTCTCTATTGCCCTTGACAGACCCGGAGCCGATTTGAGCTGCTTGTTATGTCACTGTCTCGAGCACTTATGTTGTTGGCAGCTTGCATGTCTCACAAAACTTTCTCTTTAAAATTATAGGGATGATCTGTTTGCGGAGAATATAAAATAATTTCCGAATGACATCCAGGTAAGGTCGATTCGCCGGCTGATCTGTGCTACCTGGTTATCTTTTGCAAGCTGGATTTTATGTCCCAAGTAAACGTATTCATTTAATAACTCCAGAATATTGTTTTCGATGGAGACAGGATTGATGCCTAGTCTTTTGAAGGTTGATAATGAAACTTGCACCTTGGGAAGCATCTTCGAGTTCACGAGACACTGGTACAGTTCGTCTGTGTCGCTGCTAAAAAAGATGGTTTCATCTGCAATGGGAAAATGATTGACACTATTTCCATATACGTTGATTCCTCCCTGTTTCCAGAATAAACACTTGAACACATTCTCCATAGACTTAGGAGTCACCGTGTCTCCTTGCTTGCCGCCGCTTCTCACGGGAACAGATGAGATTCCTTGAAAGGCAAAATTTTCTTAAAACTGCTGACGTAAGCAGTTTACTCATTACTTGACGATGGTTCTCAGTTAAAACGACATTTTACGATCAGTATCAGGGCAACTGTGTTTCCTGCAAGATACGAGGCGACATCGCTTTGCACTTTGAGACTCCATAAAGTTGAGCAGACTGCTGAAATTTGAAGCATCTTAACGCCATAACCCGTAAATAGATGATATTTCAGGAGAAAAACTTTCGGCTTGTCAATCACGACACATATAACTGAAATCGATTTGACGTCAATTGGGGTTATCACAGAACACCTAGGAGGGGAAGCTGCGGTCAGGTCGGTGGGTCATAGCGATCCGCTATTTTCCTTGTGTGCCGGCGCGGATATGTTGTCCTCGCCCTCTGCATTTGCTCTTAACCAGACTGGACGAGAAGGGTCGGCGTTACCAGTGGAGCGGCACCCACTGTCCTTGCAGGCCCGTTACTCTGCTGTCTCCGTACTCTGATACCCTGATTCACCTCCCTGCACCTGCTGTGCTCACAAGTTCTTCACGTTTCTGAGTTAATTGTCTGCTGCAATTCCAGGCTTCAACTACTGGCCATTAAAATTGCTACTCCACGAAGATGACGTGCTACAGACGTGAAATGTAACCGATAGGAAGAAGATGCTGTGATATGCAAGTGATTAGCTTTTCTGAGCATTCACACAAGGTTGGCGCCGGTGGCGACACCTACAACGTGCTGACATCAGGAAAGTTTCCGACCGATTTCTCATACACAAACAGCAGTTGACAGGCGTTGCCTGGTGAAACGTTGTTGTGATGACTCGTGTAAGGAGGAGAAAGCGTACCATCGCGTTTCCGACTTTGATAAAGGTCGGACTGTAGCCTATCGTGATTGCGGTTTATCGTGTCGTGACATCGCTGCTCGCGTTGGTCGAGATCCAGTGACTGTTCAAAAATGGCTCTGAGCACTATGGGACTTAACTTCTGAGGTCATCAGTCCCCTAGAACTTACAACTACTTAAACCTAACTAACCTAAGGACATCACACACATCCATGTCCGAGGCAGGATTCGAACCTGCGACCGTAGCGGTCGCGCAGTTCCAGACTGTAGCACCTAGAACCGCTCGGCCACTCCGGCCGGCCCAATGACTGTTAGCAGAATATGGAATCGGTGGGTTCAGGAGGGTAATACGGAACGCCGTGCTGGATCCCAACGGCCTCGTGTCACTAGCAGTCGAATGACAGGCATCTTATCCGCATGGCTGTAACGGGTCGTGCAGCCACGTCTCGATCCCTGACTCAACAGATGTGGACGTTTGAAAGGCAACAACCATTTGCACGAACAGTTCGACGACGTTTCCAGCGGCATGGACTATCAGCTCGGAGACCATGGCTGCGGTTACCGTTGATGCAGCATCACAGACAGGAGCGCCTGCGATGGTGTACTCAACGACGAACCCGGGTGCACGAATGCAATACGTCATTTTTTCGGATGAATCCAGGTTCTGTTTACAGAATCATGATAGTCGCATCCATGTTTGGCGACATCGCGGTGAACGCACATTGGAAGCGTGTATTCGTCTTCGCCATACTGGCGTATCACCCGGCGTGATGGTATGGGGTGCCATTGGTTACACATCTCGGTCACCTCTTGTTCGCACTGACGGCACTTTGGACAGTGGACGTTACATTTCAGATGTGTTACGACCCGTGGCTCTACCCTTCATTAGATCCCTGCGGAAACCTACATTTCAGCAGGATAATGCACGACCATGCCATTTTTATAGAGCTGCACCATGCTGCAGATGAAACAGGTCAGCAACTTTTCCTTTATTGAAATAAATGGTTTGAATTCCGTCGAAATTCGAACTAAGAAGTATCCTATGGTTAATGGTTGTGAATAGTTTCGGGCTTTACATTCATTTTCAAACCATCCGCCTCCCTAAGTGACTGAAATTCAGTCAAATACACATGCTTCTAAATAGACACAGCAGACAATCCAGAATGGCAATACAGATAATTCAGCAGAAAATAAACAAACTATGATGAACAGTACAGAGGAAACTGAGGATTTGAAAAAGGACATAATGTCCGAAACTAGTAAACTCCAACAAATAAAGGATGCTTCTTAATGCGACTTTCGACGGAATTCCAACACTTATTTCGCATAGTGCCTTGTCTTAACAGATGTTCTTCTCAAACAATATCAATACAAGTGGATTACACCGTACTGGTGCACCGCGATTCATCAAGAGTACCTACCTCTACATCTCTACTCTGCAAACGATCGAATGGTGAGTGGTGGAGGCTACTTCAGGTAACAATATTGTTTGCCCTCATCTCCGTTCCATTCGCGAATGCTGTGAGGGAAGAACGCTATAAGATCCTCCACTGCTAGCATGAAGTACTGTAATTTACGAATGGTTCGTCCCAAGAAAGGCAAATAAATGTTGGGTGGATTTAGTAAAAGTAATTTGAAACGAGAAGTAGAGACACGACGGAGGAGGGCATTAGTACTATTTGTAAAATAATAATAGCGGTATTGTAGATACCTTTTTATTTTAATTTCCTTCAAGACTTGGATTCACATCGTATTCCTCTTAGGAACGGTAAACATAAGAAGGTGGGCAGATACGTACATTTCATCCTTAACTGTTACCTTACATAACATCAGATCGTTGTTACTCATTGAATTACTACTTTATCAAATCTTACGATATAATTTGTATCCACGATGGAAGAAGGAATTTGTGCGAGATATTCCGACTCCCCTCTGCTTTTAACAGTGGAATACCTCTTGCACCCTTAAAGTTAACTCCATCGTTTTTCATTTCACTGAAGATTGTTTACTTCTTTATTTGCTGAAACGGTCCTTTTAACGATGATTTGTTTTCCGATTTCTTCCAATTCTTTCTGCGGTCATTTAGCCTCAGCTTCTCTGCACTTGCTAGTTATTTCATTCCTAAATGACTTGTGTTGCTGTATTCCTGTCATTTCCTGAACATTTTTGTACTTTCTTCTTTCTTTAACCAGCTAAAGTATTTCTTCTGTTACCCAAAGTTTCCTCACAGTTATCCTCCTGGTACCTACATTACATACTGTAATTTCCATTTTTAGAGATATCTGTAAATTACTCGTCAACTGAAAAGTCTGTTGCGGAATCCACTATCGCAGTCTCTATTGGCTCAGAGAACTTCAAATGCTCTTCATCACTCCTCAATACTTCAGTAACCCTTTTCACTCCACGTTTATTATTGCGGCCAATTCTCTTAAACTTCAGTCCACTCTTCGGTATCACTAAATTGTTATGCGAGTCAATAATTGTTCCTTGAAACAACATGCAATCCAATATCTCATTAGGGAATCTCTATCTTACCATGATATCATCCAGATGGAATCTTACTGTACCTCCATGCCTTTTCCAAGTATATCTCTTCCTATTGTGATTTTTGGACAATGTATTTGCTACTATTAGCTGAAATTTATAGCAGAACTCTATTAATCTTCGCCCTTTCACGTTCTGCCATCGAGTTCATATTACCCCCCCCCCCCCCCCCCCTAATCCTCTGTTATATTCTTTCTGTGATTCAATCCCCATGATTACTAGATTTTCGTCACCCTTTACGTCTGAATAAGACGTATCCCCACATACTTTCTTTATCTCTTCATCGTCTATTTGCGATGTCGGCAAGTAATGTTATCTACTGTTGTTGGCGCTAGCTTGTTATCGATTCTGACGAGAGCAATTCTATCACAGAATTTTCAAAGTAACTCAGTCTCCTCCACCGAGCTATTCACAGTGAACCCTATTACCGTTACACCATTTTCTACTGCTGTTAATATTGCTGTATATTCATCTGACCAGTATTCTCTGTCTTCTTTCCATTTCGATCACTGTCCTCCACTATATCTAGAGTGAGCGTCATCATTTCCATTTTCAGATTTTCTAACTTTCCTACCACAATCAAACTTCCGACATTCTACTCCCCGAATAGTAGAACGTTACCCTATCGTTGATTATTCCATCTTTTGCTCACGGTCACATCCCCCTTGGCAATCCCCCCCCCCCCCCCCCCCGAAGATCCTAATGGGGGACTAGTCCAGAATTTCTCATGTCTCGTGTATACACCCTAAATGTGTTTAATGCAGTTTTTTCCTTTACCTTTTGTATCGCCATGTTGTTGATCACTGATAATTCTTCCGCCTTTTAGAGACAATGTACCGCTCCGAGTGCAAGAGTTTGCCCCGACCTCTGACAGCACCTCTGCTCTCTTTGACGAGGTCGGTGGTAGAACCAAGATGATTTCTTGAGCTGGAGTCTTCGGCCTCCATTGGTGATGACTTTTATTCAAAATTTAAAAAGAATGAAGTCGGTGTCAAAAAAAATGGTTCAAATGGTTCTGAGCACTATGGGACTCAACTGCTGAGGTCATTAGTCCCCTAGAACTTAGAACTAGTTAAACCTAACTAACCTAAGGACATCACAAACATCCATGCCCGAGGCAGGATTCGAACCTGCGACCGTAGCGGTCTTGCGGTTCCAGGCTGCAGCGCCTTTAACCGCACGGCCACTTCGGCCGGCGAAGTCAGTGTCACACTTCGGCAGGTCTGAATTTAAAAAATTGCTAGCTCGCTTTACAAAATTCACCACATTATCAGCTATAACTTGAAAAAAAGTGCACAACAATATATGAAATCGTTCGGGCATATTTTAAACGGTTCTGTAAGTGGTTCCAACGGCCTTGGCGTAGTGATAACTCCGGTTTCCTTCAGGTTATCGAAGTTCAGCTCTGTCGGGCTTGACTATTACTTGGACGGGTGACTGCCGAGCGCTGTTGGTAAGCAAGGTGCACTCAGCCCTTGTGAGGTGAATTCAGAAGCTACTTGATAGAGAAGTGGCGGCTCCGCTCATGAAAACCGCGAGAACCGGCGTGCTGTTCACATACCCCTCCATACCCTCATCCAATGACGCCTCTGGGCTGAGTATGATATGGCTGTCGGTCAGTACCGTTGGACCTTCCGAGGCCTCTTCGGAGGCTAGTGTCCCTGTACGTGGTAAATCATCAACAGTTTCCTCGGCTTCCAAAAACCTCTGAACTAACCAGAAACGCTTTTTCCGAAAGCGGCTTTTCTACTATAAATTTTAGTTTCTATAATTTTTTTCCAGTTTCTAACGAAGCTTGATGTTTGCACGTTGTTCCATGATGCTCTGACCCGTATCTTCGATCTCATTCCATTGAACTGGGCTACAGCTGCCAAATTTGTTCAAATGTTCAAATGTGTGTGAAATCTTATGGGACTTAACTGCTAAGGTCATCGGTCCCTAAGCTTACGCACTACTTAACCTAAATTATCCTAAGGTCAAACACACACACACCCATGACCGAGGGAGGACTCGAACCTCTGCCGGGACCAGCATAACACAGTCCATGACTGCAGCGCCACAGACCGCTCGGCTAATCCCGCGCGGCGCCAAATTTGTTCTTGCTTGGTGGTACGAGGCTACATGTGGAGGAAAGGTTAGCAGAGGATGATGCGTGCGCGGCATTCCGCACGCTCATCTAAACCCGCTCTCTGGCGCAACCAAGTGCCCCGGCTGGCATTTGCCAGTAATCTCGCAAACCGAGCGGAATGGACACGCAAACAAACTATCAGTTCTGATGCTGCGCGTGTCTGCCTTTTTTTGCGGCCGTGTACAGACTGATTGATAGTATTCTAAGTATCTTTCCTTGTGAAATTAACGGTGTCTGTTCCAATCAGCTCTGGGTTACATTATCATTACTCCAGAAATCCCGTTAGAGTCAATCTCATGCATTTACCTGTGCTTAAGAAACCGATATTACTTTCACAGATTAAGTCTCGACCAATGCATATCCGTCTTCCAAAGCAACTATGCTCTGCGAAACACACTACTCTTTTCTCTTCAGTCTTTCTCCTAGCGTTTATATGGTTGTGCAGGGTCCGCTGTTTTTATTGTTTGACAAATTTATTTTTTTGTTGGATTTAGCTGCCGGTTGTCCTTTCTACATTTGACCTAAGCGAGTAAAGTAGTGTGCGCCGTCTGTTTTTGAATCGTGTAAACCTCGTTCTCTGTGTTATTTTGGAAATTTGTGGTAAGTTCCTGTGGGACCAAACTGCTGAGGTCATCGGTCCCTAGGCTTACACACCACTTAATCTAACTTAAATAAACTTACGCGAAGGACAACATACACACCCATGCCCGAGGGAGGACTCGAACATCTGACGGGGGGAGCCGCGCGAACCGTAGCAAGGCGCCCCTAGACAGCGCAGCTACCTCGCGTAGTGGTCTGTGTGTTACCGTACTTTAAATTTTTACAGGATATCCTAATAATGAAATTAGCGAAATATTCTTAAAAAAATCAGAACACGTAAATTTTTAAAAATAACCGTAACAAACGATACTGTACACAAAAGTAAAACTCTCTAAGGGTATTTTTTTAGTGGTTCCGGCAAGTTAATTTTGAAAACAGCCGACAGTGGCACCACGTACGGCTGTTGCTGAAAGTGGTAGCGAATCAGGCACAGAAACCACATGCAACGGTCGAACATGTTCGAGCTTCCAAGAAAGTTAACATATTCTGTGTACCGTGTTCGACAAGACAGTGTATGGATCCATATTCTTCACTAAGAGAACTAACTTTCAACTAATGGTATCACCTATCTCGACATGATGCAGTTGTGGATCATGCCATAACTCGAAACTCATAACAGGGATTTCATCTTTCAACACGATGGCGCCTCTCCACATTTCTACAGTTGCGTACGAGATTACATGAATGACAGATTCAACATCACTCGATAGGCCGCGTTGCAGATGGTGACCTGGGGCTGCTCTAGTGGGCACCGGAGTCGTCGGAGTTTACTCCGTATCAACGATACCGCTCATTTTCCGCCTCCACAAGGTAAGCAGCAGGTGTTCTTACCGTCGCTGCCTTGGATATGGCCGGGGTTGGACTAATAATTATATGTGTCCCGTGTGACGAAAGGTGGACACATAGAACACTTACAAATCCTGTAAAAATACTTCGAGAGGTGGTATTTACCATTTCCTACGTTTTGTTTAGCTATTTATTTACATATACCGATTTTTCGAAATCGTATCATGGACTTTATAGTTACTCAGTATTTTTCATTTTCTAACGCTGCGATTAGGAACCAGCCCAGCTATTTAGCCTAATCGGGTGGTAAAAATCATCCGAAAGTCACAGATAGACTAATGAGTCACACCAATGGTCGTTAATCCGTTGCGCCGTTTGAGTCTGGATCTGGTTTACTTCCCTGCATAGCAAGCTCAAATGCTGTGTGTTAAACAATATATTATGTCACTTTCTCATTTTCAGTACGTGTAGCTAAACATCAACTGTTAATCAAATCCCTCTATTAAGTGCGATTGAACAAGGGTGTCAAAATTTTTTTCTCAGACCACTTCATTATTTTTGCCGTGGTACATTTTACATTCATCCGAAAATGGTGAATAAAGTGATCTTAATACTTTATATACTTCCACTCAACAAAACTTTGAGGAACCGGCAATAGCTCGCTGGCGTTCGTTTCATTTTGCGGATCTATCAACAACTTCACTATTCTGGAAAGAATTATTTTATCCAAAAATGTGACTACGTTAGTAGCCCCAGTCTGATCATTTTATATATTCTACAGCAAACTGAAAGTCCAATAGTAACATAATTAAATTCTTACTTAGTGCAGTGAAAGACAATAACTAGATGGAAAGCGAATGATTAACTAGGACTGAGAAAATGGCACTAGAGTCTGATGTGAAAGACGTGGTTTTGGTAGTAGTTCAGACATAAGAAAACTCCAGGCCTAATAGAAGTTTGGTAGACGACACTATATAATTACAGAAAAACAGCATCATTGATGGGATACATACTCAGGAACATGCCACACCCAATCGCTTTTTATGTCAGATACAATGAAAACAAGGAAACTTTTTGTCTATTGCATTGTTTATTCGTAGTAAGTACATATTTATATTTATTTGAAAATATAGAGAGTTGTCTGTATCTATTATTTCTAGCTTATATGATCTATTTATTCGTTATACTTGATTCTGCCGGCCGGTGTGGCCGTGCGGTTCTAGGCACTTCAGTCTGGAACCGCGTGACCGCTACGGTCGCAGGTTCGAATCCTGCCTCGGGCATGGATGTGTGTGATGTCCTTAGGTTAGTTAGGTTTAACTAGTTCTAAGTTCTAGGGGACTGGTGACCTGAGATGTTAAGTCCCACAGTGCTCAGAGCCATTTGAACCATTTTGAACTTGATTCTGCGGCTACCTTCAGTTTAAAGTGACTGTATAATAAGGTGGATTTATACCTCATTTTCAAAATCTCAGAAACAATTGGATGGACGGTAGGTATAATTGTTGCAGTTATTTCGTAGATAATTGCGAGCGGCAGTTTGATACAGTGACACTGACGTGAAGACCGGCAAGCTTTCTCTCTTGGTATTGTTTCGGGTGTTATCCCAAACTGTGGTGTCCGTACCTGATGTTTTTCCTCTGTAGATGTGTCACTTGTTTCAGTTACCAAATGGACATCCTGACGTCTCATTATTTCCTTAATCCAAAAGGAGAATGCTGTGTATACCTATTATCTCAGTAACAGGTAAACTATGTTTCCCGTGCATTCGGATTTAGTTGTGCTGTATCGTCCCTGAGATTGGGAACCATCCCGAAATTCAAGTAAGCACATGTGGAAAAAGAGGTCGACAAACGCTTTTGATCATTGTATTTGCTATATTGCATAGAACAGCTGCTAATTAGTATCATAGGGCTTGTGATGAATTTCTGTATTCTCTGTCAATTGTTTCTATATCTTCTGTCTTATTCGAAAAATTTGTTAGCCGTAAAAGGAATGCAAACAATCTCTGGAAAGGCATCGCATTTGGCTGCTCTGTAGCGGAATGTTAGCTTAGATGAGCAATTTTAACATAGTAAAATTGTGTGCCGTTTCGGATAATTGAATAGCGCACGGGAAGGAAAACAAGAAATTTCTCATGGCCACCGAACTTCTTAAAGACAATGCACAAGCTCGGATTGGGGAAAAATAGGGAAGGAAGTAGCTTTGCAATTTCAGAGGAACCATTCCAGCATTTGGCTTAAACGATCTGAAGGAATCACGGAAATCCTAAGATCGTATTGTCACACGGTAATTTTGACCGTCATCCCCCCGGATACTAGCCCAGTGCCTCACTAATGTACCATGAATTTTGATTAAGAATCATCGTAGGTGGCCGAACACTTCCGGCATGAAAAGTCACCCTCACTCTGCCAAAGGCCTTGTCAAAGAGGGCGGAGGAGCAGACAGAGTTTCAGGGCACCCTCTTGTCCTAGGGGTGGGAAACTGCCCCTAAAGGCGGAAGAATCAGCGATGAACAACGGCATGAGGATCCAGAAGGCAATGGAAACCACTGCATTAGAGACACGTAACTTGTATCCACAGGACATGTGGCCTGTAATTGAAGAAGCGTCATGATGATATTTCCATTGGCAAAAGATTCCGGAATAGTCCCCCATTCGGATCTTCGGGAGGGGACTGCCAAGGGGGAAGTGACCACGAGAGAAAGATTGAATAATCAACGGAAGGATGAAGTTCTACGAGTTGGGGTGTGGAATGTCAGAACTGTTCAAGAATCACGGGAAGAGGAGATAGAATTGGAAAAGGCCGGGTAATACGGAAAGATTTCAGTTAGATTACATCATGGTCAGACAGAGACCCCGAAATCAGATACTGGATTATAAGGCGTACCCAGGAGCAGATATAGACTCAAATCACAATACAGTAGCGATGAAGAGTGGGCTGGAGTTTAAGACATTAGTCAGAAAGAATCAATAACGCAAAGAAGTGGGATACGGAAGTACTAAGGAATGACGAGATGCGCTTGACGTTCTCTAAGGCTATAGCTACAGCAATAAGGAATAGCTCAGTAGGCAGAACAGTTGCAGAGGAATGGACATCTCTAAAAAGGGCCGTCACAGAAGTTGGGAAGGTAAACATAGGTATAAAGAAGGTAACTGCGAAGAAAGCATTGGTAACAGAAAAAATACTTCGGTTGATTGTAGAAAGGGGAAACTCAGGAATACAGAAATACAAGTCGCTGAGGAATGAAATAAATAGGAACTGCCGAGAAGTAAAGACGAAATCGCCGCAGAAAAAATGTGAAGACATCGAAAAAGAAATGATTGTCGGAAGGGCAGATACAGCATACAGGAAAGTCAAAACAACCTTCGGCGACATTAAAAGCAAGGGTGGTAACATTAAGAGTGCAACGGAATTCCACTGTTAAATGCAGAGGGGAGAGCGGATAGGTGGAAAGAATACATTGAAATCCTCTATGAGGGGGGAAGATTTGTCTGATGTGATAGAAGAAGAAACAGGAATCGATTTAGAAGATATAGGGGGTCCAGTATTAGAAACAGAATTTAAGACAGGTTTGGGGGACTTAAGGTCAAATAAGGCAGAAGGGATAGATAACGTTCCATCAGAATTTCTAAAATCATTGGGGGAGGTGGCAACAAAACGACTATTCACGTTGGCGTGTGGGATGTATGAGTCTGGCGACATACCATCTGATTTTCGGAAAAGCATCATCCACACAATTCCGAAGACGGAAAGAGCTGAAAAGTGCGAGAATTATTGCACAACCAACTTAACAGGTCATGCACCCAAGTTGCTTACAAGAATAACATACAGAAGAATGGAAAAGGAAATTGAGGATGCGCTAGATGACGATCAGTTCGGCTTTAGGAAAAGTAAAGACACGAGAGAGGCAATTCTGATGTTGCGGTTAATAATGGAAGCAAGAGTAAAGAAAAATCAAGACACGTTCTTAGGATTTGTCGACGTGGAAAAAGCGTTCGACAATGTAAAATGGTGGAAGAAGTTCGATATTCTGAAAAAAGTACGGGTAAGCTGTAGGGAAAGACGGGTCACATACAATATGTACAACAGCCAAGAGGGAATAATAAGAGTGGACGACCAAGAACTAAGTGCTCGTATTAAAAAGGGTGTAAGACAGGGATATAGCTATCGCCCCTGCTGTTCATTCTGTTCATCGAGAAAGCAGTGATGGAAATAAAAGGAAGTTTCAGGAGTGAAATTAAAATTCAAAGTGAAAGGATATCAATGATACGATTCGCTGATGACATTGCTATCCTGAGTGAAAGTGAAGAAGAATTAATGATCTGCTGAACAGGATGAACAGTCCAATGAGTACAGAGCATGGATTGATAGTAAATCGAAGAAAGACGAAGGTAATGAGAAGTAGTAGAAATGAGAAGTGCGAGAAACTTGATATTAAGATTGATGGTCACGCAGTAAATGAAGTTATGGAATTCCACTACCTAGGCAGTAAAATAACCAATGACGGATGGAGCAAGGAGCTCATCAAAAGCAGACTAGCTATGGCACAAAAGGCATTCCTGGCCAAGAGAAGTCAACTAACATCGAATATCGCCCTTAATTTGAGGAAGAAATTTCTGAGTACAGCATTGTATGGTAGTGAAGCATGGACTGTGGGAAAACCGGAACCGAAGAGAATCAATGCATTTGAGATGTAGTGCTACACAAGGACGTTGAAAATTAGGTGGAGTGATAACACAAGGAATGAGAAGGTTCTACGCAGAATCGGAGAGAAAAGGAATATAAGGAAAACACTGATAAATTCAAGGGAGAGGATGATAGAACATCTGTTAAGACATGAGGGAATGTCTTCCATGGTACTAGAGGGAGCTGTCGAAGGCAAGAACTGTAGAAGAAGACAGAGATTGGAATACATCCAGCAAATAACTGAGGACGTAGGTTGCAAGTGCTACTCTGATATGAAGAAGTCAGCATAGGAGAGGAATTCGTGGCGGGCCCTATCAAACCAGTCAGAAGACTGATGAAAAAAAAAACTGTTTTTAATAAAGCGCAATACAGCCTATAATGGACAATGTATTTCTTTATTAAACACTTAGAGGCTGTGGATCCCCACGGATTCAAAATCTTCTACATGAATAAATTGAAAAGCAAACAAAAGAGGGTATGCCACTGACTGCAAATTATATTAATCCAGCACCTATGTCTGTGTAGTCGTCAAAAGATATATTGTATCCAAGGGAGCTAAAGTTAGAGACTTCTTCATTTAGTTGTTATTTATCATTATTTTGGCTCTTGGGGGTTCTTCCTAAGCTATGCGACACCATAAAAATATTAAGAAATGAGACCCAGCACAGATTCAATAATTTAATAACTGTACCTACGGTGCTTTGTGGAAGTGAGTTATGGATAATGAGAGAGAGAGAGAGAGAGACAGAGAGAGAGAGATAAAACTCGAGTACAAAGTGTGGAAATGAAATTTATAAAGTCTATAAACGGATGTTCTGAACGAGATCGATTTAGAAATGATAAAAAGAAGCTACGTAAAAAAATGGAATTACCATCTAGAACGTATGAATGACAGAAGACTACCAAAAACAGCAAGTGGATACAAGCCAACGAAAGAAACAGTGTAGGAAGACCAAAGAAAAGATACGAATATATCATATGAAGCCAGAACAGGTCACGAAGGCCTAATCCTTATAGAGAAGAAGAAGATTAATTTAGTATATGAAGAGAAGCAACTTGATTCTGACTCAAAGAAATGTACAAAAATTGGCCACACAATGCACTACTTGTCGACTTACTTTGTGAGGCTGCAAATTACACCTGGTCGAAATTGTTTGTTACGCTACAACTAATAGAAGATTTCTAAGAAAGAAAAGTACCGTTAAATAGAGCTACGAGCGTAACTGGCTGTTATAAGCTTATGCGACCTTGAGAAAACTATTTACGTCTGAAGCAGATTATTTTACATACAAGCGTGACAAAGAAGGTGGCGCCGTAGATTAACAGTACACAAAAACTATGAAGAAATTGCGAAAGTAGCAATGGAGATATTAAGACGTAACAGTGGATGTTATTCATGAGACATTACTGCAGGGAGCAGTATTCATACATGTGGGCCTCAGCTCTTCAAAGAAAGACAAATTTCCAGTATGTAATTCCCAATACGTAAAAGTAAGGCTCGACAGAAGGGTACTCGAGCATTTTATTAATTTGCTTTTAGCCGAGAAAGTATCAATAAGTATTACACAAAAACATCTTGTAAAAGATTGAGTGGATATCCTCACCCACATGGGTACAGAGTCACCCAGAAAATTATGATGGTCATGTATTCTCTGCGAACATCATGCGATCACACCAATTAACGCAGCATGTGGCTCCTTCTAGGTCCGACTTCGCCTTGTTCTTAACATTTACGAAGAGTGTTAAAGCATAAACCGAATCTTTTCAAACTTTCACCTGCCAAACCCTACACTATGGTGACCCCACCATTTGTCAGCCCAAAGACAGTCACGCAAGGTGTACCATCGATCGACACACGCACGCATCTTCGGAAATTTCATCACGTAAAAGCAGTTTGCGATGAATACTGGAACGGGGCAAAACAACACCCACGTTTCATCGCTTATTTGGACTAACCGGTATTTCGTCATCATAGCATAGTTTCGGTAAATCGATTAATCTGAATGATTCCTTATTCATCTTCGTCCTTTGCGACACTGTGCTCAGACACTGATGACCTCGTTCTCGATGGGACTTTTATCCTAATCTATCTCCCGTCTTTAGAGCTTCTTTCAGATTTCTGCTCCAGCGCCGTATCCATTTTACTGAGACGTTAGACGCCAGTCTGGTGTATCACAGGTCAGCGCATGCGCCTGCGCCTACGCCTGGCCGCGGTTATCGCACACACTCAGAAGTATGCGGCGAAAGTGGAGTGTGCTAGCCTAGGGCAGTGGCCCCTGACCGCTCCACGCCCAGTCCACTGTCACCGTTCACCGCTGCCCGCTGCTCTAGGCAAGAATGTCACTGCGGTTACTCACCCCCGCCCAGCAAATACACCGGTCTATTTCGTCAGCTACCTCCCCAGCTCCATCTTCTCTCACGTAATAGGTTTGTCCTATATTGTTCTGTGTCTAAATGGTGTGGCACCTGAGTGAAGTTATATAACCTGTTACAGCATCGTAGCACAATGATAGCACGATTTCAGGAGTAGTTTTTAAGGGCAGCACCGAGCCACAAGATGTCCAGGGCGTTGGTCAAGACAGCAATACTGATATAATAGGAGATCGCTGTTTTCAAACGCAGCCCCGCCTTCGTTGCATCAGACTAGAGTCGTTACCTCGCAGCGAGAATGTCGTTGGTTCGAGCGAACCGCTGCTGAATAAATACCCTCCTCTGGACTTTTCCACGCTTTACGGGCTTGAGCCACACCTGCCCATGTTCGTCAGAGCACCTGATGATAGCAGCGAGGTGGTTTGTCGAAATGTTGCGCTCGTTGTACATACGTGCGGCCGTTCATCCGTGAACTATTTCCTAGCATCCCCCTCACTCCTATGTATTTTCAAATTTCGCTACCAACTCTTCATTTGCTTGTCGTCTGTTGGCATCCAGCGACTAAATTTCTTGGTTCATCTACCAGCTGTTCACTTGGTCGCACGTTTTTCCTGTCTCCATTTCATTTTCACTATTGTTATATCTAATAATTTTTGATTATCTAATTTGAATGTCAGCGATCTTCTGTCGCAAGTAACAAAAAACAATCAGCAGCTGACGACATGTGCCTCTTGTACCTACAACGGCTCCCGACATCGACCGCACTTACCAATAATGGAGACATTATTGGTATATGTACGACCGAAACCGCTTATCATGCCATAAAAGCGAGCAAGGTGGCGCAATTGGTAGCACACTGGACTCGCATTCGAGAGGACGACGGTTCAAACCCGCTTCCTGCCATTCTGATTTAGGTTTTCGTGTTTTCCCTAAATCGCTTCAGGCAAATACCGGGCTGGTTCTCTCAAAAGGGCGCGGCCAGTCTTCTGCCCCATCCTTCCCCAATCCTATGGGAGTGATGACCTCGCTGTTTGGTCCCCTCCCCCCCCCCCCCCCCCCCTCCCCGACCAACCAACCAACCACACCATAAAAATAAACACAATTTGCTACCTGGACTGAATGCTTTTTGTTACGTTTTAATAATTATATCTTCCATTCTTCTTTGTTCCCTTATTAATATGTTTGTCTTTCTGTCTCTGGTATTAACTTACAGTATGCAACTCTCCCGTACTCCTGGAGGTTTTGAAAGACCTTCACATTAAAAAATACCATGTCCCACTACCGTAAATCAAAGCTATTATATACCGATTGTAAACTGTAGATGAAAACTAAGACTTGTTGCCAAATTTCATGCAGTGTACCTCCTTATTTGAAACAAAATCTCGTAATTTACTGCCCCCCCCCCCCCTCGTTCGATGAATCTCTTTGTAGCCTGGCATCTAACTTTGCTTATTCGAGTTTACAATTACACACATTTCTAAAGTGGTTTAGGTCCGTCACATCCTCTACGATTTGTCTGATAAAATACTGACTCTTTCAATTTGTTCTTACTAAATCCAATTTATATTTGTTTCCATGTAGAAGATTATGCTACGGACAAATGGCATTGTTCATAATTTGTTAATGTTTCCGTGAGTGCTGCATATGATTTTACAAACCATTACCTACACTAGAAGGAGCAATTTTCATATAAACATAAAAAATAACATGTTACAATATGCGAATAGTATTCCAACATTTTGTATGCCTCTCTAATATTTGACTGTACATAATTTCAGTGGAACATTCAAAAGATTTGTTCGCACATCAGCAATGTAACAAATGTAATTTCACTGTGATGTAATGCTAACGGCATATTCAAAACTCGACAGGTGTCTTTATTTGTCTATACAATCAAAATTTGACAGGCGCCTTCAGTTGCTTATTATGTATTCATATGTTCTGTTCGTCCAGAGGTTATAAAGTTAAAATTAAATACATCCTCAGACACGCAGTAGTAGCGAATGGTTTAAATACAGGTTTAGTTTCACAGATTCTCTAAAAATATAAACGCGACGAAATCCACATAAGGAAAAATAGTGTATTACACTAAAGCATTATGGCCGTATTACGGAAAAATTACCTCAAGCTTTTCTTAAGCAGTACAAAATAGTATTTCGGACAGCTTGGTCTGAGGCGCCTTGTCGCGCTTCGTGCGGTTCACCCCGTCGGAGGTTCGAGTCCTCCCTCGAGCATGGGTGTGTGTGTTGACAATAGAGTAAGTTAATACAAGTTAGATTAAGTAGTGTGTAGGCTTAGCAGTCTGGTCCCGTAAGACCTCACCACAAATTACCAAATTTTTAAAATCACGTATGTTGTATTGATCTGATGTATAAACAAATCTTTTGAATGTTTCATTGAAATTATGTACAGTCAGATATTCGAGATGCATATAAAATGTTGGAGTAATTTTCGTAAATTGTGACAAGTGACTTATGAGGATTTATTTCAAGATGAGAATGTACACTGCATTAAATTTGGCAACAAATTTTACTTTTTATCTGCAGTATACAATCAGTATATAGTGGCTTTGATTTGTGGGAGTAGGAAATTTTTTTTGTGTGAAACTCTTCCAAAAACTCAAGGCGTACTGGAGAGGTGAATGTTGAGAATTAATAGGAAAGACAGAAAGACATATTAATAAGGGAACAGAGAAGAGTAGAAGATATAATTATAATGTCTATAATGTAACAAAAAAAATCAGTACAGATCGCTAATGGTATTGGTTTTTATGGCATAGTAACCGGTTTCAGTCGTACATAGACCGATAATGTCTCCATTGGTGACATCTGTGGTTGATCTGCGGAGCTGTTGTAAGCACAAGAGGGACCTGTCGTTGACTACTGATCGTTTTTTGTTACATTACGATACAAGATCGCTGACATTCGAATTAGGTCAAAAATTATTTGCTATGATCATGACGATAATGAAAACGAAATGGAGACAGAAAAGACGTGCGACTAGATGAATAGGTGGTAGACGAACTGAGGAAGTTCTTAGCTGGATGCGAACTGATATAAAAAGACCGAGACGACAAGCTAATGAAGAGCGAGTAGACAGCATTGGAAAACACGCAGGAATAATACGGATACGACGAAATAGTTCAAGAATGAAGTGTGTCGGGCCGGGAATCAAACTCACGACCTATGCATTTCGCGAGTAACTGTTCTACCAACTGAACTACGGTAGAACGACTCACGGCGCGTCCCTTCAGCTTTACTTCCGCTAGTTCCAAACTTCAGAAATTTTCCTGCAAAACTTGTGGGACTAACATTCCTCGAAGAAACGACAAAATTTCGCCCAGTAGTTGAGTGTCGTTTTATGACTGTAGCTTCAGAATGGTGCATTTCTGGAGAATTTTGCTCGATTCGACGTCCCCTAAGTCGTATTGATCTTATTATCAGGTTGTTTATTTCAGACCTGTACATGGATATATACAGACACATAACAACGGCTCACTTAATATCCACGTTCATTCCCTAGGTGGGGGTCGACCTCCTCATTCTTAGGTAACAACGCTACCCTTTACCCTTACGACCCCGAGGTAGCAAAAACCAAAATTCTTTATTCATTAGCCGGCCGAAGTGGCCGTGCGGTTAAAGGCGCTGCAGTCTGGAACCGCAAGACCGCTACGGTCGCAGGTTCGAATCCTGCCTCGGGCATGGATGTTTGTGATGTCCTTAGGTTAGTTAGGTTTAACTAGTTCTAAGTTCTAGGGGACTAATGACCTCAGCAGTTGAGTCCCATAGTGCTCAGAGCCATTTGAACCATTTTCTTTATTAATTTCAGCTAGCGCTCGGCCTTTAATAATCTCAACGGGCCGCCAAACACTAAACTTCCCTAAAATGTTTCCAACCAATGAGTTGCTTGTCTAGCCTGGCAGTCTACTTCCTACGTATCAGGCGCCGATATGGAATACTGTTCCGGAAGAGGATACAATGAGTTATTGTCTGCCCCCCCCCCCCCCCCAACCCTCCTCTAATGTCTTACTGTCACCCCCGCTTTTAATATGTCATAAATGCCTAAGATTATTAGTAATATAGTTATATAAAAGTTTCAATACAATAATAATAATAAAAATTTGCTGCCATCAATACTCAGTACTCTAGAAACGGCAGTTAAGAGAAATACAGAATTTTGAAAGCAATCTTACGAAAATTTGAGAAGTTCATTGTCATGTAATTGATTTAAGAAGTACAGTGGTGTGCAAAACTTATGCTCGATAGTAGCTTTTGCATGATGTGCCACTACCTATTAATATAGTTTCAGGTGACTTGGACCACACATAGAACGAATTACTACAGTATACTACAGAAGGTAACTGAAAGAAATACACAGTGAGTCGACGAGAAGTGACACTTTTACTGAAAGCCAATAATTACAGTGAAATAACGTGGACGTTACAAAACGCGTTACATGGTCCTCATGACCACCATGGACGGCAGTGCGTTCTCTCCAACGCATTTGAGATGTGGCGCTACAAACTAATGTTGGAAATTAGTTGGACTGATAAAGTAAGAAATGAGGAGATTCTGCGCAGAATCGGAGAGGAAAGGAATAGGTGAAAATAGAAAAAAAACTGACAAGGAAAAGGGACAGGATGATAGGATATCTGTTAAGACCTCAGGGAATGACTTGAAGGGTACTAGAGAGAGATGTAGAGGATAAAAACTGTAGAAGAAGACAGATATTGGAAAACATCCAGCAAATAATTGAGGACTTAGGTTGCAAGTGCTACTCTGAGATGGAAAGGTTGGCACAGGAGAGGAATTCGGCGTGAGTCGCATCAAACCCGTCAGAAGACTGATGATATTAAAAACAAAATACGTACCATGCAACATTATGACTCCTCTCACAATAGAGCCTGGACCAACAAAATGTCCGATAATGCTAAACGTACCCCCATATGCGAGAACGTAGGAACACGTAATGCTTTCAATAACAGCGACTTCCAACAAACTTTACACACGATTTCAAACCTTTTCGACACTTTTTCTCGCTGACATCCCCAACACAATAAGGAGAGGAAAAAAGTCTGTCGGTTATCACATTTTCCCTGTTCATGGAATAAAATTTTAGGATCAGGCATGGCGTTTTACTTTATTGCTTCTTTGCTATGTAGCTCATTTTTCAGACCGTATCCACTTACTGTACGTACCTTCAAACGTGTATGACACGTATTTGAGGAGATATAACTTCAAAAAATATGAGATGCGTGACAAAATACTTTTTTTTTTTTTAACGGAGCGCAAATTACTGAGTTATCTTCATTCATTGTTTGATAACGAAGGCAGTTTTGGCTTGGGCGTTTTCATTGGTCTACGGATGAATAACCCGAAATTAATAAAACTAACGTAGCAAGAGTTTCATGTCTTCAGGAACAAAGATTTTAAGTTTCTTTATGTCCATCCTTATGACCGATGGGCCGTAGGACTTCGGCTGTTCGCTTGCGTAATAAAATGAAATAACTGCACTCGTCGTTTATTTATTTATTTTTTTTTATATGACAACCAGTTTCCACGATCCCATCAGTGGCGAACATCTATGAACTGGCTTAAAAAAAAAAAGGTTCAAATGGCTCTGAGCACTATGGGACTTAACTTCTGAGGTCATCAGTCCCCTAGAACTTAGAACTACTTAAACCTAACTAACCTAAGGACATCACACACATCCATGCCCGACGCAGGATTCGAACCTGTGACCGTAGCGGTCTACATCTACATTTATACTTCGCAAGCCACCCAACGGTGTGTGGCGCAGGGCACTTTACGTGCCACTGTCATTACCTCCCTTTCCTGTTCCAGTCGCGTATGGTTCGCGGGAAGAACGACTGTCTGAAAGCCTCCGTGCGCGCTCTAATCTCTCTAATTTTACATTCGTGATCTCCTCGGGAGGTATAAGTAGGGGGAAGCAATATATTGGATACCTCATCCAGAAACGCACCCTCTCGAAACCTGGCGAGCAAGCTACACCGCGATGCAGAGCGCCTCTCTTGCAGAGTCTGCCACTTGAGTTTGTTAAACATCTCCGTAACGCTATCACGGTTACCAAATAACGCTGTGACGAAACGCGCCGCTCTTCTTTGGATCTTCTCTATCTCCTCCGTCAACCCGATCTGGTACGGATCCCACACTGATGAGCAATACTCAAGTATAGGTCGAACGATTGTTTTGTAAGCCACCTCCTTTGTTGATGGACTACATTTTCTAAGGACTCTCCCAATGAATCTCAACCTGGTACCCGCCTTACCAACAAATTATTTTATATGATCATTCCACTTCAAATCGTTCCGCACGCATACTCCCAGATATTTTACAGAAGTAACTGCTACCAGTGTTTGTTCCGCTATCATATAATCATACAATAAAGGATCCTTCTTTCTATGTTTTCGCAATACATTACACTTGTCTATGTTAAGGGTCAGTTGCCACTCCCTGCACCGAGTGCCTATCCGCTGCAGATCTTCCTGCATTTCGCGCGGTTCTAGACTGTAGTGCCTAGAACCGCTCGTCCACATGGGCCGGTGAACTGGCTTCTGCAGAAAACTGCATCAGCGATGTAGTGTCTGAACTTCATAGATCTTGGCCACCGATGGTGTGATGTATACGACCGGAGTGCACCCCCTTAGCGTTAGCTAATGCCTAGATGCAGATGGTGTACTGAGTCATCAAAACTGGTTGCCATGTAATAAAATAAAATCTAAACGACGACTGCAGCTATTTCATTTTATTACAAAGGTTTTACGTGCTTAGAATCAGATATTAAATACATTAATTCATTTGTAAAGTAATTAGACGTTAGAAGATGTGTTATACATGAGCGTTAGTTTATTTACGGAATAACGAATCGAATTGGGGGAGGGGGGGGGGAGAGCCATTAAGGTGCATTGATTTTCAGAATGACCTTTTACAAGAAGTGGAGCAAAAATGCGTTCGTGGTCAAAACGCTGTTAGCGCACCCTCGGTTTCCTGTTCTCTTACCAGGCAATTTCGTGACGGCAGCTCGCACGTGATTACACGCAACAGTCGATTGCCAAACCTCAGCAGAGCTCACACTGGCTTCTTCCGCCTCCTGGGAGGAGCAGGACCCGTAACGACGGATCATTCCGCGGCAGTCCTCTCGTAGGGCCCGTTCCGGTTTTCCCTCAGCCCGTTTCCTGCTGAATAATCAGTCACCGAAAGCGTTCCCAGGCGGCAGTTCCTTTTTTGCAACCCGATACGTGCTGCGGCGGGGAAGAAGCCGGTAATTTTGGGGAATTTGGCGCCGTTAATTAGGCGGTCGGCGCGTGTCCATTACGCGGGCGGAGTAATTCCTTCCGCGGCTGGCCAAATAACAAGTTCGGCGCTACTCTGCGCCGGAGGGCGGCGCTCCGGCGTTCTTGTTTCGCTGCTCGCCACCGGCCTGCCGGTGACGTAACGGGGCTCCGTTATGGCTGAAAGTGAAACTGTAGCGCCTGGCGAAGGCGCAGGCGAAGCGGTGCGGTGCGGAGGCGTGCCCCCGCCGCCGGCGCCGCACACACCGCGCCAGTGATTGACTTAATCCGGCCGCGCTCTCGCACCATTGCAGCGGAGCGGGCCGCGCACCAAAGCCGCCCCAGCTGATGGATGGCGCTGACACGGCCAAGTCGTTACGCAGTTGCGACGGATTTTTCACGCAGCTATCTCACAAGGCAAACTACTCATCGCAACCCCCTCAGATTTAGTGGAAAGAGGGCTCAGTGAACAGCCCTTCAAACCATGAATATTCGAGGGTCGTTCAATAATTTATGCCCAAAATTTTTTTCTCAGAACATATTTATCGAAAGAGTCAGTATTTGGTGACAAAATATACTTCAATATACACTATGTCATCAAAAGTATCCGGACACCCGGCTGAAAATGACTTTCAAATTGTGGCGTCCTCCATCGGTAATGCTGGAATTCAATATGGTGTTGGCCAACCCTTAGCCTTGATGACAGCTTCCACTCTCGCAGTCATACGTTCAATGAGGTGCTGGAAGGTTTCTTGGGGAATGGCAGCCTGTTCTTCATGCATCGCTGCGCTGAGGAGAGGTATCGATGTCGGTGGTGAGGCCTGGCACGAAGTCGGCATTCCAAAACATCACAAAGGTTTTCTATAGGAGTCAGGTCAGGACTCTGTGCAGGCCAGTCCATTACAGGTGTTATTGTCATTTAACCACTCTGCCACAGGCCTTGCATTATGAACAGGTGCTCGATTGTGTTGAAAGATGCAATCGCCATCGCCAAATTGCTCTCCAACTGTGGGAAGCAAGAAGGTGGTTAAAATATCAATGTAGGCCTGTGCTGTGACAGTGCCACGCAAAACAGAAAGGGGTGCAAACCTCCTCCATGAAAAACACGACCACACCATAACACCAACTCCTCTGAATTTTACTGTTGGCACTACACACGCTGGCAGATGATGTTCGCCGGGCATCCGCCATATCCACACCCTGCCATCTGACTGCCACATTGTGTACCGTGATTCGTCACTTCACACAACGTTTTTCCACTCTTCAATCGTCCTATGTTTACGCTCCTTACATCAAGTGAGGCGTCGTTTGGCGTTTACGGGTGTGAAGTGTGGCTTATGCGCGGCCGCTCAACCATGAAATCCAAGTTTTCTCACTGCCCGCCTAACTGTCGCAGTACGTGCAGTGGATCCTGATGCAGTTTGGGATTACTGTGTGATGGTGTGTATAGATGTCTGCTTATTACACATTACGACCCTCTTCAACTGTCGGCGGTCTCTGTCAGACCACAGACAAGATCGGCCTGTACGCTTTTGTGCTGTAAGTGTCCTTTCACGTTTCCACTTCACTATCACATCGAAAACAGTGGACCTAGGAATGTTTAGGAGTGTGGAAATCTCGCATACATACGCATGACGCAAGTGACACCCAATCACCTGATCACGTTCGAAGTCCATGAGTTCCGCGGAGCGCCCCATTCTGCTCCCTCGCGATGTCTAATGACTACCGTGGTTGCTGATATGGAGTACCTGGCAGTACGTGGCAGCGCAATGTATCTCATATGAAAAACGTATGTTTTTGGGGGTCTGACATTTTTGATCACGTAATGTATCTTGTCCATGTCCTATTTTTCTACGTAGTCTCCACCACGTTTTATGGACGTACGCGAACGTTGTCGAAAAGCATGTATTCCCTGCTGATAAAAGCTCTTGTGCTGTATGCGTAGCCATGTGGCCACTGCATGACTGACACTCTCGTCATCTTCAAAATGTGTTCCCGTAGAGAATATTTAAGCCGCCCAAAGAGATGGCTGTCCGAGGGTGCACGATCCAGCACGTCTGGAGCAGCGGCTGTGACAGGGCGTCCCGAGCGTGGCTGGTCATGGAGCTCCGTTTCTTCATTTCCTGAGGATGTACCTTTCTTTACCCATCGCCCAATTGTTCTCCTATCAACTGCAGCATCCCCATAAACTGCACACAAACGTTTATGAATGTTCACCACGATTTCTTTTTCTGCACACAATAATTCAATAACAGCACGCTGCTTGTAACGTGAGTCGTATGTAGACGCCATTTTGACGCTGTACCACGGCTCTGCCACCTGCTAGGTTGGTTCTAAACTTCACTGGGGCACAGAACAAACATTAAATGTGAAGCAAAAAAAAAAAAAAATAGTGAACGGTCGAAGGATAAGAAATGTAACATAGAGCGTCCATGCTATGCAACGGCGTCGTGATTATGTGGTCACGGTGTTCGACTGCCACGGGGGCCAGCCGTGTTAAGTTCTCCATGGATGTGGTCATGGATGGAAGCGCGGTTCTTTTTTTGTTATTATTTGTTTTTTTCTTTTATTTTTTTGAAATATTGTACTTATTCTTATGTCAATTCGTTTCTTTTTTAAATTGCTGTTCGCTGTGTTCAAATTTCTGTTCGTGTCGTGGTGTAACGTCCGTTTTCAACAGGGAGGTGTAAGGAAGGGACCTATACGAAAGTTGATTCTGCACAACTACTCTGTTAGCAGCCGAAACGAAGTGACTTTCAAATGGGAACCGCAAATGTTTGATGATGACAAGGCGGCAAGTCAACCGAATCCTCCACCGGTAAGCACATCTGGTGTGGCATACACGCATTACTGGCAGTACGTGTGTTATACGACACGAATCTCTTCCAGAGGGCCGTGCGGGGCCACAGATTTCCAGATTTTCTGCCCGAGGCACCTAATTCGTAGGCCTGGTCAGTGAGGAGTCAGATACGCCTGCTTGCCCGATTTAGGTGTTCTTATGAATGTGATCACTCTCAAGGAAATGATGAGAACGTAATTTTTTGTGACATGAGGTGCAACACATGAACGCAACAGTTTTACACAATCACACAGTTTCTTCTGTGCGCTGTCAAAACATATGATTTTAATGTTTTCTTTTTTAAGATGTGTTCCATTTTGGAATTTTTGACAAATAGAATATATGTTGTGAAAAAATGAGTTTACAATCATCGCAGATTAAAATGTTACACGGGTGTCACCAAATACAGATATAATGACATACAGCGGAATCATTAGGTAAGATTCGATGGGTGACAACAGCCTGAAATAACAAGGAAGCTAATACTACAATTAAAAGGATAATTTTTTTTAAATTAATGGTATAGTATTAGATCGTAATAACAGTTACCAGTTTATACCCATCACAAAATAAAATGTTACAAGAGTGTGTCCAATATATCAAGTAATGAAATTTTGTGATTGTATTGAAATAAAAATTTATACAACTTGACACAACACAATAAGCAGGACTTTTTCTTACATGCAAACAAAAACTAACTATCTCCAAAAATGATTCTATTAAAGCAGGTTAACCAATAACATCGTCAACTTGCTCCAGTCACCCCTATATACGTGTTGCAAAGAATGTTGCTTTAGTATAAGACAGATTTAGTATAAGACAGCGCCAGCCGTGATGAGTGGCGGGCAATCGGCTAAGGGGGCCGACTCAAAGAGTGGGCGTACTGTGTTCGAGTCGTGTTATTCTGGTTGCCTTTCTTTTTGTTAAATCGAACAGATGTATCGTCACAACTTATCTAATATTCATTTTAATCAATACTCATAAAACTGTTTAGCGTTTGTGCCAGATTAGACTATCTAGTGATTTTCTGCAAACCATAAATATATTGCTGGACGATGGCTCCCTTAAAACACACAAAATTCTGTCAGATTCCTCATGTAGAAATTCTCTAGTAGGACATTTCTTGAACCATCGGCTCCTAACCGATTTGAACAGAAGTAAACATAAGCCATGAAAGACTTCATTTGTTTAACGATGCAAATATTTTTGTAACACTTCATGTTCTTTCGGTGCTGACCTAATCTGAGTCTTCCGAGGCAGTCGAATGATCCTCACTTCCAAAGGAATAGGCGCTTCACAGCCTAAATCGAATGTGTACTACGTCAATCAACTCCTAAGCAAAAGAAAGAAATACAAGAGGACAAGCCAAAACGCTAGCCTACACACTGCTGTGTCTGCCGCATCTGCGAAGATCAGCACAATTCTAAAAACACTGCGTAGAACATATGATAAGCCAAATTACCAAGACAGAACGCCTATTTGGCAGTTAAAACGACGAAATAGTCTTACGAAAGTCAGGCATCTACAACATACATTACTTGCCACACATTGGCCGAACAACCACAACAGCGGTATTTCGATGTGAGGAACACCAAATCCACACTAGTGCAGGACAACCCAGTAAAACAAGCAACTGAGCACTGTCTCGAATACAAGAACTCCAAGAAGTATGAGTAGACGGTAATTGTGGAGCACATTGCCAGGTCCTTGGACAGTAACATTAAGAAGACGACTGAAATCTAGCTGGGATAAAACATCATTTGGGACGCTGGGTACCAGCCTAGAAAGACAAGGGAACGACGTGTTCAAAATACTGAAGGAGCAAGGATTCTGCACTTAGTGAAGTCCGTGACAGCGGAAACGGAAGTAGCACTTCCTCGGGGCATCCTCTGGAGGCGTTAATTCGTCCGCGAGACATCGCGGGCGCGGACGAAAGAGCAGACTGTATGAAGGAACACCGTCGTCTGGTCCTTAGAACCCGAGTGTTGAACATAGAGGATAGGTATAAATGGAGGAGCAGCTCCCACGACAGCTCATTATATTACCTGATGATAACAGCGGCCGGCCGGGATGGCCGAGCGGTTCTAGGCGCTACAGTCTGGAACCGCGCGGCCGCTACGGTCGCAGTTTCGGATCCTTCCTCGGGCATGGATTCGTGTGATGTCAAAATGCCCGAGGCAGGATTCGAACCTGCGACCGTAGCGGCCGCGCGGTTCCAGACTGTAGCGCCTAGAACCGCTCGGCTACTCCTGTGTGCGATGTCCTTAGGTTAGTTAGGTTTAAGTAGTTCTAAGTTCTAGGGGACTGATGACCGCAGAAGATAAGTCCCACAGTGCTCAGAGCCATTTGATTTGATAACAGCGAGCTACGTCTAGGAAATATTTCGCTAGCCGGACACGATCATATGGACTGAAAGCAGGGAGACTTAAATTTAATGCCTGAAAGAAACTGAAGCACCCAGAAGGGGAGAAGGACACTTAATTTCAAGTTTTGACAGAGTATGTGATGTTATTTCTGATATTACAAAAATGAGTCAGATTTACGAAGAACTTGGTGCAATGAGCCTACTAAACAGTATGACGTTGCACCCCTCTGATCTAGCTGCCTTCACTGATTCGGTTGGGAAGAGTTTCATGAAGCTGTTGCATCTTCTCCGGAGGCAAGTCGGCCCACATCTGTTGTAAATGGCCCTTAATGCCCTGGATATTGACAATGGGACGGAGTTGATATCCCACACATGTTCTACTAGGGACAGATCTGGGGCTTTCGTTGACCACGAGGTACCTCAACATCACGCAGACAGTTCATAGAGACATGTGCCACGTGTGGACGAGCATTGTCCTTTCGAAAAATGGCCCCACCGTAGGGCCGCATGAGAGGTAACACAACCTAACGTACCATCGAGTCATCAGGGTTCCCCGAAGAACTATCATCCATGACTGGTAAAATTAATCCAGTTTCCACATCGAAGAGCCGGTTGCTGTGGCCGAGCGGTTCTAGATGCTTCAGTCTGGAACCGCGCTGCTGCTACGGTCGCAGGTTCGAATCCTGCCTTGGGCATGGATGTGTGTGATGTCCTTAGGTTAGTTAGGTTTAAGTAGTTCTAAGTTCTAGGGGACTGATGACCTTAAATGTTAAGTCCTATAGTGCTTAGAGCCATCTCAACCATCTACATCGAAGGTCAGAAAGATTGCAGCAATTACGAAAAATCGAAGGTCTACTAGCCTTGACGTGAAGTGACACCATGTGGCTTCTCACACCATGAAACCAGTAGAAACACCGCTGTACCTCTCCAAAGTTTGGAAGAATGGAAACTCTCCTCAGGTAGTCGCGAGACTCGTCGTCGAGGCCATCCAGGGTAGTGCAGAACAGCGATTCATCGATGAACAAAATTCGGTGCCATCCGTCAGCATTCATGCTTCCCGGACACGGCACCTTTCCAGTCGCAGCCCTTTGTGTTGTGGTGTTAATGGCTGCCTACTTGTGGGACAGGAAAGTCCATTTCTTGCTCTCGGCAGACGCAGATATGAAGGGGTAACGATGAACCTGATGCACAATCATCCCTTATAGTTGTTAGGAGCGGTTAACAAAAACCTTCACGACGAGTGTTCTTGCTCTCGTATTCACGTGCAGTCCAATATCGCTCTATTTTCACCTCGGAATAATTCACAGATCAGGATACTGTACGACTCAACCAGCCGTCCAAATGGTGAAACTGTCCAAACTCCTTATACACCCTACCGCGCCGGGTAACAACGTTCAACACAAACAGTACTAATGCACACTGGTGTTCGTTCTACCTATCACCCACTATTATCATTTGCGTACCCGCTGATGTTGAGATCGTGTGCGAATTTACATTGACATCTAACCGTGTCTTCTAGATGCTTCACTGTTTTGCTAAGGCAGTCTAGGTCTGTCGTTTACTGTGTTGAAAATTATGGATGAATTTTGATCAGAGTCGTTATCTACAAATAAGAACTGTCAAACGTTATCTACCGCTTGGCTTGGACTCTTTATTTATCTGTTTCATTTTGATAGAGAATAGACACAGAAACGTTAACTTTTGTTAAGTGTCGTCTTCTGGAGGCTATTCGTAGCTTCCTTCAGAATATTCGGTTATAATGAGTGAAATACTGAGTATACTTGGTTGTTAACGATTGTAATTTTATAGTAATGAAAGAGTACATTGACCGATAGTCCATCACTAGAAACGGAATCGGATAACAAAAAATACAGTTCATAGTGTTTAAGCCAAAGTTTATTCTGTTAACACATGCAAGTCGTGCAAAATTTCGTGTAGGAGTTGTAAATAGTTTATATTTTTCCAGCGTGTTGGTAACTTCATTGTAAAAAGTATAAACGTTGTGTCTTGCTTGGAAAAGTTGAGTGAAAATCCTTCTCATGAGCCTCCGCGCTCGGAATTGTAAATTACGTACCCATAATCATAAGACCGGAAATGTAGTGTCCATATTTTTGTTTCTGTTTACGAAACTGAGCAAGAGAAATGAATCACGGTTCTGGCTCATAACGCATTCACTGCTTAATATTTTCATACGGGGTGCATCTGACTGACTTATCGTTCACAGAACTTGACGTCCTTCTTTCGTGGCCCCCGCCTTTCATAAACCTCCTTCCTTACCGGATAATTTATTTCCACGAATTGCTATTAGGCAAGGTTAAACAACCAGTATGCAATATAAACTGCAAAAATATGCTGTTGAAGAATAATGGCGACTTATCAGTTTTGTTTCTGAATACGTCTCTGACAGACTAGGACGAAACGTTAGTTAATAACATCTTTAATCTTTCTGTCCTGTCATCCTCAGCTCCGTGTAACATTATTTCGATATGCTTTTGATCCGTCTAATTGCAACTAAATGAAACGCATTTCTTCTTTATAATCTGAAAGTCCTTGAATGGCCTGAAATACACTCTAAGGGAAAAGAACATACACAAAGGACTTACACACTATGAAGGAATTATCCGAATGCAACGGAAATTGGTAAATGTGATGATTACAATTTCAGAAAAATTAACTAATTTATTCAAAAGAAAGAACAAGGCAATAACGCGTTGGTCCACTTCTGGCCATTTTGCAACCAGCTATTCGGCTTGGCATTGATAGGGTTGTTGGATGTCCTGTTGAAGGACATGGCGCCAAATTCTGTCTAATTGGCACTTTAAATAGTTGTTGGAACCCTTACCCGTAATGCTCCAAACGTCCTCAGTTTGGGAGAGATGTGGCGACCTTGTTGGCCAAAGTAGGGTTTGACAAACACGGAAACAAGCAACAGAAACTCTCGTGTAAGAGCAGGCATTGTCTTGTTGAAATGTAAGCCCAGGATGGCTTACTATGAAGAGGAACAAAAAGGGGATAGAATATCGCCGACCTGTCGCTGTGCTTTAAGGGTGCCGCACATGACAACCAAAGGGTGTGAATGAAACGGTATCCTAGACCATCACTGCTAGCTGTAAGGGCCGTATGACAGTCGACAGTCAAGCTGGCATCCCACTGCTGTCCGGGGCGTTTCCATACACGTCTTTGGTGGCCATCAGGGCTCATATCGAAGTGGGGCTCATCACTGAAGACAATACTACTCCAGCCAATGAGATTCCAGGCCGAAGCGTGCCTGAAGTCTATCTCGGGATTTTGACGGTCTAACGCGTCAGATGGAGTTTGGCATAATATCCCTCAGGAGGACACGCAATAACTCCAACAGTCAAAGCCGAGACGAATGAATGCTTGCATAAGTGCCAGAGGTGGACCAACGCGTTATTTACTTGCTCAATTAGTATTCTTTCTTCTGAATAAATCGTCCAATTTTTCTGAAAACGTAATTTTTTTTTTTGGTCCATGTGCATCATATCTACCGAGTTCCGTTCCATTCGGAGAGTTCGTTCCTGCTGCGCCTTTTTCTTTTTCTTTCTTTCTTTTTTTTGTATGCTTTGTATGCATATTTCTGTTTAAACTGTTGTGTTTTATATATTGGACATTTACCGTGCAAATAAATTTTAGAAAGGCATGAAGCGAAAGAAGAACAGCTCTACAAATGGAAAAGAACATAACTACAACAGTATCTACTAAATTTGTAACTCGATACGACATAGAAAATCAAGAAGTGTCAGATTTATAACTCCAATGTAAAGGTCCAATATGTAAAACAAAATAATATAGACTCAGACAGACACACACACACACACACACACACACACACACACATATATATATATATATATATATATATATATATATATATACATGCCGAACGCGTGTAGCGCAACAACTTCGTTTTATTCAGTTATAAATAGATGCATCTAAAGTGCTCAGCATCAACATAACATTAATTTATTGCTTTATACATAGACCACTTTGAGTCCGGAAGTTTTAATAGATGTGCTTAAAGTGTTTTAAAAGAACACTGGTGGAATACTTGTGATAAAATTTGAAGAACCTACACTGAGGAGTAGATAATTTATTAGAGGGGTGGTTTATGGTGATATATGGTGTGAGCTGTCAGTGGAGCACTGATTTGTATTTGGGAACGTGTGACATGGGACAGACTGTGGTAGGGAAGGTGAGATTTGGGACGGGCGTAACTGGGATGTAGACCTGGTTGTGGTTCAGAGGAGGAAAGAATAAGAGAAGAGGGAATCATGGTGTTTGGGAGGACAGATTCAATCTCTTAGATTATATTTCATGGCTTGGGAACGGGAATCTGTTGCGTAAGGAGAGAATATGGAGAAGTGTTAAGTTACTGGGATGTTGTGGTACGCGCACGGCAGCATGAGAATATTGAAAATCAGAAGAGAAAAGTTATTGGAGTTCGCTAATGTGCAAGGTATAAGGAGGTGGCCAATTTGTGCGAGGATCGAGGGAAAAGTGGCGAGCTGGTAACGGATTTGTGTAGGGGAGAGTAAACGGACGTGAAATGGCAGACGGCATGTGTGGTGTCCAGGGATCTGGAGAGTGGTATGGGTTTGATGGAGCGAATGTACAGGTTACAGTGGAATATCACTAGATGGCATGGATCAAGGTTTTGTAGGTACGGAGGATGATAGAGGGTGCAACCCCATGTTCAGCAGTTTAGCAGTTTAATTGTATTGTGGGCTTTCTGTTGGATGAGCAGTAGGTAGACGTACCGAGCTACATGACGTAGTAGTTATTATCTGTCATTATGTGTAGTGCAAACAGTGCAGATGTTACGATGTGGAGGTGTTTTCCGTAGTTATGGTATGGTCCCCTTATTGCGCTTAAGAAAACGCTAAATAATGAACGATATGAACATATTTTACAGCATAGTGTACTGGGTAAAGTAGGAGATGGAAAGTAATCGGGTAAAACAGGAGTGATTTCCGGCGTTCCCCAAGGTAGTGTTAGAGGCCCTCTGCAGTTCCTTACCTAGATAAACGATTTAGAAGACAATCTGAGCCGCCGTCTTACGTAGTTTGTAGGCGATGCTGTCATTCATCGTCTAGCAAGCTCATCAGAAGATCGAAACAAAGTGAAAAACGATTTTCAAAATATTGTCTATCTGATTGGTACCAAAATTGACAATTGACCCTAAACAATGAAAAGTGTGGGGTCATCCACACGAGTGCTAAAAGCAATATGTTAAATTTCGGTTACACGATAAATCAGTCTAATCCAAGGGGCGTAAATTCAACCAAATGCCTATGAATTACAATTACGAACAATTTAAATTGCAAAGAACACATAGAAAATGTTGTGGGGAAGGCAAACCAAAGACTGCGTTTTATTGGCAGGACACTTAGAAAATGTAACAGAGCTACTAACGAGACTGCCTACACTACGCTTGTCACTCCTCTTTTGGAGTACTGCTGCGCGGTCTGGGATCCTTCCCATAGGGGATTAAAGGAATACAGCGAGATAGTTCAATGACGGGCAGCACGTTTTGTATTATCGTGAAATAGGGGACAGAGTGTCGCGGACATGATACAGGATTTGGGATGGACACCATTAAAAAAAAAGCGTTCTTCGTTGCGGCGGAATCTTCTGACGAAATTTCAGTCACCATCTTCCTTCTCGGAATGCGAAATATTTTGCTGATGCCGACCTACATAGGGAGAAACGATCATCATAATAAAATAAAGAAAAACAGAGCTCACCCGGAAAGATATAGGTGTTCGTTTTTTTCCGAGCGCTGTTCGAGAGTATTATTGTGAATGTGGTTCGATTACCTCTCTGCCAGGCACTTGAGCGTGATTTGTAGAGTATTGATGTAGGTGAAGATGTAGAGCAGGATGATAGTTCACCCTGTCATAACGGAGCCTACGTGACGCAGTGGTCTGTGGACAATAATATTGCCGAAATGGAATGGCCTGCCCGGAGACTCTACAGAGCCCAACGGATTCCACTTTGGGATGAGATAGAACATTGACTTCGCTCGAGATCCTAGCGTCATACATCAGTACCTTCTCTGGTTTCGTCGCTTGAGGAAGAATGGGCTGACGTTCCTCCACAGACATTCAGACATCTCACTGAAGGCGTCCCCGACAGAGTACATTCCGCCACGAAGGGGAAGGATGGAGACACCCAATACTGATGTACTAACAGACGTCCGAATACTTCTAATGCCGGCCCCTGTAGTCGAGCTATTCTAGGCGCTTCAGTCCGGAACCACGCGACTGCTACGGTCGCAGGTTTGAATCCTGCCTCAGGCATGGATGTGTGTGATGTCCTTAGGTTAGTTAGGTTTAAGTACAGCAGTTCTAATTCTAGGGGACTGATGACCTCAGATGTTAAGTCCCATGGTACTTAGGGCCATTTGAACCATTTGAAGCAATACTTGTGATCAGATAGTGTACAATTGGCAAATGGAACTCGAGAGGCATTAACTCTAATTTTCCTTCATTCAAACCAAAGATACCGGCGAGGCATTCGCCGAGGCCGCCATGTGCCCGGCAGATTGTGTTCCGTTTGTTGGCAGGCTGCGTGCGCCCCGCCGGGGTATCTGTCAGGTAGCGGGCAGAGCGCAGCCGCCATATACGGGCTCGGCCACTCCCCACCGCCCGCGGACAACGCCCGTTCCTCCCAACATGGCCCTGAGCTTTCAGTCCGCCACAAGGCTGTCCCTCCATACATAAGACCTGCCCAGCAAACACAGTCCGCGTCTCTTCTGGTGGCCCCAAACATATGCAGAACTGAGGCCAGTGTGAACTCACTACTCTGTTACGACGATAACCTGAACAGAGGCAGATTCTTGCAACGTCAGTATCAGTTAAGATTAAAAGTCCTTACGGGATGCAGAGCGGGATTTAAGCGGCCACGTAGCTCACACAAGAGGTCTGCCTGTTGGGGTTTTACTTTGGTCGGAAGGAATCTCTGCGTGTAACAGCTGAGACTGATACATCTACAGCTACATCTACATCTGCATGATTACTCTGCAATTCACATTTAAGTGCTTGGCAGAGGGTTCATCGAACCACAATCATACTATCTCTCTACCATTCCACTCCCGAACAGCGCGCGGGAAAAACGAACACCTAAACCTTTTTGTTCGAGCTCTGATTTCTCTTATTTTATTTTGATGATCATTCCTACCTATGTAAGTTGAGCCTAACAAAATATTTTCGCATTCGGAAGAGAAAGTTGGTGACTGAAATTTCGTAAATAGATCTCGCCGCGACGAAAAACGTCTTCGCTTTAATGACTTCCATCCCAATTCGCGTATCATATCTGCCACACCCTCTCCCCTATTACGTGATAATTCAAAACGAGCTGCCCTTTTTTGCACTCTTTCGATGTCCTCCGTCAATTCCACCTGGTAAGGACCCCACACCGCGCAGCAATATTCTAACAGAGGACGAACGAGTGCAGTGTAAGCTGTCTCTTTAGTGGACTTGTTGCATCTTCTATGTGTCCTGCCAATGAAACCCAACCTTTGGCTCGCCTTCCCCAAAATATTATCTATGTGGTCTTTCCAACTGAAGTTGTTCGTAATTTTAACACCCAGGTACTTAGTTGAATTGACAGCCTTGAGAATTGTACTATTTATCGAGTAATCGAATTCCAACGGATTTCTTTTGGAACTCATGTGGATCACCTCACACTTTTCGTTATTTAGCGTCAACTGCCACCTGCCACACCATACAGCAATCTTTTCTAAATCGCTTTGCACCTGATACTGGTCTTCGGATGACCTTACTAGACGGTAAATTACAGCATCATCTGCGAACAACCTAAGAGAACTGCTCAGATTGTCACCCAGGTCATTTAAATAGATCAGGAACAACAGAGGTCCCAGGACGCTTCCCTGGGGAACTTCAGTTTTACTTGATGATTTACCGTCTATTACTACGAACTGCGACCTTCCTGACAGGAAATCACGAATCCAGTCGCACAACTGAGACGATACCCCATATGCCCGCAGCTTGATTAGAAGTCGCTTGTGAGGAACGGTGTCAAAAGCTTTCCGGAAATCTAGAAATACGGAATCAACTTGAGATCCCCTGTCGATAGCGGCCATTACTTCGTGCGAATAAAGATGGCTCTGAGCACTATGGGACTTAACATCTGCGGTCATCAGTCCCCTAGAACTTAGAACTATTTAAACTTAACTAACCTAAAGACATCACACACATCCATGCCCGAGGCAGGATTCGAACCTGCGACCGTAGCAGTCGCGCGGTTCCGGACTGAGCGCCTAGAACCACGAGACCACCGCGGCCGGCGCGAATAAAGAGCTAGCTGCGTTGCACAAGAACGATGTTTTCTGAAACCATGCTGATTGAGTAGCAATAGATCGTTCCCTTCGAGGTGATTCATAATGTTTGAATACAGTATATGCTCCAAAACCCTACTGCAAACCGACGTCAATGATGTAGGTCTGTAGTTCGATGGATTACTCCTACTACCCTTCTTAAGCACTGGTGCGAGCTGTGCAATTTTCCAATCTGTAGGTACAGATCTATCGGTGAGCGAGCGGTTGTATATGATTGCTAAGTAGGGAGCTGTGGATGTCCTCTCGCTGCATTTGAATGTTGGATGTTTACTTTGAGAAGCATGCCAGCAACAATTGGACAGTCGTCGCTTGCCTCTGCCTGCGCGGTAGCAGGCCATTTTCTTGAATTCGGCTAGGCCTGTATCCTGTTTCCTTGGTTGGTGGACACTGGCAAATGCACCGTCCTTAATTCTCCTAGTCAACACAGGGATAACGGTGAGCATCATTTCTTGTACTCGGTGAACTTAAAACCGCTGAGCTTTCATACTGAATTTCATTCGATGTTCTTGTCATGAGCTGGTACAATTTACACTGGTGGCCGTTGTTTTAATCTAAGTCCTTAATGTGGGTCAGCATTACAGTAGTAGAGATATTCCCGATTTAAACATTTATTTGATTCTAAGAGTGCATCCATTTTACCTTGTTCTGTTTGTGAGAACCTGGACTTGCTTTTACCTGCACTACTGGTGCACATATTTTCTAGGTTGAGACATCTTTTTTAAAACATTATTGTCTGTTAATCTTGATCTATTATACTACTGGAGCATGTATTTTCTGGGTTAAAGTATCTATAGAATTTTTGCATTAAGTATTAACCTGAACCTAGAAAGATTTGTCTTTACCTGCACTAGTGCTGCATGTATTTGCTATGTGCACACTCGCAACCTTGATTCCTTGTGTAGCCGCGTCAACTCGTTTGGGACCAATCTCGCACATGTTTTGCGGTACTTCAGCTTGTTACAGATAATGTTATGAACTGTATCAGTACTAACTTGAACCTTATCAACTATCCACAGCACGAATAATGTCATCAATTCGACTTTCAAGTGAGGGAGTTGAAACTGCAACTGGTCGTCCAGAACGGTGTTCGTCACTCACTGAGTCTCGACCATTTTTGACTGCTCTACCCACTTGTAAAAATTTGCACGATTCATACAACCTTTACACTATACATCGTACAAACTCTATGTCGCAGATTAATAAAGGAAGCACGTAAATTCTTATAACATAACGCTATCTTGTCAAAAGTAGACGTTATGAGAACCGTGGCTTTTATACAATAATAAGATTTATGATTTAAATCAACAACAAGCCACAAGAATGCTTTAAAAAGTTTATTTAAACCAAACCATTAACAGTTTCAGATTTTCAGCAGATCTATTACATTATAAATGGCTACCCAGTAAAATATACCATAATACTATGTATAATATAGAACGCAAATTTAGATTCGGTGTTTGTACTTTGTTTTATTAATGTCACAACAAAAAAAAAACCACTTTTTTTGTTCTTGCTCCCTTCACAGAGTTGGCCATCTAATACCTACGTTCAGTGCTGGTGCTACAAATATTTTATCTGATCACAGAACAACACACACCAGGTGTCATTGTATACTTGTCACCTATAAAACTGTTATTGTTTACGTGTAATATTTGTTTCTATACTTGATGTTTATAGCATATAGAAACAAATATTACACATAAACAATAACAGTTTTATAGGTGTCAAGTATGCAATCACATCTGGTGTGTGTTGTTCTGTGATCAGATAAAATATTCGTAGCACCAGCACTGAGCATAGGTATTACATGGCTAACTCTGTGAAGGGTGCAAGAAAGTATTTGTATGGAGTGTAGCCATGTATGGAAGTGAAACGTGGACGATAAATAGTTTAGACAAGAACAGAATAGAAGCTCTGGCTCTGAGCACTATGGGACTTAACTTATGTGGTCATCAGTCCCCTAGAACTTAGAACTACTTAAATCTAACTAACCTAAGGACATCACACACATCCATGTCCGAGGCAGGATTCGAACCTGCGACCGTGGCGGTCGCGCGGTTCCAGACGGTAGCGCTTAGAACTGCTAGGCCACTCCGGCCGGCAAAATAGAAGCTTTCGAGATGGTGCTACAGAAGAATGCTGAAGATTAGATGGGTAGATCACATAACTAATGAGTAGGTATTGAATAGAATTAGAGAGAAGAGAAATTTGTGGCACAACTTGACTAGAAGAAGTGATCGATTGGTAGGGCATATTCTGAGGCATCAAGGGATCACCAATTTAGTACTGGAGGGCAGCGTGGAGGGTAAAAATCGTAGAGGGAGACAAGAGATGAATACACTAAACAGATTCAGAAGGATGTAGGTTGCAGTAGGTACTGGGAGATGAAGAACCTTGCACAGGATAGAGTAGCATGGAGAGATGCATCAAACCAGTCTCTGGACTGAAGACCACAACAACAACATTTGTTTCTGTAACTAAAGCCACTCAATAAAATTGCATATTAGTATTTATTGTACATAATTGTATTGTGTTTTTGACCTTTACATTAATTTCATTGTTCTCGCAAAGAAATACTTTACTGATAATGAGCCATATACTCTACACAGCATCTGTAACTTACCATCTTTACTACTCTTACATCTTTAAAAGAGTAAGTTTTGTTACTTATGTAAAGCTATGCGACGTTTTGTGAATGTTGACCCTGTGTACTGCAATAAAACATGGAATGGCGTGTGTTCAACCAGTTTCCGGCAAATTTAATATCATTCACATAGTGCAGATATGAAATGTCTTAACTTTAAAAAGTATAACTCAAATATTGACGAATTCGACGCACAGAAATACACACTACTGAAGCTTCTGCCAATTTTTTTTAACTTTAAAAGTACTTCATGTATGGCTCTGTGAAGCAAAAATGAACATCCCTCGTATGTATTCCGAATTTTGGACGAAGAGTGAAAACTTTATTTTAATGCACAAAAACGATAACCGCTAACAAACCAGACCCTGACAAATCAATGAGCCACCTAATATGGATTTGTGATAAATCCGAAACCAGTAGTGATTTGATGTAAATGAAGTTCTTCGACTCATAATCCCATTTGTTGTATAAAGTAGTTGTTGAGACTCCAGATTAAGACTGCCTGAGCCTAGAATGACAAACTCTGGAAACAATTCGTAGGTTAGCTGCTGGCGAGTCTTCCTGGTTGTATGCTTTTCTGTTCCTAACGTTTCGTACAGCGATGTGCTGGAGATCTTCAGAGATACTCACGGTTACGCCGAATCTTACCGGTTCACAGACCACGGCCGTAACCCAGAAGTATCTAAGACATCCGATCGTGAAAGCGTTAATTGTACTATTGCTAGGTTGTGCTTAAGCCAAATATTCCTGATATCCTTTCTCCTGTCCAGATTCTAAACGTCGCACAATGCGCTCCAGAGTGAAAAATTAATTCTGTTAATATTATTTTATCCATCTTGGAGCTCTGTGGCCTTTCGATTATGCGTGTCGAATACACCCAGTCAAACATTCTTTCGCAAAGCTTTATTTTATATCGCGGCCGGTTTCGCGCTGTCATCTCCATATTTAGATGGTTAACTTTTCCAGTTACATTAATATGTTTGTCAGCAGCATGACCTCCACTCCTGCACTGCGCAAGAATATTTGAGTATTTAGCGCTGCTTCATGTGTTGTTTGGCCAGCAAAAACGTGCTGTTGTGATTGCATTTTGGAACTGAAACAGATCACGATGAAACGCCGATCACTGGAACATACGGAAGTCTATACAGCTTCCATTTTATATCCAATCAAATATAGACACAGCAACATGTTTTTGCTATCCAAAGAACATGTCACATGGCGCTAAATACTCAAATATTTTTGTGCAGAACAGACGACAAATGGTTCAAATGGCTCTGAGCACTATGGGACTTAACATCTTTGGTCATCAGTCTCCTAGAACTTAGAACTACTTAAGCCTAACTAACCTAAGGACATCACACAACACCCAGTCATCACGAGGCAGAGAAAATCCCTGACCCCGCCGGGAATCGAACCCGGGAACCCGGGCGCGGGAAGCGAGAACGCTACCGCACGACCACGAGCTGCGGACAACAGATGACACGCTGCCTACAAGCACAAAGCACATTAATGTTATTGGAAAAATTAACCATCTGAAGATGGACGTGATAGCCCGAAGTCGGTTATGGCATCGAATAACGCTACACAAAAGTATTTGTGGCTGATTCCGTTCTTCAGCAACAATACCTGTAATTGCTGTTCATGAAAGACTGTACTGTTAGTCCTGAAATACAAGAAAACTGAACTTCACGGGTTGAAATATTCAGTAATTGTAATGTCGAGTGAAATTTGCAAATAAGTTGGCAGTATAAACCAGCTTACCAATAAGACGTTGCACCCTTTCTGCCCAGATGCATAGACTGATTCGCCAGCCGCGGTGGCCGAGCGGTTCTAGGCGCTTCAGTTTGGAACCACGCGGCTGCTGCGGTCGCAGGTTCGAATCCTGCGTCGGGCATGGATGTGTGTGATGTCCTTAGGTTAGTTAGGTTTAAGTAGTTCTAAGTCTAGAGGACTGATGACCTCAGATGTTAAGTCCCATAGTGCTTAGAGCCATTTGAACCATACACTGATTCGATTGGGAAGGATGTCATCATAAAGCCGTTGTATCCTCCACTGAAGCACACGACCCAGAATGTTACAACTGATCCATAATATCTTATCATACCCTAAATACTGGAACTGGGACGGAGCTGACGTCCAAATTGGTCGCACACATCTACCAGGGACAGACCTGTGGATTTTGCTGGCCACGAGAGTACCTCAGCATCACGCATACGGTTCTTCGACACATCGGCCACGTATGGAAGAGAATTGTCCTGTTGGAAAATGGCAGCACAGTACTGTTGGATGATAGGTAACACATGAGAACACAATATGTAGGTGGGTAACCGTCATTTCATCATCCAGGGCAGAGCAGAACCGCGATTCATCGCTGAACATAATGCGACGCCATCCATCAGCAGTCCACACTTTCCGCTCACAAACCGTCTCACTATTACTAAAAATGAATTATTTCGTTGTGATTGGCGGTCAACAGCTCGAAGAAACCATTCCGAGGTATTCACCGCCATTGACAATCAGTGATGACACTAAGGAATGTCCCCTCTACCCTGTCATCTTTTTACATTCTTCTGAAGACAACAAAATTTTATTTATATTTCAGCCTTATTCATCATTTTGTTTTGCAGCTCCTTGTATTCGTCGTGTTTGCAGTTAGAATTGTTAGATGTGAGGTCCGCCAGTTATGCAAAACACCGTCTTTTCTCAGTACCCAAACATGTTTCGGCACCACTGTGCCATCATCAGTGGGTTTTTGTTCATGTTTGGGTACTGAGAAAAAACGGTGTTTTACATAACTGGCGGATCTCACATCCAACCATTTTAACTGCCAACACGGCCAATACAAGGAGATGCAAAACAAAATGATGAATATTTCCTCGCCCAGCCAGGCATTCCCCAGCAAGCTCTACAACAAATACAGGAATGAAAACCCACTGATTATGGCACAGTGGTGCCGAAACATGTTTGGGTACTGAGAAGCCGGCCGCGGTGGTCTAGCGGTTCTAGGCGCTCAGTCCGGAGCCGCGCGACTGCTACGGTCGCAGGTTCGAATCCTGCCTCGGGCATGGATGTGTGTGATGTCCTTAGGTTAGTTAGGTTTAAGTAGTTCTAAGTTCTAGGGGACTGATGACCATAGATGTAAAGTCCCATAGTGCTCAGAGCCATTTGGTACTGAGAAAAGACGGTGTTTTGCATAACTGGCGGACCTCACATCCAACAATTCTAACTGCAAACACGGCGAATACAAGGAGCTGCAAAACAAAATGATGAATAAGGCTGAAATATAAATAAAATTTTGTTGTGTTCAGAAGAATGTAAAAAGATGACAGGGTAGAGGGGCCATTCCTTAGTGCCGTCACTGATTGTCAATGGCGGTGAATACCTCGGAATGGTTTCTTCGAGCTGTTGACCGCCAATCACAACGAAATAATTCATTTTTAGTAATAGAGAGACAGTTACATTCCTGTTAATCTGTGTCACCCTGTACAATTTGCTTTAAAATATCAGGTCTTTAAATTTGCAATAAACAAATAAATAAAATTACGCTCACAGGCACCACTCTAAATGTTGCTCTTTGTGCCGTGGCACTAACGGAAGCGCACATATTGAACGGTAATTCCCAAGTCCTGCCCCCGTTAGTCTCCGACCAGTGGTGCGGTATGACACAGAATATTCTTATTCTCAGATGGCAGGCGCAGATGTGAGGCGGTTACGATGTGCTTCATGCACAATACAGTGATCGTTGCTTGTGATGGTCACGTGGTCGATCGGAACCTTGACGATCAGTGTGTCTGCCGTCTCGTTCCCGTGCGGTTCCATATCGGGCCACTGTCACATCCAAGCGCCCCATAAATCTGCATGTTGTAAGATTCGACCAGCGGACCCCCACAGTGACGCCTGTTTTAAACTCTATCAGGTGCTCCTCATGCTGTCTCAGACGGGTATGTGGCTTTAATTCTGATTACATATCCGCCGACGGTCTGTGCGTGCACGAAGTTACATTGACGTCACCCATGTCTTCTCTGTGCTTTCACTTTTTTTGTCAGGCAGTATACCAGTGAAAACTAGGACATTTTAAGTGGCCAACAAGAAGAACTCAAGGATTCAAAAGTGTATGTTGTGGAAAGGCTATTTTTGATAGTGGACATTTTGCCACCTGATTTACGTAAAATTTACAAGAAGAAGAAGCAATGACTTGACCCTATCCACGTTACTTGCGAGATTAAAAATGAGTCCTCTGTACAACTGTAGACCTGGCTAGGTATCTGTCGTGAATAAATTTGATTTAGCAGGTCCCTTCGATGTGACATGGAATGAAAAGAATTTTTAATAATCCGTAAACACCGCAGTGACCTTGTTATGGCTGTCTGCTGCTCATTATATGTAATGTATGAAAGCTAAATGTAGCACGTTCGTCGTTTTCAGATGCCTTGTTACTCCAAGCAGGTCACTGTACTGATAAAGTGAGACAGATCGAGATTCATGATTATAGTGCTGTAGATAGGTTCAGATATCTTGTTTGCAGTTGTTTATTTTTTACTTTTTTGGACTAGGGGGCAAGTTTCTGCTCAAGGGATTTTCGACACACTACATTCATAAGAGGAATTCGTTCTTTATAGAAAATAATGTGGTCGGCATTAATCAGTGGAGCTCTTAGAAAGAGTATTTCTGCCATTTCAAAACCTTAGTCTGCTTCTCTTAAGGCAATTTGGACTAGCACCTTTAAATTTACAGCTTGTTTTTACCTAAAACTTTCATACCTGCTCCTTGGTTTTTACATTGCATCTAAGTCACCAATTGATACTGTCGTGACAAGTAAATAAAAACACCTACAGCCGTCCTTATTATTTTCTTCAAATGGCTCTGAGGACTATGGGACTTAACATCTCAGATCATCAGTCCCCTAGAACTTAGAACTACTTAAACCTAACTAACCTAAGGACATCACACACATCCATGCCCGAGGCAGGATTCGAACCTGCGACCGCAGCGGTTGCGCGGTTCCAGACTGAAGCGCCTAGAACCGCTCGGCCACCATGGCCGGCCTTATTACTTTATTTTATTTTATCGTTACCAGTCTTAACACTTCAGTGCGTCAACTTCAGGCTGTTTTCGATGCGATACAGGTTGATATGATCCCCATGCATACCACATCTGTTGCCAGCGTTACTGGATACGCAGATAATGTGCCAGAACTCCAAACATCAACTGCCAACTGACTCGAGAACCATTCAAATACTATTGGCAGTGGATGTTTGGAGTGCTGACACATTATCTGCGCATCCAGTAATGCTGGCAACAGATGTGGTATTCATGGGGATCATAGCAACCTGTATCGCATCAAAAATAGCCTGAAGATGACGCACTGAAGCGTTGAAACTGGTAGCGACAAAATAAAATAACATCATAAGGACGACTGTAGGTGTTTTTATTTACTTGTCACAATAGTAAACGGCCGTCGTCTCAGAGACCTCCTGCTAAAAGGATGGACATACAAAAAATTGATACTGTGGCTATCAGTGTGTTAGAAGAATCGATTGGATATGAACGTCACAAAACAACTGATTCAAAAATTACGTAGACGTTGCGGAGTGGCATGTATTGTTGAGAACATGAGGGAAAGCTGTATATCGAGGGTGGTATGGACACGTACTTCGAGCAGACCAAGATACAACAGCAAACCACGGGTTTTCGTTGAAAGTGGATGATAAACGACCTACCGAGAGACAGAGGCAACATTGGCCCTCCATGTACTCCTCAAGACAGAGGACCTCCACTCTGACCAAGCACAAGATCACGACAAGCTGAGACATAAAGCCAAAGAGCGGACGCCGCTGCGTTGTGAGACAAACGCTGTGGAAAAAGAAGAGAAGAAGAAGAAGAAGAAGAAGACAGTGCACAGTATCACTGGAATGTCCAGCAGTTAATAAAGGAAATAAATTCCTTAAATCAGTCTATAATTATTATGAACTTAAGCCAATAATGCGGTCTAGATCGCTTGATGTATTTTTGATGTGAAAACATTTGCTCTTTGATTAACCTTCCTTATTCAACAAAATACCGTCGTATTTGAATCGGTAGTGACTATGACACTAACAATACATAAACAATGACTAAGCCCATAACGGATAGATCGTGTCTGCAAGGGTTTGTCGCACAATATTTGTTTTGCCTGTGACGTCATCGAACTTGTGTCGGCGCATTCGCGTAGTTGTTACGAATTATTTCTTTGTACAGTTATAAAATGTTGTAGCATAAAAATGCGTTTGACTAGGACATTGATTCGGGTGGCATTGTGAGGAGCTAGTAGAGCACGACTACGACCCAAAGTGAGACAAAAAAAATATTCACCGTAACGTATGTGAAAATCGGTATTAAATTGAAAGAAGTCTCGTGTGACTCTTAAATACGCACAGAATTATACGAGACGGGAGTCGGAGAAAAGCTTGCATGGAAAGGGAAATGAAAAAAAGCGCCGGTCGAAGTGGCCGTGCGGTTAAAGGCGCTGCAGTCTGGTACCGCGAGACCGCTACGGTCGCAGGTTCGAATCCTGCCTCGGGCATGGATGTTTGTGATGTCCTTAGGTTAGTTAGGTTTAACTAGTTCTAAGTTCTAGTGGACTAATGACCTCAGCAGTTGAGTCCCATAGTGCTCATACCCATTTTTTTTAAAAAAAGCTGCAAAGCGATTACGTAGCTGACAGTAAAAGCAAAGTTGTGATTTATCCGTTCTGTAACTATTATACTAGTCTGTATAACTATTGTATTAAACAGATTTATAAATTAAACTGCTCATTAACATGAATCATTTGTTCCAATTTCATCTCTAAATTTTCACGAAAAAATCTACGGCGCGGCCCGGAACTGTGCACCCAGAAGTTTTGTGTATTGCATCAGCAACAAGTTTCTGCTATTGCCATCATCAAATCAAAAACTTACAACTTGTGAAACAAAAAATGTAAGTGAAAGTGAGATGTCAAGTGGCAACAGCCAACTCGTAACTGTGATATAGCAGGTGAGACACCGGTTTGACATAGGAACTGCCAGTTGCCAACTGGCACCTACCACTAGCAGGTGACATCCCACTTTAGCAAAGCCAACTGGCAACTGGCAGCTGACGCCGCACTTCGGCATTAGTTTTGTATCACAAGTTCTAAATTTTGAATCTGATGATGGGAGTATCTGAAACAAAACAGTAATAAAATATTTTAAATGATCTAGATCAGTGCTCGTTAAACTATTTTGCTCGAGACCCAATACTGATACCGCATCAAGTCGCATATGTATCGACCTCATATGAATTGATAACCTACAAAAATTAATATTTTGTGAATCCCTAATAGAACTAACTAGTAGTGGCCTGATAAGTTGGCCGCCAGCCAAAATGTCGTGTTTGTATGTAAAATGATTAACATTCAGCACCATTTGAAACACTTCTGTCGACCATTCAGTTTCAGATTGTTGCCACCTTCAGTGATCCAAAAGTTGTGATGCTGTAATTATGTAACGAAGTGTTGTTCTGTTTTCTGTGCTAGCGGATGATAAACTGATGATAAAAGCAATTGTACTTATATTTAAATGCACGGGACTCGATCACAGATTTGCCTTAAATGTTTCTGACTGTCAATTTTGTTCTCCCCATTGAGTTGTATTACAACAGCGTTAATGTACTTTCGTATTCCCTGCTACAAATAATTACGTTATTTGAAGATAGCCTGTCTGTAATGCTGTCACCAGTCCATGGTACTTCTGCGTCAAAATTTCTACCGTAACAGATGGTTGATACGAGTCACACGCACCCCTCAGTTGATAGTACTGGAAGACAAAAAATAAAGCATTCTCTCTCACACATTACCTATCCGTGCAGTGGCCGCGCTATTTACTTCTCTGCCCTGAGGTAAGCGGCCAACTTCACTTTTTTTTTTTTTTTTTTCCTTAACATCTATGGTCATCAGTCCCCTAGAACTTAGAACTACTTAAACCTAACTAACCTAAGGACAGCACACAACACCCAGCCTTCACGAGGCAGAGAAAATCCCTGACCCCGCCGGGAATCGAACCCGGGAACCCGGGCGTGGAAAGCGAGAACGCTACCGCACGACCACGAGATGCGGGCGCACTTAGATTATGGTGGCATTCAACAACGTTAGTTACAGCTAAGCACGTCTCAAAATATTACTAGTTTTGTATTTTTCTTTGTTGCTAAAAAGGAAACCTAGACTCTTAAAAAGCTCTTTACGTCGCTAAACGATTTTAGAATCAGCTGTTAGTTGCTCGACGCATATTGAAAAGTAGGGATGAGAACGACAGACTACACGAGAACTTTATTCGGGCCGCGCACGGCCCGCGGACCACAGTTTGACAAACACAGACCTAGACGGTATCGTTAACAAAAAATAAAATTGTGCAGTGCTTCTGGAAATCACATTTGCAGAAACTGCAGCCTACCGTAGTCCAGGCGCGGCACTCGGATACCAGAAGTCGTTTATAATTAGGCAGTTAGTTCCCCCTGTGTAATGGACAGGTAAATATGTAGCTAAGGCTCAAAAGCACGTCCCATTGCAATGCGACACAGTAGCGCCGCTATGAGAGCGTTACAAGCGTGCCGTCGACTGTGCATTCATTCCAGTGACAAGCCGTAACTGGTTGTGGGCATACATTAGACACGGCACGAGTTGTCGCGCGGAGCAGTACAGCACAGGCAGCCGTCCACTTTCACTAGGCTCGCCCTGGATCACTCAGGCGGCCAGCAGGTTCCTGCTTTGCTAAATAACCGCCATATCGCCGCGCTGCCGCTGCCGCCGTCCGTGGCGCCACCTCCGAGAATGCCACAGGGCGCTGGGAGGTGCAGCCGGTGCGCAAAGCCATCTGTGCAGAAGAGGGCGACAGTAATGACCCCATCAGAGAACAGCGACTAGGCATTGTAATTTCAAATGGCAAAAAATTATCAAACTTAATTTTCTTCTTGTTCTTTCTTTGCCTTTTCTCGTTTTTGTTATGGAGTCGGCGTTGTAATATTGGCTGAGGAAACGTTAGTGGTAGGATCCCAACGATCCCCCCAGCTCCATTTCGATCATTTCTCCTCCTGGTGCAACCAGTGCCTCCTCGATGCGAGTGTGAAAGTAAGTGAAAATGGAGAACTAATCTTAACGACTAATAAATGACCATAAAGACTCCAATTTAACTATGCTTCATTAAGCCTTGGCAACAATACGCTTTTCCATAAAGTTCTCACACCTAGACACGATAGCAAAATATTTCTTAACAATGCTCACGTTACAACTGCCTTCCTTGACACTTCTTTCAGCTATAAGCTATATCGTGCATTATAAAATTTCGACAACAAACTTCAACAATACGCAATGTTATAACAATAAGAAGCTACGCAATTACAAATATAAGATAAATTTGATTTTCTTAAAATTTGGCCTTGGTCATTCTACCGTTAATATAATTTCATTTGTGCAACATCTTTTCTCAAAAAATATTATTATTACATTTTTCTAAAAATAAGCCTGCCTCCACTGCACTGCTGGTCAGCTTCCATCCTTATTAATGCAAGTACATTTCCAGATTGTCCAACACACACTGCCGCTGCTACTCTCTGACTTACTCTGACCAACATCTCTGGTCTCGAACACAGTCTTATAATGAATATGAATCGATACTACAAAGATTGAGTACATTTATCAAATTCGCAACTTCATTAACATTTATCGCCACAACTTCCTGAAAATCGTCTTGGCAATTACGACAATCCCGTTTCACCTTGTGCAACTGACGATCTACTTTTTCATTGTACAAAATGTGTATTTTTTTCAACGCCATGTCCATCTTTTATATTACATTTTTTTAAATTTTCCTTTCAAGCGGCTGAATAGTGGCAAATTCTATCCACTGACAACCTATCCCCTGCCCATATGGGGCAGTGAGGCGGGGATGATGTAACGATAAAGGAAAAAATTAGTTTTACATAGGTCCGGTAAACTCGCTACTAAACGCCCCCTAGATGACTCCCTGCTCACAAATCCCGCTACTCTGCTGCGCATCTACCTCCACATTCCCCCAACACTACACCTCCACCTCAGATGCAGACCCTTCTTACCAGATCTAGGAGATCCCTATCAACCTCCACTTGTCAGGGCTCCCTTCCCCTCCATTCCTCTCCATCCATTTCCTAAGTCTTGTATCGGAACCGCTTTCCTCTTGACCCTTCACAAATCCCTTCTCCAAACATCCATCCACACCCCACACAACAGTGCCCCCAGCCTTGAGTATTATAAGTCCAAATAAACAGTTTGAGCATTGTGGGATTAAAGGGACCAGACTGCGACGGTCATCGGTCAGTTTGAGCATTCGTCGGCACTCTGCGGTGGTAATTAAGGAAAGCTTGTGGAGTATAATTGCTTCTAATGTCTATTGTTTATACATGGGTCATCTCGTTCTTTTTTTTTTTTTTTTCTTTGAGTCATCGGTTTTCTGACTGGTTTGATGCGATCCGCCACGAATTCCTCTTCTTTGTCAACCTCTACTTCTCAGAGTAGCACTTGTAACCTATGTGCTTAATTATTTGCTGCGTGTATTCCAGTCCCTGTCTTCCTCTACAGTTTTCACCCTCTACTTTCCCTCTAGTATCATGGACGTTATTCCCTAATGTCTTCAAAGATGTCCTATCATGCTATCCCTTCTTCTTGAAGGTGTTTTAGTTGCTCTCCGATTCTGCGGAGAATCTCTACATCCTTACCTGATCAGTCCACCTAATTTTCAACATTCGTCTGCAGTGCCACGTCTCAAATGCTTTGGTTTACCTCTTTCCTGTTTTCCCACAGTCCATGTTTAGTTACCAAGCGATGCTGTGCTCAAAACGTACATACTCAGAAATTTCTTCCTCAAATTAAGGCCTATGTTTGAAACTTCTATTGGCCAGGAATGCCCTTTTTGCCAGTGCTAGTCTTCTTTTTAAGTCGTCCTTGTTCCGTCCGTCATTGGCTATCTTGCTGCCTAGGTAGCAAATTTAATCTACTTCACGACCAACAATCCTGACGTTAAGTTTCTTGCTGTTCTCATTTCTGCTACTTCTCATTACTTGCGTCCATCTTTGATTAATTCTTAATCCATATTCTGTACTCATCAGACAGTTCATTCCATTCAGCAGATCTTCTTCACTTTCACTGAGGATAGCAATGTCATCAGCGAATCTTATCGCTGATAGCCTTTCACCTCGAATTGTAATGCCACTCTTGAACCTTTCGTTTACTTCCATCATTGCTTCTTCGGTGTATAGATTGAACAGTAGGGGCGAAAGACCACAACTCTGTCGTACACTTTTTAATCCGAGCACTTCGTTCTTGGTCTTCCAATCTTGTTGTTCTCTCTTGGTTCTTGTACATATTGTATACCATCCATCTTACCCTATAACTTACCCCTATTTTTCTCAGAATTTCAAACATCTTGTTCCAGTTTACATTGTCGAACTCTTTTTCCCGGTCGATAAACTCTATGAAGGCGTCTTGGTTTTTCTTTAGTCTTGCTTCCATTATCAACCGAAACGTTAGAACTGCCTCTCTGGTGCCTTTACCTTTCCTAAAGCCAAATTGATCGGCATCTAACACATCCTCAGTTTTCTTTACCATACCTCTGTATATCCTTCTTGTCAGCAATGCCGACGCATGAGCTGTTAAGTTAGCGGTGTGATGATTATCGTGCTTCTTAGCTCTTCTGAGTTGTGTGGATGATATTTCTGCCAAAGTCAGATGATACATCGCCAGACTCATACATTCTACACACGAAAGTGAATACTCGTTTTGCAGTCACTTCTCGCAATGATTTTAGAAACTGCGATGGAATGTTATCTATCCCTTCTGCTGTATTTGACCTTAAGTCTTCCAAAGCTCTTCTAAATTCTAGTTGTAATAATGGATCCGCTATACAGACTGCCGTTTCTTCTTCTGTGACATCATACAAATCTTCCCCTCATAGAGGTTTTCAGTGTGCTCTTCCCAATCTCTCCTCTGCATTTAAAAGTGCACTCTTAAAGTTAACAACCGTGCTTTTAATTTCACCGAAGATTGTTTTGACTTTCCTATGTGCTGATTAAATCCTTCTGACGATATTTTCTTTTCCGATTTTTTCAAATTTTTCTTGCAACGATTTCGTCTTCGCTTCCCTGCGCTTTCTATTTACTTCATTCCTCAGCGACTTGTATTTCCGTATTCCTGAATTTCTCTGAACATTATTGTGTTTCCTTCTTTCATCGATCAACTGAAGTATTTCTTGTGTTACTCATGGTTTCTTCGCACTTACCTTTTTTTTCCCCATGTTTTTCTTTCAGATTTCTATGATTGGCCTTGTCAGAGATTTCTCTTCAACCGAACTTCCTACTGAATCTTTATCGCAGTATCTATAGCCTCAGATAACTTCAAACGTGTCTCTTCATTCCTTTGTACTTGCGTATCCCACTTCTTTGTCCATTGACTCTTCCTGACTAGTCTCTTAAACTTCAGCCTACTATTCACCACTATTAATTTGTGATCTTAGTCTATATCTGCTTCTGAGTACCCCTTACAATCCACTATCTGGTTTCTGACTTTCTGTCTGACCATGATGTAATCTAACTGGAATCTTGCCGTATCTCCCGGCCATTCCCAAGTGTACCTCCTCTTTTTGTGGTTCTTGAATAGAGTATTCGCTCTTACTAGCTGAAATTTATTGCAGAAGTCATTTAGCCTTTCTCCTCTCTCATTACTAGTAGGAAACCCACATTCTCCGTAAGCCTTTCTTGTATTCCTTCCCCTACAACAGCATTTCAGTCCCGCATGACAATTAGAATGTAATCTCTGTTTACGAACTGTATTACCCGTCCAATATCCTCAGATAGTTTCTCTATCTCTTCATCTAAGGCTTGCGACGTCGGTATGTATACCTGAACTATCGTTGTCGGTGTTGGTTTGCTATCTGTTATGACAAGAACAATCCTATTACTGAACTGTTTACAGAAACACACTCTCTGCTCTACCTTCTATTCACAATGAACTCTATTTCCGTTACACCATTTTCAAATGGTTCAAATGGCTGTGAGGACTATGGGACTTAACTTCTGTGGTCATCAGTATCCTAGAACTTAGAACTACTTAAACCTAACTAACCTAAGGACATCACACACATCCATGCCCGAGGCAGGATTCGAACCTGCGACCGTTGCGATCGCGCGGTTCCAGACTACAACATTTTCTGTTGCTGTTATACTACCTTATACTCATCTGGAAAGAAACCCATGTCCTCTTTCCATTTCACGTCAGTGACCCTCACTATATCTACAATGAGCTTTTGAATTTCCATTTTCAGATTTTATAGCTTCCCTACCACCTTTAAACTTCTAACATTCCACGCCCCGACTCATAGAGCATTATCCTTTCGTTGGTAATTCAATATTCCTCTGATCATCACCTTCCCCTCGGCAGTTCCCTTCCGAAGATCAGAATGAGGGGCCTACTACGAAATCTTTAGCCAATGGAAAGGTAATCAATTACAGGCAACATGTCTTGTGGATACACATTATGTGCTTTTAATGCAGTGGTTTCCATTGCCTTCTGCACCCTAATGCCGTTGATCAGTGTTGATTCTTCCTCCTTTAGGGGCAGTTTCTGACCCCAAGGGCAAGGGAGTGTCCTGAAACTTTGTCCGCTCCTCCGCCCTCTTTGACAACGCCGACGGCAGAACGAGGGTGATATCTTATGCCGGAGGTCTCCGGCCGCCAATGCTGATTATTAAGCTAAATTTGAGCAGCGTCGGGATTCGAACCCATGACCAAAAACCAGGCGACTGCTGCAGAGGTCGATAAGCAGCAACGTTCGTTGAACGGTCGTTGAGGAGACACTTTTGGTAGCTCCTCGGTTCATCTGGTCTGCCAGCCGCTCAACAGCCGTGCGTCTATTCGCACTTGCACATCTACGTAGCCGTCGCTCGCCCTTGCTACGTATGGCCCATTGTACACCTCAGCTACCTCAGCTGCCTCAGCGTCGGTTTCGGATAGCACTATTCTGCCATGCACGGTGTATTTAACCACGGCGTCACGTGAACAAACTATGCCCAAAGGCGAATGACCATGCCCTATTGCACTGTTCCCGCACTACGACAACGACTGCACTGTTTTCTGAGTCGCCGCCAGGCTTTACATTCCCTCCACTGTTAGTGCTGTCAGTGCTTTTACCTGCCATCTGGGAGTGGTTATTGCACGTTGTAGAACGTAGGTTGTGGTCACTGACATGTTCAGTTCGTAATGAATGGACTCCTCCTTCCGCCCTCGTCCGTGTTAATCGAGATGTGGAGGGCTACGGAGGGAGGGGAAGAATTAGGCAAACATGCTATGTACATCTCATCTATGCGAATCCTGTAAACATTTATCATCCTCCACGTTTTAGTACGTGCTTAAAAAGGACGACTTATCGATCAAATGGGTGCAGTACACTTTCTATGAAATGAGGGAAACCAGTAAGAGTAATTTCAGGTGTGCCGCAGGGGAGTGTCGTAGGACCGTTGCTATTCACATTATACATAAATGACCTTGTGGGTGACATCGGAAGTTCACTGAGGCGGATGATGCTGTGGTATATCGAGAGGTTGTAACAATGGAAAATTGTACTGAAATGCAGGAGGATCTGCAACGAATTGACGCATGGGGCAGGGATTGGCAATTGAATCTCAATGTAGACAAGTGTAATGTGCTGCGAATACATAGAAAGAAAGATCCCTTATCATTTAGCTACAATATAGCAGGTCAGCAACTGGAAGCAGTTAATTCCATAAATTATCTGGGAGTACACATTAGGAGTGATTTAAAATGGAATGATCATATAAAGTTGATCGTCGGTAAAGCAGATGCCAGACTGAGATTCAATGGAAGAATCCTAAGGAAATGCAATCCGAAAACAAAGGAAGTAGGTTACAGTAAGCTTGTTCGCCCACTGCTTGAATACTGCTCAGCAGTGTGGGATCCGTACCAGATAGGGTTGATAGAAGAGATAGAGAAGATCCAACGGAGAGCAGCGCGCTTCGTTAGAGGATCATTTACTAATCGCGAAAGCGTCACGGAAATGATAGATAAACTCCAGTGGAAGACTCTGCAGGAGAGACGCTCAGTAGCTCGGTACGGGCTTTTGTTAAAGTTTCGAGAGCATACCTTAACCGAGGAGTCAAGCAGTATATTGCTCCCTCCTACGTATATCTCGCGAAGAGACCATGAGGATAAAATCAGAGAGATCAGAGCCCACACAAAGGCATACCGACAATCCTTCTTTCCACGAACAATACGAGACTGGAATAGAAGGGAGAACCAATAGAGGTACTCAACGTACCCTCCGCCAGACACCGTCAGGTGGCTTGCGAAGTATGGATGTAGATGTAGATGTAGATGTAGGTCGAGTCAGTCCAGGTCTGGTCGGCTTCCACCTCACGGAAGAAACTGCGACAAGTATTACGTTATCCGATCAAGGTGATAGTTCACATCCCTCAATATCCATGGAAACAGTTCCGTAAATAACGGTGACCTTTACAGCTGCAGCTGTCGCCAGTTTGCCCGCCCATATTAGGCTGCGCTCGAGATGCAGATGGGCGCCAGCTGCTGCTGACGGCTGTATCACCCACTCGTCAGATGGAGATCAGCTGTTCCTATGCTCCAGCAGCTGACACTGTAACACGTGCACAATACTTCTTATAGAGTTCCTAAAGTGGAAAACAACATCGTGAACGGCTTTCATTGGTTATCAAATAAACACGAATAGTATACTGCTGGCCACTGAGATTGCAGTACCATGGAGGCAGCGTGCAATAAACATCAAACTGTCATTAAGTCTACTACATGCTTGGATATGGATCTGATAAGCATTTCAGCGGAACCACACGAAGTGTAGAAAGTGAAACACTCAGGAAGTGGTCTGCAATACGCTATGACAAGAGGACGTGTGGAACAGTGGAACCATAATAAGTGATTTAAATGACAGCCAGGTGGCTTTCATGTAGGCTGGACAGCGTCATCTTTTGTGTCGCCGGACAGGTCAGTGTTGTGCGATGCTCAGTCGGTGCGGAGCCATCATAGGAAATGGAGATGTGTAACCAACTGTCACAATGCCTGGTTGATATCACAAGGTGGAGTGAGTGTATTCGAACGGAGCAGAATGATTGGTCTGCGGGAGGCGCGTCTGTCATTCCGTAACACTGCTGCTCGTACGGGGCACGCTGCTTCAACAGTGAGACGTATGTGGAACGAGTGGAGAGAAGAGGGCCGTACGCTGCGTCGGCAGGGCAATGGTCAACACAAAATGATAACAGCAGGAGGTGACAGCCACCTTGTCCTCTTGGCTGTAACGGACAGAGCAGCATCGTCTACAGTGTTGCCGCGACGCTGGAACACTGCAACGGGTGTGGACAGATCTGCGTCGACGTTGCGATACAGTCTTCTAGGGGCCGAATTGGCGGCACGCATGCCACTGCATCGGTTTCCACTGACCAGAATCCATCAATGCTACAGACTGCAATGGGCACATGAACGCCAACACTGGAGTGCTGAGTGACAAAATGCAGTGTGTTCGGACGGGTCCCATTTCAGCTTGTCCTGCAGTTATGGCCGCATGTGCGTTCAACGCCGTCATGGTGAACGCAATCGGACAGAATGAATTATTGATAGGTATAGCGGACGAACGACATATGTGATTGTTTGGGGCGCCATTGCCTATAACACATGATCTGTCATCCTACGTCTTGAGGACAATATGAACAGCCACCCCTTCATCAGGGACGTTTTATGGCAGAGACACTGCCCTGCCTGCAGGCCGTTCCATATGCAATATTTCAACAGAACAACGTCCGGTCGCATATGGTGAGAAATGTGCCAGCCTTTTTCCTGGAACGACAGGTACAACTGCTTCCCTGGCCTGCCCATTCGCCTGACTTATCTCCAATCGAACATGTCTGGGATATGGTTGGTCGGCAACTTGTTCGTTCAGGTCCTCTTGCAGTCACAGTTGATGCTTTATGGACACACCTACAAACTACGTTTCAGATTGTTCCTCAGCAGCATATTCAGGCACTCTTTGATTCCACACACTGGAACCGCGAGACCGCTACGGTCGCAGGTTCGAATCCTGCCTCGGGCATGGATGTGTGTGATGTCTTTAGATTAGTTAGGTTTAACTAGTTCTAAGTTCTAGGGGACTAATGACCTCAGAAGTTGAGTCCCATAGTGCTCAGAGCCGATTCCACACACGGCCCAGCACCTAGTGTGATGTTACGAGGTGCTATTCAGCACACAACACGATCACCTCTTGTCCACATAGCCAGTATTCTAGAGAACAGTCTTTACATTTATGGCTTTGCTATGTCTTCGAGAACTCCATTGCTTTCGTGTTTCAATAAGAAAACCCAAGACTCGACACAGAGGGCATTTTCGATTGCAGTCTTGGCCAGTATACTCTCCATTTCTCACCCCTACTGAGAAGACTTCATAATCGGTTATCGAGAGAACGACACACGACGGCTCGCCAGCCTCTACAACTGAAAGAGAGTTGAAGCCCGTCCAAGCACATTTCAAATCGATCCCCAGTGTTAAGAGCAACTGTTGCTGCTAGAGGTGGCAACTCAGTGTAGTTAATTTTGCACCTGATGTGTCTCCAAATCAACAATAAATTTATCACATGTTGTTCATACTATATTGTATACACACGAAAAGAAAATTTTCTATTAGATCTTCAGTTGCAAATTTAATGACCACTGATGTAGACTGCTAGATCAAAAGGTTGTGGACACTGTTATGTAATGCGGAATCGACTACTAGATGTACCTGGAAGCTGACCCGGCAGTATTAAATTGGGCGGGGAGTATTGTGTTGCCAGTAAGAAAACAGTAACAGCAGAATAGGTTGTTCAGGAAAGCTATTTCGAAGTTGGACTAGTCACTGGATGTCACCTGAGTAACAAGTACCTCAGGGACATTTCAATCCTTCTAAAGCCACCAATGTCGCCTGTTGGTGATGTGACTGTGAAGCGGCTATATAAAACAACAATCAAAGATAAAGGAAGACCAGGCAGACCTCATGTACTGACAAACAGGTACCGTCGACCATTCTACATCTACATCTACATCTATACTCCGCGAGCCACCTTACGGTGTGTGGCGGAGGGTACTTATTGTACCACTATCTGATCCCCCCTTCCCTGTTTCATTCACGAATTGTGCGTGGGAAGAACGACTGCTTGTAAGTCTCCGTATTTGCTCTAATTTCTCGGATCTTTTCGTTGTGATCATTACGCGAGATATATGTGGGCGGTAGTAATATGTTGCCCATCTCTTCCCGGAATGTGCTCTCTCGTAATTTCGATAATAAACCTCTCCGTATTGCGTAACGCCTTTCTTGAAGTGTCCGCCACTGGAGCTTGTTCAGCATCTCCGTAACGCTCTCGCGCTGACTAAATGTCCCCATGACGAATCGCGCTGCTTTTCGCTGGATCATGTCTATCTCTTCTATTAATCCAACCTGGTAAGGGTCCCATACTGATGAGCAATACTCAAGAATCGGACGAACAAGCGTTTTGTAAGCTACTTCTTTCGTCGATGAGTCACATTTTCTTAGAATTCTTCCTATGAATCTCAACCTGGCGCCTGCTTTTCCCACTATTTGTTTTATGTGATCATTCCACTTCAGATCGCTCCGGATAGTAACTCCTAAGTATTTTACGGTCGTTACCGCTTCCAATGATTTACCACCTATGGCATAATCGTACTGGAATGGATTTCTGCCCCTATGTATGCGCATTATATTACATTTATCTACGTTTAGGGAAAGCTGCCAGCTGTCGCACCATGCATTAATCCTCTGCAGGTCCTCCTGGAGTACGTACGAGTCTTCTGATGTTGCTACTTTCTTGTAGACAACCGTGTCATCTGCAAATAGCCTCACGGAGCTACCGATGTTGTCAACTAAGTCATTTATGTATATTGTAAACAATAAAGGTCCTATCACGCTTCCCTGTGGTACTCCCGAAATTACCTCTACATCTGCAGATTTTGAACCGTTAAGAATGACATGTTGTGTTCTTTCTTCTAGGAAATCCTGAATCCAATCACAAACCTGGTCCGATATTCCGTAAGCTCGTATTTTTTTCACTAAACGTAAGTGCGGAACCGTATCAAATGCCTTCCTGAAGTCCAGGAATACGGCATCAATCTGCTCGCCAGTGTCTACGGCACTGTGAATTTCTTGGGCAAATAGGGCGAGCTGAGTTTCACATTACCAAGCGTGGCTAAAAAAAAAAAAAAAAAAAAAAAAAAAAAAAAAAAAAAAAAAAAAAAAAAAAAAAAATAAATAAATAAATAAAAATTAAATCAGCGGAGGGAACAACTTGTAAGTTCCAAAATGCTGCCAGCAGTCTATCTGGCACAATTACCTTGCGTAGGAGGTTGGGTACAGCAAACATTTCTGTTGTCTCTACCAACCAACGCCTGAGCTGGCGTAAAGAGCGAGGTGGTTTTACGGTATGGGGTTGTTTTTCGTGTTTACGTTGTGCTAACCCCCCCCCCCCCTCCCCTATTGCAACTTAAGGAGATACTAAATACGGAAGAATAGAAAAGTATTTTACAGGATAGTGCACTGATTACAAGACAGAAACATTTCAGAGACGATGATTGTTGGCATCAATACGAGAATGCTGTTACAAAGCAGTATCTGTGGACATTAACATTCCTGAAAAACACTGGCTTGCCCAGAACCCCTACCTGAACCCAATGGAACTCCTTAGGATAAGCTAGAATGTCAACTTCGCTCCAAATAGCAGAGTCCAACATCACTGCCTTCTGTGGTTTCGGCTCTTGAGGAAGAATGAGCTGCCATTCCTCCACAGACAGTCCGACACCTCGCAGAAAGTGTCCCCAGCAAATCTGAAGGCTAAGGGTAGACAACTCCATATTAATATCCACGAGTGGGTGTCAGGGTCAATAACAATGTCACGGTGGATAATCCGGTTTCCATAAGTTAAGAGCTGTTGGTAGTGGCTAGCACTTGGATGGGTACCATACAGGTCTGTTGAGTGCTGTTGGCAAACGGGGTGTATTCAGCCGTTGTGGGTCAAAATGAGAAGCTACTTGATTGAGAAATAGCGGCTTCGATCGCTGGGAGAGTGGTATGCTCCATATCCAAGTCCAGTGACGCCTAACAGCTGAGAATGACATGGTGGCGCCGGCCGGTGTGGACGAGCGGTTCTAGGCGCTTCAGTCTGGAACCGCGCGACCACTACGGTCGCAGGTTCGAATCCTGCCTCGGGCATGGGTGTGTGTGATGTCCTTACGTTAGTTAGGTTTAAGTAGTTCTAAGTTCTAGGGGACTGATGACCTCAGCTGTTAAGTCCCATAGTGCTCAGAGCCATTTGAACCATTTGACATGGTGGTCCATCGGTACCATTGGACCATCTGAGGCAGGGCCATACAAAGTTCATGTACATGTCAGGGTCAACAGCATGTCACAGTGGAGAAACTGGTCTCCATCAGATGACCGAAGTTGAGCGCTGTTAGGGTCCGCCCATGGTAGCCGAGTGGTCAGCGCGACGGAATGTCATACATAACGGCCCGGGTTCGATTCCTGGCTGTGTCGGAGATTTTCTCTACTCAGGAACTGGGTGATGTGCTGTCTTTATCATCATCATTTCATCCCCATCGACACGCAAGTCGCCGAAGTGGCGTCAACTCGAAAGACTTGCACCAGGTGAACGGTGTACCCGACGGGAGGCCCTAGCCATAAGGCAGCACTGTTGGGCATGATTGGCATTTGGACAGGGCACCATTCGGATCGCCATGCGCTGCTGCCTTACTGGGAGCCACCTGCTGACCCCTCCGTATCCGCATCTGATGTCGCCAGTCGGCTAGGGATGACACGGCCTTCAGTCGGTACCGTTGAGCCTTCCTAGGCCTCTTCGCATGGCTGGACACTTTTGTCCTAATAGTGTTCTCCTGGTCAGCTAGTGACCCGCGGGTCAGCGTCGATCTGTATCCCGAAACACGGCAGCGGCGGGTGAACGGAGCGAGTACCGCAGCAAAGGAGTGGAAAGTCCCCGAGAGGCTACGCGCACGCAGGCGACTCCGGCCGTGGCGTCCGCCCTGCGTCTGTAACGACAGGCGCACTGAATCTGAGTCACGACGCGGCTTTCAGGTTCCGGCATGCAGATGCGCTAATGCGCGGGGCTTTATGCGGCGGCGGCTGCGGCCGCGGCACACACGCAGCGGCCGTACCGGTTCTCACGTGCGGGATTATTCTAATTGGAGAGCGTGCAGAAAGTAGCGGGGCTGGGGGCAGCGGGCAGCGGGCAGCGGGCAGCGAGCAGCGGCCTCGGCCGGCGGCGGTACCGGCTCTGCTCGGCACTGCTGGACGCTGCAAGGCCGCCAGGGCGTGGTCGCCCGGTAGCCGCCGGCCGGCCGGCACTCCGCCAACACACTCACACACAGCCGCTCCGGGTCACGTTGTAGCCGGGGAAGCGGCCAAAGAGGAACTAGGGGATTTCCGCTCGGTCCTTACTGGAGCCGGGCACAGAAATATGGCCGAACTGCTACCACACACTTTATGTTTATCCACGAAGTTCTGGGAGAGCAGTCTGTTTCATGCCATCAAGTTGGTGGTTTCATGTGGCCCGACAGGACTATCTCTCCTATGCCAACCGCTCCATCTCAGAGCAGCAAGAGCACTCAACATTCTCAGTTATTTATTGGTTATATTCCAGTCTTCTGCTATGGTTTTTACCCTCTGAAGTGCCCTCAAGTAATATACGAGGTGTCTGTTATTTCGGATATTTCCTCTCTCTCTCACACACACACACACACGCATATATATACACTACTGGCCATTAAAATTGCTACACCACGCAGATGACGTGCTACAGACGCGAAATTTAACCGACAGGAAGAAGATGCTGTGGTATGCAAATGATTAGCTTTTCAGAGCATTCACACAAGGTTGGCGCCGGTAGCGACACCTACAACGTGCTGACATGAGGAAAGTTTCCAACCGATTTCTCATACACAAACAGCAGTTGACCGGCGTTGCCTGGTAAAACGTTGTTGTGATGCCTCGTGTAAGGAGGAGAAATGCGTACCATCACGTTTCCGACTTTGAAAAAGATCGGATTGTAGCCTATCACGATTGCGGTTTATCGTATCGCGACATTGCTGCTCGCATTGGTCGAGATCCAATGACTGTTCGCAGGATATGGAATCGGTGGGTTCAGGAGGGTAATACGGAACGCTGTGCTGGATCCCAACGGCGTCGTATCACTAGCAGTCAAGATGACAGGCAACTTATCTGCATGGCTGTAACGGATCGTGCAGCCATGTCACGATCCCTGAGTCAATAGATGGGGACGGTTACAAGACAACAACCATCTCCACGAACAGTTCGACGACGTTTGCAGCAGAATGGACTATTAGCTCGGAGACCATGGCTGCGGTTACCCCTGACGCTGCATCACAGACAGGAGCGCCTGCGATGGTGTACTCAACGACGAACCTGGGTGCACGAATGGCAAAACGTCATTTTTCCGGATGAATCCAGGTTCTGTTTACAGCATCACGATGGTCGCATCCGTGTTTGGCGACATCGCGGCGAATGCACATTGGAAGCGTGTATTCGTCATCGCCATACTGGCGTATCACCCGGAGTGATGGTATGGAGTGCCATTCGTTACTCGTCTCGGTCGCCTCTTCTTCGCATTGACGGCACTTCGAACAGTGGACTTTACATTTCAGATGTGTTACGACCCGTGGCTCTACCCTTCATTCGATCCCTGCGAAACCCTACATTTCAGCAGGATAATGCACGACCGCTCGTTGCAGGTCCTGTACGGGCCTTTCTGGATACAGAAAATGTTCGACTGCTGCCCTGGCCAACACATTCTCCAGATCTCTCACCAATTGAAAACGTCTGGTCAATGGTGGCCGATCAACTGGCTCGTCACAATGCGCCAGTCACTACTCTTGATCACCTGTGGTACCGTGTTGAAGCCGTATGGGCAGGTGTACCTGTACACGCCATCCAGAGGTGGTTGTTCTGGGTACTGATTTCTTAGGATGTATGCACCCAAATTGCTTGAAAATGTAATCACATGTCAGGTCTAGTATAGTATATTTGTCCAATGAATACCCGTTTATCATCTCCATTTCTTCTTGGTGTAGCATTTTTAATGGCCAGTAGTATATACACTCCTGGAAATTGAAATAAGAACACCGTGAATTCATTGTCCAAGGAAGGGGAAACTTGATTGACACATTCCTGGGGTCAGATACATCACATGATCACACTGACAGGACCACAGGCACATAGACACAGGCAACAGAGCATGCACAATGTCGGCACTAGTACAGTGTATATCCATCTTTCGTAGCAATGCAGGCTGCTTTCCGCCGACCACTGGCGACAACATCGATGTACTGTGGAGACCTCACGCCCCACGTGTTGAGCAATTCGGCGGTACGTCCACCCGGCCTCCCGCATGCCCACTATACGCCCTCGCTCAAAGTCCGTCAACTGCACATACGGTTCACGTCCACGCTGTCGCGGCATGCTACCAGTGTTAAAGACTGCGATGGAGCTCCGTATGCCACGGCAAACTGGCTGACACTGACGGCGGCGGTGCACAAATGCTGCGCAGCTAGCGCCATTCGACGGCCAACACCGCGGTTCCTGGTGTGTCCGCTGTGCCGTGCGTGTGATCATTGCTTGTACAGCCCTCTCGCAGTGTCCGGAGCAAGTATGGTGGGTCTGACACACCGGTGTCAATGTGTTCTTTTTTCCATTTCCAGGAGTGTATATACTGCGTACGGCCATCTTCTCTCCACTCGTTCCACACACGTTTTTCTACTGAAGCCACGTGCCCTGTACGAGCAGCAGTGTCACGGAATGACAGACGCGCCTCCCGGAGACCAATGATACATATAAAATTAAAACAAGGACGGCTAATGATCTTTTCAGTGCGGATACACACCTGGCTCGAACTTTTACGAGAATCGGTGTGATGACGCGAGTAATGAGGAGCTCTACATTCGTAGTGTGGGGATATGTTGAGAATTTGGTTCTGACGGAAGGCGTGCTAGGGTAGTCCGCGCAGTTGCTACGACCACTGTGTCCGCCGGCACGATAGCTCAGCGTGTTTAGCCAGAGGGTTAGCCGGTCTCTGTAATAAAAAGAAAAACCAAGTTATGGAACGACAATGTACTTGTACAAACATCATGGGACGTCCGTCACGAACAGAACGAAAATCACGAAGAAAATGAAATAAATAAAATAAAATAAAAGTGGTCGGCGCGTCTGCCTAGCAAGCAGGAGACCCGAGTTCGAATCCCAGTCTGCCACAAATTTTAAGCCTTCCCCATTGATTTAAATCAGTGCCCACTCGCAGTCAGTGTCTGTGATTTCTTTGTGTCTTTCCTCAAGTAACATGGAAGTTATTTCCTGGTGTCGTATCGTCTTGCCCCTGTTTTTTGTCACTGTTTTCCGTACTTTCCTCTCCTCGCCGATTCTGGGGAGAATCTCTTTTTCTCATATCAGTCCACATAATTTTCAACACTCTTCCATAGCGCCACATCTCAAACGCTTCGATTCTCTTCTTTTCCGGTTTCCCCACAGTCCATGAATTGTCCACATAGAGCTGTACACCAAGGTACATACACAGACATTTGTTCCTTAAATTAAGACCGGTGTTTGATTCTAAAGACTTGGTTTGGCCATGAATGCGTTTTTTGTGTGTACTAGTCTACTTTTATGACATCTTGGTCTGTCATGTATAATACTGCTTCGAGAGTAGCAGAATTCTTCATCTTCTTCTACTTCATGACACCCAGTTTTGATGTTAAGTTTATCGCTAGTCTCATTTCTGCTGTTCCTCGTTACCTTCGTATTTCTATGGTTTACCGTCAATCTGTATTCTATTCTCATTACACTGTTCGTTCCATTCATGGACCCTGCAATTCTTCCTTACTTTCACTGAGAACTGTGATATCATTCAAGAATCGTATTATTGATATCCTTTCACGCTGAATTTTAATCCCATTCCTGCCGCTGTTCTTCATTCCTGTCATTGTTTTTCAGTGTACAGGATGAATATTAGGGCGAATCACAACTGTCCCTAGTATTTTATGCTTTGTACCTTTTTTAATTTTTTTCCTCTTGGTTCTTGTTCGTTTTCTACATTACTCGTTTCCCCAACAGCTTATACTTCTTTTTCTGCGATTTTTCCAACAACATCTTAGACCAGCTGAGTTTGCCGATCGGTTTTTCTGAGTCCAAAAACCCTATGAAGCTGTAATTACAGTCCACAGATGAAAAATAATTGTTTGGTTGGAATGAATGTTGTTCTTCCCAAACAGTAAATAATTAACGTCAGGTTTATTGGTGTGATAAGTGAGACGAAATAGAGTCTATAAGAAATAGCAAGTGATAAGACCTTTTAAACCAACAGAAGTTTAATACATCAACTATAGACAACAGCGCTTTAACCAAACTTAGTAAAGCCGAACGTGGCTGCCCATCAAGCAGAAAAGTTCTTCGACACGAGTGTCAGGAAGTTCCCTACACCGAACGGTAATATATCGACTTTATTAACTGAGTGTACTCTCACGACAAAAATGAGACAAATCCTAGAAATGAGAGACACATGGCTTTCGAGAATAATGCACGACACGATTAGAGTTGCACCTGATTCGCCCTATAAAAGGAACGATTCGAACATGTTCGAAATGCCTCCCGTACTTCGCGTTGTATAGACTGACGCAGCGTAAACTTACAAAAATATCGCTGAACACACTTAAGCTCCTTTGTCGTCGCCTCTGACTAGGTATTGCATTCGAAATGAAAACGATGCTCTCTCGCGAAAGATCACTGTACTGTATCGCGGACAGACACTAGGAGACACAGTAGCACGAGGAATGCTAAACTTCTGTCTCAAGAAACTATTACCAGTCGACAGGCGTCCCAGGGAAACATTGTCCAAATTAAGTGGACGATAATAATATCCGTTCAGATATTTGCAATGAATGCCTTTACCACACGTAAGTGAAATAGAGTCAAACAGATTTTCTTCAGCTACAGACAAACTGGCAGTAATTAAATAGTTACCCGACGATTGCAGTCTCATCGAAATAAAGAATAGCCTAGAACCAGGGCATAGCCAATTAAATTTTGAAATGAGACGAGAATCGGCAAGCTCGGCTAACTAGCCGTACAGTATGAAAGAAGGGTCACTTAAGATGATTCAGTGAAGTGCAAATATATCAGTTAAGGTATAACACTCCTGATGTCAACGAACCAGAAAGACGTGACACATGATCTACACGTTTCACCTCTTGTCGCATGAGTTCAAAATGTACGTGCTGTGCGCATGTAACCACCACCTCGCTGCTACAATATTTTTATCTCATTTGCTACTGGTCTTCATCTACGTGTTATCTCGTTTTAATCGGTTCTTTCGTGATAAGCAAGTGGTCCTGAAGTGATGGAAATCTGATTTGTGAAGTTCATTAGTAGCTCAGCCCACAGATTTGTATGACAATACTGACCGATGTGGTGTTCTGCATTCGTGTCTGGAAGGAAATCGTTTTAATTCCTCGTCCGACTTCCTCATTTTATGTTTCAGCGGTTTTGCTAAATCACTTCAGTTGAATGTCGGTATAATTGTAACAATACTTCATCCAATTACTTTTTACATCAATGCTAATGTCTAATTGCTAATGACCTGGTTTTCAACGAGACGCCGCAGTCTAGCCTCATTTATTTCAGAAGATATAGCATACAATTCTGCGAAAAGCCTTGAGAAAAATGAGCAATCTCCTTGTGATACCTGCCTAGACGTGCTCTGGTTCTAATGGAAATTTCATTTCTGTCGATAGCAATGCGATCATCTTTTACTTAATGTCTCTGTTAACGTTATAGATTCTCATAATCTCTCTAGGTCCGTTGCCTCGTTGCTTCTGAAGTATGCTGGTATCTCTTTTGATGTTTGTTTGACTCCCTTGTGCCGGCCGCTGTGGCCGAGCGGTTCTAGGCGCTTCATTCCGAAACCGCGCTGCTGCTACGGTCGCAAGTTCGAATCCTGCCTCGGGCATGGATGTGTGTGATGTCTTTAGGTTAGTTAGGTTTAAGCAGTTCTAGGAAAATGAGCAATCTCCTTGTGATGGCTGCCTAGACGTGCTCTGGTTCTAATGGAAATTTCATTTCTGTCGATAGCAATGCGATCATCTTTTACTTAATGTCTCTGTTAAAGTTATAGATTCTCATAATCTCTTTAGGCGAATGGTTAGCAACGTCTAGTCTGTGCTATTCATAGCAACAGACCAGACCACTCCGTTAGCTGTAAGCTGGCAACTCAAGGCCGTTAGAAGTCGGTTCCAGTATCGAGCAGCCGTGCCGATAGTTCATGAGAGCAGCTGTTCCAGCCAGGAGACCTGTTCCTGTCCTCCAAATAGGGTGAAGCACCGAGGTTTGTGATTACATTCCGAATTCTGAAACGTATTTATTAACTGAGTACTTAATTCTATAGAGACAGCTTCCGATAGTTACAAAACGACTAAAGAGAGAGAGAGAGAGAGAGAGAGAGAGAGAGAGAGAGAGAGAGAGAGATAGCGTTCGCCTTAGTCGATTCGGGGCAGCCACGGAAAGGTCTAAATGTGAATGGCTGGGTGGATGTCTGAAACCCTCTTCTCCCGAATACTCGTGCAGAGGATTCAATACTACACCATCTCACTTGGTAAACCCATTTCAATTAGCTAGACTTTTTTTTCTTTTTTTACGGGTCGATAATGTTGGTTCGCACTGTAACAGAAACTATAGAAAATCTAGTTCAGCTGCATCAGGTTCAAAAATGGCTCTGAGCACTATGGGACTCAACTGCTGAGGTCATTAGTCCCCTAGAACTTAGAACTAGTTAAACCTAACTAACCTAAGGACATCACAAACATCCATGCCCGAGGCAGGATTCGAACCTGCGACCGTAGCGGTCTTGCGGTTCCAGACTGCAGCGCCTTTAACCGCACGGCCACTTCGGCCGGCGCTGCATCAGGACCTGCCTAGGAGATAAGTGTTCGACACCTACGAATGCATTGTTAGCAGGGGCTGCAGAAAACCCTAACATTTTACAATGAACATTAATGACAAACATGTTCTTCGCAATTGTCCACCCAATAACACAGAAAGTCAAAAGATTGTCTTATGGAGAAATGAATGGACAGATAATAAACAATGCACAAATAACAGAACTATATATGTGCATCAGACATGTAAAGGACATTTTATCTGATCTCTGAAGATCGCGGACGTATCCTAATTCCGATTACCGACATAACTTTAGCATCCGATGTTTTCTACTTTCCAACAAAAACATTCGTTGCAGCAGTGTAATCAGCAAAAACTGTCATTGCTGATAATTTTCCGGTGTATTTCGCGGTGTATATTGACGACAACGGAACCACGGAGAATGGAAGAATGAGTTTGGCGATCCTGTCTCCAAGCAGAGGCTGTAAGGATTGTAAGGAAATGATTTCCCATCCCAAATAAGACTTCTACACTGCGAAACAGAATTAAATGATCACTTTTTTCGAAACCCCATATTTCTCAGCCACTGCGACACTTAAGTTTGAAATTTGGCTCAAAGGTCGCAGTACCTTTCTCTGTAAACGTGCGAAAGCGTAGCGCACTGCGACTTTAACCTCAGGCTCGACGACACTTGAAATATCAAGATGTCGGCGTATACGAAATTTTTTTCATGTATGCCACTATTCGGAAGTTCATGCGCCTTGTCAGCTGGGTTAATGATGTCACATTGGCACCAAATTTCACCTCAACGTGGACGTAACACACGATGCAAAGGTCGCCACACCTCCTCTTAGCCATATTTCACTCCTTCGTTTGACACTTCTGCGACGAAAGCTAGAACGAGGACGCCCAGCGATAAAATCAAGCGGTTTTCTTATGGGTGGCCGAAGAAAACATTCCAGACGCACCGCCGCTCAGAATTGGCGTGAAGAGGTCGCAGGGGGTGGTATAAATGGCATCAGTGAAACAACCTCTTTTTAGGGGCTTTGATTCCTGCACATTTTTCCATCGAAAACGACAGTTAGCAGTGCGATGAGCACAAGGAGACGTTCTTCACAAAATTGGACACTGCTGACACTCTCAGGCGTGTCTTCTCTAAGGCCATTCTGAATCTCCATCCTCATCTAACATGATCGCTCTCGTTTGAATAGCAGCGCGACCACAACCTTCGCTCTCGTGTACAGGCTGGAATACTAGAGACCGTTCGAAATTTTTCGACGAAATTTGAACGTGATACGAAGCCGAAAAGGTTGCTTATGCTTTTCCAGAGCTTCTACTTCGTGTCGTCCTGTGGCGTAATGATGGGGGGAAGCGACATTGACACATGCACGAATAAGATGGCAAAGAATGAGATTTTCACTCTGCAGCGGAGTGTGCGCTGATACGAAACTTCCTGGCAGATTAAAACTGTGTGCCGGACCGAGACTCGAACTTGAGACCTTTGCCGTTCACGGACAAGTGCTCTACAATCTGAGCTACCGAAGCACGACTGACGGCCCCGTCCTTACAGCTTTACTTCCGCCAGTACCTCGTCTCCTACTTTCCAAACTTCTGCAAGGTTCGCAGGAGAGCTTCTGTGGAGTTTGGAAAACAGGAGACGAGGTACTGGTGGAAGTGACGCTGTGAGGACGGGGCGTGAGTCGTGTTTGGGAAGCTCAGATGGTAGAGCACTCGCCCGCGAAAGGCAAAGGTCCCGAGTTCGAGTCTGGGTCCGGCACACAGTTTTAATGTGCCAGGAATTTTCAAGATGGCGAAGGTTCCGTCTAAGACCTCCCTAGTCCACCGAAACCGTTGGTGGTACCCGCCCACCTTTATTGAGAAATTTAAGAATGCGCGTGCACTGATAGACCTCCTGACGAGAGTCCCAAGCGTCTGCAGGCAGGCTTCGCTGCTGCTCTTTTGCCGCCAGACTGCTGCTCTTGCGTCTGATAGCAGGGCATCCGGAATCGAAGAGTTCGGAAGGCACTGTAAAAATCAGCGGAAGAGTTACGAAGTGCTAGCAGAAGTGCGGTAACACAATGACTGCACACAGGATGTTAATAAGAACGGGGGACGATGGTGGAGCAGCTCCTTAAAGCCACACATTTCTGTAGCTGTACCAATGATAAATGGAAATGTGTTACTTGGTTCCCTCTAGCAGACCGATAGAAGGGTTTGGGTTTGGCAAATGCTTGGCGAACGTTACCTGACATCGTATGTAGTGCGAATAAAGAAATACAGAGGAGGTAGTGTTACGCTATGAGGATGTCTTTCGTGTGTAGGCTGTAGAACCCCGATTACACAAGAAAGAAAAGCTCAATGCAGAAGAACAAATCTTACAGCATTGTTTACTGCATACAGTAGAGGAACAGTTCCGGGACACCCATGCAGCTATATGTACACTATCCGATAATAAGTATCCGGATACCTGTTAGTGGACACAAATATTTTGTGTGCTCTCCATTCGCCGTTATGAGAGCTCGAACTCTACTGGTGCACTTTCCCTGAGGTGTCTGAATGTTCTTGAAGGAATGGCAGCCCGTTCTTCCTCAAACGCCCAACGCAAAGAATGTAATGTTGGACGATGAATGCCGCGTTCTAATTCATACCAGAGGACTACCACTGGGTTGAAGTCGGGATCCTGGATAGGAAAGTCCACTTCGGGAACGTTATTAGCCACAAACCGATGCCTGAGAGACGCTACATTATTACAGATATTGGTCATTCTTTTCACTGCTGTATGTCCTGTTATGTTTCTGGAGACTGGAGACCAGACAATCCAGGGGGAACAGCGCAATAAAAATGAAGACTTACGATGGTCTCCAGCAATAGGGAACTTTTCTTCAGGAGACTGTCTTTCTCTCAACACTTCTTGTGGTGTCAGAACCGACATTGCGATACGTTGAATCAGACAGGAAACACTACATCTCTTGAAAGTAATCAAAAAAATGGCTCAAATGGCTCTGAGCACTATGGGACTTAACATCTGTGGTCATCAGTCCCCTAGAACTTAGAACTACTTAAACCTAGCTAACCTAAGGACATCACACACATCCATGCCCGAGGCAGGATTCGAACCTGCGACCGTAGCAGTCGCGCGGTTCCGGACTGAGCGCCTAGAACCGTTGAAAGTAATCCTGCTTGCTCAAAACAACGACAGCATTACCCTTGTCTGCAGGTAAAATAACAATATCCGGGTAACTCTTAGTGAATGTAAAGCAGCCCTCTCAGCTGCTGTGATATTACTCTTGAGTGGACGTACCCCGGTCAACACACCACATTGCGAGTAACACTGGTGCTCTGACACATTGTGTAGCAAAACATCTTGCTACTCTGTTGAGTCCTATAGTAGGTTGGTGCAGCATCACGCGGTTTACGTCGATTAGAGGGAATGCGTTTGAATGACTGATATTCTAGCGAGTTTTGGTGTGGTCTGTCTCTTCACTCGTATTCCTCTGTCTGATTCGATACGTTTTGAGATTAGGCTTGGTGTTGAATTAACAAACTTATTTCGATATGTGTTGCTTCCCACTAACTTTTTATTCGATGACCAGTTCTACGAGCAGACAGAGTTGCGATGGGAAACTCGTTGTCGCCTATTATTGCCAATTTGTTTATGGAAGACTTCTAGGAACGTTCCTTGGAGTCGTCGGCTTTGAAAACTGCGCGTTTTTTGATGTGGATGATACTTTTGTTGTTTGGCCTCACGACAGTGAGAATTTGAACGGCTTTTTAGAACACGTGAATTCAATTCACCAGAATATTTGTTTCAAAATGGGGGTGGAAAGGGATGGCTGTTCTCTCTTCCTTGATCTATTGGTCAGGAGGAACTGGATGGTACGTTGGGTCATCTATTAATAGGCAGCATACTCAGTCCTACTAGTATCTGCATGCTGATAGCTGTCACAATCCGGTTCAACGGGAAGGGGTACTTCGTACCTTGGTTCACGGTACCCATGTCATCTCAGACCCTGGCAGTTCGTCAACTGAGTTAGTCATCTCGACATCACCTTGCGTCAGAAAGGTTACAGGGAAAGACAGATTAGACGTGCGATGGCTTTCGGCCAATTGTGTCATGGTGAGCGACGATAAGATTGAGGCGGTACCAAATTCTTCGGCCTTTTTCCTTACGCCGGGAGTATTTTGAACAGGACCGGTCGAATTTGCGGAAATATGATGTGAAATGTGTTTTAGACCATCATCTAGGATAAGGGTCTTTATAGGTTCCGTAAAGGATGACCTTGGTTTTGCGTAAGGCGGATGTCAGCCGCATTAGTTGCAGTTGTGGCATGTCATATATTGGTCAGACTATCAGTACTGCGGAGAACCGGTGTACTGGGCATAAGCGTCACACGCGCTAACAATAGCCCAGCAAATCTTCCATTGCAGAACATTGCCTTGGCAGCGGTTATCCTGTAGAATATAACATCACGGAGATTTTGTCATGCAGTTCCAGCTATTGGGATAGTTATTACGGAAGCAGCTGAAATTAAATTAATAGGTAACCTTACACATGGAGATGTTGGAAATTCTAGGTTGAATCCACTCTCTCCCTTGTCAAAAAACGTCGGGGTGGAGATTATAATCTCACTATCGGTTAACTTCTGACGTCGGTCATCTTTGGTTCGTGATGGCGCTAGTGTTTACAGTGTGTGTGTGTGTGTGTGTGTGTGTGTGTTAGCTTTCCAGAGTTTCTCTGCAAGCCGAGGTTTTAAATTCCCTTGCACCGCGGTTACTTGCTGCAGTTATGCCTTGAAAAGAACAGTGTGCTCCTGTCGAAACTTCAGCGGTTACCGACGACGTCACTCAATTGCATTCCCATAAGTTATTTGTTTTTAATGTTCATTTCCATTCCAATTACCAAAATATCGCTTTGGTGTCCGCTTTCCACACCATTAAGCGACATGACATTCACATCTGTCGGAAGTAAGAAGAGCTACTGAAATTTTCAGATGGTTCGTCATAAAACTGGTTTGTCACCACAGAGTCCGCTAAAACGTCCATCTATCATGCTAATACGCACAATTCGACCACAGCTCTGATTTAGCAAGGTAATCAAAAAATAAATAGCTGCATCATTTAAAAGTACGTGGCAATCAGGAGGTGAACTATGTTACGACAGTGTGTTTCAACTGTTGGGTAATGGCACGACGAGGAATTCAATCACGTAATGAAGTATTTTAAGGACACACGACCAGGTACGTATCAAAGCTAATTTCATTTCAACGGGCACAATTTCAACAGCACCATGCGCACACACATCAGCAATAAATTGTTAGACAATAGCCCAAATGTCTGTCACAGCAATACTAATTTTGATAAATCATTCTGTTCCATAGGCATAAATTCCAGCGTCGGAGCCTCGTAAGTGTCAATCAACATCCAGCTACTGTTAACAAGCATTCCCAACAGCACGCGTTGAACGAGATGTGTACATGAAAAGAAGTCAGAGTAAACAACTCATCCACATTCTCAATTTATAGGGTAAAAATTTCTGTTTGTCATATTAGATAAGCGCTATATTCAGCTTCGTCGTTTAATCTTACTAACGCTGGGGGTTAAAATATTGTAAGAAATGCAATTGGAAAAATAACATTGATTTTCACACAGCGTACAACACAAGAGAGCCCGATCTATTTTTTTCACTAATTTAGCCTCATTTCGACTTAAAAGAGTTTATTTAAGCACAGAATGTAAAATGAAATTTCTTAAAGTATGTTAATTAATCAGCGACCAATTGGTACACCACCCCCTAAAATCATCCGATGTTTTGGCGGCTGGATGGATATGATGTTGTCTTCTAGAAATCTTTAATACTTCCAGAGTAATGAAAGTATGAAAACCAGATTGTTCCAGTTGCATTGAATACGATAGCCGGCCGAAGTGGCCGTGCGGTTAAAGGCGCTGCAGTCTGGAACCGCAAGACCGCTACGGTCGCAGGTTCGAATCCTGCCTCGGGCATGGATGTTTGTGATGTCCTTAGGTTAGTTAGGTTTAAGTAGTTCTAAGTTCTAGGGGACTAATGACCTCAGCAGTTGAGTCCCATAGTGCTCAGAGCCATTTGAACCATTGAATACGATAGAAACCACGACACCTCTTGTTTTTTTAGGGTCGCACCTCTCGCTTGTGTCACGGCGTGCTAATCGCATTTGGAAAGCGTGTTCCGCTCCCGCTAAACCATGGTACGTGGATGGCCTACCGGAGAAATGACAAACGTTTTCCACACACGCGTGGAAAGTAGTCCAACAAAGTGAAAATTAGTTTAGCATAAAAGAACACTGCCACTGTTCTCCTTTGTCTCAAGCAACCGACTGCCGATTTGCATCTTGGTGCGATCGAATTTTTGACGAAAGTTACAACCAAATGCTCAGAGGCTTTACGCTGTTCTGAAAAACTCCAGGAAAATGTTGAGGTCCTGTAGTTTTCATGTTCGTCAGTTGTCCGCTCGCTTCAGTACCCGCTGGTGCAATTTGAGCAAAAATACCGAGCAAGGTTACACGGAATTTGGACCACTGGACTCGTTTTTGGAGAGAGCATGATTTAAATACCTGTCCCGTCATTCCGAGTGACATCCTCCGTGAGTTATTTGAAACATTTCTGTCAAATACTCGAATAATAACGTCAATAATGTTAAAACTGTTTCCTTCCTGACCAATGTATGGATCGTGTTCCGCTAGGAAGACTTCACTAGAACATTAAACTGCAACTCTTCTTCCTGGCAGTTACCGTCCAGCTGTGTAGTGCATATGATTGTATTTGAAGTGATGCAGTATATTTTTGATTCAGACAATCGGTGCAGCTCTCGCAGTAGTCGGTGTAATTCATGACAAGCCTACAAAGAAGGAAAGATTTTCCCATTAAATCAGTCGAAAATGTCAAACTTATTCAAAATTCCCCAAAGTCGACAATTAGCTTTTCTCGCGCATTAATATTTTAAATTACCTGGGGTCCACCGTATCGGAACAATAGGGTGCTGTGGACAAAAAGCGCTACTCTCTTTAGCAGTTTCATAATTATAGTATTCAGAAACTGATGGTTAGACGATCTATTTAAGAATTGTTTCAGGTCTCTGAAGATGGCAACCAATAAATTGCAGGCATATGTTTCCCAGAAAGTCGTATTTAGTTCAGTTTGGCAGCAATCAAAATTGGGTTCTCACTGTTCAGATACTGAAGAAAAAATCGGCACACTAAAAGTACTCATTGCTACTGAAGACTATATTTGCAAGGTAGGTAGCACCATAAGTGTTTCGATGAAGAAACCATTGCACAAATTCCGTACGAGTTGTGAAACCGAGTAGTCCTAGTGTGTGTGTGTGTGTGTGTGTGTGTGTGTGTGTGTGTGTGTGTGAGTGATTTCTGAAGTGCCGGATTTGGAAGTTGTACTCTCGAAATACTTTCCAAATGACTGCATGAGCTTTGCCCACAGCACTTGTCACAGCACGCTTGTTTAAGATGTTTTAGTAATCTCATCGCATTCTCAAAATCTACTGTTCATCATCACATCACACATTCCAGCACCAATACATCCAGAACGAAGACTTCCTGTTTCTCGGCTTATAAAGTGCGAAAGTTGTATTGATGTGAGAAACCGAGTCTCGCACATAGGAGTAACTTTTTTGACATGGCTCTTCGCCTAATCATAACACAAGTGAATAAGGTCTTTTCGTGTAAACAGCAATAAGTAAGGGACAGTGAAGGATTAGAATAATAATGACGGGTTGGTTTTAATGTGTTTTGTGCCATGAGTGACAAGCTATACTTCGGTACATAACTCATAAAAGACGGTTAAAATGAAAGGAGCATTTAAAATAATTCTCTTCATGGGATCCATTGTTCCTCAAAGTTAGTATTTGGGGTCCCGAAACACGCCGTTCCTAGAATCTACACGACTTTCCCACAGACCGCACCTCGTGGTCTATGGATCACGGAATCCCAGATTCGATTCCCGGTCGGGTCGGGAATTTTCTCCGTCCGGACAAACGAAAATGGAGAGGCTGGACAGTGTTAAGATTGGGGATTTACACGGGCGCTGATAACCACGCCGCTAGGCACCCCCACAAACCAAAATCATCATCATGACTTTACCACTAGAGTAACTTGCCGTGACAAAGAGGTCAGCATGGTGGTGGGCATGCAAGACATGGAAACTGGTTCGTATACACCAAACACAGGGCACAGATACTTCGAAATGCAGCGTACAGTTCAACACGGTTGTGGTAGCGCTGAGTGTGAGGAATATTTCTGAGAGACAGAATGGGACTCATTGTAAGCTTGTTATCGCTCCTTGTAGGCATACCGCATGCCGCTTGAAAACTATACGTTTAGGAAGACAATGAACTGTTCATTAGAGACGCACAGTCCCCAGCGTTACCGAAATCCCTCAGAATGGTTCAACGAGCGTAGCGTAGTGACGAGTGTACTCGCCTGGTGACTACTGTTACATATTCTGATCCATAGTGCTCATATAAATGATACAGTCAAAACAGAAGAGTGATTTCAAAATCATGTTGCGACCAAATTGCTTGGTTTCGTGTGGTTATTAATGACCATGGACTAGCGATGCTGATGTTTTCTGGTGCCTTGTGGACTATGTAATACGACGAATCAGCGGTACCGCTGTCCTAAAAACGAAGACATCGAACTCATTTGCTCGTCAGTGTAATTAATCAGACACGGTTTGTTTACAATGCATCTCCTTTTTCTTAAAACGTACGATCTTCAGAGATTTATGTTGTAACTGCGAAGAGAAAATTGATAGCTAACAGCAGATGCAAAGGAGAAAAGTGCTGCAGGAAAGAAATGGCACATACAGTATTCAGATGAAGTTTCTCTTCGTTTCCAAGTACTTTCAACGAGGCCGTTGTGTATTACCTTGATCTGTAGGAGGCATCTGGTTGCACAACGGCGTAGTTTAAGTGGCCGCGGTCCGTCGGAAATTGAAAAGTAGGAAGCCACCAAATTAGAGGCTTCGAAAGTTCATGGGCATAAGCCAACAGGCCACTAGAAGCGGAGAAAATTTTCTCAGGGGAGTTTCCATTTTAGTCTATTTCTAGCACCCGTTTGGTTTCCTCGTTTGTTACGCGTGGCAAATACCTGCCTCAGAAGAACTCCTCCTTCTTCTTCTTAACTTCAAGGTTTAGCCAATATGTCTGTTCCGTCTTCAGCTTTTTAAGACTATCTTTTCCTCGGTTTTCCAACACCTCATTTTCCCAAGGTTTTTCACTTATTTACAATTACTGGCATTCAGTCTTCTACCAGACGTTTAAGACATTGCCTCCATTTCTCCGTAAGAGTTAAATGTTTCTAATTCTCATGTATTCTCATTTCTCCTAATATCCCTCCACGAGCAATCTTAAAAATCTCATTTGAACCGATTGCGTGCTGCTGCTTTTTATTTTCTTTTTTTTCCCATGGGTCATTATCACAGAGCAACACAGACACAGACATTCTCGTGTACAATTTCAATTTTTTATGTTTTTCCTCATCGTGTTCTTTAAGGTTTTATTCAGAGTTCGACATTTGTGCTGAAAGCTATTAATTCCATTTTGTACATGATTATCGCCATTTAAGTTGATATCTACATCTAAATGTCTCCTCCGTAATTCCTCTTTAGATGCCTAGTAGAGGAATCATCGTCCTGCTTTCCGACTATTTCTCTACCGTCCTAGCCGGTCGGAGTGGCCGAGCGGTTCTAGGCGCTACAGTCTGGAGCTGTGAGACCGCTACGGTCGCAGGTTCAAATCTTGCCTCGGGCATGGATGTGTGTGATGTCCATAGGTTAGTTAGGTTTAAGTAGTTCTAAGTTCTGGGGGGCTGATGAACTCAGCAGTTAAGTCCCATAGTGCTCAGAGCCATTTGAACGATTTTCTACCGTCCCATGCTCGAATATCGCGCGGGAAAAATGCACACTTAAATCTCTCTGAGCAATTTTTAATTTCTCTTATTTTATTACGATGATCATTTCTCCCTATGTGGATAGGCGTCAACAAAATATTTTTGCTTTCAGAGGGGAAAATTGGTGATTGAAGATTCGTCAAAAGATCTCGCCGCAACGAAAGACTGCTTTGTTGTAATGATTGACATCCCAATGCGGGTATGATATCCGTGACACTATCTTGCGTATTTAACAATAATAGAAAACGAGATGCCCTTCTTTCAACTGTTTCGATGTTCTCATTCAGTCCTATCTGGTACGGATCCCATATCGCGCAGCAGTATTCCAGAAGAGGACTGACACGAGTAGCGTAGCAGTCTCTTTAGTAAGCCTGTTGCATCTTCTAAAAAGTTCTGCCGATAAAACGCTGTCTTTGGTTCACCTTCCCCTAACATTTCCTACGCGGTCGTTCTTAATTAAGTTGTTCGTAGCTGTAATATCTAGGTACTTGGCATTTAGCCGAATATCATATTCTAAATACCTTAAACAGGAGACTGGTCCCATGCCTTGTAGTCAATGATAATTTGTGATCAAACTATGTGTTTTCCATAGCGAGTCCTAATTTTAGTTAAAGCGGTGGATATTTTTAGATTGTAGTATTTTCTTTCTAGTTCATATAATCTACGCACGAACGTTGGAAGCTTGATTCCTTATTCTGTATTTAGACTACACCTGCATCCTCCATAACCTTTAGGCGACAGCTTCTTTTCAGTTGTATACCTTCATGTACCTTATTCTTCCATTTCCTTATGAGATCCTCAGTACAGATGTTAAAAAGCGTAGGTTTCAAGCTACATCCGTACCTAAGATCTTGATTTATTATTGTCTCATCTGTTTCCGAACTGCCTGTGTCTGTGATTATTCTGAAACTTTCATATAAGTTTTTGATTGTATAAGACGTATGGGACACCTATTTTCTTCCCTCATAGCCCCCCAGTCTGTTTTTAATGACGAGTCAAAAGCTATCTCGAAGTCAGTAAAAGTGTGATTCTCGATTAAATTCGCGTTGTTTCTATAAACTTCTTGTCAATTATTTTCCTTCGGAGAGCGAACTCGCCTAAATCCATTTCATTCTTCTACCAGCAATACATCTGTTATTGCTTTAAGGCGATCATTTAATGTTTTTGAATACATTTTATAAACTGCATTTAAAAGACTTCTCAATCCTCTGTGGTCTTCCAATCAGCGCGAACCATACAACTTCGCCAACATTCATTGAATTAGTGTAAAGGCCTTGACTCACACAACATCGCTCCATACTTAATAAGTTCGGTATTTACTCCATCTGGGCCGCACGCTTTACGATTTTTTAGGCTTTTTAGATTATGTAGGCGGCCGTCTAATGTTAGTGAGCCAATAGTATTATTATGTTGGGAGTCATGTATTCCCTACAGTTTATTATACCATATACTGTTTTATCCATTGTTTTTTATTGATTACATTAACTCTAACGTTGTCTCTTCCCGATTGTTTCATGTTTTTCAACATTTTATTGGCAATATTCTGACTTCCTTGTAAGTCGTGGTTAATTTTTGTAATCAATTTATCCCAAGAATCCTTGTATGCTTTTCTTGTTACTTTTTTAGCTTGGTTTAGCTTGTTTTTGTATTGCTTCTCCGTTTCTTGTGTTCTGTTTTGTAGTAGAAGTTCTTACGTTTTCTATTTTTCTTGCATGGCTTCCTCTGTTTCTGAGGTCCATAACCTCAACCCCTGTTTTCTTTTTCTTTTTTTCTTTTGACTGCTTCAAAAGCTGCTTTCTGTATGCAGTAAAATGTTATTCTACTCAGTCTCTATATCATCACCTGTTACAGTGCTTGGTAGACACTGCTGTAAGCTGTGTTAGTAGAGTTCTCTGATACTTTCCCCCTGCAGTGTACAGTTGTTGTATTAATAATACTTCACAGCGACCAACGTCATTCGAACTACAGCAAAAAAAAAAAAAAAAAGAAAAAAGAAAAAAAAAACTTTCTTAAGAAGCATTTAAATTCTAGTGTCTACCGTCATATTACTTTCGTTAATTTGAAACTTGATTCAGATATTACCTAAATGATGTTTTGTTATTGTCAAATGCTATCAAACCATATGGTGTATGGTAAATGAAATTACCTAAATGATGTTTTGTTATTGTCAAATGCTATCAAACCATATGGTGTATGGTAAATGAAATATCTGTTGCTTGACAATGAGGAGGTTATAAACGTAATGGGTATTCAAGAACAAAGCAATAAGGAATTGTCGAAGAAATGAGTTTACCTCGTGAGGATAATTTGGTGCATATTACCTTAAAGTAGATTCTATATTTTTTATGCCGATGCAGTAATTTACGGTTATGAACGTGACGTGTTACACTGTAACCGTTCAGTCGAGGCCTGTAGACTGCCTGCAGCGGTCGAAATCGATTAGGACCACCGCCGTGTAATTTGACCCTTTTCGCCCGACTTACATTATCTTTGTTACTTTGAAACATGATTCAGGAACTGCAAAGGTAGTGTTTTATTTTCGTTGATTTTTCATGCTTTGAATATATAAAGGAGTGTAAATGAAACTACGTTGCAAAGAAAGTCTTGGGGTAAAGTGATTTTGTCCAAATAATCTTCTCGGACAATCGTAGTTCACACAGATGGAGACTTTCAAGTTCCAGTCATAAATCAGACACATGAAATATTGTCCTGGCTGCTACGTATCAGGAACTGCATGTTTATTGATAGCAATAAGTAATGAATTATTAGTCTGATATCCTGTTGAATCAGACAGCATACGACAAATCAAATATCTATTGTACTCTCAGAGACCTATGAACTTAAAAACGTAAAGAGAGCTTAAGGAAAGCTTTATTCTTAGAATTCGGTTTCAGCTGGAATCCAATTTTTAAGCAAAGTTGGATGTTTTGAGAAGGATTTTTGTGAAGTGTAGAACACAGAATACGCACGAGATTGATAATCGTTACTTTGAGTCTCATTTCGATATTTATTTTTACTATTTTGTTTTCACATTCAGTTCAAATACCTACGTTATTTGGATACAAAATTCGTCAAATATGAGCTAAGAACAAGAGAAATTTGTTAACATCGAGTATAGATTTACTTGTCAGGAAGTCGTTTCTGAAAGTATTTGTATGGAGTGTAGCCATGTATGGAAGTGAAACATGGACGATAAATAGTTTGGACAAGAAGAAAATAGAAGCTTTCGAAGTGTGGTGCTACAGAAGAATGCTGAAGATTAGATGGATAGATCACATAACTAATGAGGAGGTATTGAATAGAATTGGGGAGAAGGGGAGTTTGTGGCACAACTTGACTAGAAGAAGGGATCGGTTGGTAGGACATGTTCTGAGCCATCAAGGGATCACCAATTTAGTATTGGACGGCAGCGTGGAGGGTAAAAATCGTAGAGGGAGACCAAGAGATGACTACACTAAGCAGATTCAGAAGGATGTAGGTTGCAGTAGGTACGGGGAGATGAAGAAGCTTGCACAGGATAGAGTAGCATGGAGAGCTGCATCAATCCAGTCTCAGGACTGAAGACCACAACAACAACAACAACAACAACAACAACATGAGCTAATTAACACATCTGCTAGTCATTTTATGGAAAATGTACGTCTCCAATTTCTAATTACATAGTGCACACAAAAGTCCAGTTTTCATTACAAACAAAAACTCTTAATTACAAGTCTTGCATAAAATATTGTTAATCTAGATTGTGTAATTTAAAAAATTACAAATCCTTTCTATCTTTTTGTATTTTAGACATCACGTAAATGCTACTCGGACGTGCCACTCACACAGATAGCGAGCACTCTACCATTTTCTTTTACTGAAAATAACTTTTTCACAAAGACCTATGACATTTCAATCCATAAAGCTCTACAGCTCTTGTTTCACACACATTACATATTCAGTACACAATCATCAATAAATATTAAATCCGACTGTCACATTACAGTTTTTTCCGAATATCCACATCACATTATTTATTTTAATGCAGAACCACATTGGTTAACGAAACATATACAACTTATTTTAGCATATTAAAAGTGGTCACAAACTTCAAAGTCGACTATTTTCGAGAATGTTTGTGAGTTGTATCGAATTGCTTTGGGAGAGGTATACTTTGAGTTCTAAACTCCACTGACCAGGAATATAAAAAATTACAAAGAAAACCTATTTCCCTGTGGTCCCATTATTAGATCGCTTGAACGAATTGGTGCAGAACTTCTCACCGTCTTTCCTTGGTATGTACTGCCCTCCATTACTTCAGAGTCAGTTCCGTTTGGAGTCATATCGGCAAAAATGTGGTCGCACGACGAGGGGATACACGTGGTCGCCGCAGTCGCTCTGTCTGCTCAGTGGGCAGACTGTACGTCTCACTCCGATGTTACTCGTGTAAGAGCTGCGAAGCATGCTGCCCTTTCCATTCGAGCCTCATTTTTCTCATTGTCAACAATATTTTCCATCTTCATCTCAATGTGGTTTCCCACTTTTATACTATTTGGAAGTCCTTTACGGGCTGGACAAACATTTTATTCATCTTTGATAAATTTCTCTTTATAATTCTTATTCCCGTGGAGGAACAGTGAAATGATTGAAAATTCGAAACTGTTAACTAGTGTTGTCCCATTCTGCTTCACATTCTACTGTATTAATTGAAGTGACTCTCAGTCTTTCTTTTAGGTGTTTGTGACCTTTCTCGTTCTCTTGTTCTACAATATTTTCTGTCTCTAACGCCTGATGTAGGTTCGATCTCCGACGCTGACACTGTCAAGCAGACAGATCTTCAGGAAAGGCATCGTTCGTCTGTAGATGGGGGAAGAACTAGCTTTTAGGTGAGCAGGTTAGGTAGTCACCAAAAATATTTCATCAATTAATCTAGTTATCTCTTTGACATCATTCCTATTGAGACTCACTCCGCTTCATTAAATATACTAGCTAAGTACCCGGCGTTGTCCTGGTATGTATTTATTCCAAAATCCACCTTTCCCCTTTGTCCATCTTCTCCTCCTCCTTCTCTGTCAATCTCCTCCTCCCCCTCTCTTTAAATCTCCTCCTGCCCTTCTCCCTGTTCATCCCCCTCTCTTTAAATCTCCTCCTGCCCTTCTCACTGTTCATCTGTTCCGACCGCCTCTCTCTGTCTATCTGCCCCCCTCTTTCTAACGAGATATTCCTCCCCATTTCTCTGTCAATCATCTCTTTCCAATCTCTAACATCGTCTCCTCTTCCACCCTCTAAGTTCTTCTTCCCCTCTCTAACTTCCTCACTCTCCTTAGTTAATCTCCACCTCCCTCTCTCACTGGCCATCTTCTCCTCTTTCTCCCTCTGTCATTCGTCTCTCCCCCTTCTCTCTATCTTCTCCGCCTCTCTGTTGATCTACTCCTCATTTCTCTCTCCGTCTCCCTCAACCTTTTCCCTTTGTCCGTCCATTTCCTCCTCCCCCCACCTCGTCCTTCCCTCTCTGTGACCATCACCTTCTTTCACTATGAACAAGTTGTCATCCCAGTCACAACAGGACGCTGGTGGTTCTTATCCCCACAGGAGTTCTTTCTAGATAGTAAGTAATACGTGTACCAAGTTTAGTTGAAATCGATTGAGGGCTTTAGGAGGAGCTTTTAAGCCGGGACTCTGCCAAAATATGTACACGTCACATAGATTTTAAAAATATTTAACCTATGCTACAGATATTTGCACATATATTTCGAGTGTATACGTAGCGAATTTCGCCTTGCAGTTTCATTTTCACTCAGCTCAATGATTATGACGTCATATATCCTGAACAGTGTGTCGTACAATGATACAATGTTGTAGGTGCATTCAGTGGTCTGTTTGGATACTGTCTGCAAAATTTGTTGCGAATAGATTTAGTAGCCGAGAAGAAACAAATTTAACGACATTAATGATGAGTAATCTTTCCAGTAGCTCAGTCTATATGAAGTCATATCTCCTGAAGTATGTGTGGCACAGTGATATAATTTTGCTGGTTCAACAGTGTGTTGTGAATAACTTCAGTAGTAAAGAAGTAACGGAATAAAACCTAATGCCTGATGCGTGAAATCATGTGTAAAGTAACTAAGTGCTGTCATTCTCAAATAACGGCTGAATAAAGTCTGGGTATTTGCGCGTGGCGAGCTACACCTGTTTATCACCCCCATCCCCACCTCTTTGATAAGGAAGTGGTTCTTACCTCCACAGCGATACTTCCGAGGCGATAAATGGTACGTGTACCAAGTTTGGTTGAAATCGGTCCAGCGGTTGAGGAAGAGATGCAATACGTACTTACATTCATACAAGTATATACGTACATCCATTTTTATAATATGCATGGATATAATAACAAGTGTCGACGGCTGCTAACGTAGCACTCCGATGCATAAAAGTACAAGGTCAGCAGTGAGATTATTTATGAAGAAGAATAGATATGGAGATATGTGGATGATTGTGACTTTCTAAGAATATGTGCGGTGGATGTCAAGACACTACTCACTAAGTATGGACTGAAAAAGGCACCTTCACTCTAGCTCAGTGGCAGGGTGGCAGGATGGAAAGTCGTTTCGCTACTTGTGATACACGACAATCTTCCATCGTGGACAAGTTATTTGCCGTAGCACATGATAGACAGCTAACAGTGATCTCCATGCCGCTGCTTATTCTAAATACCTGCGCCGGGGGAACCCGTTTTCCTCGAGAATCAGCTGTCGACGGGTCCTCATCGGGGAGCACATACGACGTGTTTGGGAATACTCGGCAGAGCTCTCGTCCCTGTAAACGAGCCCCCGTGTTTGCCTCGCACTGAGCCCGCGCTTTCTCCTGTCTTTCCGTCCAGCCCTTCTACGACTGAGATACGTGCAGCGTGCGTCACGCCCGGCCGGCCAAGAGACTGACAGCTATCCGCGGCTAAGCAGGTGAGAACAGTGGCCGCCAGTGAGCAGAACCGACCGTCTGCGTTGAACCTTCAGCCTGTCAGAATACACCAAATGGAGAGAGGAAGAGGGTACTATGAAAAGTTCCCTTCCGTCGTGATATCTGTCAAGTTTGTGTTCCCTTCACCCGGAAATAATAAGTACACCTGGGGCTCCGATATTAATATTCTGTACCTCAACAATGAACTCAGACCACGTCGTATTAAAAGTAGTCGGGTACAGTGTCAAGAATGGTTTGACTAGCCTAATAAAAGAACAAGAAAAAATGTTTGTTTCCTAAACAACTCCCCTTACTTCACGATATAGTCTCCTTTGAGGGCTAAATTCCTGGTCCAGCAATCATCCAGCTTTTCTATCACACCGAAAAACTAGGTTCTTTCAAACTCCGCAAAATACTCGTTGAATGCAAATGCATCCGCGTTTGATGACAATTTTCTTCCAGCAAGCCAAAGTTTCGTGTTATAGAACAGGAAAAAGCCACTTGGGGCCAAGTCTGATGAAGAGGGTGGATTACGTACCAATCCAGACGCACTTTCGTTATTGTTATCGCTAATATGTGAGATGGTGCATTCCCAGCAAGCCAAAGTTTCAAGTTAGGAACAGGAAGAAATCACGTGGGGTATAGTCGGTGGAATAGAGTCGATAAGGGACCAATTCAAAGCCCATTTCATCCAATTTCGCAAATGTTATCGCTGCTGTGTGGGATGGTGCATTATCCCGCTGAAAGAGCACTTTTTTGTGCCAACGTTTGTCTATTTTCAATCAACGAAACTTTCAAACTGTCCGGTAATGAAGCATAACAGGGTATGGTTACGGTTTTATCTTTTTCCAAGTAATCTGTGAGGATCATTCGTTGGGAATCTCAGAAAACAGTGGCCCTCACCTTGCCTCCTTGCTTTTCCAGTGCACTTCCTTTAGCCTTTGTTCATGGTTTTGACTGCCTTTTTAGCTCTGGAGTGTAGTGGTGGGTCACGATTTCTCCAACAGTCACTAATCCGCACAAAAAGTCTTTCGGACTGCGATTAAACATCGCCAGACATTGTGTTGAAGTGTTGTGGCAGACGCGCTTTTGGTCGACTCTGTGCAATCGCGCCATCCACCTCGCTCACAGCATCTCCGTGCAGGACACATTATGCACTCGCTCAGTTGAGATCTCTACAGTATCAGCAATCTCACAAATTTTAATTCGGCGGTCTTGCATTACCGTATAATGGATTTTGTCAATAGCTTCGTTTGTGGTGACCTTAATTGGACGGCCGGAGAGCGCTTCGTCTTCGATGCTTGTCCAATCCTTCAAACGATAGTGTTTGATAGCAACACGAAAGTCGGTTTTCTCCCTTTTCAATCGCAGTCGAGACACTGACCAACTCAGACGGCTGTCAACAATAGGCTGTATATTGATGAAATTCCTTATACGATCCTTGGAATAATCAAGCTTACCGGCATATCGTTAACGTCGATATGCAGGAGGATTTTGGAACATATATTGTGTTCGAACATAATGAATTACATCGAAAAAAACTTGACACACAGTCAACATGGGTCGTTCTAGCTCTTTATTCACATGAAGTGTTGAGTGCTATTGATAAGGGATTTCAGGTCGATTCTGTATTTATGGATTTCCGGAAGGCTTTTGACACTGTGCCACACAAGAGATTTGTAGTGAAATTGCGTAGTTACGGAATATCGTATCAGTTATGAGACTGGATTTGTGAATTTCTGTTAGAGAGGTCACAGTTCGTTGTAATTAATGGAAAGTCATCGAATGAAACAGAAGTGATTTCTGGCGTTCCCAATGGTAGTGTTATAGGCCCTTTGCTTTTCCTGATCTATACAAACGATTTGGGAGACAGTCTGAGCAGCCGTCTTCAGTTGTTTGCAGATGACGCTGTTGTTTATCGACTAATAAAGTCATCAGAAGATCAAAACAAAAATGATTCAAATGGCTCTGAGCACTATGGGACTTAACTTCTGAGGTCATCAGTCCCCTAGAACTTAGAACTACTTAAACCTAACTAATCTAAGGACATAACACACATCAATGCCCGAGGCAAGATTAGAACCTGCGACCGTAGCGGTCGCGTGGTTCCAAACTGAAGCACCCAGAACTGTTCGGCCACTGCGGGCGGCAAGATTAAAACAAATTGCCAAACAATTCAGAAAAGATATCTGAATGGTGTGACAATTGGCACTTGACCCTAAATAGCAAAAAGTGTGAGGTCATCCACATGAGTGCTAAAAGGATTCCGTTAAACTTCGGCTACACGATAAATCAAATCTAAAGGCCGTAAATTGCAGTGTATCCATGTAGATGTAGATGCACCAATCATGAAGGTTGTGGTGTCACCGCCAGACAGCTCACTTGCTAGGTGGTAGCTTAAATCGGCCGCGGTCCATTTAGTACATGTCGGACCCGCGTGTCGCCACTGTGTGATCGCAGACCGAGCGCCACCACAAGGCAGGTCTCGAGATACGGAATAGCACTCGCCCCAGTTGTACGACGACTTTGCTAGCGACTACACTGACGAAGCCTTTCTCTCATTTGCCGAGAAACAGTTAGAATAGCCTTCAGCTAAGTCCATGGCTACGACCTAGCAAGGCGCCATTAACCGTATCTGAAGATAGTCTTATTTGTATTATCAAGAGCGATGTACCACAAGGATCGAATAAAGTTAAGTATTCGAGGAGCTGCATACTTTTCTTATTAGAATTCAATACTTATCCTGTTCCAGACTTGACGCCAGTCGGCGTGTGTGTACGCGTGCCTTTCGGCTCCCTTCTCAGTGTGGCGTAGCTAGCTTGTTACGCCACAACAGAGGTCCAACAAAAATGTCTCATTCTTTGATGTAAATTTACCAGTTTCATCAAACCATTCCGTTTATAGTCTGCTATGGGCGAAACAGTTTCCAGTAGGTCATAAAGGTGTCATCTCTACTAAAAGAAGCGATATTTTCTAGCTCTCTATCCTAGAAGCCCCTACAGGGTCTCTAATCGAGGCATTAACTAACTCTGTTACACTGATTGTTTTAAAAAGGTTAGTACCACTGCTGGCATGCTCAATATAGCTAACGGTTGATTACGTGGTCGTAAACCACGCCCGATTCGACTCACTCATTTCTATTTATTCTATGCACGCCCTGTTGAACAGGTTTAATAAAGATTGGGAACTGCAACAGGCAATACACAGCTGTAGTTATTTTTATTTTGACGTTCGATTTAGGGCAAAATGTGACCACAATCATGCATGCCATTAACGACGTGTTTAATTGTGCGCCCCAAATTTTGGTTAATTATTGCAATTGTGAAATGCACATTTAAATATCTTTTATAGGTAGTAAATTACTTAGTTACATGATCTACAGATCATTTGAACACTTTTTTTTTCTAAACAGTGAGGAACGAGTCGTTCTACAGGATATGGATACATTAGTGGTGTTAACATAAATGAACATTTTTTGATTCTTACTCAACCTCTCACACAACTACACTTACTAGCTATGCTTCCTTTTTTTACAGGCTATTAGCTTTTAACTAAAAATTCGTCGTCCCCGAAGTTGAAAGAGTTGTGTAGGACAAGCGATTTTAGGTCAGATTTGAAACTTACTTTGCTGCCTGTCAGACTTTTATTTTACTGGGTAAATAATTAAAAATTTTGGTTGCTGCATATTGAACTCCTTTCTCAGCCACTGACAGCTTCAGTACTGGGTACAAAAAGTAACTTTTTACCTTTAGTGTTGTTGGTATGGACATCACTATTCTTTTCAAATTTTGATGAATTGAAACTTCCTGGCAGATTAAAACTGTGTGCCCGACCGAGACTCGAACTCGGGACCTTTGCCTTTCGCGGGCAAGTGCTCTACCAACTGAGCTACCGAAGCACGACTCACGCCCGGTACTCACAGTTTTACTTCTCCCAGTACCTCGTCTCCTACCTTCCAAACTTTACAGAAGCTCTCCTGCGAAACTTGCAGAAATAGCACTCCTGAAAGAAAGAATTCTTTATAATGAACTTCATTTGCAAATATATGTATTGTGACGGTGCAGATAAAATGTCCAGCTCCTTGAAGAGGTACCCTCTCGACGACCGTGGATGAGTACAACATATTATTCTTACTGCTCCCTTTTATGCAATCGGTATTTTCTTTCCAAGTGATGAGTTGCCCCAGAAAATTGCCTTGTAACATATTATTGAGTGGAAATATGCAAAATATGTCAGGACATTCATTCGTTTGTTTCCGTGGCTGGCAGTTATACTAACAGTATAGTAGCTGAACTTAATATTGTTTAAACAGCTCAGTAATGTACTTTTTCTCCAGTAAGTACATCCAAAAATGTGGAGTCATCTACCCTGTTTACTAGCTCCTGTTCACTGCGACATCAATTGTTATGTGATTATTTGCTGTACAGAACAGAATATAGTGTTTTCTCAAAACGTAGCGAGAGTCCATTTTTAGAGAAACACTTCATAATTCTTCGAAAAACATCATTAACAATCTCTTTTTGCTGCTTTCTCTGTCACGGGATCCATTGACACTAGAATCGTCTGCAATAACTGCAATAATTACCAATTCTGTTTGAGGAATAGGAGTGGACCCAAAATTCAAACGTTGTAGGATTCCCTTTGTGGTTTCTCCCCTGCCACTAACAATTTCCCTCCTTCCAATATGGTATGAATTATACTACACAAGTTTTGTATTGTGTTTGTTCTGTGTGATTCACACCAATTGTGTGTAAAGCGATCATTTCCATAAATCTTAAATTTTTCGAAAAGAGTAACATCACGATAAGATTATGGTCGGATTTTGACCGAATCCGACTGTGAAAATAAAAATAAATACAGGGGTGTTTTGCACGATGCAGCTCCTAATCAATTCTATTTGTCGATTTGTCGACTCATTTTAATAGGAAAAACATAAATGACAGTGACCGGTTGGTCTATATTTGAACAGCTTAGGACGCAAAGGCAGATATGACACTGGGTGAGTTCGATGGTGAGCCCTGGTGATAGGTGGCCATGAAGTATACGTAACATGTTTGGGTGCTACCATTATCTCCCGGCCGTCTGTTCCTTCACTAATGACCCCTCAAGAGTTAGGAACCGTAACCATGACTACTCGACAGGAGCCAGATGTGTGCCCACTTGAGAGTGCAGTTGTTAGCTTCCAGAGCTCTGCCGATCACTGGTGTTACAGAGCCAGCGGGCACGTTGGCCTTTAACATTCACGGGAGAAACTCATCCGCCGGTTCGCACGTGAGCGAAGAGTTAACCGACAGGGGGTCACCAGTAATGTATTACTGCGAAGATGGGTTTACCATCCACGTACGGAGCTTCAGGTTCAGATTGTGTGGCGAGCTACTGGAACATCTATACCGTCCACGTAACTTTCACATGTGTACTACTCAACGCAAATTATAAATGCGGCATGAGGTACTTAACTGCCAGTAGTTTCCTTTGTAAATTGTAAACCCGAGGTTCCTTTTTCGTCTTCTACAAGCCTTTTCCATTCGAAGTATTTTTTGTCCTTTGGACTGATAGATCAGTAGGATGAAGCACGTTCTCACAAAAATATCACAAAATCAGTTTTGATGGCGACTGAAAAAATTCTTGATAAAGAATGTGACGAGCGTTATATCTAGAAAGATTTAAGGAAGCCAAACCGGAAATGGAAATCACAATGCGTAGCAATGTGTAGACCAGGTTTAACCTCTATTCCATTAGCTATAATTCCACTTCGCCTCATTTCTTAATTAATAAGAAAGGTAATTACCTATTGAAGGAGGTCAGCTGTCTTCAGTTTCTAGGTAATTTTCACTTCACTTAAGTTTATCCATTGTTGTTTATATATGTTTATATTTTTATAACGTAAGCAGCTATTCCAAGTGTTAACAAGACTAAGAAAAGCACTGAAATGTACAAAGGTCAGTTACACAACGTCAGTGACACGTTCATCCCATTCTTACTATTGTTCCTGGAATCAGATCAGTGAAGCTTCACATGAACGTTCAGGGCTCGAAATGAGCTGCACAATTCACATAAAAAATACAGTCAGCGACAGAATTTGGATGTGAAAGCTGCCACTGCCACTACACAAGACGAGACCCAAATTTTATGTCACACGGATCAAATGCTTCCAGAATAGTCTTGGAGCAGAGTGAGTTTCTTCGAGACAGGAACCGTGAAGGTGAATGTACATTTTTGTACACGGAAAAACAAGACTATATACACAGTAGTTACATATAGTGAAAAATGTGTAATCATTGTTCTACCTCAGTAATTCAACATCATCTTCATTGTATTTACTTCACTATAAGGTCTGTCATTGGCCATTTTCAAGCATTAAATATAGCGTGTATGTCAAGTACATATTATTGTCATATTTGTTGTTATTATGTGTTATCAGTATGATCTCCAACGCTGAATTAATACAATATTTCACAATTATGTTTAATCCATCATAAAAGATGCTTTAGAAAGCCTGTAGCTATGTCAATACTGATTTAAATAATAAAGTGAATGCACCAATTACTTTATCGCCTAAATGATTACAATGTTTCAGCTTGTTTGTCGTCATAATATCGGTGTATCGGCTCTAAGGCCCAGAGCACTGTTCCAATACATGCTTTGTGACGTACGTCGTGTCATGATACTCAGGGAGTGTACTAGTGATCAGTACAACAAAGACGACATAGTGCAGCCCATGTGGAAAGATGGCTACATCAGTTTCACAGCATCTAACGCCTACGGACTTCGGAATCCACAAAGTATGTAAAGCACCTTGTATCTGCCAGCTACATGCGCTGGTTTGTCGTCAAAACTTAAAGCGTACTTCTTCTTCAGAACACCGATCCCGTGGTCTTTACATGTGGTACATCAGAACAGCTGTCACAAGGAAGTGATCGATAATGAATACATCGAAGTATAAAGAGTTAAGCATAATCATAGCTTAGGTCCATGTGACAACTGATAATACTGACGACAGAAAACGTTACCTGCTGAGCGAAACATATCAGTAAGACAGAAGTGCTCGTTAGTGAATCCTAAATCCTTGCTTTAATGCAGATCAATAATTAAATGGTCACTAAGGTCAACTACTATTACGGTCTTATGTGAGATACAGAGTGGTTACAATAAACACAGGTCTATTGAAGTATTTATTTATTCATCATATGTCATACATTATGGGTTTTTGAATCTCAAGAACAGTTGTACACATACAAATATGACTAAACTACTATTTATCAACATTTCAACACAGCTCTCCAGCACAATATAATACAAATGACAACAGCTGTAGACAAACAGCAAGGTATTTTTTTGTAGTTTATCACGCCACTCGACCCTGCTAAGAAATCTTTGAAAGGATCCTTGTAGTCACGTGTAGAACATATTGACGCATGAGCAATTTTCTGTCGTTCCGCAACTTTCACAATATGGTGATGATGATTTAACCCACTTGGAGAACGTGTTTGCATATCTTCCATGGTCCGTTCGTATGTGGTTCAGCGTAGTCCAAATAGCCCGAGTCTGATCAAATCCGTACTGAACGCAGAACAATTTCAGGCATTGTAGAGACAATTTTGTTGCCACAAGCGTTGACATCCATCGATGGCACTGAATTCATTTCCGGTAGGAGTCCTAAAACAAAACTCTACCATCTGGTGAGCAAGATGTATGAGAGAGGCAAATACTAACGCGAATTCTTTACAGACGAATGGAAAAACTGATAGAAGCCGACCTCGGGGAAAATCACTTTGGATTGCATAGAAATGTTGGAACACGTGAGGCAATACTGACCCTACGACTTATCTTAGAAGAAAGATTAAGGAAAGGCAAACCTACGTTTCTGGCATTTGTAGACTTAGAGAAAGCTTTTGACAATGTTGATTTGAATGCTCTCTTTCAAATTCTGAAGGTGGCAGGGGTAAAATATAGGGAGCGAAAGGCTATTTACAATTCGTACAGAAAGCAGATGGCAGATAAGAGTCGAGGGGTATGAAAGGGAAGCAATGGTTAAGAAGGGAGTGAGACAGGGTTGTAGCCTATCCCCGATGTTATTCAATCTGTATATTGAGCAAGCAATAAAGGAAAGAAAGAAAAGTTCGGAGAGGGTATTAAAATACATGGAGAAGAAATAAAAACTTTGAGGTTCGCCGATGACATTGTAATTCTGTCAGAGACAGCAAAGGACTTGGAAGAGCAGTTGAATGGAATGGATAGCGTCTTGAAAGGAGGATATAAGATGAACATCAACAAAAGCAAAACGAGGATAATGGAATGCAGTCGAATTAAGTAGGGTGATGCTGAGGGAAGTAGATTAGGAAATGAAACACTTAAAGTAGTAAAGGAGTTTGGCTATTTGGGGAGCAAAATAACTGATGATGGTCGAAGTAGAGAGGATATAAAATATAGGCATGCAATGGCAAGGAAAGCGTTTCTGAAGAAGAGAAATTTGTTAACATCGAGTATAGATTTAAATGTCAGGAAATCGTTCCTGAAAGTATTTGTATGGAGTGTAGCCATGTATGGAAGTGAAACGTGGACGATAAATAGTTTAGACAAAAAAAGAATAGAAGCTTTCGAAATGTGGTGCTACAGAATAATGCTGAAGATTACACGGGTAGATCACATAACTAATGAGGAGGTATTGAATAGAATTGGGGAGAAGAGGAGCTTGTGGCACAACTTGACTAGAAGAAGGGATCGGTTGGCAGGACATGTTCTGAGACATCGAGGGATCACCAATTAGTATTGGAGGGCAGCGTCGAGGGTAAAAATCGTAGAGGGAGACCAGGAGATGAATACACTAAACAGATTCAGAAGGATGTAGGCTGCAGTAGGTACTGGGAGATGAAGAAGCCTGCACAGGATAGAGTAGCATGGAGAGCTGCATCAAACCAGTCTCAGGACTGAAGACCACAACAACAACAACAGGAGTCCTGGCTGTGATGAGGGTGATACCCAATTTTTTTGGTCCACGTGGTATACGTAGTTCAATATTGAAAGGCCGGAGTTATCAACAATCTTCTTGCGTTCTCGCATCCGTCTGATATCAGGATGTGGCATGTGACTCAAGATAGATGACCAGTATGTGGGAGTAGATAGTATTGACCCACTGATGAAGTGTATAGCTTAGTCGAGTTGCACATTTATCTTTCTCACACACGTAGTATTAGGCCAAACAGACGCATAGTAACTTGCTGTTGAGTGTACGAGAAACAATCCGAGTGCTGATACTCGAAGAGTATCTGCTGACTACCCGTAACTGGTGTAACAGAGTTTGTGGAGAACCTTATTTCTGCTTTTGAGCTTAGCAGACGTTGCCTTCAAACGATCCTTAAAAAAACAAAAAAAAAGGACGGAGATCTTCATGGAACAAGAGCCACTGTTAGCGATGCACAGGTAAATACAATGCAGAGGAAAACAAAGCATGACAAGAGCATGATTCACTCTGTATTTACGAGCAGGGAAAGTACAAACATATGTCGTAACTTCAAATTAGCAACACTCCAACGTTTATGCGTGTGTATTCTAGGAACTAGGTGCGAACAGACTGTAAATGAGTTAGTAAAAGGCGTTTTGCTGTCTTTGCGTTACGTATTCCCTTATGCTCAGCCTAATGAATGGAACCGCTCTATTCTGTAGCAGGCGTCATCACTTGACACTGGCAATTCGAACGACATTTGCTGATGAGGCACTAGTAAAACAAAATTTTCAATTCCCAAAGCTTCAGATCAGGCTCATCTTTTCCTTTTATAGCTGTTCCAGTGGTCTCCTTTTTGCACCTTAGGTAAAGTGGTACAGTTTTGAAAATGGGCGCCGGTGCTATCTTGGAGACAGATGGTGGTCTGTATCCATTCAGAGTATCGAGGGAAATACGCGAAACCTTTGATTAGCAATTGGACGGATGAATAAGTTGACAATAGAGCTAACCTTACCTGAATAAAATTCACATGCACTATGGGTTGTATAATGGTTCCTTCACATTATAGACTATCAGTGTGTGGTGGAGATTATTAATGTAAGAATGTTGTTAGTCCCTCCTCGTATTCCAGTCACTTATAGTATACGGGGAAAACGACTGCCCGTGAACTTCTGTACTTGCTCTGAATTCTCCAATTTCATCCTTATCTTATATGTACGAGTACGTGGGCGCCTCGATCATCTTTGAAGTCTCCTCTCTTAAACCATTCCTCTTTCTTTTTTACCTTACGAGAAATGTTTTTTTCTGAATCGCAAGTCTGTTTTTGAGCATCTATTTCAGCACATGAATGACTTCCTCGGTATGACTACACGAATTGCGGAAGCCTTCTTTCGAAGTTTGTGTCCCACTGGCTTCGAGTTTTGAACAAAATCGCAGGCAGAGAATCAAGAATCAGGAACAAATAGAACAACAGTTTTCTAAGCAGCTTTCTTCATAAATGAATATTATGGATGACTCTACTGGCTAATTCTATACAATGCGCACGTGAAATTTTCTCGATTTTAGTAATCGGCAAGTATTCTGGCATTTCCCAACTACTTTTGCCTACGCCGTCTCTCTCTCTACGTATACAATTCTGTCGTCCATCAACAGCCTCGTAGGACCGTATCTACTGAGCCCTTCACATACAGTCTTAGCAATTGTCCAACTCATTATTTTGTGGTACGCCCGTCGCAGTTTCCGCTTCTGGCGATGTCAGTCCATTCAGAATGTAGCGCCTGCTAGCAAACAAACATTGCGTAACTAGTGCGATATTTCACAAGCACGCATTCTTCCTACTAATTAACCGCTCTGTAGTACAAGCTACTCCAAAAGTAAAGAATTGACAACGAAAGAGAGTTCAACAGACAGCCAGAGTAAGTAGATTCTGAGCACAAGATCGGATTACAAAAGCTTGGGCAATTATTGGCTGCGGCCTGTCCCGACATTTAGAACAATTAGGAAAAAAATAAATTTGGAGTTTTGTATACCAACAATACCGAATATGACTTCGGTTTCTTCACCAGTGCCTTAACTTGGTCGATATTTCCAAAAGTCAATAAACACGGTATTAATCCAGGAGCCATTCTCTCCGACTATTTGAAAATAATAAAACAATAGAACAGACTCTCGAATTACGGTTGATTTTCATACGGCAGTTGTCCAGTCCTTGTGTATGTAATCACAATCGTACATAAGTAAGTCTATGACGTCAGAGACGCTGGACTATACTTTTGTGCGTGTTATAAACATGAAGTATTGTATCTCTTTTCAGCGACATGAGGCCTTCCACTGGTCCAACGATTTTCGATAAAAGGGGACAGTGCAGTTGCGCACTCACTTTAAAATCTAATTTTTATCCTCACCTGTAGGGCTTTTCTGTTATCGAGTGACTTTAATCACTTATGAGCTCTACAGTCACTTATTGCTATATTTGCACGGTTTACGACCGTTCGACACTGAAAACTACTTCATCTGCCACCCTGTTTGTACGCCAATGTCCCAGGATACTTACGAAACATCTCAAGAGCGTGTCATAAATTTGATGTTGATGGACGTTGATGATCTGTCCATGAGAGGGTTGTATTAAGTTCTAAGAATCTTTGTTGCTGTTTCAGAGCAGACAGTTGAATGTTTATTCGATATTTACCCCTAACAGTAGAAACACAACATGAGACCAGAAAACCACTCGCCATTGCCTTTCAATACACTCAAAAAGGTCATACTATATTGGACGAACACAGTGGTTGCACGTACACACTAAGGTCTTAAAAGAAAGGAATAACAGATTCTGAATTGCCTAGCAAAGCCGTTAGAGAGCATTGAGCATCCCTTTTTACATGTCTCAGAGTCAGTTTCCATTCCTTCTTAAACTTTAAATGAAACGTATGTCTTATTTTCACTCATACCATATCATTTTCAACATCAGTATCTTCAAAACGATGACTACAGTAAAAATTTGAATATGTTTTTTAGGACTTTCATGGTGTACTTAAATAATCCCAGGAAATTACACACTAATTATCAGAACATACTCACTTTCGATTTGTTCCCAAATTCCTATGGACTCAGTAATAGTCTCTGTCAACCACAATGACCAGAAAGATTAGATAGCAATACTAATGCCTAAGTATCTATCCTTGTTTAGGGACGTTACATCCAAAGCCACAGATTGCAGAGGAAAACGAAAATCCTCCTTTTATTTGGACCCTTTGTGATAAAGACGTCGTGCAAGATATAAACTGAACGAGAGAAATTTAAAGCAATATTTTAAAACAAATGAGATCATCAGACTGCCGGAGAGCCAATAACAAAGGAGGATTGGTATTTAACTCCCGTCGACGACAAGGTGAGTTAGAGTCGGGACACAACATTGGAATGGGGAACGGCAAGGAAACAAAGTCGCAGTGCCCAACTCAAAGAAACCGTCCCGGCATTTCCCCGGAGGTTAAATATGGATAACCGGATGAGGATTTGAACCGTCGTCGCCCAGAATGAGCGTCCAGTGTGATTGTGTCACTTCCCTGAGTAAGGATGCAGAATCTGATTCTATTTATAGGCTGCATAGCAAATCGACCGTTGGATGGTAATGTTTATGTAATCCCATTTCCTTGTTACTCTGTTTATGAATGAACGCGCGTGATTGTATCTACACTAGTATTATCGGCTTGCAATGCCGTGTCGTTGCTCTGAGACGCAGGCTGGCAAAAACTTTCTCGATATTATGACATATTTATTGGTTGTAACGCAAACCTGCCGTGCAATTACAGGGCCATAAAACAGCGCGATAGTTTTGCCTGCATGTACTGACAGGCACATTGTCGTACGTCGCTGCTACAACTAGACAGTTCCGTTGGGGAGTTGCTTGGCCTAGCATGCGCGAACTGCTGTGGGTACGATGATTCATCCCGCTCTACGTACAGTACGTCTGTAATCTTCCGTTTCTTTTCTGTGCCTTTGATGCCACAGTGCCGCTTTCTCCAGATTCATTCTTCAGTGAGATTTTAGTCATTTAAAATAGCTAACATTCCACAGCTTCGTCTTTTTACGTGCTATCACCCTAAGGATATCTGACTGACTACTCCGAAATGCATTCCCGGTTGTACAACAGAAATTCGGTTTTTCGTCATTTTTGTTATCTGTCTTCCAATTACAAAATCGTGTTGGCAAGTATGTGTTAGTTAAATAATGAATTAATGCCGTATAATATTTAATGTAATTGTACCAGTACTAATGTTAGGATGCGTCTGATGTGTAACTCACAATACAAGTGCATTTCATATTGTGATGGGAGGGCAGTAACAAATTTAGGTGGGGAGCTGCCATCTATTTTAGCTGATGCTGAAGCAAGTGTGGTAAAAATTTTAAAATGTTATTTATTGTCTGCAATTAAGTCTAAGCTTATTAGGCTTTTTATTCTATCTATGAACAAGCCACTATCTTAATACTTTTCTTAGTTCTTTCTTTCTTCATTATAAGTTTCAATACGGACAAAATGCGTGACTTTCTCTCTCTCTGTGTGTGTGTGTGTCTGCGAGTGAATGTTTCTTAGGACGTTTTTTATATTTTAATTGTAATGAATTTCTGTTATTCTGCCACATCTGTCTCATAAAATTTTGGTACGGGCGCTAAAAGCGTTGTTGTGTGCGCTCAAAGCAACACATTATCACCATAATCATCACAACAATTGCTTCCTTGCAGACTCACCATCCAGATATATGTTGGTATGAACTTCTTTTGTTCATTTTCCTGTCAGGAATCACTTTCTGAACTTTTCTCCCTTACTTAACATTCGTCCTGAAGTACAGTAACAGATACAGCAACTGATATTAGCGGCTCATAATTTGCTCTGTAGTGTAATACATCCTCTGTCGTAACACCACAAAATACACACACACACACACACACACACACACACACACACACACACACACACACACACACAGAGAGAGAGAGAGAGAGAGAGAGAGAGAGAGAGAGAGAGAGAGAGAGAGAGAGAGAGAGAATCTCATTTAGCATGAGTATTTCAAAAGTTGACAATAAGAAAAAATTTTCTCTAATTCGTTTTTTCTAAACATCAATCTTCCAGTTACAGTTTTTGCAGTTTAACTACATCTGGATTCCAAATATGAAGTGTTTGTCTGTATGCATGAATGTTCCAAATGTTCTTCAAAAGTGACGATTCACAATATACGGATCAAATATATCGCGTACAGCAAACAAAATGGAACACAACAAATTTGAAAAGGTTTAAAGCTAAGACGCAATAGTTGTGACACAGTACTCCGAAATAAGGTTTCCCGAGATCCTTCTAGTCACTAGTGACTTAAAGTAATTACTCGCGGCTTACTTGAACCAATACAGATTGATTTCACTCTCCGTCCTCCACCTCTGACTGGACGTTCGTTCTAAACTTCCCTATTTTGTAAAAAAACAACTGGAAACGTTTATCAGCGAGACCTTAAAACAGACTTTCTCTTACTTAATTATCCATTATCTACGATCACTGTGACGAAGAGAACGTGCCTGTAATGTTGTGGTGGGCAGTGTGAGCCTTTAATTATAGGACTGTAGACGCAATTACAATCACGTCCAGCAGCACGTCATATTTACTGGCTCGTGACATCGCAAGTTTCTATGTATTATTTTTTTCCTAAATTGAATCAGCGGGCGTAGCGTTTTCCGTTGTGCCTTGTCGATATTAATCTACCCAGTAATTGCGTAAGAAGCAGTTGGTTCCGGTCACGCCACAGCAACTATTGCGAAGAACACGGCCTTCCTGTTGCGGTGTATTTGCTTCGAGACCGTTAATATTTCACAATAAAAGCCAAGATGTAACGGCCATTTCCCTCTATTAGACAGTACCTTAGAAATTTCGACAATATCAGTAATATTTCTGTTGCCGTAACATGATTTATAGACCTAACAACTCTGAGAAATGCGAACTACTGCTTCAGTCTCTTCATCGAAAATACAATCAGTGGTCGAAACAAACACAACTGCTGAAAAAAAACTGGGACAGAGTAAACGAATAAAAAATCTAACTCTTTTAACAAAAATACAATCAGTGACCGAAAACAACACCACTGTTGAAAAAAGGAAATCTGGAGCACAGTAAACGAATCAAAAAGTGTACCAAAGGAGTATTAAGGCGAAAATGATGGATGATGTCAGCTGTATAACAAAAAATTGCCCCGACACGTGTTCGTTAGACGAAAGAGCCCGAATGAAGGTGGGTGAGGAAATTGGCTTTGGTCGTATTGAAATAAAAAATCTGAAGGTCATCTGAAGCAACAACTAACATTGTTGTGTTAGTTAATGCATATTCTGTATCAACATGGAGCGGAAATGCATTTCCGACTTCACTAATGACACGAGGACAGGAGGACGCACATATACTCCTTACTCGCCTTGACGAAAAGTGTGATTAATTCTTTGTGGAAACAGGCTCATTGCTTTTCACACCACAGTTCTGTTTCGGAACACCGCATCCACATATTCCACGCCAAAACATCCGAACTCGACAGAGATTATACTTGTGGCCTTATATCCGAGTCATGTTCGATACGAACCACAGTGAAATCTAATACGATCTTTGGATGTAACAGCAATATAAGCTCAACAAAATGATTTATTTTCGTCCGCCGTAACAGATTTATTAGAACATAGTCAAAGTTAATATTAGGATTTTTTAATACTTCGTTTAGTTCAACAAACTATTCAGTTTTTAGATCAAAGCCAATTTTACAGTAATCGGTCACCGTTAAAATACCATAAGCAAGCAGATCATAAAAAGGAAATATTTTAAAATATTTTAAAAGACTAAAGCTGCAAAATTTTGTAGAAGTAGTTTGTAAAATTTCTTCCAATTTTTCCAGCTATGAAAGAATTTTGAAACATTTCTGTTTGCTTCAACTCATCCATGCGCTCAAATCCAATACAGTATCAAGCTAAAAAATTTCTGCACAGATGTAACTTTATTTTATGTTAGTAGTAAAGCTACAGGTATACACTTCCAATGACACGTTTCATTAATAAACGAAAAGAAATCCTTTTCGCAAATAACATAATGAAGTCCTCTACAGGAGACGATACTGGTACTGTGGGTGGGATAAAATACCAACTGTTGGTTACGAAGAAACAAATTTCGTTTTCTTAGCTCAGGAATTCTGTGGTATACATATACTTTTTAAAAGTAGGTTAATATCTGTTACACACACCAATGAGCCAAAACGTTTTGACTCCCTATTTAATAATGACTTGTTTCACTTTTCAAACACAGCACAACAGAGATTCTGTTTGGCATGGATTCTGAAAGTCATTGATAGGATTCCAGATATCTACTCACTGGTCACTAAATTCTTGCAAATCGCAGGATGGTGGTTTACGAGCAAGCAGCTGGCGCCCTATATGTGTAGCAATGGGTACAGATCAGGCACATTTGGTGGCCAAGACATTAATGCGAGTTCACTGTAACGCTCCTCAAATCATTGCAGCACGATTCTGTCATTGTAACATGGACAGATATCCTGCTGGAAGATGTCGTCGCCATAGGGGGAGACTTCGAGCATGAAGCGATACAGGTGGTTCGCAAAAATGTTCATGTATCTCATTGCTGTGATGATGCCTTCGTTTGCCATCACAGATTCCTTGGAAGCCCAAATCAATGTACCTTATAGCATAATTCTGCCCTCACTAGCCTGCATCTGTAGCTCGGTGCATGTTTCGTGCAGCCATTCACCTGCATGATGGCGTGTAAGGACCCAACCATCGACCTGGTGTAGCAATAAATGTGATTCTCTCAACAAGCGACACGTTTCTATTGATGCACGGTGTAAACTCAGTGACGCTGTGCCCACTGCAATCGTAACTGACGAAGTCGATGGTTCAACAAAGGAACACGCAAGGATCGTGTCATGCGGAGTTCCATGTTCAACAATGGCCTTCAAACAGTGTGCTCCGAAACACTCTTGCCTACACCAGCATTGTACTCTGTCGTCAGATCTGCCAAAATCGCTGCCTATCCTGATTTACGCAGTGGGGGATCCTCAGACCTCTACGTTTTCTGATGAGACGGCCTACTCATTATTTCGCCATCCTTCAACCACTTGCCATGGGTGTTCAAGAAAGTAGTCCGCCAACAGGCGACCAGCTTCGCCGTTTCAGGGATTCTCGTTCAAAGCCGCAGCACCACAACAATGTGCCCTTTGTCAAAACCACTAATATCTGCGAATTTCCGAGTTTGCGGCCCGTATTTTCGCTTTAATGACTGCCCATTCGTCTCTCTTCCGCTTACATTCTTTCCTTACAGCGTTACGTGCCCGAAACACGACCAGAAGGCATTCAACCTCGCGGCGGACAGTCGTCATAACGTTTTGGCTCACCAGTGTATTTTAATACCGAGAAGAAAACAAGTTGATACCAATCAACCAGCTATAATAATCGTCTAACTTAATGTATCCACTACGGCAGGACTACATTTTGCATTCTTCTTTATGCACATGGTGTGTTTGTGTGTGTGTGTGTGTGTGTGTGTGTGTGTGTGTGTGTATGTGTGTGTGTGTTTTAGAATAGTGATTGAGAGTGGGTACGTGTGTGTCCAAAGGAGTGCGTTGTTGAAGGTTACTGTTGCTGACGGTGTTACTACTACACTTGAGCAAAAATTATAGATACGTGACTACTTGATCATTTTGACAAGAACAGCATTCATTTAAATTAAGAATAGGTCATTAAAACTTCAAAATTACGATTTATAAAAAAGTTACAGTTATATGATAAACAAGACCTGGCCGGAGGCACTAGCGTTATTCAGTTGAATACGAAATTAAAAAATACTATCGTTATGAGAAGGGGAATATTCGTGTATTTTTACAAATAAAGTATTTTTATTCAATTTAGTCGTAGAGCGATGAAGTATGACCATTACTTTTTGACTATTTCTCATTTTATTACATTTACCCCCGAACAAATGTATGCACTTAAGTATGTGCTAGATCTTTGGCCTATGAGCCATACTTCTTGTTTACTTATTTAAACTAACAGAGCACAGTTGAGCTATAGACTATAATGAATAAGACACAAAAGCTACCTCAGAATGATTGTTTGTGTTTATTACCTGAACGGTCGGTTCTCTGTGTTTGAGACGCAGGCAACTAAAATGTGAAGTTCATGAACAAATGCATTAGTTCTCCAACCACCAACACACCAACCCTTCCACACACACACACACACACACACACACACACACACACACACACACACACACACAACCAAGCGTGCGAGCGTACATAGAGGAAAAGAGACCCATTTTAACTGTTACGTTTGTTCACTTGTGACAACAAGCAACGTCAAGGTCAAAGGTGCTAGAATCACGTAGGTATGAGATGTTTAAAGAAGCTCATCGGCTTAATCATAATGTCGATTCTAACATTTTCTCGTAATAAGACTGAGTCTCACTTATTTTGCAAACAGAAGCAGCGAGCGAGGATAGAATACTGAACACAAATTTCGGAAGACTGGGGTTCAAATCCCAGTCCGGCTATTGTTATCGAGTTTTTCTGTAGCTTCCTTAATGGTAGGGTGGTTCCTTTGGCAAAGACACATCCGATTTTCTTCTTCATCTTTGCCCATACAATTTTGTGCTCTAATCTCGTTTTTTGGACAAGATTTTAAATTACAAGAAGCAGTAATAAATAAAGCAGATAGTAGCATTTTCTTGTATTTTTAATATTTGTGTGCCTATAAGGCCATTGAGAACAAGAGATGAATACACTAAGCAGATTCAGAAAGATGCAGGCTGCAGTACGTACTGGGAGATGAAGCAGCTTGCACAGGATAGAGTAGGATGGAGAGCTGCATCAAACCAGTCTCAGGACTGAAGACCACAACAACTGCATAAGGCCATTAAGCAGTTTCAATTCCGTACTGGAACTATAACGAACCAGTACTGTCGTGAGTTAGTACGGGGCGGTTTTCGATGCTCTTGTTTCTGAACGAACTACACTACGTATGTAGAGGTGGCGGTAGTGTCGAGTACTCAAGGAAGAAAGAGCAGTGTATTGGCAGAGCTGTCATTTGTACTCAGGTGATTCATGTGAAAAGGTTTCCGACTTGATTATGGCCACACGGCGGGAATTAACAGACTTCGAACGCGGTATGGTAGTTGGAACTCGACGCATGGGACATTCCATTTGGGAAATCGTTAGGGAATTCAGTGATCCGAAACCCACAGCGCCAGGAATGTGCCGAGAATACCGAATTTCAGGCATTACCTGTCACCACGGACAACGCAGGGGCCGATGGCCTTCACTTAACAATCGAGAACAGCGGCGCCTGCCTAGAGTTGTCAGTGCTACCAGGCAAGCAACACTGCGTGAAATAACAGCAGAAATCAGTGTTGGGCGTACGACGAACGTATCCGTTAGCACAGTGCGACGAAATTTGATGTTAATGGGCTATGGCAGCAGTTGATCGTCGCGAGTGCTTCTGTTAAAAGGACGACATCGTCTGCAGCGTCTCTCTTGAGCTCGTCACATATTCATTGGACTCTCTAAGACTGGAAAATTGTTGCCTGGTCAGATGAGTCCCGGTTTCAGTTGGTAGGCACCGATGGTAGGGTTCGAGTGTAAAGCAGATCCCACGAAGCCATGGGACCAATTTACCTACAAGGCATTGTGCAAGCTGGTGGTGAGCCCATAATGGTGTGGCCTGTGTTTATATAGAACGTACCGGGTCCTCTGGTTCATCTGAACCAATCATTGACTGGAAATGATTATGTTCGGCTACTTGGAGGCCATTTTCAGCCATTCATGGACTTCATGTTCCCAAGCAAGGATGGAATGTTTTTGGGTGACAGTGTGTAACACCATAGCTCTTATACTCTACTGATTTATTTTGCTTTTGTTTTATTTAATGTTACATCGTTGAGCTTCTGTAAATGTATTTGTTTGAATCGATAACATAAAATTGTATATTCCTTTCTTTGTAAGAACTTTGATGTCATGGTTTGATTCTATGCAATGTAGTGTATCTGTCATTTACATTCTTTGTCCCATTGAGGGAACAAAACTTACTGTATATAATTGTAATTTTGTGTGAATAATTTTTGGTAGAAATGTCAATATGTGTAAATGGGCTGTTTTATTTAATGTATTTGGTTGCTCTTATGTAAACTGCTGATCCTCACTTAGGGTTGTTAGTTATTCTGTATGTAAAAGTTGTTGTGGTTCCCCTCAGGAACGGAACTGTGTAGCGCGCGCAAATTGTGGTTGGCCTAGGTAGAAAAGGTGGTACAAGATTCAGTCGGGGACGAGCTACGAGTCGGGGACGAGCTACCAAACTGTGCATTGCCATGAAAAAATTGCATATTGTGCTGGTTCCGAGAGAGGCTTTTCTGCTACTTTCCAATGCCTCGGATGGATGGATAAATAGCTGGAACGATTCTGGATTTGGTATTCATCATCGCCACCAAGAAGGGCCAAAGTCCAGCAATTCTGCCTGCGAATCCACCTACCAACATGCAGTTGCCACCACGTTGCGCAATCACTGTAACGTAATACTATAATGATGTACAGTGAAGTATCAGCTTAATGGATGTGTTAATGTGCTCAAATATAAGGTAACTTATAACTGAATTTATGTACCTACCTTGATTTTTGCCTTATCATAACACCTCTCAGGTTCCTCTCCGTTTGAACTAAACTGATTACCGAGTGTCCCTACTGAAAGAACATTAAAGACCAGTGTTTTTGATAATTAATGCCTCTTGGACATAGTTAAAAAAAAAAAAAAAAGAAGTTTAAGTTAATGTGGCAAGAGAGTGAGTTAAAGTTAATGATGCTTGCTGAAAATAATTTTCCTAGTAAAACTGCTTATTAATGTTTTGTTGCCAACTTCAAATTAAGAGTTCTTAAGACTGAAGCTTATGAAGTTTTGCTTAGTAAATGATCACATTACTGCCTGTCAGTATCTTACATATATGTTAATTTTGTCTCTCAATGTAGTAAAATTGGAAAACTGCAGTGTGAAACGTTATATACTCATGTTTGCTAAGTGTTTGCCTCTCTTGTGTATTGGAAGTGTATGTTAGTAATATAACAGGATCCACAGTTTGTCTATTGTGTTAATGCTAGGTAACAAGTAATGGGAAGACCACTAATTATGAAAAACATTATTTCTTTATTCAAATGATAGTGAGAAGCAACCTGTTAGTAGATTACAATTAACTTTCATTTTAAATAGTAAAGTATTTAACTGAGAGAGACTTAACCTATATCCAATTAATGATTTTGCAGTGAATAGTAATAATAACGTTATAAAGACCATTCAGTTTGTGTAAGCCCTGAAAGTAATAGTGTGTTTCGGTATCTGTTATAATTTTGCTAATAGTTTGTGCTGCTCTAGCTGCTAGCTTCAATCTAAACGTAAACATATGTATGTGTCAGAGTTCATTGCACTCGCGTGTGACAAAGTATAGGTTGTGTTTATCCGTTAAAATTATTAATAACTATTTTCTTGAACGAGAATGTTAATCATTCTCTTGCCTAGTTAGGCTGGCGACCGTTCTCTTTATACGTTAAACAGTGCAGATAGGCAAAATTTTGTTTGTTACTGTTCAAATATTTACGTAATTCTGACTTTCATTTCCGATAAGCCACCTCCGTTTGGTACAACACGGTCAACATAACAAAATTCCTCTCAGAGGGTAACACTGCTCTGTTGCTTTATACCATAATTGCTTTAACAAGATAGTTTTATTCCACGACCTGCTTCCAACTTTAAGGTTATGGTATAGCAATAGAGGACGATAGTGTTATAAGTGCACCACATCACCGAGACACAACTGTTTGTGATTGGTTTCAAGAACATTCTGAACAATTTGAGTGAATGATTCGGCCATTCAGATCCCCGATATGAATCTCATTCAGCATTTATGGGACTTAATCGAGAGGTCATTTCGTGCGCAAAATTCTACACGCAACACTTTCGCAGTTATGGACGGTAACAGGGGCAACATGTCACAATATTTCTGCAGGTGACTTCCAAGGACTATTTAAGTCTATGTCACGTCGATTTGCTACACTACATCGGACAGAAGAAGGTCCGACATGATATAAGTAGGTACACCATGATTTCCGTCACCTCGTTGTATGGACACCAAGCGCCTTGACATTCACTAGCGTTTTCCAACATTCTCAGACAAGCTGCTAATAACAACAGTACCTAAATAAGGGACAAACTTCGATGTTAGTTACGGGCTGGTGAAAATTGCTTAAATCAGGACTTGACAGAATGATTTTTTATTGGGATCTGATTGCAGCCGATAGAGGAAGCGATACATTCTTTTATAGAAACGACCAAGAATCCTGCTTTATTACACACATAGAATATGTAAACATGGCAACGAAGAGGATTGTGCAGGATATCCACTGATTCGCTTTTTAGTGAGTTATCATTTGAGAATAGCATAAGAGGTTGAAATCACTACAGTGATGAATAAAGACAGGATGAGCATAAAGTCTTACACTGATTACAAAAATTTATTTCTGACGGACTATGTAGATGTCGCTATGTAGTTCGTTGCAAATAGTTGCTCATGAAATTTTTATGGTTACATTTCTACATGTGCTCTGACAGCATGTTTTCTCCCTCTTATTGAAGCACGTAATTCAGGAGTGCTGTTGACACTACGCAGAAATACGTGCAATGTGTTTTCTGGATTCATGAAAGACCAGCGCCTAATACAGTTCAACGATAGTTCCGAAGTGCCTACGGTCGAGATCCGATGTACGGTATGTGAAGAGCATTAAAGGATGATGCGGAAAGTTTAAAAGAGACTGGCACTGTTGGTGACAAAACAAGAAGCGGTGGATCTGGAACAAATGACGACTTTTGAGATACCGGGCTTACAGCATCTCAAAGCAGTTTGCGGAAAGCGACGTGGATTGTTTCCAGAGAATCGAGCATACCTCAGTGCGCTGCCGTGAAGATTCCACATAAACGGCTGCGTTTCCATGTACACAGAATTCAACTTCTGCAATTTTTTCAATCGCATGATAGGCTCAGACGTGCTGGACGAGCGTTGCACCTCAGCTACAGGAATTTCAACCGTGGGTATTGTTTCAACAATATGGTGCTCCACCACACTGGGGATTACTTGTTCGCCTGTTCTTGAATGAAACCCTTCGGCAGAGATGGGGATGGGTACAGGCGATCATGGGCACCATGCTCAGCAGACTTTTTTGTGGGGTTACGCTAAGTATAAAGTGTTCAGTTCCCCTGTGCCTGAGTGCACAAGCTTACAGCATGAATATGAGCTGCTGTAGAGGCGGTGACGGAGGAAATATTGGCAAAGACAGAAAGAAATTCGGTATCCCCTACACGTTCGATGGACAAAAAAAAAACAGATCACACATGCCTGTTTATCCACAAAAAACTTTAAGAGTGAAGCTACCATTTTCACCAAAACGCATATCTGAATCTAGCATAGTTCGTTAGAAAAAAATCTTTGTAGCAGCAGAAAACTTTATGCTCACCCTGTATATTTAACAACAGTGTAAACGGAAAACGTTGTCATTTCTAAGATATTGTAGCATTGTGGATGCAAGAAAAGAGAAAATAAAAACTCTCGTTACATTTTAACTGATTAGTGTACCACCATGGTCTGGCGAATCTGATTCACTGCGTTTAGTAACTTCCTTACTCATGCCTGGTTACGGTGCAAACGAAGACAATGGTTTGCAATACGGAGACAATCACGGTTCATAATAAAGGCGTAAGTCGAAAGTCGTGCGTCCCTAAAGTCATGGTGCAGTTAAGAACTCTTGTTGAGGCTAATTGGAACGAAAGGTTGAAACTTGCGCTACATTGGACATTATCGCAAAGAGTGTAATGCTCGGTGATGTGCACGTGCAACAGAACGAACCGGTAGCAGCAGCGGATCAGGCCACGGCAGTCGAGGTGTGGACAATACAGAGTGAAATTCAGTGAGCTCTGTGGCTCGCTAATATCGATTCCGCGACCATTGTTAACGCGAAAATAGCCACATATACAAAGAAGAACCACAACATAGAAATAACATAAATCGGTGGGGTAAGAAGTTAAAGCATACCGACAGCTTGTTGGACAAATCCCCTTCTGGTAGGCCTTCGGTAAGTCTCGAGTCTGTAGAAGCTGTACTGTATGAGTACCTGAGGAGCGAATCAGAGCTAAAAAGGACTAACGTTCATAGCGTTTTAAACAAACGTCTCCGGGTTACAATTTGGAGTTACCGCACGCTGTTAAACCGACTGATGGCCCAAAACAATTCGAGTTTGTTACAGATATGCTTAATGACCTCGACTGTGATCAATGATTTATGAGGAAGATTGTGTTCAGCGATGAAGCCACATTCCATGTCTGTGGTCATGGTCATCGCTATAACGTCAGAATACGGGCGTGTGAAAGTCCTCGTGCCTGCAATGAGTACGAACATAACACAACTAAGGTGAACGTTTGGCGTGCTCTGAAGCATGATAAAGTTGTGGGCCCATTTTTCATTTCAGAGCCGACTATGACGTCAGACAATTTCGTCGATAATTGTCTGCAGTGCCATAATTTCCAGAAGATGTCATCTCTCACTAAGACGGTACTCCTCCTCAGTATGCCAACAGCCGAGCGGTCTAAGGCGCTGCAGTCACGGACTGTGCGGCTGGTCCCGGCGGAGGTTCGAGTCCTCCCTCGGGCATGGGTGTGTGCGTTTGTCCTTAGGATAATTTAGGTTAAGCAGTGTGTAAGCTTAGGGACGGATGACCTTAGCAGTTAAGTCCCATAAGATTTCACACACATTTGAACATTTTTGAACTACGCCAACAAAGTTCGCGAGTTTCTGCATACAAAATTTCCGCAGCGGTGGATAGGAAGGAGTGGTTTCAAGTCGCGGCCACCACCATCCCTGGCCCTAACCCCATTAGACTTTTACTTTAAGGGTTAATCGAAGCAACGTGAATGTAACAACGACTATTCATTTTAAACAGAGAATCACATGTTCTCTGTGCTACAACACATGTCCTTACATATGTGTAGAAAGAACTGAAATATCGTTTAGAAGTGTGTATGACAAAAAATGGAAGCCACATCGAACTGCGCTGAACAGGTATGCACACTTGGAGAGTTTGTCTTTCATTTCAGTTTCACATTTGTATCTTATTTCATTTGCTTTTCTGTCACAGACAGAAACTGCCATGACTTTAAGGATGCATTGTATAGCTTGTCTCATAAAGCTTGCTGCTCTACGCCTCGGAAAAGGGAACTAAATCGGGAAGTAACGTTTGCCGCTGTTGTTCGCAGGTCATTGAACAGTGAAATGACGCAGTGCGGCCAGGTGACTGGCGGCGGAGTGGTACAATAAAAATCGGGCAGCAGTCTTGCCGTGGCGTAACAGGCGCCCGAGGTTCTCATCCTGGAAGAAACTTACTTTTTAGGCGGAGAAAGCGAGCGGCGAGGCGCAGGCGGGCGGCCAGATCCCTGGGCAGCTGCGGACGACTCATTAGCGACGGCTGACTCAGCTTACCTGCAACAAACATACAAACGCTGGAGCGGCTTCTCTTTCTCATTATAAGGCCTAAATTACGACTACGTTCGAGTGATTTCTCATCGGCCAAGGTGAGGCGAAATTTCGCTATACGTGTGTGTTATCATATGCTGGATCGCTCTCTGTTTGAAAATTTATTTTCTGTGAAGACTAGGAGATTTACTGAGTCAGAAATATTATTTTACTTTCTTTATGTGCAATTAATTACCTCCATCGCTGTGAGTAACTGTTTTACACAAAAGGTCTAGAATACGATTGTTATTGTTTATGTTTCAGCTGTATCAGTAACTGCTGCAGTGACACTATACTTAAGTTAGTTACGTTTGTTTATATTCTTTGGTTGATGTATCTGTCCTCTTCCGGCAAAATACCATTTGGAACTTTTCCTCTGGAATAGAATCTTCACCGTCACAGATCGCAGTATGTCGGTGAAATTCACTGAAGTGACAAAAGTCAGGGGATACCTCCTAAATCGAGTCGGACCTCCTTTTACCTGGCAGAGTACAGTAACTTGACGTGGCGTAGACTTCACAAGTCGTCGGAAGTCACCTGTAGAAACACTGAAAACGCTGCCTCTGTCACCGTCTCCAACTGCGAAATTGTTACCGGTGCAGAATTTTGTGCACGAACTTATCTCTAGATTATGTCCCATAGTTGTTCGATGGGAACCACGTCGTGCAATGTGAATGGCCAAATCGTTCTCTCGAATTGTCCAGAATGTTGTTCAAAACGATCGCGAACAATTATGGCCTGGTCACGTGGCACACTGTAATTCATAAAAATTCCGTCGTTGGTTTGGAACATGAAATCCACGAACGGCAGCAAATGGTCTCCAGGAAGCCGTTTCCAGTCAATGATTGGGTCGGTTGGACCAGAGGACCTAGTCCATTCCATGTAAACACAAGCCATACCAGGACGGAGCCACCACAAGATTGCGCAGTGCCTTGTTGACATGGGCCCATGGCTTCTTAGGGTCTGCGCCACATCTAACTCTACCAACTGAAAACGGGACTCGTTCGACCGGGCTACGGGTTTTCCAGTCGTCTAGGGTCCAACCGATATGGTCACGAGCCAGTGAGAGGCGCTGCAGGCGATGTCATGCTGTTAGGAAAAGCAGTAGCGTCGTCCCACTGGCCCAATGGATACATTCTTCGTACGTCCTACACAGGTTTCTGTATTTCACGCAGTGTTGCTTGTTTGTTAGCACTGACAACTCTTTGCAAACGCGGCTGCCCTCAGTCGGCCACTGTATTGCCTGTCGTGCGAGGTAATGCCTGATATTTGATATTCTCGGCACACTCTCGACACAGTGGATCTCAGGATATTGAATTCCTAACGATTTTCGAAAATTAAATATTCCATGCGTCTGGTTCCAACTACCCTTCAGCATTGTCAGTGAAAGGTGGCTACACTGAGCCACAGCGCCAGAGATTGCGCCAAAGGGTATTATTCAGCCGCCTCCACTGGCAGTGCTTGGGGAGAACTCGTAGTAGTGAGTGCTTGCTGAGATGTCGTAGTGAAGAGTGCTTGTTGAGATGTGCTAGTGAAAAGTGCTGGTCGAGAACTCGTAGTAGGCAGTGCTTGCTGAGATGTGATACTGAAAAGTTCTTGTTGAGATGTGATAGTAACGAGTCGGTGTGGAAATATTGTAATGATTAGAGTGCTTTTCGTCAATATATGAAGGTAAAAGAAAAAAAAATTTTTCCTTTTCTTTTTATTATCTCAATGTCTTAAATAATGCATCATTACAGGTTCAGTCAACAAAGCATCTGACTTGTGTTCTTGTATTAGAGTGTAATTCTGCTTTCCTTACGCAATTATAGTGTTTCTATTTTTTAGTTACTTCAGTATAAATGGTATTTAAAATTTCTTGTCTTGTTGAAGAAGAACCGTGCCAGATGTGTACGTTGAGTCACACTCCCACACACAGAACAATTACACTTGTGCTTTGGTTTCGTAGGTTTTATAGTTGCTGGGGACTTAATTAATTAATTGTGTTAACGAAAATTTTCATTTCATTCTTTGTTGTTGTTCTATGCAGTCAGATTGCGTAATAATACTAGTCAGGGCCAACCGTTTACGAGACACAGCGTAATCGGACATACAGCTACGAAAAATAAAAAAATGATTTTCAAATTTAATAATAATTAAGCCCTCATGCATCAGTTGCCGCCGTGCGGCCATAAGCACGTCGGAAACATTTTCACATGAATCACCTAAGTACCAATGACATCACAGAGGATTATGTTAGTGTTCATTATTATACAGACTAAATTTTGTAAACATACTTTTCACATCTACCCATTTTTTATACATAGGGACTTCAGAAAGTGAGTTACACATGCCGGCCGACACTAGGATCATTGTGCGCATTGTCAGAAGAGTGTACATGTTCCTGGTTTCCTGCTGACACATTTCTGCTGTGGTACGGAGCGCTGGTGCATCACAGTGCGCGATAGAGATGGGGCGACCCCTGGAACTCCAAAGCTGAAGTACTCAGGGCTGTACGAGGTTAGAACGGCTAAATTGCACACAGATTCATAGTAAAATTCTGGCGTTATTTAGATCAAATGCAATGCTGCGTCCATTTTTTCGAGAAATGCTCCAAACAATCTAACCAAGGCTCCACAGCATGGGTGAAGCTGTTCGTGAAATATAGATCTTGCACCATACGATTTCCATTTTTTCTACAAACTGAGAGGACATCTGGGGAAAAGATATTTTTCAACAATGAGGACAATCACACAGTAGTTCTCGAATGATTTCGGCAATCGTCTAGGAGTTGAACAATCGGTAGAATTTTTGGACCTATGTTTACAGCGATTTTGTGACTTACATTAAAAAATAGTCTCATGTATCTATGTCACTTTGATGTTTAGTACAGCGCTCAGTAAAAGTTACTTCAGATGCCATAATAATGGGTTATTTACTTTTCGAAGTCACCTCATATATATGATTCGGTTCAACGTTTGGGATAATTATAGTAATAAATGTGTCGGTTTTCCGGTTGTAACAAAAAATAATAATGTAACTACATACAGGATGATTTTAGCACTTTTTCAGTCTTATTAATAGCATTTAATCACGAGAAATCGTAAACGGAGAGATGTTGACTGGTAATAACTTCGAAGAAAGAAAAGGTATCGCTAGAGGCCTATGAATATGTAGTAGACGAGTGAGTACTGTTAGAGAAGCGACGTACAGAGAGGTTTATGTTATTGAGGGAGGACGTGGAACGTGAGTTGTCTTACGAAGCTGGAAATAGGTCCAGTTTCTCTGAATTTTAGGTGCAGATCCAGGAGAAGGTTCGTGAAGTTGGCGTATGTTATGGAGACGGACGGAAAGGAATTTGCTTTGGTGGAACGAGTATTTCTGTCGAGAAAGTAACATTAAGGTCGAAGACAGAAAAGAAGGCTTTAACAAACTGCTCAGTGGGTAAAGAGTACGAAGAGCGCAGTTGTCTCTACGCTTGTCTCTAAGCACCAAGATAATCACTCGTCTAATGCAGCAATGTGATGCAAAAGATGATGGCGAAAAACTTATCTCTCTCGAGGCTTCGTCACCAACTTCAGACACCAGTCATTGTAAAACAACGTCAATAACATAATTTAAAATACTGTGGAATACATGAAACCCTTTTTGGTATCAGGAGTTAAAAGTTACTTTATAGTCTAGTGCACTAGGGGAAGACGATGTCTTCTGGGCCTTTGTAGACAAGCTATTTGCTGCGCAAAATGAATACAATGAATGTTAATAGTTCTCATTTTCTTACTTCGTGCACCTCGCTGGCAAAAATCGCTATACCTATGTCTATATTCCGTAAGCCCAACTGAAGGTGTTTAGCTAAGTATTACTAATCGGTTTGTATTTACTGAAAAGAAGTATCCTACTCGGCAAACACGAGAACGTGGACTTTGTCGTCACGCAGTTTCATACTCTGTGGCTTTCCGCTCTGTAAAAAAGACAAGTGGCTAAAAAAAGTGCATGACGTTTTTGAGCGAAATTAAGGCAAGGCTACGTTTAAACTGTATTACTTAACAAAACATGAGACGTTGGACGTATGATTCGAGATTGCAGTATTTGCGACTGTAATTACTACATGTCAAAGCACAATATGGAAATTATAGCATCGGTACAAGAACGTTCTACCTGACACTGCAGGTTGATAGTGTCTGTCATACGGAAAACACTTCACTGTGGCCAACTTGATATATTAATTACGTAATTACCAGCACCACCTAGAAGGTCTTTTCACAGAAACTGTAACTGGAAATAAAAAGTGCTAATATTTCATTCCTTCTGAAAGAGAGAGGGAAGACGGGTACTAGAATTCAACTTCACGTAGGTGTCGAGATCGGGTGGGACGGTATACTATAGATTTCACCAGAAGCATCCTATGACATCGAAGCAGCAATAGCCTTTTAAGGAAATTATTCAGCCATTCACATGAAGTAATTTAGGGAATTAATTAAAAATTTCAACCTGAAACTTAGACGACGCACAAGAAGTCATTTAATTCCACAACGAGTCAGTATCTGAGCACTATTGAACGTGAGCCTCGTTGTGACTTAGGATATATGCTCATTACTTAGTAAATTTGTGTTTTACTACGAGTATTTTAAAATAAGAGCTTTCGCTTGTGCTAATCGACATTTAGGTAACGTAATCGTTGCACGTATCCTGAAGTAGACATTCGTTTTGTTTACCATACGTTGTTCAATTAGTTGGAACAATTAGGGCTTTTATTTCAGCGCATATTTTGCGTTGCTAGCGAGTTTCGGTCCATGGTCAAGAGTGTGCATGACGGCCATCCTAAAGTTTGCAGTTTTTTTTTTTTTTTAGCTAAGTTGAAGTCGATCTAAAAAGACCAAAATAACTGGTTGTGCAGTCATAATATCCTCGTATCTACCTGATTTTCTTCACTTTCGTGGGCAAAAGGAAGGTACCTAAATGATCATAATAAGTTAAGTATCCAAGTGGCCAATCATACCCGACAGGGTGCGGCATAATGGTCACACAGTTAAAATAAACTAAATAAATTAAAAAAATAATTTACGAGTTTGAAGAATTTAATTTAGAAAAAAAAGCATTTACAATAAAAATAAATTTTTTTAGTAAAACATTGGTTACATAATGTAATTAACATTTGTTTCAAGAAAATCTTGATTACTACTACCGAGAAAAAGCAAAGGTCTTAAAAAATATTAGCCACACTTTTCGCACAAATAGCCATTTTCTTTCTAACCAATGCTTGCGGACTGTTTGTGGGGCCACATTACGCACTCTGGGCAGTTGATCCAACGTTCTTTAGAAACCGGCACTACAATTTTTACAAAACAGTACAAGCATCTGTCTTCATTGTCTGTCCTTTCGATGAACATTGATGAGTCTGGATTTCTTAGCAGCTCCCATTGAGTTCTTTTGGCATTCTTTTTCTGCTCAAATCTTTTCCGTTTCATAATGTTCTCATTCTCATTTTTCCCCCTGCGACTTTCTCAAAACAAGACAATTTATGTAATTTTTGCAAGAACTTCGGGACAACAGCGTAGCAAAATATTTATTCTGCTCTTTGGCATTCCGTTTGGCCCAAATACCCGCAAACATTAAGTAATTAACTTGGTGGATATTGATGTTCATCTCTTTTACTGGCAGTCCAATCGGTCTAAAACCCTGGCTGCAGTGCTTGGGTCATCTTGATGGCTGACAGGCAACACTGTTGACAATTTTTAGCTCAGGTAATAGCAGTCTCATTATTGCATCTCTAATGGTTTAGTACCGTGTATGGGGACTTATTTCTGCTACTTTCTTCGGAGAAAATGTATTCACTAAGCGGATGAATGCCACATTTTCCAAAACCATTCACAGCAGTGATTGGATAAATAAATGTTCCCCGAAAAATGCAACTCACCACTCGTCCAGGATTGTTGCTTAAGAATCATTTAATAGCCTGACATGTTGAGGGACACCACAAATGAGACGCCCAGTGGCTGTAGTTTATGGTTGACCTTGTCATTAGAGTAAATTCACTGTTTATGATACTGACAGAATGCCCATCCAATATCAGCAACAGCGGATCGCTGTTGGTGGGATTTACGTGCAGCATAAAATGCATGAAACCACTGAACGAACAACTCAGTTCATATTCACCCTGAAGGATGGCAAGTAAATTGGCTCCTTTGGATGACTTTGTGAAACTGAGGGAACTGGAGTGACATCTTTATGCAGTTGGGGCGCATGGGACGGAATCACAAATTTAAACGGCCGTTGTGCCTGCACTTTCCATTATGCCCGCCCATTCTCTACATTGATAACGTGTGTGACATCATATTTAAAACCAGTTCGTGGGAGATTTTAAATATGAAGACACACACATAAACGAAGTAGATGTGCATTGGAACATCGCCATGGACGGAAACTCACCAGGAAAGCAAAATAAATATTGGAGTAAAATTTCAGCTTTTTCTAGTACATCAAACAGCCTATGGTTGACAAAATGATTTTCACGTTCATAAAATGTATTACAGCTGTGGGCACATATAAAAAAAGCATCATTTTTCATTTGCTTTGATGCCAATCACAATATCTAAAACAATAATTTTTCAACGGTATGAGCAAGGTTAGTTTACGTCAACTGCCCCCATTACCAGACAAGCGAAATGGAAAGGTTTTAGTGAAACGTGTTAACCCCTGGCGATGTGACTAACTAGTGTTGCTGGGTTGAGTTTTTAGGTTTCCCGTATCCGCTTGGGAGCACGCTGTGCTTCTTTTCCTAAAATTTAGAAACAGCTGAAACTTTTAACACAAAAGTTTACGTTCAAGCACTCGAGTTTGGTCACGGATATTATACGAGTGAATTATTATGGCCGCTGCTAGGGAAGTTACTTGAGGCCCAGAAAGCCGAACGCTGATATGAAGAGGGAAGGGGGAGACAAGTTTCCAGACACGGCAAGCTGTGACGTCACAGCACAGAATGGAAAGCAGGGGTATGGAGGTCAGAATAAATCGTTGGTGAGTAGTCTCAGACTTTCGCAAACACGGAATTTATAAATATTGAAAATACGCTCACCTCAATCGCGATTAAATAATGACACCATTTTTCCACGTGTTAGTTGGGAATCCAAATTAGCAAAGCATATTGAATATGATATCAACCTCATGACATCGAACGTGGAAGATGATATTCACTGTTGTTGTTTGTCAAGTCACTTGCGGAGGGGAAGAAAGACGCGTCAACATTTCAAAGCATGGTGATGAGGATGGGCAGTGGTAAGATAGTTTGGGAGCGGAACGTTAAGTGTTCTGTCGGGTTGTAGGTTGTATGTGTAAACAAAGTGGTCCTGTTGCTTGTAACTGTGGAGGTAACGGGGGCTATTGAATTGGATGGAATGAAGTTGAATGGCATTAGGGGACTATAGTGTGGACCTGGCCATAGTATGACGAGCGATACAGTGTGTCAGTAAATTGAGGAGCGAACAGCGTTTGTGGTGTGGAGAGTTGCTTACCTGTAGAAAGCTGCAACTGCCGTACAGGAAGACTAAGCATCAGTTTCCTGTCTACCAGTGCAGTGCAGTGTACAGTGATTGAAGAAACTTCTGTTGGTGTGGGTTTCTTGCGTTAGTTATATTAATTCCTATTTTCTGTATTTCGTGTATTGTTTTTACATTTAGTGGAAAATAAACATTCCCAGGCGTATCGAAATACTGGACTGCCATTCATTTAAAAGGTATGCTGCGGAAGGATCTATATTACGGTGGGAAACAGCATGTGACGTAGTTGCGTAGAGAGGGTGAGGAATCGCCTTCTCGCTCTTCAGTTTACAGGCCAATGGAGAGGGAAAGGGTGGAGGGGGATGGGGATAGAACAAGAAGAGTTGATAGAATCTGTACATATCGGCGCGGATTTCGTGGTTCGGGAGAGGCAGCCGAAAATATTCAAATGTGTGTGAATCCCTAAGGAATCAAACGGCGGAGGTATTTGGTCTCTAGACTTACACACTGCTTAAACTAACTTTAGCTAAGAACAACACACACACACACACCCATGCCCGAGGGAAGACTCGAACCTCAGGTGGAAGAGGCCGCGCAATCCATGACATGGCGCCTTAAACCGCGCGCCCACTCCGCGCACCAAGATTAGAAATTAGAGGGTCAAGAACTAGGTCACTGTGGTCGAGTTGCGAATGGTATAATTTGTACGGAGATGTTCAATGTGAGTGAGGAGATAATGGAAGGTCCTAGTGTGGAAAGGCAAACCGATATGGAAGGCAAGGCGATATAACTCTGGAGATGTGCATATCCAGGCAATACTGGCATATGAGAGGGCAAATTCGATCAATGACTTTGATTAGATGATCCAGACAGAGCGGTATCATTATGGGATTTATTTGGATTGAGGAAAATTGGGATTTGGGAAGTCTCAAACAATTCAGAATAGTAACCTAAGGAGACGTTTGTATTGTAAAGATTTGAAAGTATTACTAAGAAGGGAGAGAGGCATTATTTTAAGGGTTTGTAGGTAATTCCTTAATGACCCGATTCAGTATTGCGTTTTTACTGTAATTGTTCTGTTGCTGAAATGTTGTACAAGTAGTGGACGCGGCGAAGGAGGAGTGGGGCAGTGATACCCGCACGTTTTGGCATTGTAGAGACTAGGAAGCAGTCGAAATGAAGGTCGTCAGGGATTGTGAAGGTGTCGGAGACATAGAAAGGAAAGTGGAAAGCTTTGCTCTATTTGTAAGGTATTGGATTGTTGTGGAGGAGTGGCTAGTGGGCTATGGAATTACTGCCAGTGAATCGATATAATATTTTTCCCTACTTAGAGGTGTGAATGGGAAGCGTAGGAAGTGAGATGGCGTGGGATGGTTAGAGTAGATGATCTTGGTTGGTAGGGACTGGGTGGATATAGCGTCTGACATGATCTGCTGACGAAAGGAGGCTTCGTGACTGATATTCCGAATATGATTTAAGGCTGGTAGGTGGCTGCCTGTACGCGTTTTCCTGGAGAATCAACAGGCACTACAGTTGGTGGATAAGTTTTGGATGGATGTAGGATTGGGGTGCATGGTGAAAAGGTAATGGTTAACTGATAGTGTACAGTATGAACCTGGGGTTGGATCAGGGACTTATGCAGACATGCGTCTAAGAAAATTAGTAAGACATTGTCTCGGGATATATCTCAGGACAGATGTGCTGGGGTAGTGAGTGTCCCCTTGGAGGAAATAAACTGAAGCCAGCAGACGAGTTCTACAGGGGAACTGTTATGAGTGTTTATTTCAGCGGCAGTAATGTGGGGGGGGGGGGGGGGGGAGGAAGGTACGGTATATGTAGATGAGGAAGGCAAAGGGAATAGCCTGCGAGGGTCGGACAGGTTTGGTGGCACATATAGTACTTACAGTACTGGAGTGGGGTTTTCGGTTGAGAGTATTGTAAGTGACCTGGTGGGCGAAATTTTACTTGGCCGGCCGGTGTGGCCGAGCGGTTCTACATACAAACATACATACTCCGCAATCCACCATACGGTGCGTGGCGGACGGTACCTCGTACCACAACTAGCATCTTCTCTCCCTGTTCCAATCAGAACGAGGGAAAAATGACTGCCTATATGCCTCTGTACAAGCCCTAATCTATCTTATCTTATCTTTGCGGTCTTTCCGCGAAATGTAAGTTGGCGGCAGTAATATTGTACAGCAGTAAGCCTCAAATGCTGATCCTCTAAATTTTCTCAGTAGCGATTCACGATAATAACGCCCTCTTTCCTCCAGAGACCTCCACCCGAGTTCCTGAAGCATTTCCGTAACACTCGCGTGATGATCAAACCTACCAGTAACAAATCTAGCAGCCCGCCTCTGAATTGCTCCCTCAATCCGACCTGATAGGGATCCCAAACGCTCGAGCAGTACTAGTGTTTTATAAGCGGTCTCCTTTATAGATGAACCACATCACGTTGGTTCTAGGCGCTTCAATCTGGAACCGCGCGACCGCTACGGTCGAAGGTTGGAATCCTGCCTCGGGCATGGATGTGTATGATGTCCTTAGGTTAGTTAGGTTTAAGTAGTTCCAAGTTCTAGGGGACTGATGACCTCAGAAGTTAAGTCCCATAGTGCTCAGAGCCAAATGCTGCTCGGCCTAGGACCGTGGGGATTACGTGTCCGGCACAGAATTTAGGGGGGAAAAAATGAAGATTAGGTTTTAACGTCCCTTCGGCAACTAGCTCAATAGGGACGGAGAATACAGGAGAATGTTAGGCTTGTGTGACGGGGCTGGAGAAAGATTCTGTCTAAGATGAAAGTATGTGTGTCGAGTCAGGTTGTGAGGGTAAGGAAGTGGTTTGTAAGACTGAAGACTAAAGCAGGTTTAGAGGTAAGAGTTAGTTAAAGACCAAGTGTAGTTTGTTTTATTAATAAGGGTACAGATGGAATACGGGAAGACATGTAGGGTGGCCTCAATGTAGTCGAAAGAATGATGACGTGAAACTAAGAATTATTTTATTTAAAGTTTGCGAATAGTACTCGTCGTTGGATGTCAGTTTATTGAGCAGTAACTTTATATCGCAGCTGTCTCCCCATGCCTGCTCTAATTCTAGTGATGTAAAATATTTCAGCTGCCAGTATCCGAGCTGGAACGGCGGCGGGTAATCGAGCTACATCTGTTGATAAATCGAGCAAGCGCAGCGGAAACGAGACAGACGCGGAAAATTACGCAAAGTGACAGGCGCATGGGTATCCGATGGATCTGGCACGAGTAAATGCCTGGCCGCCGGTTCAGAAACCAGACCCATTAGCGCACGCGGCGGTCCGAGCACGGAGCTGCCGCCTCGGCGCTGTCTTTACCGGTTCCCCGGCAGGGGCGGCAACGGCTAAGACCTGCGCCAGCAGCGGCGGCGGCGGCTCGCCGAGATAAAAGTCTCGGACTGCAGCGCGCCGGGGCCGGCTTGCATAACGCGGGCCTCCCGGGGCGACGCTAAAACCGGCACCGGCCTGCCTGCGTCGGCGGCGTCGCCCGCGCCCGCGACCGCGTAATAGCGCACTGCAGGTCACTTTCCAAGCCGTCACTCAGTGGCCTAGTCTGCGGGTCACCCCGCCCGTAACCGCTTCCGTCGTCGGCGCGGCGCGGCGCGGCGCGGCGCGCGCCAGCGGACGCGGGTTGCACGCTGACAAATCACCGTCCTGAGACTTTCTCCGCCCTACCGGCACCGCCTCCCTTCTGTCCTTTCTTCTTTCCCTCCCTCCCCCCTTTTTTTTAACAGCTCTGCTTTCGTTTTCTGCCACAGTTGCCGGGAGTAACGCCGGTCGAGATCGAAAGGCACTCTCGTTTTCTTTCCGCGGTTGGCTGCACGGCGGAAAGGAATGTGTGCTCCCCCGCCCGTCTCGCAAGAATTACGGTGAACGCCCGCGCGCTGCTCCAACTGCCGTCGTTGCGGTTACCGCGCGCTCTCCACCAGGTGATACAACGCTAAAATCGGCTCGCGATGATAACGCGCGCACAATGGTTACAGGTCGCTCTCTCACGGATAGACGTGTAATCTCAGCCTTTTTTTGTTTGACAAAAATTCGTGTGGAGCGGTAATAAAGGCTTTTTATAAATTACGTGATGCATTTTTGTCCAAATTCTCATAGCCAAACGTGGACAATGGAGAAATGGGGCATCAAATTGACTAGCTTGAGGCCTAGTTTAACAGAAAAGGATTTATTTGCTTCAACATAATCATGGTAAATCGTAAAATATTAATTATAAAGTGAAGGTAAATTTTTGCAGATTTTTCATAGCAAACGAAGAGCGCGGAATAGACAAATGAGGTATCAAATTGACCAGCGTGGCGTCTAGCTTTGCAAATGGATATTTAATTGCACGGAAGTAATCAGGGTAATTAACAAAAAACTCATTAGTGATTTGAGAGAAAATTGAAATGTTTCAAGAATAGCTGAGGCTACCTATGTAAGTGTAAAAAACGTCATCTCTTCAAGTCCGAGCTGTTTTACGAATGCCTCGGGCATGGATGTGTGTGATGTCCTTAGGTTAGTTAGGTTTAAGTAGTTCTAAGCTCTAGGGGACTGATGACCATAGATGTTAAGTCCCATAGTGCTCAGAGCCATTTGAACCATTTTATTTTACGAATGAAAAGTTACATTGATGTGATATTTAAGTGTTAAAAACATTTCATTCGAATCGGGTACTAAATGTAGGACATTTATAGAACTGTAGTCTGTAGGAAGACAAATTAGGGGCCAAAAAATTCATCTCTTCATGATGTAGCTATTTCGCGCATGAAAAGTTTCAAAACTGTCGTATTTAACATTCGAAATGATTCCCTTCGGGTGAGGTGCTAAATTCAGGACATTTCGAGAACGTTAGGAAAGTTAATTACGTGTAAGTAAGATCATTCTTTCTGAAGCAAACTTGAAAATTTAAAAAAATCGAAAAAGGTCGGTCATTGCTTTCTGAAGTGCTCTATCTATAAGAAATAATTCTCTTTATCTGATCACGATCAGATGTATTAGTTCTACCAAAAACACACAAGCTGTCAGGACACTTATACCCAAGCCTTCGTCCACACGGACTGTAGCACACTAAGTCGTCTCGTAGTGATGAGACATGTTTACCATGCATTTTCGCATTGTCTTATCCCAGTTAAGTCCGCAGTGTAGCCTTGAAGCTAGGTTTCTTTTTATGTTGAAGAGCTCTTAACTTACGGACTGTAGTACAGTTGTGAGGTCTTTTAATACGACCTCATGAAAATGTTGGCTCTCCGCATGTTCTGACGTAGCAATCAGCTAGTAAGTATCCATGAGCCGTTGAAAAGACTTACCAGTCGTAACCTGTTTAACCGTAAAAGTGTTTAAGGGCACATGTGACTGTAGTAAACTTTATTCTTTAAACATTCCGGGTAACAACCGCATGCAGTATCTCTCACAACCGAAATATTGCTTTGACTTTCTGACTTGGTTGCGAATAGACGTTTACACATCTTACAGAAAGAAAAGGGCCTACTTCGCAACGGAGTAATTCATCAAAACTTATGAGAGGAGCGAATGCAAACCCGCCAGTGACATTCTTCGTCAAAAAATACCAACTAGTAAGAACAAGCAGCACTTTAGCACAGTTTCTTCAAGGCATTCTCCTCTGTATTTGTGAGCGAGCATGTGCTACCAGGTACAATATGAATACTTCTGAGGCCAACTGCGCGAATGGTGTGGCTACAACGGCTGTCCAGGCCAGTCCATACTACAAAGAGAAATACAGAAATGAAATTAATTTGAAAGTTCCATTCACAGATTCAGATTGCAAGCAACAATCCGAGACAACGTCAGGCCAGATGGAGCATTATTAAAAAGTCATAAAACTTAATAGGTCAATTTTCTAATTATTAATTTGGTGCGTAAGTTCGTAGCTTTTTTTTGCTGGTATTCTGGTTAATATGGATTTATTTACCGAGTGCTATTTTTTATTGTAGTTTACTGTTGCTATTTGGGTTTCCGTATTGTCATTTTGACATTTGGAGATAGTGAGTACAGCTGTGGATGTTAGAAAAAGGAGGGCCAAGTGGAGAAATTGGAACATTTCCAACGTATTCGTCTGTTAGCGTTCAGTAGAGCGGTGACGGCAGCGGAGGCAGTTAGAAACATTTGCACCTTGTATGGGGATAATACCACTGGACAGATCACGGCAAGAAAAGGGTTTTCTCGTTTTAAGGAGGATCGTTTTGATGTTGTTGTTGTTGTGGTCTTCAGTCCTGAGACTGGTTTGATGCAGCTCTCCATGCTACTCTATCCTGTGCAAGCTTCTTCATCTCCCAGTACCTACTGCAGCCTACATCCTTCTGAACCTGATTAGTGCATTCATCTCTTGGTCTCCCTCTACGATTTTCACCCTCCACGCTGCCCTCCAGTACTAAATTCGTGATCCCTTGATGCCTCAGAACATGTCCTACCAACCGATCCCTTCTTCTAGTCAAGTTGTGCCACAAACTCCCCTTCTCCCCAATTCTATTCAATACCTCCTCATTAGTTATATGATCTACCCGTGTAATCTTCAGCATTATTCTGTAGCACCACATTTCGAAAGCTTCTATTCTCTTCTTGTCGAAACTATTTATCGTCCATGTTTCACTTCCATACATGGCTACACTCCATACAAATACTTTCAGAAATACTCAGGGAAGCAGTGATTGGGATGGGAGTGAGACAACAAATTTGTCTTCTTCAGAAACGCTTTCCTTGCCATTGCCAGTCTACATTTTATATCCTCTCTACTTCGACCATCATCAGTTATTTTGCTCCCCAAATAGCAAAACTCCTTTACTACTTTAAGTGTATCATTTCGTAATCTAATTCCCTCAGCATCACCCGACTTAATTCGACTACATTCCATTATCCTCGTTTTGGTTTTGTTGATGTTCATCTTATATCCTCCTTTCAAGACACTGTCCATTCCATTCAACTGCTCTTCCAAGTCCTTTGCTGTCTCTGACAGAATTACAATGTCATCGGCGAACCTCAAGGTTTTTATTTCTTCTCCATGTATTTTAATACCCACTCCGAACTTTTCTTTTGTTTCCTTTACTGCTTGCTCAATATACAGATTGAATAGCATCGGGGAGAGGCTACAGCCCTGTCTCACTCCCATCCCAACCACTGCTTCCCTTTCATGTCCCTCCACTCTTATAACTGTCATCTGCTTTCTGTACAAATTGTAAATAGCCTTTCGCTCCCTGTATTTTACCCCTGCCACCTTCTGAATTTGAAAGAGTTTTGATACTAGTGCCTTTTCACGTTCAGGAAGACCTTCGGGGTTTGATGAAGATTGTTTAGACGCATTAATTCAGAATGATCCACGTCAGTGATTCGAAAACTGACAAACGTGATGAACTGTGATCGTTCCATTATCTTACGATATTTGCATTCAATGGAGAAGTTTGAGATATGAGGTGTATTGGTTCTTCAAGCACTAAGCCAAAATCACAAAAATCAGCGGGTTCATCTCTGCTTGCTCGTCGTCAATTGGCTCATGTACAACACCGACCATTGCTATAGTGTTTCGCTGTTGGTGACGAGAAATGGTGTGTTTATGCTAACATAAGGAAAAGGAAGGAATGGCTGAGCGGAAACAAAGCAGCAACTCAATGTGCGAAGACCTGTGCTCATCCACAAAAGATAATGTTATGCATCTGATGGAACAGTAATGGTGTGATGTACTAAGAATTGATTTCCCGAGGTGTAGCCATCACTGCTGACATTTATTGTCAACAAGTGAGATGTTTTACATATGCAATCCAAGAACAGCAACCAGGAAGACTGCGTGAAGTGCTACTGCTCCACGACAACGCGATCTCTCATCCTGCAAGACGGACAAAAAACACTGTAGAGGAGTTGGGTTAGGAAGTCATTCCACAACCACCTTATTCACCTGATCTTGCGCCCTCAGATTTCTACCTTTTCCGCTCTGTAGCGAACAGCCTCCAAGGAACTTCCTTTTTGGATGAAAATGTGCTCCGAACATGTCTCGACGAGTTTTTCGCCTCAAAACCAAGTGATTTCTATTTCCGCGGAACCGAAAAGTTACCCCAACGTTGGCATACTGTTGTAAATGGTCAAGAAGAACATATTATTGATGATTAAAGTTCCTATTATGTGTATCTGTTTGGTGCGTACCAACCTAATATATTAATCCTTTCTGACCAACAAACAACACCGATGGATTACCTATACGCAGGGCCGCCGAAAGGAGAGGCCGAGATAATTACCGCATTCACCACTCAATTAACGCATGAGGTGTTCAGGATGCCGAAACTCTGTAAAAGTTTCGGTCTGCTACATTTGAATTCAAGTTGAAACCACACAGTGGTGGAAGCGTACTTGTTGTTCCCTCGTTCGGTGAACTGGTGGCCAAACAAGTGTCTCAACTTGAGAGCCAAAGAGACCGAGCTGCCCGTCAGAGCGAGGCAGCACCAGCGGTTCGTTTCCACTCCCTGTCATGTTGGCTGCCGCATCCTATTTGTTAGCTGCGGACGCACATTACGGCGCAGCATTCGAGTTTACAAATAACACGGAGAGCCACTCTCCAGACCCTTTCGGTTGTAGATCCTGGACGTGTATACATCGTAGATAGCAGGAGTGTGCTGTTACAGACATTATGATACGAAAACGTTACATTCAATCACCTTGGGAGCGGCCTTGTGCGAAGACCGTACTGATGAATCAGCATAGCCAGCCTTGGTGGCCGAGCGGTTCTAGGCGCTTCAGTTTGGAAACGCGCGACCGCTACGGTCGCAGGTTTGAATCCTGCCTCGGGCATGGATGTGTGTGATGTCCTTAGGATAGTTAGGTTTAAGTAGTTCTAAGTTCTAGGGGACTGATGACCTCAGAAGTTAAGTCCCATAGTGCTCAGAGCCATTTTTTTTGGATCAGCATATATCGCGATACAAAGCACGCAGAAGCTACGGTGGTTACTTTCGTGCAATCATGCTGTTTAGCAATGCGAGAATCCGGTATCGCGACTCCACTGATCGCAATGTGATAAGTTTGTCGTTCGTAACCCGCACGTAAAACGGAATTCATGACTAACAACTCTCAGTTTTTTGATTCATTATAGTGAAACATTCCTCGCGCTCTCTAGGGGCTGGTCCTATTCTCGTCTCTATTTCTCATTGTGTTTAGATTTGTTTTCAGTTTCAGTCCATGTCCTAAGCAAGCTGGCATCCCGCCAAGTCATTCAGAATGTGGGTGCATGCGATAAAACACTGTGACAGACTACCTCACATTTGCGTGTCTTTCTCAAATACAAAAAAGAAAAAAGAAAAGCAGTAGAAACTCTCGCCACGTACGTGCGTGCATCATCTTGCTGAAATGTGAGCCTCGGATGGCTTGCCATGAAGGGCAACAAAACGGGGCGTGGAAGAATGTCGAGTTCCGCTGTGGTGTAAGGGGGCCGTGAATGACAACCAAAGCGATCTTGCTACGAAACTAAATGGCAGTCCAGACCATCACAACTGCTTGTCGGGCCGTATGGAGGACTACAGCCATGCTGGTGTCCCACCACTGTACTGGGCGTCTCCATACACGTTTTGACCTAGAATCTCATCGACTGGAGTAGAATTGTCTTCAGTGATGAGTCCCGTTTCGAAGTGAGCCCCTATGAGCACCAAAGACGTATGTGGAGACTCCCGAACAGCATTGGATACTCAACCTGACTGTCACCTCCTATACGACGCGATAACCATAAGTGATGGTAAGGGGTGCCATTTAGTTTCATAGCAGGGCCCCTTTGATTGTCATCCGCGGCAGGCTTACAGCACAGCAGTACGTCGAAGATATTCTACGCCCCGCTATGGTGTCCTTCATGGTAAGTCACCCTGCGCTCAAATTTCAGCAAAATAACCCTACCTTGGCCAGCAATGTAGCCGAATCTCTCGCCAATTGAGAACGTTTGGACCATTATGGACAGGACCCTCCAACTAGCTCGAGATTTGGACGATCTAATGCGCCAAATGGACAGAATTTGGCACGATATCCAAAAAAATGGTTCAAATGGCTCTGAGCACTATGGGACTTAACATCCGAGGTCATCAGTCCCCTAGATCTTAGAACTACTTAAACCTAACTAAGCTAAGGACATCACACACATCCATGCCCGAGGCAGGATTCGAACCTGCGACCGTGGCAGTCGCGCGGTTCCGGACTACAGCGCCTAGAGCCGCATGGCCATCGCGGCCGGCGCACGATATCCCTCAGGACACACAATGGCTCTATCAGTCAGTGCCAAGCCGAATAATTGCATAAGGGCCAGACGTGGACTAACGCGTTATTGACTTGCTCACTCGGTGAAGCTCTTTCTCTTAAATAAATTATCCAATTTTTATGAAATTGTAATCATTCGTTTGTCTGTACATGTACTTTACGGCTACCTATTTCCGTCACATTCGGATAATACCTTCGTAGAGCGTCGTTTCTTGTCTTGGAGTGCATATTCAAATTTAATGACACTGCTCGGCTACCATCGATCTGCAGCTTTCTCACTATCCATTTTTCTTTGAATTAAACTATCAATTAGGCGAAGACATACCTACGAAGAGAAAAATCCCGATGTCTTCACGTCCAAGGACGGAAAATACGCAGGTGAGCGCTACTGTCTGTCATGTAGGGATACGGTGATAGGCAACGATTTTCACAGTTGTAACTACAGTCGTTACACAGGTAAAGATATAGCAGTACCCAAGTCTGTACAGGATAAATTGGAAGAAGAGGATGGACAGGGTCTTGTTTACAGAAGCATTAACTCATGAAATACGAAAATTAAGATTTGAAGTCCAGTGACATGTCTATGCCATTGTACCATAAATTCGGACTAGACATGGACAGTACTATCCAAGCATCAGCCTTAAGTTATTTTAAGTTACCTTCAAAAACATATACCTCGATTCTCGAACTTGGATTTGAATCCACTAACCATTCAACCACCTACTTTTTAACACATGTCCACTCTTTTTATGAAGACATGTTCAGGTGTAAGTTAGACAAGTTACACGCCGATCAGCTGCATCTGTTTTATAAAAGTAGATTTGTATCACTAGTATGCAAAGAAAAAATTTATTTTATAGTAGCAGGCGACGTATAGGTTAGTAAAATATTCTATCGTCACGTAATATATTGACACAGTGTACGTAATTGTTTCTGACAATATGGGCTATTAATGTCGAATCCTGTGACGAAAATGGTTGAAAAGTTCCAGACCATGTTCTTTCCAGTGCAACTACTGGTACTTCTTTCATATGGTATCATGTCATTTATTGGTATCGCGTAACTGAGACGAGGAAATAGAGTGCCCGACTTAGAGATTTGTTACTCTTATTTTTCGGCGGGACTAACGGGTAGTTAGTCGATGGTCTACCGATGATAGCCGTTGCTCATTCATTCAATGTATGTAGGTGAAATATGTGTAATTGAAAGTTTTTAATGTCGCTTGTAATGATAAATAGCAGAAATGAGAACAGATGGAATCTTCGCATTAGAATTGGGGATCACGAAGCAGACGAAGTTAAGGAATTCTGCTACCTAGGCAGCAAAATAACCCACCATGGTCGGAGCAAGGAGGATACAAAAAGCAGACTGGAAAAAAGGGCATTCCTGGCCAAGGGAAAACTTCTAGTGTCGAACATGGGCCTTAATTTGAGGAAGAAATTTCTGAGAATGCACGTTTGGAGAAAGCATTGTATGGCAGCGAAACGTGGACATTGGGAAAACCGGAAAAGAAGAGGATCGAAACATTTTAGTTGTGGTGCTGCAGAAGAATATTGAAAATTAGGTGGATCGATACGGTAAGGAATGAGGAGGTTCTCCGCAGAAACGCCGAGTGGAAGAGTATATGGAAGATACTGACAAGAAGAAGGGCAGGATGAAAATGTTGACACAGAAGAGTAATTCGTGGAGGGCTGAATGAAAGCAGTTAGAAGACTGATGATAAAAAAAATCACTTCATTCGCGGTTCTTTTAGCAGCCACTGCATAACGGTCTTTCGTTAGAGTGGACACTGAACAAAGAGATTGACTCAGAAAGGACACAGATTGAGGTTTTCCTGCAGTCATTTAGAAAGTGTGTCAAACCTTAAAAATTCATCATAATATCGATCCCGATATTGTTACAAGTCGATTAACCTCGTTGCTCGAAAACGTCTGACCTTGGTGAAATACATGCAATTTTCTATTTGAAGAGATTATTGTTTCCGATATGGAGTTTTTTGCTATCTTCATTTACTGAAAGTCCGTTTGGTGGCAATATAAAACCAGTTTACACGAACGTGCTGAATTTACCTAAGGTGGTGAATGGCTATAAGCGATGGTATCGTTATAAGCCTCTCTCGTATTTACAAGAAATTTTGTACAAGGATAACGTGTGACGGGCGGTTACTGAAATCACCATCATCGACACAGTTTTTTTCCGCCGCAAATCTCCTTTATCATCTACAGCCAAACAGGCAACTGATTCACAAATAACCATACTACATCAGCGGGCATTCGCGTGTCCAAATATTGCCAGGTTTTGTTACTCGCGAATGGGTCGAAACGATAGTCTGACCTTCAGAAAGGCTCTGGTTAATTACGATTTAAAAAAAGTTTTGTACGTTAGATCACGATTATTTCGTGAAATGTATCACTATAGTTTAGATACTTTCAATAATGTATAGTGTTCGACTCATAAGTGGAAAACCAGTGATCTGAATCTTGTTAAGGATGTTTCAATTTACATTAGAGTCACCTTTGCTAAATTCTAGAAGTGAATGCTAGAATGGCTGCTTCCGTGTGAACCGTCCAGACGTCTTTAAGCATTCTGTCAAATTTGCGGGAGTGCTGCCTGTCTGACATTTTACTATCTTCCCAATGTCAAAGAAAAATACACGGTTTGTGGCGTTCGAATCAAATAATTTCGTACCAAACACAAGTGTTTCCTTATGTCAAGTCACCCGTGTTATTTAATCTGTACTGTGATCGATAGGCATCAAGAAATCGTCAGTTTGGTTCAAAATTGGGCAAATGGTTCTGAGCACTATGGGACTTAACTGCTGAGGTCATCAGTCCCCTAGAACTTAGAACTACTTAAACCTAACTGACCTAAGGACGTCACACACATCCATGCGCGGGGCAGGATTCGAATCTGCGACCATAGCGGTCGCGCGGTTCCAGACTGTAGCCCCTAGAACCGCTCGTCCACCTCGGCCGGCGTCAGTTTGGTAATGAAAAGAAGTGTGGAGAGTAAGAATTATAGTTGCTCTGTAGAGATTAATAGGTTTGCATAAGATATACTAATTTCAGCGCTAAATCACACCGGTCTTCGAGGTTAAAACCACTACTACTACTACTAATATAGCAATTATTCTTTACCTTTTATTTAAATCAGGATTTACATACATATTAGATTATATATGTCAAGTCTAATCGTAAAAATAAAAATTTTATGAGAGCATTTAGACAGGCGAACACATTATGTACGTCACTATTAATTACAGCTTAATAACAGCAATTCTGATGAAATCCAATAGTATTCTAAAGAACAACTTCATTCCCAGAAGGCTGTTATTTTCAATTAGAACTTCAACAAGCACTAACAGGTAGCCATGAGTATATGCTTATTCCCAAGTGGCAATAGAACTGGATACACAGTCCCCGTAAGTAATACAAGACAGAAATCACTTGCCACGCAAGGTTATTCGTGGAGAGATCGTCAGTGTGCACGACCTCTGAAAGGTCATCCATTGTGCATTTAATGAACATACGCTGTAAATTTGTCAACAGTTGTTAATGAAGTACTAATTTAAGGTGGGATGTTCACAAAAAACACACACTATTTAAAAGATGCACCAAATCCACAATTTTAAAAACACGGAAATTGAATTTTGTGTCATGCTTTACATGAAATTTCACATGTTTACTTTTAAGTTCATAGGATTATATATATTTATCTTTTTTACGGAATTTAAAAATTTTATTTTCAAAACATTATATTCGTACCTTTTTTCAGAACTTATTCAAGAGATTGCTACAAAATTCTCTCTGTTTGATATCTTTGCTGATAGTAACTTCCTCTCATGAGGTTTTATTATAATGAATAGGAGAATGTTATTATTTATTTGAGTATGATTCTGTAAGTATTATAAAATTCATCCAAAATTCCAAGCACTCTGCCCCATATCACAGAATACACTCAGAATTGCAAAATTTTCTTTTGAGACAACATTTATTGAGTTTACAAAAATAAGTGTACAAAATTTCATAATTCTAGCCTTTATAGACGCGGGGAAAAATGTACATAAACGTTAAAAAACATGATTGCCAGGCAATGCAATTTAAAGTTCAACATGACGTCTTTTCTTATGTCACCTCAAGGCCTCAGATTTGTATTCAGGGTCCTCTTTCCCTTCAAGGCTTCTCTTCTGGTTTCGTGTTTCCTGCATTTTTTTCCTTTACCATGTCTTCAACTGACTTTTCAGCTGGAAAGGTGCGCTGTAGATCTATTTTACTTAAGATGTCTTGTGTGAAATTTCCTATCCTAAAGCCCATTCTCCGTAATGCCTTCATTGTACCCACTCTTTGTGACCATGACATCACTGAATCACGAAAAAATGGAACAGTTGCGTAAATCTCCGTCAGTAGCACTAGGCAAAACAGGAACTGCTTCTTCAAGAGCAAAGCAGCTGGTTTGTTATTGTTTCTAAGATACGGAAAAGAGGCACATATGATCTACAAAACCGAAGAGTGTGTATCACAGTCTTGTATCCAGTGCAAGTTTGCTTGAAAGTAATTCACGAAACACTTTTTCACTGAGCTACCATTTAAGTTTTGCTTAAAAAAAGTGTGCGTATCAGGAAGGTCACGTCACACATTAATTATTTTTCAGGCACTTCAAATGCGATTGCATCACTGAAACGTTGGAAACTTATTGTCCATATGTTCTACTAATAAATTAAAACTAAATTTAAAATTGACATTTTCGGTCAATTTCATGAACGTCCTCACTGAATATAACAGCCTGGTGGAAACAGTGATATTCTTCAAAACTATTGAGGCTGTAGTGTCCAGCCAGAAGAATTAAACTGTATAGAAAAGACATCCAGCTGCTTATCACGCGGTGACTTGTAAACGATGCCTTATCCCACGTTCTGTTCCTAAATGGAACAGCAGTGACGCCTAATAACAGCTCTGTGAGGGGCCAAACAATGGCGACTGGAGTATTTATATAGATACAGATGAGGATGCAGATTCGGCATGTCGATATCATTGCCGCTTATGCAAGACTTGCGCCACCATCTGTAAGCATAATCGTTGTAACTCGCTACATCAGTCTGCTGTAATCGCTGCCGATGTATCTCCCGACGGGAGTTATCTGTTCCGGATCTGCCATGTGTGCGTGGGCCGAATGTGATTCATGACCAAGCAGGGTCGCACGAGACAGGGAGGTGGGTTCTGTTCGACATCCATTATAGCGCTAAACACACGCCCCAGACCGAAAAATCTGTGTCACCGTATGAAACAGCGCGCAACAACACGCTTTCTGTCTTCACCGACGTACTGTGTCTTTGCTCGCAACTGCGGTGCTTCTGTCACGTGTAATAACGTATGTATAATTCAGTGCGAACACGTTTTTGACGTACACTCGTGACCGGGGCTGAATTTAATCACAGAGAGCTTCAGCGTTGTATTTATGCTGCCTGTTCCATCTTTCGTGAATTTCTCACGTAGACGCGTGCTGTCGGATGTCCAATAGGGGCAAACGGGCTGCAGAGGAGAAGATATTGTTTGCAGGCCACGCTTGGCTGCTTCATCGTGAGACGGCGTTTTATGCGCTGTTACACGTATAGATGCGCTAAAACATGTTTCTTACGGAGTCGAGTTACGCTTCGCTTAGAACGTGATAATGATGCACACCATGATATTTGAATACGACATTGTTACTGTCTGCAGCAGTCGAGTAGTTCTGTAGATAATTTCACAACACCGCAGCTACACAGCAAGGGAAGTTTCCATTTTATATTCAGCGGACATCATGGTCATCAAAGGCATACGACTACTACCGTAGTACATAACAAGATATTATTCAACTATGCTGGGTCTGTTTGGAACATAAGCTTCGTCATCTAGCCCTGTTTTCTCGCCATATTTCTGTATCCTCGCCTCTTTATTAAACACATTCCTCCACACCTTTCAGCTACCTATCACTTGTTCTTCCCCTTGGTCGTTTCTTCGCATCTCCATTTCAAGTATCTTTTTAGGGAATCCTCCCGTTTTCCTTTCTCTTCAAATGCCTATTTCATCTTGGCATTGATTTTTATGTCCTGATCTGCTAGTGTTCCTATATCACTATTTTCCTTACCGTTTCATTCTACGTTTTATCTCCCCTTACTTCTCTTACTTCTGACGAACTTCATTTCACCTGCCTGTAATCTGCTTACATCTCTTTTCTTCACTACCCATGTGTCAGATGCATAGGTCAGTACCAGGATGCAGAAACTCCCTTGTCTTACTTCTTTGCTTCTTTGTAGGAATTCTTTGTTCCAAACCAGGCTCCTAACACACTGCAGGAATACTACAGCCTGTCTGCCAATCTCACTGATCTCTTTCTCATTTCTTTCATTTTCCTCTTTTACACGTTCCAAGTAATTAACACTTTCCATCTTTTTCAGTTGTTCCCCTCCAATCATTATTCTGCTAGTTGGTCTTTCTTCTTCCTATTTTTAACCAGGATCGCACATTTGCTTACATTAAATTTCATTCCGTACCGTCTCACAGTTAGTTCCCAAATATCCAGCTGTTCCTGAATCTCCTCCTCCCTCCTTCCCCAGGTCATCATTCGCGAACATCATTGCTTTCATCTTGTCTTCTCCCGATTTTTCTGCCACCTTAGTTATTATCTCATCCAAGACCACAATGAAAAGGAAAGGCAACAATGCACTGCTCTGTTTCATATTACCGCTGCGATAGGTCTAGATAGCCAACAGTGGACCAACAACCGGCTTTCAACAACGTAATATAGGAAATATAGTAGATAAAAAGGGATAGTCTATGGTGTTCAATCCGTGAAGGGGCTTCTGGCCTGATGGCAAGTAGAGTGCAGCCTTTCGTTCGCCGCGGCCCAGGAGGGTAAGGGTGGGGAGCCCATCGCCCTAGCCGTCTTCTATTCCCGGAAAAGAGCCCCGGTACTCAATCTGATAGCAAGCAGAGTGGACCTGGGGCCGTCTTGGAGGAATTTGAACGAGGAAAATGTACCGTCCCCTACGCGGTATTGAACCTGGGACATCCATGGCCCGTTCGCAGGTTCGAATCCGGCCTCGGACGTGGATGTGTGTGATGTCCTTAGGTTAGTTAGATTTAAGAAGTTCTAAGTTCTAGGGGACTGATGACCTCAGATGTTAAGTCCCATACTGCTCAGAGCCATTTGAATTTAAACCATCCATGCCCAGAGTCTAACGCTTGACATGCCAGTCCACCAGCGCTGAGAAATAATGTTGGTGTTTCAAATAACGGCCACTACTCATAATTCTGGGAGTGCAGGCGAGACCGGCAAGATGACAGCACATACTGAATTCCTGCTAGAAAGCACACAACGGCACTAGTAAGGCGTTTCAGATGTGATTCTTTTCCCTCCATTTTGTGTCGCTGCGTTTCAGTCTGCGTTTGATCAGCTACTGAGAGAGTGCTCTTTTTTTTTTTTAAGATGCCTCGAGTTGTTTGAAAGTAATCTATTATGTGTGCTTGTAAGGCTCGTTTATTCGCAATAAAGTGTATAATAAAATTCGCCAAATTACCAGTGCCATGGGCCGCGCGGGATTAGCCGAGCGTTCTGAGGCGCTGCAGTCATGGACTGTGCGGTTGGTCCCGGCGGAGGTTCGAGTCGTCCCTCGGGTATGGGTGTGTGTGTTTGTCCTTAGGATAATTTAGGTTAAGTAGTGTGTAAGCTTAGGGACTGATGACCTTAGCAGTTAAGTCCCATAAGATTTCACACACATTTGAACATTTGAACCAGTGCTATGGAAGTAGTGAAAAACTGAAAAAGACAAAATAGGAGATCTGCAGTAAGGCCCGAATGGGTATTTTTAAGGCATATATTTTATTAATAAGAGTGATTAGTTTTCTTTATTGAGAATCATATCACACCATACTGCCCTCTTCAGTTAGTCGTAATTAATTACTTTTTTTTTTGTCAGAGTTGGCACAGGTGAACAATCTTCTGACGGAAAGGTTATTACGATGGTTAATAAAGTCAGTGAATCTGTCAATCGGTAACATTCGAATAACGCTAACAAATAATGGCGGAGAAACATCCACAGTATCTAGTGAATCGACTTAAGGCTATCACGATCTTTAATCTACCCTAAAACTGTGTTAAAAAAGAGCTCCACGACGTGAGACAATAAATACCAAGGAAGAAATTATTTGGAAGTCTTTGTTTGCAGACTGCGGCGATGAGATGTAATGAGACAACTGAACATTTCACAGCCAGTCTAACCCGAATTTTCGTATTTCATTTTACATTCCATTTTGCCTCCTTGAATATTTTCCGTTTGTAAATGCCAATTGATTTTTTTAATTCGCGATCACTTCAAGCTCTGCAGAAGAATGGGAAATTTGCAGTTACATTACTTTGTTACAGCAGCATGATAATATTTCATCTCCAAGCGCTTGTTTTTATTTTCTATTTCGAGAATAATTTACGAGCATGGATTTTATTAAGGCCACCCACTGTGCCTTATTTAGGTCCATGATTTTAATTTAGCCCATTTGATGACTTAACTCTTAATTATGTACTCCAGCAAAATTACGGAATCTTAATTTCCCCCTTTTTTCCCCAATAGAGAAATATAGTGCTGTAGATAGCGTTTTCCTGTATATCCAAATTAGAAATACAAAAGATGCCGAACCTTAACTGGGTCATAATTAGTACATCTACATTATTACTAATTTCTTAAAGCAGCCTCATTAGGAGATGCGGAGTCTTTCCTGCTGTACACCCAAGAAAAGCTGTCCCTACGACCAACATGCATGATAGTCAATATGACTAATTGTGGAAATTCTTCGAACGGATTTTTTAAAGAGTTATGTAGTAGCGAAGATGGAAATTCCACTCTGCATTCCGGATTTTGGGAACTTGTCGTACTGGGAATGTCCGTCTGTCAGAGTGGCAGGTTCAATCTTGCAGCTTGTATGCAGTAACTACCAAATTCGGAAATTCCGCATGTAGTCCTTCCAGCAACGCTGTTGGACAAGGTAAAGTGGTCTGATTTTTTTTTTCCGGAAAGAACATTGTCAAACGTGCGTTTAATCTTCGCGATGAATTAAAGAATAGCTGCAGTTTATAGTCGTCCGTTAAACTGGATATTTCATGTGGAGCTTTACACCCATTTAATCGAATAGTTGAATGGCTGAACGGTTTCGCTTCATGGCCACAGCGCACTAACAATTAAAAGACGACAATTCAGAAAACACCATGTAAATGGTTCACAGCGTCCCTTCACAGTGCTGGTCTGACGGCAGTGAAAGCTTGCATCAGCAGAGGTAGCACAGATGGTGTTAATTCTTAGCGTACCAAATTCATTCATAATTTTAACACATTGTTATGTACAAAGAAACTTTGTTAAAAAATAAATGAAGGCGTGAGCATATCACTTAACGCCTTCTGATAAAAGAATCGCGGCTTGAATATCAAAATCCATTTGGAATTTAGCTACCTCTGACTACTATCTCCTTTTCCAGTTCTTCCGAAAGGTGACACAGACATTCCATAAATAACAGCATAATGATCATCGCTTTGCTTTAGCTCCGTCTCTCTAAATTGTTTCAGTTATATCCCATCCGTTGCATACTTTCTACGATAATTTTAAATACCCTAATTTTCGTTTTGATCTGAAACGTATGCTTCATAAAACTCCATTTGATTATTTGGTTGCTTCTCTGCTTTGGCGATCGTACTTCTTAATTTCGCTTTTACTGTAGCCATCTTTGTTAATAGTGGCTCACGAATATGTGTAAGAGTCCACAGACCTTACTACCCCAAAACTATTTTTAATTAAAATGAAATGTGAAATCATTTGTTCATGGATAAATAAAGCCCATGCCTTATTAGGCAGGTACCTATGACGCTGTCATGTCACAAGGCCCCTTCGCTTGGCTACCTAGTTCTCTTTAGCCCGTAGATAACAACTAGGACCACAGCAATTTAGTTATCTTTGCAGGGGATACGAAATGATCACTTTCCTCCTAAAGGGTACACGGCGCTAAACTTGAGTACCAGGTGAATGAATTTGTACATGGTTGTGTAATATCCATACTGTTCATATCCAGATAACCTTACATTCATCACGAAACACAAAACAGCCCTTGCCTGCGTTAATCTTATCGGCTGAATTACAATTGACGTTCCAAATCTCACTACTGGATTCTCAAGAAATGGCTGGCCTTTATAGCTGAGATTTTCTACTTCAACAGCCGTTTCGGCAACGACTTCATTTCGACGAATCAAGTCGTTCTAAATCTTTCTTCCTAATATTTTCCGCTTACAGCCCATCGTCTACAGCATTAACAAGTGTCTGCAGTTCGTGGGAATAGATTATGAAAATGGTTTAGAGATAATGGTCTTTGTGATGAATGGGACCAGGTAACTGACGTTTTCCTCGATGAAATTAGCGTGGTCAATTTATCGTGTCGTTGCACACCGTTAGCTGAAACTACCTGAGCGATTCTTATTGCTGTAATCATGCGCAGTCGAATTTCACGCTTGCGTACACACGATACCTTATGTAGCACAATTTTTCGAGTTCCCCGCTAACTATTCTATTAACAGAAACATTTGAAATGCTTAATTAGATTTGGAACTAGGTTTTACACAATTACGCTTCGTTACATCGTGCGGATCGCTGCTCAAACGTGTGAGATTGTTATCGGAGTACATTGCTACACCGATCAGTACAGCCCGTTGCCATTAGAGGGCCGTATAAAGCACCGTAAATGTTGTTTATTGAAGGCGCTGTACACAAACGTTATGTAAGTCCATGACGCTGCGCATTTATTGTAAGTTTTGTTTCGACACGCAGTAAGAACTTAGATAGCGGGGGAATATGTACAAATGTTATATGTAATTTTACTAAATGTTGTTGTCAAAAGTATATTGTCCTACCTTGATTGTGTAGTCACTTGTCTCAGTTGTTGCGAATATCTAGAGCGGAGTTATACCACTCTCTTCGATCACGTTCGCTAAAGCAAAATAAAGAGCCTTGTGGTTGTCGTTTGGATTACCGATTCACGAATCAGTTCTCATCGGAATGAGTAAAACAAACCAAGAATAACTACTGTACAGCACATTACGCGTAAATGGCTTTGAATAAACCGTTTCTCCCTTTGTCAAAAGGAATGGGATGGGAGTAACATTCTATTGGTGAACCTGTGTCGTTAATATGCTAAATGCGCGACTTTCGGCAGCCTCTGGCCTCACCTTTTCTCTCCTTTCCAATTCTAAATGGATCAGTAACACCATTACCCTACGGTCTTTAATACTAATGACTGTATTTCTTGAGGGACTGGGGGCTGGGCGTAGCATTTAAGACATCGCATGTCACAGAGATACCTCCTACGCCTCCTTCGCTTTTCGCCAAAAAAACGGCTGAGAGATGAGACTGTTCACTTGAAAAACCCAAGAAACGCTACGTTCAATAGTTAAATACCTAGCAATGTACTGTGATGTTAGGACGACGCTTAGTACCCTTGGCGATTGAGTTAATAAGGGAATCTGCGAGAACGATGATGGGTTGATTCGGGGAAGGGGACCAAACTCCGAGGTCATCGGTCCCGTCGGATTGGGGAAGGACGGGGAAGGAAGTCTGCCGTTCCATTAAAAAAAAGACCAATGTGGAGCTCTTGATTCCCACTGCGTCCAGTTATTAAAATTGGTACGTCAGCTCATGTTAGCACGACTACGCAGTACAAATGAAGAAAAGATGCAGCCGAAATAAATCGGCAATAATACGACATTAGGACAAAAAACACCTAGTTCCTTGTAATACATTCATACGAGTTGAAGTAAAGCATGTTAAGAGACTGCGCAGGCCTCGAAGCGCTTAGCAACACATTGAAAACATAGTACCTGAAAAATTTCATGTAGCAACAACGCCGCCACTTCGTTTCAGCTTCCTCTAGAACCACAAGAAAACATTTGACATTCCGGTCTGAGGGTTTCTGTAATCAGAGAGCTCAGACTGCTAAAAGGCAGAATCAATAACCAAGTTTTCATAAATTACACTCCTAATTGTGAGTGAAATATGACTTTCAGAAGAAGAAAAAGAAAAGGGTTCTGTCTACAGTATGGAACGAACGATTTTCTAAAGCTAAAAGAAATAGAAAATAGAACAAATGCACAGTAATATCAATAGACTTTACTCGGGCTTAGAGGTTAAAACCTGGAAAAATTTCTGTACATTTAAAAACTCAGAGTTGGAAAGTTATTTCAAGAGATTATCCGCCAGGTCTGTAGAAAGTAGATACGGTTTCATGAAATGCGGTAGCACAGATAATCTTGCTTTCTCCAGTGGAAATTAAGTTGTCGGCCTGCAGGTGTAAGCTTTTAAAATTTATCACAGCAGTAATATCCACGTGCGGAAATGCGAATATCTCATAAAAGCAGATATGAAGGTGAGAAGAGCTGCTGATGGTTTCATGAAATTAATTTTTATCAGCCCACACACTACATACCAAAAAGTCTGTATTTCTGATGTAGTATTACGTACTCCGAAAACCATGAGAACCTGTTGACATTGTGCATAGTTCAAAAAATGGCTCTGAGCACTATGGGACTTAACTTCTAAGGTCATCAGTCCCCTATAACTTAGAACTACTAAAACCTAACTAACCTAAGGACATCACACATATCCATGCCCGACGCAGCATTCGAACCTGCGACCGTAGCGGTCCCGTGGTTCCAGGCTGTAGCGCCTAGAACCGCTCGGCCATGCGGCATAATGGATGAAACGTATTATCCGAGACTATTGATTGTTGTATGCAGCAATAAAATCAAAGAAGTGACTAATTTACTGTTTAGTAACAATGACTGTTCTCCTTTTCACCATAAAAGGCCGATCCTTCCTCCTACTTCCGTTACTGTAGATAAGTCCATCGTGTTTCAAAACTCCTTCTGCAGGTACATTCTGCAGGTGGTTTCTTCCTCAGTTCCAAGAGTTTTACTGAGTAACTTTTGTCAACATTTGCAATAATGAGAACATCGATATGTGAACAACGTGTCCTAACAGTAACCGAAGACGAATCCATTAGAGGCAGAGTACCAATGCGGCGTGAATTTGGATAGAGTAGGAAAGTGGCCTAAGCACTTCCACAGTAACCACCCCGGCATTCTTCTTGAGCGGGGCGGATAAATTAGAATGGTCGGCCGGAGATATCTGTCCTTCCAGAGGCTCAGTGATGAACTATCAGTCTACCGATTCAGAAGTCTCGGTTTCGATCCCCTGTCAATCATTGGACTATCTTCCGTCACTGATCATTTCTTTCATTTCCGGCAGTGTCAGTGCGAAAAACATTGGCGAATTCTTGTAGATGGCCTATGCCCCCATTGTTGTCAAAGGAATTAAGTAAGTTTACGTGAAAAACGATGGGTTGAGCCGTATATCGGAGGTCACGTTAAACCATATCTCCCCCCTGTAACTGGCTAGATAAGTGACTCCAAACATAGGAGGAAAGCAACAGTACCATCTCCGCTTAGTAAAGCCTGTGATGTATAATACGACTTATACTGAATTGACGAAATTCGTGGGATTCCTACTAATATTAAATCTGACCTCCTTTTGCACGACGTAGTGCAGAAACTCGGTCTGCAGAAATGCTGAGTCATATTGCCCCTATAACTGTCCGTAATTGTGAAAGTTTTGCCGGTGGAGGATTTTGTGCACTATCTAACTTCTCGATTATCTCCGAAAAATGGCATTCATGTAGGGCGGTCTGTGTGGCTAAATCATTCGGTCGAACTGTCCAAAATGTTCTTCAAACCAGTCGCGAACAGCTGTGGCGCGGTGACATCGTGCGTTGTCAACCACAAAAGTTCCATTGTAATGGCTGGTCTCCAAATAGCCGCACATAACCGTTTCGAGTCAATGATCGGTTCAGTTGGACCAGAGGACCCAGTCCATTCCATGAAAACATAGCCTACATCATTATGGAGCCACTACCAACTTGCACAGGCATTGTTGACAACTTGGGTCCATAGCTTCCTGGGGGTGTACATCACACTCGATCGCTACCATCAAGTCTTACCAACTAAAATCGGGATTCATCTTACCAGGTCACGGTTTTCCAGTCGTCTAGGGCTCAACCTATATTGTCACGATCAAGGAGAGGCGATATATTGTTGTTAGCAAAGGCAATCGCTTAGTTTGGTTGCTGCCATAGTCCATAAACCCCCAATTTCGCTACACTGTCCTAGCGGACACGTTTGTCGTACGTCCCACATTGATTTCTGAGCCTATTTCACGCAGTGTTGCTCGTTTGTTAACTCTGACAGTTCTACGCAAATGCCGCTGCTTCCAGTTGTTAAGTGAAGGCGGTCGGCCACTGCGTTGTCCGTGCTGAGGGGTAACGCATGAAATTTGGTATTCTCGGCACATCTCAGCACTGTGTATCTCGGAATACTGATTTCCAAAATGGAATCTACCATGCGCCTAGCTCCAACTACCGTTTCGTATTCGATGTCTGTTAATTCCCGTCGTGCAGCCATAATCACGTCGGAAACCGTTTCACACGAGTCACTCGACTGTGAGTACAATTGACAACTCCGCCAATGCACTGCCCTTTTATACCTCGTGTACGAGATACTACCGCCATCTATATGTGTGGATATCGCTATCCCATGAGTTTTGTCATCTCACTGTGTAGAGTGATGATGATGATGATGATGATGAGGATACGTAGGGGACGATGCGGGAGACCTGCACCGCCAACTAGGCAAGGTCCTAGCGGAGGTGGTTTGCCATTGCCTTCCTCCAACCGTAATGGGTATGAATGGTGATGATGATGATGAAGACGACACAACAACACCCACTCATTTCGAGGCAGGGAAAATCCCTGACCCCGCCGGGAATCTAACCCGGGACCCCGTAAGCGGGAAGGGAGAACGCTACTGCAAGACCACGAGCTGCGGACTTTCCCTTTACTATCAGAAATGTGAGAGCAGTGTCTTAACCAACAGTCGCAACATCAATAAGTGGCCATTATGGCAACAAATAATCTCATCAGCTCCCTGCCTGTATTTCTCGTTAGCAGTAAACGTCCTGGGTTCTTATCCTCACACGCAGGGCTTTCTGAGTAGACAGTTAATGCATCAGGCGAAACCTGCAGTTATCGTTAACAGTACCTCGGCGATTTACTGTCAGTATCGCTTTCTGCCACGCTACTGAAACAATAAAAAAAATTAATTACTGAACTGTCCCGAGCTCACAGCAGGTCTCCCGCCGCTCGCGGTGCTAAGATAACGTTCACGACTAGACTCTCGCAAATGAAAACATGGAAACAGTCATTTGTGGCAAGATAAATAGAAAGGCAAGTGGTATAGCGTGTGTGCAGGTACGAGTGTGTTGGTGGCAGATACCGCTAGGCGGCTGGCGACCTTGGAGTGTGTGCTCCCATTAGTTGCGCAGCTGTGAGAGCGGAGAATGCCTCCAGGGCGGTGTCCAGACGATGTACGACTGCAGTCAGGCAGCGTGGGCATGTCTTCACTTACACTTGCTCCCCGCTGATTCTAAACTTGTCTGGTCAACGTTGAATGCGGCACTACTTGTTTAACTGTCTAGATTACATTGTGATATGATTTTCTGCGTATGTTTTTACTCCCGTATGTCCCTTACGACGGTGACACTATCAGGATTTGGTGTTTTGATTGTCCCAGCGCGCTAACTGTTAACACAATCTGCAGTTCAACACAAAAACGATGGAAGTCACTAGATATAATGGATGCGTTTATTGCGCTTGGCGAGCGGAATTTTAGTTCACAGTAATCGTTAACTGCAGTGGAACATACCCTAGCTAACCGAGACGATACGACTGCTGAAGTCACGTGATAATCAATGCGTGTGTCCGACTTGCTTCAATCACTGTAGTCATTCGAAACGGCCAAAACCGTAAAATTTCTAGTAGTTCGAGTGCGGACCGATTTAAAGAGATTCGAACATCAGCACTGGAAGAATGGTAAGGAATTTGTAGCCACCCACAATGAAGGTAGCTCAAAAAACCCTCATTTGACCAATTATTACTTTTCAGTCGGAGGCCAAGTCAAGATAAGATTAAAATAGGTGATAGAGAAGGTTTCCGAAAATACATTTCTTCTTAGGTTCATTTGGTAGGTTCGAGACGCCATGTGAGAAATGTTGTGCGTCATGAATAGGTTTACCGTTAAACTTCTGTGGATGTAGTTTCCAATAACAGTTTCTGTGACGTATTACCAACCCCCCTCCCCCTCTCCCCCTTTCCGACGGACTTATATTTTGCGAAGTGACTAAGGCGATAAAATCAGAAAACAGCGATCTTATATGGAAGGGAGCTTCTCATTAAGACTCAGTACAGTCTATCCTTGTCACTGTTATAGTCAAAATGGTTCAAATGGCTCTGAGCACTATGGGAATGGTTCAAATGGCTCTGAGCACTATGGGACTTAACTTCTGAGGTCATCAGTCCCCTACAACTTAGAACTACTTAAACCTAACTAACCTATGGGCATCACATACATCCATGCTCGAGGCTGGATTCGAACCTGCGACCGTAACGGTCGCGCGGTTCCAGACTGAAGCGCCTAGAACCGCTCGGCCACTCTGATCGGCTGTTATAGTCCCTCGATTAGTACCACGTAAACGGAATTTTATGGGCTTCCTTTACCGATCATGTGATAGACGCCTGTGTTTGTGTATTGAACTGGCGAGCTAGAAACGACGGAGAGTCTTCATTCCGCCGTAGCCCTCAATGGTTCACAACCTCGCAACACACCACAGCAGTCCACCCACCCCTCCACCGCCCTACACCGAACCCAGGATTACTGTGCGGTTCGGCCCTGGTGGTCGTAACACTGGACTGGTATACAGTCAGTCTAGTGAGGCCATGGAGGAGCCATTTGAGTAAGAGGTTATGTCTACAAAGTTGACAACGGTAGGTGGAGTGACTTATGACCCCATGCCCCTCGACACCGAGTTCAAATGGCACCATATTAACAGAGAGCGACAAGGCGGCCACCCAATGTCCCGTGCTCCTCTAGGCCTGATCGTGGGCTACACTTTTTCGTGTTATTTGCGGAACACAGCCACATGAGCTTGTTAACATTTTCCTGTTATCTCTCCTTTCTTTGTAGTATTGTGTCATTGCCAACTGAATACAGTGACGGCAGCATGTCTTAGAAATCTCTTATGTTCTAACAGGAAATTAATTGAACCTGGAATTCAAGTCCTTAGAACAGAAATAAGAATGATGCAACTGAGACTGAAGAAGTTTGCAGCATAATCAAAATTACAACCACCGTACCTTTTCGAAGGGCAACCTCTGGCAATTAATTCTTAAATTAAATGGACCAGAGCAGGATGCAGCCACGGCCCGATTCGGTGAGCTGTCTACCGTTTTATTGCTGAGCGACCTTGCTCGGTACAAGCGCTCAAGGCTCTACAGGATCTCATTTCTATGACCTTGGACAAATTTCAAATTTATGATTTTGTTTTGCTTCCTTAAACACCTTATGTGCGCTGTAAAATCGTCATTGTATTCATATCGATTATTTTGCCTATTTTATGGATGTTATTTGTGTCACAAGACGTGAAATGCCACTCCAGGGCCGAAAAGCAGGTACAGAGGTTAAATTGTAGTGTATATTGTAGTTGTCATAGAGGGTAATATACACACTGGAGTAGAATGGATGAATCCATCGATTTAAGCTTTCTCGAAAGAACTGTCTCTGTACTCAGACTTATCCTCAGAATATTTATGACATCATACTTCCGTTAACTGATATTTTGTGTATTGGTTAATTCTGTGAAGTGGGAGACCACTTTAAAACAGTGAGATATCAACGGGGTCTTAGTCACTGAATGACGGCAACTCACTTCTTCAAGGAGTTGGTTCGAACAGTGGTAAATTTTTTCCATGTTGTTCTGTGAGGAGGGCGAAGCAATGGATGTATATTGTTGGACTTCCTTCATTCGTCCTTGACAAGGTAGTGATAAGTCAGGAGTTATTATTGCCATCGACACTACAGCTGTACATCCGACGTCACGTATGTTAGAGAGAAGTTCCGAAAAACCATTTGCGCTACGACCTTATATTGAGAGATGTAAGCTGTTCTACTAGGTCATCCCACCAAGTCACCGAATACATTACGGATTCACCTTTCTTGTTTCTTTCGCAACCTAGTACACATCAGCACTGAAAGAACAAGGATACATTTCTCCCAGTGTTGGTGCTCACTATAAATGAGATAAAAGTGCACCAAACGAACTGCAGAATTTAACAGAATACATAGTCACTCGTGGCGGCAAACCATTTGAAACAGCAATATACGCAAATAAATGCGGGAATACCTTTTTAGAAAGAACGTAACACTACAGTCATTGATTAAATAAGGAAGTTGGCAAAAAGTAATACATCTAAAAGGAATTCAAAGCAGAGAACGACGAGTTATTGGAATTACAAGAGATAAAGCGCACGTTAGCAGAGTATTATGCATCGCTGTCTGCTACGAAACATGTTACATCACTGCGTCTTGTCGTTATCAGGGAGACTATGAAACTCTCACTCACAGTTTAAACGGAGGCATAATGACCGGATGTTAATGTTGTGGTATGTTTTATTCCAACCCATGTGGTGTCCCGTAACGTGAAATTGAAGTTTGTACGGGATGTAATACTGCTATGATGATTCTATGGAAAACATCGACTGAGTTAAGTCTTGTAGTGGACAACGAAATATGACATCAGTACGGTATGAGGGACTTCGTCCGCTTAGGAATACCGGAGCGAATACTTCTTCTCCAGAGATGTTACAGCCCCACAAAATTCTTACAGCCGTATCATTGTGCGTCCCTAGAGTTCGACCGTGTCTGTTATACAGTACACTTCCTGCGGGGGACTCCTGAAAATTAATGTAAAGCTGCTTTAACTACAATAGGTCGTCAGCACGAACAGTGGAGAGCCAAATAGCGACAAATGTCTTGAGTCTCACACCAATCTGGACTACAGCAGTGGACGAGGATGCGTATGACGCTTTAGGGTGACACCATCTCCTTTCATCCTGCATCACGTCGGAAGTGACGTCTTTTATTACTATCAATCCAGAAAAATACAAGTACGCGGACAGTTAAATAAAAATAATATAAATTAGACATGTAGTGAACTTGTACCCACATATCAAATGTGCCCTGAACTCTGCGACCTCAAAGGCACTCAGTTTGGCATGAATGGCATCATCCTCTGTGTAGGTTGTTGGCTACTGAAGCATGTAGCTTGTAGCTTGCCCTTGTATGCTTGCAGCACATGTCATCGACATTTACAGGCCATGGATCTTCGCATCTTTTTTTTTTTTTTAATCCGTTTTCTGACTGGTTTGATGCGGACCGCCATGATTTCCTCTCCTGTGCCAGCCTCTTTATCTCAGAGAATCTCTGTCTTCCTCTACAGTTCTTCCCATTACGGATCGTAAACCGTTTATTGACGGATACCATCCATATTTCTCTATTTACAGGTAGTCCGCACAGCTAATGTTACCAGGAGTCCCCTGCAGGAAGTGTACTGTGTAACAGACCGGGTCGAACTTTAGGGACATACAATGATACGGCTGTAAGAATTTTATGGAGTTGTAACATCTCGGGAGAAGAAATATACGCCCCGGTATTCCCAAGAGGACGAAGCCCCTCATACCGTACATTTCATGGTCCACTACAGGATTTAACTCAGCCGACGTTTTCCATATAATCATCGTAGCTGTATTACATTACGTTACGGGACACCACGTGGTTTGAAATAAGACACACAATAATAATAGCATTTATGGAGTTGAGGTGTTGTCTCCTCCCACAGTTACACCTTCTAGGGAGACAGGTTAAGCTTCTTGGAGGATCGTATGGAACTCTCCCTGAATTACAACCGTCAAGGAGGAGGAGTATGTCCAAGCAATGGGTGGGCACTGTTCTTCTCCACTTGAAGCCTCTCCTTACCTGCAGGCACTTATCTGCGTACAGTGGGTAGCGCTATCCCAGCTGGGTAGTTAATTTTGTCTGTTGTAGTAGACTTGAGGCAACCTGTAGTCAGCCTCCATATTTCATTGACGGTTGTGTCTCCCTGTCTGGAATACCATGGTCTGCACCATACTGGAGAGGCCTATTCAGAAGCAGAAATATACAGTGCCATTGCAGATGCATGGATTTTATGGTAAGGGATAGCATGTAGTATCGGTATCTTAGTATCTGCAAATTGCAGGATACGCTAAGACAGGGAAGTGGTACCTATCCTTCAACACATGGCTGGAGATGTGTTTGAACACTCCAAAGCTCTTCCATAAAATTCTAGAAACGTTCAGGATTTCTTCTCTGCACCACAGATACAACTTCAATTGAGAAACATTCACTTGGTACAGGGATGCATTTGTAGCCTGTTTTACTCGAGGCTACGACGTATATAAACACCAAGGCGCGAAATATTTCACTAAATACTCTTTTTAGCGTTTAGTTTTGTTTTACGTCTCAAAAACTTTAAATAGACTTCCTGACAAAATAATTGAAGCGGAAGGTATGGTCGGATGTCAATGTAAAACTTCGTACACGTACACAACATCAGCAGGTATTATGTAAATGATTGGACTTGCAATTCTCTCTGACAGGTAAAACGGCCACCAGAGCGCATTTGTGTTGTTCGTGTTTAGTTCTGTTAAAAGTCTGGTAGGGTATGTTGAGTGATCAATGTGAGGGAGGCCGACATGCAGCGTACTCATGTGAGGCAACGTTATCAGCACGTGGCAGAGTTTGAAAAGGGCTTCATTGTAGGCTTACATTTGGCCGGGCTAGTCGAACCGTGCAACGTCACATTTTGAGGGCATTCAGATACGACTGTAGCCCGATGGTGTACTGCATGGGATGTGTCTCTGTGCTTTGTCTGGTTATTGTTTAGGTCCTCCGTGGCCAGCAACATGCCCAGATCGGCCCCCGAAAGAACATGTGTGAGATCAGTTCAGGCGTCACCCCGTCCCAGAATCAGAACAAGTTACAACGATTGTTGATCGGGTTGCTTCAGGAGACACAGCGGCTTTATGACACCCCTCATAAAGAAATCAGTGCATGTATCCCAAGCCCCTGATGAGTAGGCTTATACTGGCCAATTCTTTTTAATTCGACTCGATATTGTAATCACTAAAATAACATCGCATGACCTCTCAACGCATCTAAATTAGTTTCCTCTGCCCCTTGTAGTTGATGTACTTTCTTTTGTCAGGCAGTATATTTCTGTATTATTATGAGGTCAACGTCGACTAACATTCATTCATTCCTAGTTATTCATTGACTTGCACTTTTCATAGTGACGGATGAAGCTATTTCTTTTACGACGTGTGGTAGTCCTCTCACTATGTACGCCCTTGTGCGAGATCTGTAGCTGATCGACTCGTTGTCGATGCAGAAAGGCAAGCGCGACGTCAAGCTGGTCACTCGTTTGCGTTAACAGCCAAGGTGGTGCAGGCGTAGAACCAGGTCGTCCAAGCCCAGTGTGCGTCAGGTCAAGGCGCTTGGCCCTACTGACATTATCTGCCTATCGCGAAGGGTAACTCTCTCTCTCTCTCTTTCTCATGCGTTCGTACATTTATTGCGTTCCTAATCACCCTTCCCATAATCGATGTCTCCCAAGGAATAATCGCCCACTCACAGCGGAGCGTGTGCCCCTTCACCAGACTGCGCCCTGCCGCATTCCTCGTGAGTGCGGTAAGGCGCACATCGATCAGACGCAGCGTTGCGTATCGTAGCGGTCGAACTGAAAATGTTCCGCCCGCGAAAAAGGAAAAGTTGGAGCGCGCGAACACAAGTCTGGTGAAGGGGCGTTCCGTGTGGCTTTGAGAAAACAGCGGTCTGCAAAGTAGAAGGTTTCTGGAACAGCGTAATTATACAGGCGGCAAAGGTGTGAGTTCTCTGTGGAGCCATGCTTTGTCGCGTGGGACACAATATGAATAAACTATGAAAGCAATAGACTGGAGAAATCATCAGCCGGGAATTCGCTAATAATATCACAGATATGTATTATACAAAGAACGCTTGTAACAGAAGCAAAAAGCTGTTTGCTTCCACGAACGTATAATCCTTTCGTACAGTACTATTCACTGCATGAAATGTGATTATACATGCTGCATCTACGCTCATAATGGAACCTATTACATTCCAGCGCAAACGTTTTCTTGCCATGTTCGTCAGGGAAATCTCAACGATTTAAATGACGTAATGCAACGTTTAAAATTTCACTGAAACCAATAGAAAGGCCAAAGCGATCATTAGATCTCACTCCTATGAAGTTTTTTCTACATCTACACAGACACAGATACGTCGCAAGCTGCCGTGCCGCTGCTAGTCATTTCATTTCCTGTTCGCATATGCTGTCAGTATGCTCCCATATGATGCCTGATTTGTCTCGAGTTTGATGTCCATTCGTGAGATGTATGTGGCAGCAGGATTGTTCTGCAGTCCGTCGCAAATGCCAGTTCTTTCAACTTTGTCAACAGTGTTTCGCGAAAAGGATGTCCTCTTCCCTCCATTCATTTAAATAATATTGGCATGTTGCTGGAACGTACCGGTGGCAGATCTAGGAGCACGCTCCTGAACTACTTCGTTTTCTTTCTTTAGCCCGACGTGATGAGGATTCCAAACATTCCAGTTCTTCTGCGAAGAGCTTCTGTGAAGTTTGGAAGGCAGGAGACGAGGTACTGGCAAAACTGAAGCTGTGAGGATGCATCGTGAGTCGTGCTTGGGTAGCTCAGGTGGTAGAGCACTTGCCCGCGAAAGGCAAAGGTCCCGACTTAGAGTCTCGCCCCGGCACACAGTTTTAATCTGTCAGGAAGTTTCAGAGCAGGGATATTGGATGAAGTGCGGCTATTTTTTTATGCGCCTTAGTAATAAACCTTAAGAAAGAAAGAAAAAAATACTAAGAAGGAATCATTCGAAAGGGACGGAAATCGGTAGATGTGATACACACACAGAGAGAAAAAGTCAATCAGGTAGGTATCCTAATTCTTGTCTGGGGCGTCTCCAGATACGTCTTTGCCCTGGAATCTCATTAACTGGTGTGGAATTGCCTTAGGAGATGTGTCCCGCTTCGACCTGAGCCCCGATGACCACCCCATCGTACGATCCGACAGTCAGGAGTGATGGTGTGGGGTAAAACTTCTTTTCATAGTAGGACCCATTTCATTGTCATCCGCAGCACCCTTACAGCACAGCGGTACGTCTACAATATTCTGCTCCCCGTTTTGTTACTCTTCATGTTAGATCAACCTGGACTTTCATTTCAGAAAGATAACGCCGGCCCGCACACGCCGAGAGTTTTTCCCGCTTGTCTTCGTGCCATCCAAATACTGCTTTGGCTAGAAAGGTCGCCTGATCTCTTCCCAATTCACAATGTTATGAGCATTATGGGCAGGGCCCTCCAACCCGATCGTATTTTTGACGAGCTGAGGCGCCAGTTTGACAGAATTTGGCACGATGTCTTTAAATAGGATATCCATCAACTCTATCAGCCAATACCGAGCGAATAAATGCTTGCCTAAGAGCCAGAGGTCCACCAACATGTTACCGACTTGCACAATTTTTGAAGCTCTTTCTCATATATAAATCATCCGATTTTTCTGAAATTGTAATTATTTGTCTGTACACGTTCATCACTCGTGGCGCGTCGTTCTTTTTCATCTTGGAGGTTACATACACTGTGCCTGGCTGTCTTCACTTTGCACAGCTGCTGTGAGAGTAAGTTGTTGCTATAACGTGTATCTTGACTACGGCAATAAATAAACTACATATTCATTTCTATAATCAGCACAATATTTCATAGTACTTATTTTGGGATCATTTGTATCATTTCGATCCTGAAAGTTTAGGGTTCCACTTCTTCAGCACACACATCATGCAGATAATACAAAATATCATAAATGTTCCGTGTACTAAGTAAGAAGACAAGTCATTCTACGTTTCAAGTGTGTTTTTGGCAGCACAAAAAACTCAAGTCAAGCCTCTGGTGGGCAGTTGTAGGGTACCCGACCAACAGGCTGTGGCCACCACTGTTCGACAGCCGCGACAAGCGAAGGCTCTACAGAGTCCGCTGTCCGACCAGACGTGTCTGCCACTACCTCTCAGCCGCGACCAAAGATCTGCATGTCTCGAGAAGACAGTGCGCGCTACAAACTGTCCGGCGTGCTAAATGATGTTGCCGCCGCCGTCGCACGCCCTGATGTCGAGATAGCGGCCGCCAGCCACGCCTATTATGCAGCTGCCCCGCACGTGGCGTGGGCTTCTAGCTAGCCAGCCCGCGCAGCGCAGTCGTAATCACGGTGCCTGTAGCCGCCATAAACGACGCTGTACGTCTTTAAAATGGAAATTATGCTACGGTCAGTTCTTAATAAACCACCGTTGTAGATGGCACTTGTATCTGTCTACATCGTATCAACAAATTTAGTGTCTTTGATAGTGTCGAAAAAAAATCAGTTCGACTCTTCTTTAAACTACTCAGGAAAACTTAAATTTATCCATGTTGCATGGATGTTATTTGAGGGAGACGACTGTACTGTAAGGCTTTTATGAAATAATAATAACTGCAACAGTCACTTGTTACAAATACCTTATTAACATAACGTGTTTCGGCAGCATGCTATCATCATCAGGTGCATTTACATCTACTTTAGCATTGTAATTAATACGAAGCGAGGTGAGTTTCCTCTGCTGTGTGTGCCAGTCACGGTACTCTCCTACAATACAGCAAACATTTTCACACACTCGACATTAAAATAGCCTTTACGACACATAACAAACTGTAACACACATGGAGACAATAGCAACACACATACCGATACACACAATAAGGCAGTCATAAAACAGTATGTACAACCTGCAAAGCCCTCTACGCAGGCCAAACTGGGCGAGACTTCCATCAAGATACAACGAACATATAAATGTCTACCACACTAACAACTACGATGAATCAGCAGTAATCACCAAGATAAAAAAAAAAACACAGGCCGTGAAAACCATGATCTTCATATATTAGATAAAATGGACAAGGGACAAGAAAATTGGTTTATATGGAGAACTGGAAATATTCATTCATGGCACAGTGCATGGAGACATGTTACAAAATAATAAACTTGAAAGTAGTAATATTAACTTCTTAAAAACTTCCCCAATGCTGAATTCCTGTTTCATTGGGAAGAAAAGGCTTTACTAACTTCTCACCTAATATCTGGCATGACATAAGTACATGTAGATATAAATGTTTCGCCTTCAGTTTCTACTACTTCAAATGGTTCAAATGGCTCTGAGCACTATGGGACCTAACATCTGAGGTCATCAGTCCCCTAGAACTTAGAACTGCTTAAACCTAACTAACCTAAGGACATCAAACACATCCATCCCCGAGGCAGCATTCGAACCTGCGACCGTACCAGCATGAGGCTCGCCATGGTTGTCGGGAATGAAGATTCGCATCATTTAATCGGCTCGTATCAGTTCGATGCGATAAATGACATCCTATAGCTTCTTCGAATGCCGAATCACTTGTGGAGCACTCACTCCATTGTTCCTTTGAATGAAAAGTCGTAGATATCGATAATACTATACACCTGTCAGTCGTGTGCGATTTAAACCCTCCGTACTATCTGTCAATTGGAACGGATTCCATGTCCGCACACGTCACTTTGACTCCGATGCACACGTAGAGTAGCTTCCCTGGTTGACAAGCCTTATGTACGTAACATGATGATGCGGGCCGCTCATTGGTCGTGACTCTTCTTCCTGGCATACCTGTTGCTCACTCTACTCTTCCACAGACTAATGGGTCCCTATTGGTGCTTTACTTTCAACTGAAACGCTGCAGTCCATTCGAGTGCAATGCTCTATCCGTAGGTATTCTCATGGGGACTGTGTGTGTCCGCAAACAGCCTCAGGGATGACTTTTCGATAAGTGCAGAAACAGTCACAATAGCAACACACCCGCACAAAATATCGAGGTGAAGGAAAACTTTTGTTGATGCATATAGTAGGTGTACCTTACGACGCCTTTCCTCGTCCTCTTCTGCAAGAACTTACTGGGTGACCTAATCAATGACATAATTGTCGCACTTAGTAGAATAAACCTACAAACAGCGGAACGTTTGCAACCTCGTACGGTAAACGAGGCTGTCCATAGTCCAGCAAATCTCTCTACCGGAGTAATGTATGTCACATAGGGCGAAATTTGAGAAGCAAGTATTTCGGAAAGTCACAGTCACAGACCTTAAAATGAAAGTAAAACTCTGAAACTTTGACATATTCCACCATAAATAGTAGTCAATGTCACCACAGAAATCTGATTAAACCAAGCTGCTACAGCCTAATGTTTATTAAACGACATATCGCGATGCAAGGAAAACACAATCAAAATTTAATTTCTTTTTCTTTTTTTGTGGATACAAAATTCTGCTTATTCTTCTAAGCCTGGAAAACGTATGAAAACTCTACAAAGGTGGCCTATCCTCGATATCGAAGAACAATGGTAAAGAGAGAAGAGAAACAAAGTCAGACTTTGAACTTAAGACTTGTTTGTATGGCCTTTTATAAGAAGTGGTATGCAGAATCATCAAAACCTATTTGAAATGCAAAAGTTCGTAAGACATCTTTCATTATTTTCCACTCAAATATTTTTTTGCTATTGTAACTGAATAGGCCACAAAAAATTAGTACTATAGTTCATCAAAACCTATTTGAAATGCAAAAGTTCGTAAGACATCTTTCATTATTTTCCACTCAAATATTTTTTTGTTATTGTAACTGAATAGGCCACAAAAAATTAGTACTATAGTTCCCTTCGTCATCAAGAACCTTTTATCGACCCTGGGGTTGTCGGTAGGTTTAGTGTTCGAAGAAATTTGTGTAGATTTGTAGTTGAAGACGCCAGGCTTGCACCCATATACATTGTTGAAGGAATTAGTTCTAGGATTGTGGAGTGGAGTGCTGGAAAAGTGGGAGCAAAGTCCGAACAATGCAGTGGATAACCAACTTTCGAACTGATTCCCTTTGCAGCTAGAAATAAGTTGTGTTTCGATGAGCGTTAGAAGAAACAATGTGTTTAAACGGATCTACAATCTTCTACGGGTGACAATGCGCATCTACATCTATATTGAGCCAACCTGCAACGTGTGGTGGATGATACTTCAGGTACCATTATTATATTGTATATGTAATCCCGTCCCTCGTACTTCCTACTCAATGAACACATCTGTTCGCAAACAGGAGCAAGACAACTCGTCCGCACACTTCTATGAGGTGGAGATGCACCTGAAACCCAAAGAGCAGCGACGTGCAACCTAAGAAATACAGAGGCACTATTTCATATTGTTGTTCTCCGTTTTGATATCACAGTGTTCACCACGGAGAGTTCGCTGTCCGACCTTGATGAACGAACTGTGAACGCGTAAGGGGAATAGTGGAAGCGCAAGCTTGCATGTTACTACGCGTGGGAAGATGATGACTGAGACCTCAGGTGGACTGAAGACACGACTGAGTTGCTGACCAATGCATTCCATCAGTAGAATTTTCATTTCCAACATGCCCAAGGGAGTCACACGAGCTCCTCCGTTCCTGTAGTTCCGTCACAGCTCAATGCGCGCAGGTGAATGACTTCAGTATAACAGGTAGTACCAATGAAAATGTAATTACGATGGCTGGGCCGGAATTCGTTTCATAACTGTGTCCCTTCTCTCACTTTCCTCTTTCTGATGCAATTTACGGCCCTGCTATTGTTGCACAATACTGTCTGTGAACCTTCAAGATATATGGCGCTACGCAGACAAGTACCTTTCTCAGCGGAGCACTCCGTGAATTTTTCTTCTTCCATATATATCGCAATAACAGTTAGCTAAAGACAGCAAACGTTGTTTCCTCTTGGTGATTATTTTCTCCAATTTCGAAGATCTGTTTGAACGGCAGATAAGGTCGTACACTTTTTTGCAGAATTCGTGGTTATTCAATTGTAATGCCGATTTATTCATTATTTCCAGACGAATACAACTACTTTCAGTGATTGTGAGAGATGACTGTATTTCATAATTTGATCCTGGAGTAAACAAGAAGAGTTTGTATGACAGCAATGGGACAATAAATAAATAAATATATCAGGCATACTAAGGTCGTTTGGCGAAAAGCCATGTGAAGCTGAAAGAAGAAAACGTAACGATGAAAGATGAAATGGAGAAATGGGCATGGCGCGATAGCAAAATGAGCAGCAGAGATCGATTGAGAATGCAGTAGTTCATATTAACAAGCGAAGAGAGTATTAGTGATAGAGGAGCTAAGAGATTAACATAAAGGACTTGAAAACGAAATGTTTAAATCCACAATTGACGCTGCGCGTAACAACTCTCTCCATGGAGAAGGAGGCCCATCGTACCGACCGACCGCCGTGTCGTCCTCAGCCCAATGACGCCATCGGATGCGGATATGAAGTGGCATGGGGTCAGCACATCGCTCTCCCGGCTCTTGTCACTTTTTGGGCATGGAACCACTACTGCTCGTCAACCAGGTCCTCAATTGGCCTCGCAAGGGCTGAGTGCACCCCGCTTGTCAACAGCGCACAGCGGACCCAGGCCGTATCACAGCCCAAAGGTGCTTATCTTTAGGGATCTGGCGGGAAATGGCTACCGCGGCGAGTCCATTGGCCGCATGTAACAAGATTGCTTCTGAGTTTACCTTCAAAGAAATAAAACCGAAATATGTTTATATTGTAATTAAAGGTTGGTAAGAGAGTACTTTAAGTTCATCGAGGCAACAATTGTTAAATGGAAAAACTCCAGAGCATCTAAAATATCAGCATCGAAAAATGCTAACGTCTATGGTAACCAATACCTACGATACAGGAAAGGTGCTACTACTTTCCCCGAAAGCATCAATTTACCTAAGGAATGCTGAACAGATACGTAGACGAAGTTCCATGCTATTTTGAACTTTTAAACCGTTGTAGAGAGCTGTTTTTTTATATAAAAAAAACAAGAAAATATTGAAGAGGTACTTTACGACGAATACTTGGACATCAGGAATGGTAGCCAAAGGCTTTGTCGAAAGAATAGTGACTAACAATTGATATCGCATTTCTTATTGTGACTATAGCATTGAAGACATGCAGCTGTCGTTTTGAAACAAGTTTCTTTTCCTATAAGATGATTGCCAGCCGCCATAAGGAGTTATAGCTGGAGTCTTAGGATAATGAAGCAATGTGAACAGTGAAAGAATGCTTCAAAACTGTGTTGTAAGGCATAGTGAGAGTGATGAAAAATTGCAAGGCCTGTTCAATGGACAGTTTAATGGGGACACACTGTGGAGAGTAAATTGAAGAAAGTAGTGAGGAGTAGCAGAAATCAAATTAGTGATAAACTTAACATCGAAATCGGTGATCATGAAGCAGACAAAGTGAAGGAATTGTGCTACTTGGAAGCAAAATAGCACTTCATCGGCAAGGCAAGGAGGACATAGAAAGAAGGCTAACGCAGGCAAAGAGTGAGTTACCGGTCAAAGAAGTCTTCTAGGATCAAACCACTGTCATAAGTTTGAGGAAGGAAATTCTGAAAATGTACGTCCGCTTCACAGCATTGCTTGGAAATGAATCATGGACCGGGAGAAAACGGGAAAAGAAGAGAATCGATGCGTTTGAGATATAGTTTCATAAAAGGAGGTTGACAATTAGGTAGTCTTATAAAATAATTAAGTCGCTCTCCGTAGAATAGACGAGGAAAGGAATATCGACAAGAAGGGTCAGGATGATAAGATGTGTATTAATACATCAGAGAACCACTTGCATGAATTTAATGGCGCTGTACAGGGTAAAAACTCTAGGGGAAGTCAGAAATTGGAACATGTCCAACAAATAATTGAGACCGTTGGGTGAAAGTGCTAATCTGAGCTGACGAAGAGTTTGTCGGGGGACAGGACAAGTGGCAGGCCGCATCGAAGACTAATGATAAAAAAGAAAAATCGCATGTGTCAGATTTTTTTTTTGGGGGGGGGGGCGGGGTGTTGGTGGAGGTGAGGGCTAAATGATAAAGTAAATGGTTCTTCAGCTCTGTTTCAAAGGTTAGGCCCACTTTTACCGTTTGTATAAACATAAATCTGTCATCAGTTTGTCATTGTACACCAAATGGGCTTCTGTCGGAATCTCAAGAAAGTTCAGCGTTGCCGGCCAGTGTGGCCACGCGGTTAAAGGCGCTTCAGTCTGGAACCGCGCGACCGCTACGGTCGCAGGTTCGAATCCTGCCTCGGGCATGGATGTGTGTGATGTCCTTAGGTTAGTTAGGTTTAAGTACTTCTAAGTTCTAGGGGACTGATGACCTCAGATGTTAAGTCCCATAGTGCTCAGAGCCATTTGAACCAAAGTTCAGCGTTGATGTCCTCCGACAGTGTTTACTGCACATAGTCCCTATTGCATTCACAATGGTCGAAAATCCGCACGATTAAGGCGCACTGGATTCAGAAGCTAGGAAATAATTCTTCAGGACCGGCCGCTGTGGCCAAGCGGTTCTAGGCACTTCAGTCTGGAACCGCGCAACCGCTACGGTTGGAGGTTCGAATCCTGCCTCGGGAATCGATGTGTGTGATGTCCTTAGGTTAGTTAGGCTTAAGTAGTTCTAAGTCTATGAGACTGATGACCTCAGATGTTAAGTCCGATAGTGCTCAGAGCCATTTGAACCATTTTTTAATGCTTCAGATTTGGTGTGGCTGCCTCTATTAAAATTTCTCTACTCACCGTAGGCAAATTTTGAAATAGTTCCTTCAGCAAATCAGAGCCTCTTGTATAATATAATGTTTTCGGACACTTTTAGTTTACAAAAAATAACAGATACTTGGGAAACCTGAATGAAATACCAAACAATTTGCCGACCAGTGAAATAATTATTGCATTTATTCGGTATGACATCCTACAATATTCAAGTTGGTTATGGAATTGCAGAAACTTGTTTTCTCATGATGAAGTTTACGGACGAGATGTTCAAAATTTCTCTACTCACCGTAGGCAAATTTTGAAATAGTTCCTTCAGCAAATCAGAGCCTCTTGTATAATATAATGTTTTCGGACACTTTTAGTTTACAAAAAATAACAGATACTTGGGAAACCTGAATGAAATACCAAACAATTTGCCGACCAGTGAAATAATTATTGCATTTATTCGGCATGACATCCTACAATATTCAAGTTGGTTATGGAATTGCAGAAACTTGTTTTCTCATGATGAAGTTTACGGACGAGATGTTCAAAATGAAGGAAGGTCATCAAAACTACGTAAGGAGACAAAGAAAACAAATTTTTCGTGAGGCCTACTAAGTTTCATGGTCATGCGGCTCAGCTTTTTTTCTCAGAAGTATCCCGGAGTGACAGCGAAGACAATCGCTCGTGGACACGATATCATCGCCAGCAGCACGTATGCTTTCTCTTATGCTGAACAGCGAAAGGCAGGATATGAGGAGACGGTGCCAAACGATGTCACTCTCTATTGTTTGCTACCACTAGGGCGTGGCTTCCTTCCGGCACCTACGTCCGTCCGCGCTGAAGTGGCGTGCACTTTTCCTTCATGTCAATACCCGACCGTACTTAAAATCACATGTCCCAAAGGGAACTTTCTTGTTCCTTGAAGCAGGCTGCGACTCTTCTAACTAATATTGGAATGAATACTATACCGTCAACGATAAACACTGTGGTGTTAAAAAATAAATAACACTCGGTACATACTTTATTATTATCACGTCAACACAAAGAAAATGACTGGCAACGTAATGAATAATTTAAACACATTATTCCAAAGATGTTAAATAAGTCAGATGTACTAAAAACTGTCTATCTTCAAGTTTTCCCAATTTAACCTGTATTCCAAAGATTTCTGGACTGCGGTCAGACGACGCTGACAGCTCAATATTTTTGCTAACGACCAGTTATTCATTTTCAGGTGAATCGTTTTCAGGTGAATTTATTACTACATTTACGCCAAATAAAACTGGCTTTGTGTCGCATGCGCATAGTTTTCGCTGCATGATATCGTTTCTCAAGCAAAGTTGGTGCTTGCAGTTCGTATAAGTATACTTGTATTTGTATAAGGCAATGCAAGCTCGATTGATATATGAATGCATCCAGACGTCTGAAGATAACACTGTCTAACGTCGAAATCGATAACGTTAAAACTGACACCAACAAAGGCAGCTAAAGGGAAAGAAAAAATCTGTTTCACCGGTACTCGGCTGTTGATGTACCTGTGCCTTCCGCCAACATGAGAGAAAAAACAAAATAATCGTCAGTAATAACTGGATGTGACAGACATAATTTTGTACATCAGACAGCTACCGTTTCGCTGCGTCATTGTTATTTTAGAGCGGAGGCAGACAAATTTTACGATCGGGTTATTTCATAAGTGTGCACGCGGGCAGTGTATTAAAACTCCAAGTGAAATTATTCATGTTCTACAAAGTCGTGACTGAAAATAACAGAGCTGAAAATTGCACAGTAATTAAATTATTAATTTGTTGGGGAATTAGTAATCAATCGAAGAAGTAATTGCGAGCTTATAACAAGTAATAATTGGATAATATTGTGTGGCCAACACACCTGTCAAGCAAAACCTTAATAAGTGGGGCGGTTAGGCAAGACCCCAATGGAATATTGTCAAGTCTTAAGGTTTTTCGTTTCCAACAAACATAGCTTATTGAATTGCTAATGCTTGATCACTCCACCTTTTTTCTTTGTTACTCCTTCTGGTTTTTAATTTCTACGATAACAGGTTTTCTGTACTCAATAGAAGCGTGTACTACAGTTGCTACAACTGAATTCTCATATGGGGTCTCCTAAAGGAAAGAAAAAAGGCGATGGAAATTCTCGATGGCGTGAAGGATGACACGCGTCCTTACCAAACTACAGACAAAAGCATAGTTCTCCCGAGAGTTAACCAACTCTCCACCAGTGGTAGCGAGAAGTCTTCAGCACCGTTGACGGGAAACGGATTGACTTCATCATCAGAGAAATTTGTAATTAAGAGTAATGAAAGAAATAGAGAAAGTTTCGTATGAGAAGCACACGTGAAATTTCATACATTTTCCACACTTTTTACACAAAATTCAAGGATTTACAACACAATTTTTTTTCCAAATCTCCACAAGAGAAACCGGCGGCAGAGCTAGTAGAGCACTTGCCCGCGAAAGGCAAGGTCCCGAGTTCGAGTCTCGGCCCAGCACACAGTTTTAATCTGTCAGAATATTTCATATCAGTGCACACGCCACTACAGAGTGAAAATCTCATTCTGGAAACATCCCCAAGGCTGTGGCTAAGCCATGTCTGCCGGCCGGTGTGGCCGAGCGGTTCTAGGCGCTTCAGTCTGGAACCGCGCGACCGCTACGTCGCAGGTTCGAATCCAGCCTCGGGCATGGATGTGTGTGATGTCCTTAGGTTAGTTAGATTTAAGTAGTTCTGAGTTCTAGGGGACTGATGACCTCAGATGTTAAGTCCCATAGTGCTCAGAGCCATTTGAACCATTTTTTTAAGCCATGTCTCCGCAATATCCTTTCCTCCAGGAGTGCTACTTCTGCAAGGTTCGCAGAAGAGCTTCTTTGAAGTTTGGAAGGTAGGAGACGAGGTACTGGCGGAATTGAAGCTGTGAGGACGGGTTGTGAGTCGTGCTTAGGTAGGTCAGACGGTAGAGCACTTGCCCGCGAAAGGCAAAGGTCCCGAATTCGAGTCTTGGTCCGGTACACACTTTTAATCTGCCAGGAAGTTTCGTTTTTTAAGGTTTTTTTGAAACCAGTGCCACACCTAAACCTCTAACAGTTCGCTGGTATCGTGAAGAAGCTGCAAATGCGGAGAGAACAAAGCGAGAATACCATCCACAACATGGCCTCGTTCCAGCAGCCCATTGGCTTAGGTCCAGAAGAAGTTTCTTCAAGAATACTTCAGTGTTTCAAACAGCAGCAGTTACAGCAAGGAAACAACTGTAGATTTGTCCATTTGAGAATAGCTCTGCCTTGTCTCTCCCTTTGGAAACATGAATCGTGTGGAGGTGCTTTTGTCATTTTCGTTCTGTGGCTAGAAGACCCAGGGCACTATGGAAATAGCACTCCCTTGTCAATACCACCAACATTGTCTGCGGAAAATTGCAGACCCTGGATTGTCAACTATATCGTGTGTCTTGAACAGAAAATCTTCTGCTTGAGACGCCGAGGCAACCAAAGTTGGAAGATTTTGCTCAGTAGTAGTGAAGCTTGATAATCCCTTCTTTCATTTGTTTTTAAACCTAATTATCATGAATTTGTTTCTGAAAAAAAAATGTCGTTTGGTTGTTACTTCTCCCAACGATTTTAGAAATTTCGAAGGAATGTTGTCCAAGCCTTCTGCCTTTTTTGATGGCGAGCTCTTGAATTATGACTGTAATACTCGATCTCCTATGACTTACACGTCGTCTCCCACTTTTTCTTCTATCGTGTCATCAGACAAATCTTATCCTCTCAGAGGATCTGCTCTCTCTTCTGTGTTGTGGTGGAATTCCTGTTGCGCTCTAAATGTTGAAGCTTTTGCTTTTAATTTAACCGCAGGTTGTCTTGACTTTTCTGTACATGGAATCAGTCCTTCCGACGAATATTTGTTTTTCGATTACTTCGCAGTTTTCCTGCAGCCATTTCGTTTTGACTTCACTGCACGTCCAATTTAGTTAATTCTTCAATGATTTACATTGCTGTATTCCTGTCTTTTTCTAGACATTTTTGTTCTTCTTTCATTTGTCGAACGACTGAAGTATTTCTTCTGTTACCCTCCATTCCTTTTCAGGTACCTTCCTTGCACTTACGTGTGTATCCAGCTTCTGTGACTTCCCGTTTAGAGGCGTCCATTTACTTCAGTAATGGGTGGTTATAACTAAAGTGCAGCTACTCACAGAATTCCAGTGTAGGCTGTAATTATCGTATGGCAGCGGAACTTAGTCGTTATTATGCGTTAATGCGGAACTGATTTATGCTGGAAAAAATTTGTTCCGATTTTGCCCACTGGATGCAAATCTGGCGCTGTAAATACAAACAAGACATATGGAATTGCCTGCGTACGTAATGAATTAGGAACGGACGTGGACAGAAAAGATTAAACAAGTGAGAAAGGCATAATGTTCATTTTGTTAATAACCGCTGTCTACGCAGTTTGTTCATTACGAGCACCGGAGACGTCGACGAGATGCCGTAGAGCGCCAAATTTGCACCTGGTGACCAAAATTGGAAATGAATTTTTTTCCAGCGTAAATACGTTCAGCATTAACGCATTAGCATATCTAATAAGGTTTGCTGCCATACGATCATTACAGCCCATTCTCGACCTCTGTGACTAACTGCACGTTAATTGTAACCGCCTAGTACTTCTGCTGTTACCCCGTGTTTCTTTTCAATTACCTTCGAAGTACCTATGTTTGTCTGTCCAACTTCTGTGATTGGTCCTTTTAAAGTTGTCCATTTACTTCAGCATCGCCCTTCTTTCCACATTGTTACTTCCGGACGATTGTCTTACGCTTCAGCCTACTCTTGAATAACAGCAGAGTATCGTTCCCTCAAATGAGAGACTGGCTGTTCCGCCGAGGCAGGGAGGCGGGCAGTACTCGCGGCTTGCGCAAGTGGAGAACAGAGCGGCTCCCCGCGGCGGTGGACGGCCTTTTGCGCAACGAGCGCGGGTCTCGGCTACGCGTAGCGGCGTGCTGGCTTCCTGCGCGCCAGCCGCCACAAGGAAGGCCTGTATTGTGCCCACGACGTGCGTGGGAATCCGGGCATACAGCACTCCTTTTCTCCGCCAGCCGATCGTCACACTCTTCCTGCGGCCCGGAGCACAACTTGCACTTACTATCGCGAAGGTACACTACTGGCTATTAAAACTGATACACAAAGAAGAAATGCAGATGATAAATGGGCTTTCATTGGACAAATATACTAGAACTGACATGTGATTACATTTTCACGCTATTTGGGTGCATATATATTGAGAAATCAGTACAAAAAACAACCACCTCTGGCCGTAATAACGGCCTTGATACGCCTGGGAATTGAGTCAAACAGAGTTTGGATGGCGTGTACAGGTACAGCTGCCCATGCAGCTTCAACACGATACCACAGTTCAAGAGTAGTGACTGGCGTATTGTGACGAGCCAGTTGCTCGGCCACCATTGACCAGACGTTTTCAGTTGGTGAGAGATCTGGAGAATGTGCTGGCCAGGGCAGCAGTCGAACATTTTCTGTATCCAGAAAGGCCCGTACAAGACCTGCAACATTCGGTCGTGCATTATCCTGCTGAAGTGTAAGGTTTCGCGGGAATCGAATGAAGGGTAGAGCCACGGGTCGTAATACATCTGAAATGTAACGTCCACTGTTCAAAGTGCCGTCAATGCGAACAAGAGGTGACCGAGACGTGTAACCAGTGGCACCCCATACCATCACGCCGGGTGATACGCCAGTATGGCGATGACGAATACACGCTTCCAGTGTGCGTTCACTGCGATGTCGCCAAACACGGATGCGACCATCATGATGCCGTAAACAGAACCTGAATTCATCCGAAAAAATGACGTTTTGCCATTCGTGCACCCAGGTTCGTCGTTGAGTACACCATTGCAGGCGCTCCTGTCTGTAATGCAGCGTCAAGGGTAACCGCAGCCATGGTCTCCGAGCTGATAGTCCATGCTGCTGTAAACGTCGTCGAACTGTTCGTGCAGATGGTTGTTGTCATACAAATGTCCCCATCTGTTGACTCAGGGATCGAGACGTGGCTGCACGATCCGTTACAGCCATAATGATAAGATGCCTGTCACCTCGACAGCTAGTGATACGAGGCCGTTGGGATCCAGCACGGCGTTCCGTATTACCCTCCTGAACACCCCGATTCCATATTCTGCTAACTGTCATTGGATCTCGACCAAAGCGAGCAGCAATTTCGCGATACTGCTGCTTTTTGTAGCACGTTGTAGGTGTCACCACCGGCGCCAACCTTGTGTGAATGCTCTGAAAAGCTAATCATTTGCATATCACAGCATCTTCTTCCTGTCTGTTAAATTTCGCGTCTGTAGCACGTCATCTTCGTGGTGTAGCAGTTTTATTGACCAGTAGTGTAGTTTGCAGTTGGAACACAGACAGTTATTTCGACAATTTGGCTAATACAAAACATTGATGGAGTGTGAGAAACGTTATGCGGTTAACAGCTTGCTACACCATTACTCGACCAGTTCTTTAAGTGCAGTCGAAATAGCAGTTCTTCTTTCGGTCATCAATCCTCAAGTAGAAATGATGCACTTCTAGAGTCCCATAGCTAGAATACCTTTTTTTTTTACTTTTAGCATATTTTTTTCCCTGCTCGGAACTCGAAACCCCCTGCCAAATATTCCCAGTTGAGATTCCCCCTCGAGCTTCTTTATTTTCTGACAAACATCCCACTATGCTGAAAGTAGGGCTTAGGTAATCCCAATTGGGACAGTTTGAAAGGGGATTTCCGGTTTCGGCATTCGCCTCCAGAAAGCCTTTATTGTAACTGGGTATTAGGAAATATTTCAGTTTATTTCCAGGACAAGTTGACCATCGATCCAGCCGGCCGCTGTTGCCAAGAGGTTCTAGACGCTTTAAGCCGGAACCTCATTGCAGCTGCAGTTGTAGGTTCGAATCCTGCCGTGGACATGGATGTGTGTGGTGTCCTTAGGTTAGTTAGGTTTAAGTAGTTCTAAGTCTAGGGGACTGATGACCTCAGATTTTCAGTCCCATAGTGCTCAGAACCATCTGAACCATTTCAACCATCGTTCCAACCTGGATCCATAATTTTTTTTCACTTTTGATTCCTACTCGAAGGAGCAGAGCAAGTTGTTTGAGATCCGTTCCATTAAAGAGCCGCGATCCTACAGGTTTGGAGTGAGACAGAGGGAATCCCAAATGGGAATATTTGGCAGAGGACTTCCAATTCCGACATTCGCCTGATAATCAAAGCAAACTTTCGAGATTCTCGTTCGGATCAGGATTCGAGCTGTTTAACTTTATTCCTGGGACATCATTTGTCTCAGATATTGGCGTCAAGAGGAGCATTAGGCTACCATCTATCATTAACATTGCCAAAGGCCGTATAACAATGCCGGCACCGTAGAAACTAGGGAAAAGACAAGGAGGAGCAGCAGGAAGAAGAAGACGAAGAAGAAAAATTGTTCTAGACAATAATTTAAAATTCAAAGTAATGTGTGTATTTTTGTGAATACGATTCTCCTTAGATAGGGTGTTTAAAAAGATGGTCACATATTCCTCAACTAGATAGTATTCATAGAAACAAGAAGAGAAGTTCCTATAATTATACATCCGTAAACTAATATCCGTTAAGTTATGGGCCGTTTTACTTGTGATGCGCAATGTTTAGTTACTGTAGATGATATACTCCGTCATACTGTTGCGATTCATTACGCATGCCAGACTGGTTGTAATTTGTGGTATCGGAGAACGTTACCTTGCAGGTAGGCAACGACTGTGGTTGATACACGATGCGACACCACCCCATTTTCTACGGATCGTGGACAGTACTCCACCGCAGCGTTTCACGATTGATAGATTGGTCGAAGAGGTCCGGCAGCATGCCCTCACCATCAATGGAACTGAATCCGTTGGATTTCTAGCTATGGGGTCATTTACAGGTGTTGGTGTATGCCCAAGCCATCGACAATTTGCAGACGTCACAGGAGCTTTTGACCAGTACACGAAACCAGGTGTATTTGAAAGAGTGGGTTCACTGCTAAGAAGGGTTGAAAGGTGTGTCAGCATGCGTGATAGCCATAGGTAGCACTGTCTAAATTGTCTGCTACAAAGTAACAGACAGGTAGGGCTGAAAGGACAGACTGATCCATATTGGAACAAGTATTGGTTTCTGGACATGTAACTGTAGGAACTTTCTCTCTAGTTTTGGCCAGTACTACCTTCTGTAGGAGTATGTAACACTTTTTCCTAAAACTTCCGTACACTTAGTTTCTCTCCTGCAAACTTTTCCCTCCACCGTCCGTTCAGCTACCGTTTTCAGCAATGACAAGTACTGTTGTTACAAATGGCTGACCACTTTTTATCCTCGGTTCATTAAGTTCTTTATTAAGAGACAATTCCATTTTACACTTTGGCCGTATTATGATCAGTCATTTATTTCACACGGTCACCTGATTTCGCTATTGTGCCATTTTCAAGTGCTCACTGATATCCTCGTAATTTTTGCACAATCACCCTGTAAGGGTGTAAACAATATTCGGCTTTCATTTAAACATCTAATAGCTGTCGTAGTTGGATAACGAAAACAAAGCTCCATACTCGTCAACGATTTAAGTATGACTACTGCCATAGTGGCATACGAAAGTAAACATAAAAGCTCATGATACATCATACAGAACATTGCTGTTCATGAGTTGATTTGAGCATGAAATGTTCATTGTGATGCGTCGTGAGTTTTACTCCAATTCTCAACCACCACTCCTAACAATACATTTCCAGGGCTTCTAATACTCCTAGTCTTCCACATTTTCCATTCTTCGGATCCACACAGAGCTGTACCTAAGAAGATTTTTCATGAATCGTTCTCCAGTATCAAATTTGTGTTGTTCCTTTTTATAGAAAGCCTATTGTCTTGTGTAATTCTCGTGACTATGACTTTCTTCTATCATCCTCCTTCATCTATTCTGCTTTCTAAATACTCGCGGTAATCCAAATTTTCAAGGGCTGAATGTTATAATTTAACATCTAGCCATCGTGCATGTCCGCCTGCAGCGCACAGTGGTAACTTTAGCGAAAGAACTGCAGTCTCACATTATTGCGTAGCATTTAGTGACATTGACCCCTGCATATCAGTTACAAAACGAATAGCTGGTGAGGAAGAAAGGGGTAAATTAAAGTGCAACTTCAGATTGCAAGGGGAATCTTGGAGCACAAGCTGGAATTGGACGTGGATAGGATAGCAAATCAGCCGTGAACTGTTAATTGATTACAATTGTTATGGGGAACACTGAGAAAATAAATGCTGTGTGACCTGACGGAACTTCAAATATTCCACGGTCACGAAGCCCAGTGGTTCACCCACTTCATCATTTAGGTTACTCGTATAATATGTGCAATCTACCTCTATTTGATCTCACCTTAGGCCAATGGGACAATTTCTGACGACGTGAGACATTTTCAACACCAAAAGTTTCAACACCCGCCAACTGTACATATTGGGTAAGAAGGAAAACACATAAGTCTGAAGAGAGACAATAAACAGCCAACTAGTAACACTTGCCACAAAAAACAGCAACAGATTACTAGTTTTATTTTTAATGCATGATCCAGACTTCACATAAGTGTCATAATCTCGGTGACGTGCAGTAAGAATGTGCCCTGTAGAAGGCTTCTGAAACGTGGCTAAAGAGGTGGGACTGAGAAGTGAAGGGGGTACAACAACTGAGAATGTATTATCTTATGCGAACAAGCATTTCGAGGATGCACCCTTGGTCTGCCAGGAACATATTTCGCTGTGTTCAGGCACCGAGTAAATGAAATCATTAGAGTCAGCTGAAAGCAAGGGTAGGGCAGAAAAGGTCCACAGTTCGAGACTCCTACACTGTCGTGCGTCTGACAACATTATTCTTCTGTAACATTGTAAAACTGACCATGGAGACCAAATCTTACCCTGTTCTCATTATTTCTCCTTTCCCTGGCTTCGCTTTTCTATACAGGTCAAAATATTATCTGTGGCTTTTATATACATTAAAAGCAAATCTTTCAGTGCCCTTCGATGGTGTGTGATCTCACGTCGTTGAAACCAGTGTGTCGGTAAAATTATTCCAACACCGGCGTCAAGTTAACGGTGAAAGCAATGCCCCGTTAACTTTGCACTGACAAGTCACTCTGATAAAGTAACCTTGTAAGCTGCGTTTCTTTTCTACATATGCATCATGTCTTGAAGGAACGTTCGACTTCAATGCTTTGACGTTATTGAAATCATTTAATATTTCACACAACTGAGGATGAGATTGCAACAAAAGTCAAGGACGAATCCAGAAGGTTGTCGAAGATCTAGACAGGTGGAGTTTGAATTTTAACGAAAGTACCGATACAACCATGTTAACACTAAACTGTGTACGGTAGTGAAATCGTAATTCTGATATAGTCTTAATCTAATAGGGGATTTAGGAATCATATTTTGTATTAACTGTTTTATTTTCATTCACATTTAATTATATAGGTAGGCAGAAAATATAAAAAGGTATCTGGATGTGTGTCTCAGATCTACAGAGCTACGTGAATGTATTAATTCGCCCTATACAGAATACATGGAAACGAACAAATTGTACTTTTTAGTTTGAATCTTTCACTTAACTGAGAAGTGTGTGCTGTTTCGAAACACGCCGATAGATTAAAACTGTGTACCAAATAAAGGCTCAAACTCATGTCCGTTGTTGGGAAGAATGGAGAGAGAGTCGTTCCTGGATAGCTTACCATGTAAGAGTATTTCCCGCGAAAGGCAGGTGTTCGCGATCCAGTCAATGGGCAGAATACCTTCTGTCAATTAATATATTATTATCAGAAGCTCTAGATTATGATATAAAAACAGTATATAAGTTACTGTTTTGATACTTTTGAAATGCTGACGATACGGCTCCAGCATATGGTAGGAAAGCTAGCGATCTGCGAAATGAACCTTCTGTTGGTTTCGGCGAAGGTTCAGATCAGACTGACAGACAACATTGTAAGTGGAGACAAGGATTCACTTTTAAGTAAAATTTGAAATAATTCCTTATCTGACATTAGAAAGGAACGTTCTTTTACTTGTACTGCTGAATGTGTGCTCGATAGCGACTGTATGATGACACCAGCTTTTCCGACTGGGGCTCTGCACCGTCCCTTGCGTTAGGGAGCAGTAACGACGATTTCTGGAGCAGGCCTTGTTGGTCTTCCGCGGGGTATAAGAGGGCCGCCGTTCACGGCATCAATCAGTTCCGGCGAGATTAACTAACAGTATCCTCACCTAAAGAGGACGGCCGGGCGTACCGCAGAAATATTGTGATCGTATGATCCGGCTACAGACCGAAGAACAATATCATGTCTTAATACGCCTGGAAGCCTACGTAGTCACATCAGACTTTCACTAGGTTCATAGAAATGTTTAACAATAAGGACATATGGTTGTATCGTGTAGCACCCCGTTCTTACCTGCCTCCTATATATCTGTCACAATTATCGGCCTGTAGACTCAGGCAATGTGGGGCATAATTCAAGGAAAGACAGACACAGCGCAGCTCAGTTTTTCTGGTTATTTGGGATGCCGGTTCCGATCTTTGTTCACTTAAAAAATTCCTGTCTGCTGACCAGCCGCTCTTCGCATTAATTAGAAATTGTACCTGAGGAGGACCTGTAACGCGAGTCCAAACTGGTAATCCGAATAAACGTAAAAAGTGACCTAGAGGGTATCTTTCTCCATGACATGAAGTTCGATTCGGCAGGTAACGGCCAACCTCAGACCGTACATATTCTTGTGTCGTGAGCTGAGTCCTATCAATTTGATTGTACTACAGAGTCCAAAGTGATGGAAACCAGTTCATTTTAAGTAAAGACGACGGTGACTTCTGCATTAAATTCCACCAATCTCAATCAAATGGGCTCCGTCTGAAAATCTGCGTAAGAGTGGACTTTGAGACAAGGTTTCCGAGGTTTTACTGTCTCGGAGCAACTACAGTGGAGTGCTTGCTCTGGAAAGCAACAGCTCCTGTAGCCGAGCTTCCTAGCGGTGGAGGGGGCAGCGCTGACCGTTCCAGAGACTATTGACTGGAGGCGTGAGGGAAGACTCCCTGGCGTTCACGTTGGCCATTCTGCGGTGGTGCGAAGAGGGCGACTTCAGTGAAAGAACAATATTCTCCCGTGTTGGCGTGTCTGCGTCACAAACACGAACGCATCGGCTCTATTTACGCCATCTCCTGACTTTTTCAAATTAATTATTAGGCTGATATTAAGATTTACTCGCTCGCACCATCCAATGGAATGATAACTGGGCAACACATCGACATGTCCAGAAGGTAGAAGAAAATTGACATTGTTATTGATATTTGTCTACTAAGTTTTCCGACTTGTAGAAAATTCGTTTTATTAGTCCTACATCTACATCTACGTGATTAATCTGCTATTCACAATAAAGTGACTGGCAGAGGGTTCAATGAACCACCTTCAAGCTGTCTCTCTACCGTTCCACTCTCGAAAGGCACGCGGGAAAAAAGACCACTTAAATTTTTCTGTGCGAGCCCTGATTTCTCTTATTTTATCGTGATGATCATTTCTCCCTATGTAGGTGGGTGCCAACAGAATGTTTTCGCAATCGGAGGAGAAAACTGGTGATTGAAATTTCATGAGAAGATCCCGTCGCAACGAAAAACGCCTTTGTTTTAATGATTGCCTCTCCAATTCACGTATCATGTCTGTGACACCATCTCCCCTATTTCGCGATAATACAAAACGAGCTGCCTTTCTTCGTACTTTTTAGATGTCATCCGTCAGTCTCACCTGATGCGGATCCCACACCGCACAGCAGTACTCCAGAACAGGGCGGACAAGCGTGGTGTAAGCAGTCTCTTTAGTAGACCTGTTGCACCTTCTAAGTGTTCTGCCAGTGAATCGCAGTCTTTGGTTTGCTCTACCCACAATATTATCTATGTGATCGTTCCAATTTATGTTATTTGTAATTGTAATCCCTAAGTGTTTAGTTGAATTTACAGCCTTCAGATTTGTGTGACTTATCGCGTAATCGAAAATTAGTTGATTTCTTTTAGTGCTCACGTGACTAACTTCACACTTTTCCTTATTCAGGGCCAATTGCCACTTATCGCACCATACAGATATTATCTAAATCATTTTGCAAGTCGTTTTGATCCTCTAATGACTTTACAAGACGGTAAATGACAGCATCAATTGCAAACAATCTAAGACGGCTACTCAGATTGTCTCCTATGTCGTTAATATATATTAGGAACAATAGAGGGCCCATAACACTTTCTTAGGGGACGCCGCATATTATTTCTGTTTTACTCAATGACTTTCCGTCTATTACTACGAACTGTGACCTTTCTGACAGGAAATGACGAATCGAGTCGCACAACTGAAGCGATACTCCGTAGGCACGCAGTTTGATTAGAAGACGCTTGTGAGGAACGGTGTCGAAAGCCTTCTGGAAATCTAAAAATTGGTTGCTGTCACTGCATTTGTAATTTTTGCCTCCTGTACGAGTCCATGATTGAAAATGTTATTAGTGAGCTAATTAAATACTCTTAGTTTGTAAGGAAATGAACTGTACAGTTCCAGAGATCTGTCCACAGATAGGTGATACATGGTCGAAAAGTCTGTTTACTCGCACACAGTGTTTATAGTAGGAGACTGTGTATCTTGTAAGCTGCAGCTGACGCCTGTTTTGCAGCAGACGAGGAGTGCAGCCGTCCGGCCGAGGCGTGCAGGAGGGAGCGCTCGCCGCGCTGACCTTGCGTGCGCCGCAGACGTGGCCGCGCGTAATTTCGCGGGCGCGGGGCTCGGCTCGGCGAGGCAGGCAGGCGTGGGGCAGCTCCAGCTCGAGCTCCAGCGCCAACGCCAGAGCCGGCACCGGTTGCGAAGGCGGCGGCAGCGGCGGCCGATCTGGGCATAGCGCGGGCGAGGTCAGCGCTTTATGTAACGCAGGCCCACGGCTCCCTTCACGCGCTCTCCGCGCCTGCCGCCACTGCCGCCGCCACGACACAAACAACGCCAACGCTGGGCTCTTGAACGAAAGCAGCGGGCTTCAGATCCTCAACCTCCAGTCCTGGTTTCAGGTCCCAGTAATTTTCCCAAAGCTCTTTAGGAAAGTACCAGCAAACACCCCTAAATCACACCCTTTCAAAAATAAGATTCTCATGTATAAAACAGCTTCAAATGTGGATCACTTTGAAACTTGAAACTTCCTGGCAGATTAAAACTTTGTGCCGGACCGAGACTCGAACTCGGGACCTTGCCTATCGCGGGCAACTGCTCTACCAACTGAGCTACCCAAGCACGACTCACGCCCCGTCCTCACAGCTTTACTTCTGCCAGTACCTCGTCTCCTACCTTCCAAACTTTACAGAAACTCTCCTGCGAACCTTGCAGAAGTAGCACTCCTGAAAGAAAGGATATTGTGGAGACATGGGTTGCCACAGCCTAGCGGATAATTCCAGAATGAGATTTCCACTCTGCAGCGGAGTGTGCGCTGATATGAAACTTCCTGGCAAATTAAAACTGTGTGCCGGACCGAGACTCGAACTCGGCATCTTTGCCTTTCGCGGGCAAGTGCTCTACCGTCCAACCTACCCAAGCACGACTGACGAACCGCCTTCACAGCCTCAATTCTGCCAGTACCTCGTCTCCTGCCTTCCAGACTTCACAGAAGCTCTTCCGCGGACCTTGCAGACCTAGCACACCTGGAAGAAAGGATACTGCGGAGACATGGCTTAGCCAGAGCCTGGGGGATGTTTCCAGAATGAGATTTTCACTCTGCAGCTGAGTGTGCGCTGATATGAAACTTCATGGCAGATTAAAACCGTGTGCCGGACTGAGACTCGAACTCGGGAGCTTCGCCTTTCGCGGGCAAGTGCTCTACCGCCTGAGCTACCCAGTTTTAATCTGGCAGTAAGTTTAATATCAGCGCACACTTAGTTGCAGAGTGAGAATCTCATTCTGGAAACATCCCCCAGGCAGTGGCTAAGCCATGTATCCCCAATACCCTTTCTTTCAGGAGTGCTAGTTCTGGCCGCGCGGGATTAGCAGAGCGGTCTATGCGCTGCGGTCATAAAGTGTGCGGCTGATCCCGGCGGAGGTTCGAGTCCTCACTCGGGCATGGGTGTGTGTGTTTATCCTTAGGATAATTTAGGTTAAGTAGTGTGTAAGCTTAGGGACTGATGACCTTAGCAGTTAATTCCCATGAGATTTCACACACATTTGAACATTTTTTGCAAGTTCTGCAAGGTCCGCGTAAGAACTTCTGTAAAGTTTGGAAGGTAGGAAACGAGTTACTGACAGAAGTAAAGCTGTGAGGACGGGGCGTGAGTCGTGCTTGGGTACCTCAGATGGTATAGCACTTGCCTGCGAAAGGCAAAGGTCCCGCGTTCGAGTCTCGGTCCCGCACATAGTTTTAATCTGCCAGGAAGTTTCATATCTACATCTATCTACATCTACATCCATACTCCGCAAGCCACCTGACGGTGTGTGGCGGAGGGTATTTTGAGTACCTCTAGCGGTTCTCCCTTCTATTCCAGTCTCCGCTGCAGAGTGGAAATCTCATTCTGTGGATCACTTTAACAAAACAGTTAATGTGTATTTGCGTGAAGCATGCAAGCTAACTTTTAGTAAAGGTCTGTAATTACGCTTAAAGTACAATGACGAGAAAAAAATCACAACACCGAAAAATAACTAGTGCAGAGTAATGAAATTTCGAAAATACATTTGTCTAGGTAACGTATTTAAGTGATTACCATTGCAAACTCACAGATTAATGTACGCTGGAGATAAGCCATTGCAAATATGACTTGATGGTACGTTAATAACCGGTGTAACCTCCAGAATGCTGTTGCAAGCTTGCGAACGTGCACGCACTGTGTTGCACAGCTGCCGCATTTCAGTTTGTAAGATGGAATTCCATGTCTGCAGCACGTGGTAGGTCAATATGGGGGGCGCTTAATGCTGTTTATGGATGGCGCTCGAGTTGTCGTCCGATAATGTGCCATATGTACTCGATTGGAGACAGATCTGGTGATCGAGTAGGCCAAGGCAAAATATCAATACTCTATAGAGCATGTTGGGTTTCAGTATCTGTATGTGGGAGAGCGTTATCCTGTTGGAAAACACTGCCTGGAATGCTGTTCATAGATGGCAGCACAACAGGTCGAATCACCAGACTGACGTACAGATTTGCAGTCAATTTGGGTGGGGTAGCCACGATAGTGCACCTGCCGTCATGCGAAATCGCACCCCAGAGCATAACTCTAGGTGTGGGTCCAGTGCGTCTAGCACGTAGACAGGTTGGGTCCAGATCTTCAATTGTTCTCCATCTAACCAACACAGGGTCATCACTGGCACCGCGAAAGAATCAGATTTTAGCGGGAAACACTAGAGATTTCCACCTTGTCCTCCAATGAACTCTCGCTTTAAACCACTGAAGTCGCAAACGGCGGTGGTTTGGTGTCATTGGAATTCACGCTACAGGGCGTGTGGCTCGGAGCTGTCCTTGAAGTAGTCGAATTGCAACAGTTCGTCGTGTCACTGTGGAGCCAACTACTGCTCAGGTAGCTGCTTCAGATGCAGTACCTCTCGACAGCACCGCCACCACAAGGAACTTTCGTCACAAGAAGGTAAAACTACTCTACAACTAACGCAAACTACAACAAATCTAAACGTAAATAGTGAAGATGAACCTGTCAGCTCGAAAATGGTAACGGCACTATTTTTGTAAGTAGTACTTTAGCAGTGGCTGGGCAAAGATTTCTTCTTTACAAGAATCGACTTGTAGATATTGAGTTTCTGACTGTTGATATGCTAGTAAAAGTTCCATCGAGAAAAGAATTTAATTCGAGAGTAATACGCCAGAAAAAATTTTGCTCCATGTCATGAGAGTAATTCTTTGATCTGTATTACCAACTTTCACGTTTGACTGTGACTGGCGCAACGAGAGCCTTGGGCTCTTTATTCAGTGTGCCGTGCTCCATAAATCGTTTCGATCAGGTCGCCAGTCCGGCGCTACAATGTACCCAATAGAAGCATATCGTGTTTAAGACTCTGGACTCGCATTCGGAAGAAATTGAAAGGAAAAATTACGGGTTAACCCCCTGTCGTCGATGGCACTATTAGAGACATAGCACAATCTCAGAATAGACAGCGATGGCGAAAGATGTCGGTTGCATACTTATCAAAAGCCGCAATCGATTTAAGAAAATCGCGAGAACCTGTACTAGACTGACCACAAAGGGATTTTCTCGTCCGGAGTAAGCACCCAGAACTTACAAGCGCCATCTCATCTACATCTACATCTACATTTATTCTCCGCAAGCCACCCAACGGTGTGTGGCGGAGGGCACTTTACGTGCCACTGTCATTACCTCCCTTTCCTGTTCCAGTCGCGTATGGTTCGCGGGAAGAACGACTGTCTGAAAGCCTCCGTGCGCGCTCGAATCTCTCTAATTTTACATTCGTGATCTCCTCGGGAGGTATAAGTATGGGGAAGCAATATATTCGATACCTCATCCAGAAACGCACCCTCTCGAAACCTGGCGAGCAAGCTACACCGCGATGCAGAGCGCCTCTCTTGCAGAGTCTGCCAATTGAGTTTGTTAAACATCTCCGTAACGCTATCACGGTTACCAGATAACCCTGTGCGGTATATCTCTTCTGGATGAATGAGGTTCGCCAAGCGGGGTAGCCGCGCGGTCTGAGGTACCTACCCACGGTTCGCGCGGCTTCCCCCTGTCAGAGGTTCGAGTCTCCCCTCGGGCATGGGTGTGTATGTTGTCCTTAGCGTAAGTTAGTTTAAGTTAGACTAAGCAGTGTGTAAACCAAGGTACCGATGACCTCAGTAGTTTGGTCCCATAGGAACTTACCACAAATTTTCAATTTCCCGATGAATGAGGTTCAAATAGATATTTGCCTGCTCTCATTGTGCAGATTATCCTTAGTTTCTGTAAACTTATTGGGTAAAATGAGAATAATTTCCTTCAACAGACTGCTTTCTTTCACTCCTTGTTAAGCTCAGCTGGAGCTAAGCTTTCAATCATCCCTACGTTTCCAATGGTTCAAATCTAAAGTTAGTTGTACACGTCGTTCTTTGCCGTATCAGATATTTTCATCAATTTCTGTATTTCCAAAATATACGACAGTGCACCGACTCAACGTAAGTCATTTAATAAAAGGTTGTCTTCGGCTCAGATTGTATACTAATTAAGTTCATTTTGGAATACTTTGATGAAATAGCTCCAGATTTAGCAATCATATATAACCACTCACTCGACGGAAGATTCATACCTACAGAATGGAAGGCTGCGCCCGTCACCCCAACATAAAGTAAATAGTAGTAATCCACTGAATTATTCGCCTTTACCACATACATAGATCTGCGGTACTACTTTGGAACATATACTGTGCTCCAACATTACAAATTACCTCAAGGAAAACGACCTATTCACACGTAGCACGGATTCAGAAAAAATAATTCTTGTGAAACACAACTATCTCTATATTCACACGAAGTAGTGAATGCTATCGACAGGGTATCCCGAGTTAATTCTATGTTTGTAGGTTTCGAGATAGCTTCTGGCACCGTTCCTCACAAACGACTTCTGTCAGATTGCTTACCTACGGAGAATCGTCTCAGTCTTGAATGAATCAGGTACTGGATTCCTAATTATTTATTTCCTGTCAGAAAGGTGACAGTTCGTAGAATTAATGGGAAATCATCGCATGAAACAAGTGATATTTGTTGTTTCTCGAGGAAATGCTATAGGCTCTCTGCTTTTATTTAACTATATAAACGATTTAAATGATGGTGCCATTTAAAGTCTAATAAAGTCATCAGAGGGTCTAAGTGAATTGCAAATGATTCAGACAAGATATCTGTATTGCATGAAAAAAGTGGTTATTTACCGTGCACACTATAATGCGTGAAGTCCTCCACATGAATACTACAAAAGACACCTGCACGGTAAATCATGGATATTGTAGGGTAATCGATTCAACTAAATACATAGGGATGATGAACGACTAAACTCGGAACAATCAACATATGAAATGTTTTGGAGAAGGCGAACCAAAGACCACATTTTTCTGGCCGAACACACAGAAGATGTAACATAAGAGAGACTGCCTATACAACGCTTGTGCGCACTCTTTTCGAGTGCTTTGCGGTTTGGGATCTTCACCAGATACGATCGATGGAGGACATCGACAAAGTTCAAAGAAGAGCAGCTCGCTTTGTATTATCAGGAAATAGGGAAGTGAATACCACGAATATGATACGCGGGTTGAGACGGCGACGTAACTTAGGTGTTATTCGTTACGCATGATACTTTCAGCAAATTTCAATCACCGACATTCTTTTTCGAATACGAAAATATTTTGTTAACTGCCACCTTCATAAGGAGAAATAAGAGCTCGCAACAAAACATTTGGGTTCTTGTTTATTCCACGTGCTATTCGAAAGTGGAACGGTCGAGAAATAGTCTGAAGGTATTCTATGGACTCATCGTCAAGCATTTAAGTGTGGACTGAAGGGTAGTTATGTAGACGTAAATGCGTTTTTCAGCTGTGTGATCTAAACGAGAGCATGCTACAATAAATAGCTCTCTCTCATCGAAAAAGAAACACTTTGTTTTTGTTTTAACATTCCTGATGTAGTTAAAATGTTATTGAATACAATAGCATTTTCTTAATTTTTTTGTGACAGTCTCATTTGTTATTAGTTACAGTTAATGACCAGTTTCAACGAAATTTGATGATCATCTTCAGAAACAAAAATAAAATAAAATAAAACGTTCATAAGTAACTATTTAAGTAGAGAATGTGGACTGAAATATTTTAAATTTAAAACTTAAAATTTTACCTGATTAATCTGAGTTAGAAAAGTCAAATTTCTTTTAAAAAATGTAGTCATCAGGTATAATATACAAAGAACAACTCCATGATATACTTGTGACAGCTGACATTGTTATCCAGCATTTGTCTAAACCCACTTTGAATAAAACAGACCCGTGTTTCAAGGATAATGGACAGGGAGGGAGGGAAATCGGAGGAGGAGAGGAAAGGCACTAATACTGTGCGGTATTAAAATGTAAGGGCTATACTGTCTATAAGATCTAATGCAATTAATTTAAAGCTGAGAATCAATTTATGTAACGCACATAATACTAGTAGATGAGACATCTCCTTAAAATTCATGATTACATTTAAAGGAATGTTCTAAAACATGGCTTAAAGTGTGCTAAACTCAACTTAGATCATTATCAGTTCCTTTATTATTTTTACTGTTATTAGTATACTGAGGTGACAAAAGTCATGGGATACCTCCTAATATCGTGTCGGAACTTCTTTTGCTCAGAGTAATGCAGCAAGTCGACGTGGCATGACTCAACAAGTCGTTGGAAATCCCCTGCAGAAATACTGAGCCATGCTGCCTCTATAGCCGTCCACAATTGCGAAAGTGTTGCAGGTGCAGAGTTTTGTGCACTAACTGACGTCTCGACTATGTCCCATAAATGTCCGATGGGATTCATGTCGGGAAATCTGGCTGGCCAAATCATTCGCTCGAATTGTCCAGAATGTTCTTCAAACTAGTCACGAACAATTTTGGACCAGCGACACAGTCGTTTGATGGTCTACAGGTAGCCGAACATAACCATTTCTAGTCAATGATCGATTCAGCTGGACCAGTGTAAACACAGATCACAACGTTATGGAGCTACTACCAGTTCGCACAGTGTCTTGTCGCGAACTTGGGTCCATGGGTTTTTGGGGTCTGCGCCACACTCGAAATCTATCATCAGCTCCTATCAACTGAAATCGGGACTCATATGACCAGGCAATTGTTTTCCAGTCGTCTAGGGCCTAAACGATATGGTCACGAGCCGAGGGGAGGCGCTGCAGGCGATGTCGTGATGTTACCAAAGACACTGGCTTCCCTCCCGTGTTGCCGTAGCTCATTAACACCAGATTTCGCCTCAGTGTCCTAACGGATACGATCGTCGTACGTCCAACATTGATTTCTGCCGTTTATTTCAAGCAATACTGTTTGTCTGTTAGCACTGACAACTCTACGCAAACGCCACTGCACTCGGTCGTTAAGTGAAGGCTGTAGGCCACTGCGTTGTCCGTAGTGAGAGGTAACGCCTGGAATTTGATATTCTCGCCACTCTCTTAACACTGTGGATCACGTAATACGGAATTCCCTAACGATTTCCGAAATGTAAATACAGTTCCCGTCGTGCCGCCGTAGTCGCGGGGGAAATCTTTTTTCATGAATCACCTGAGTACAGACCATAATTCAGCTAATAGACTGGCCTTTTATATCTTGTGTGTTTGATGCTACCACCATATGTATATGTGCACATCGCTGTGAGGGCCTTAAGGTCCTAATCTGATCAGGCTAAGTAATAAGTAAGTAAATGAAATACTGAGTGTTTACATTTTGCACCACAGGCCGTCTGAGGTGCGTTTTCTGCATGTGTACATTAGGCTCAACATGCCATCGTGTACGCTGGCACTTATTTTCGCTGCTGTGAAACACATCTCGTCTACTGAACAAGTGTTGATACCTTTTAAGTATGCATTTCTGAGCCCATGTTTACTAGATTTTTTTGTGTCGAATGATAGTTCCTGCCATAGCCCTAAATACTGATCATTCCTTCTGTGACACCCTTTATTTCAAGTTCTTCCAAATTGTTCAAAAAAGGTCCGCTGGGCGCCGAGGGTACAATTTCAAGATGTATCTCTGTTGGTCCCAGTGAGTGTCCCCAAATGTTGCTTTATTGTTTCGTAGTAAAGTGTGTTCTTTAAATCGGATCTCGAAAGTTCTACCAGTGCGAACTATTTACTGTTTATGACAGCCGTCGCATTTAACCTTATACATACCTGACACTCTAAATTTTTAGCTTGATTCGTTTGTGTCATGTTCTAGTTTAAAACTACGTATTCCACTTGTGAGAAAGACTTTTTTTACCCTGGATTTTCGATTGTGTGATTGTATTTTCCTTTGTATTCTGAAGGAATGTAAAAAGATTTTTGCGCTGGATGTTTCTTTTTTTAACGTAATAGTATCTGTTCTCCATCTGCGCTTGTTATAAATTTCTGAAACATTTTTAGTGAATACTTCAGTCTGTAACCATTACTTATAGTGACTTGCTTAAGAATGGCTTATTTCATTTTTTTCTTTCATGCTCACTTAATTGTACTTGAGCAACCTGTTAATTAAAGAACTACTGTATAACGTTTTGTTAATAGTTGGATGTCATGATGTAGAAACTATAGTGATGTATGTGCAAGTGGGTTTCCTGTAAATGCTGAACGTATGTCTATCATCTTCTTCAGCAACAGCTACGTCAAGGGAACTTATCCCTTTACATGCAAGTTCAACCGTAAATTTTACAAGTGCGTTGGGGTGGAAAGCACTGAACTTCGCAGCAACGTCATTAATTTCACTACATTCCTTTTGAACAATAAAATAGAATCATCAACATATTGTTAAAAGTATCTATTTTTTCGCAGTTAACCCTGGGTTTCACCGAAAAATTTTTACTCTATATGATTCATGAACATTTCAGCCGTAATACCAGCGAAGGGGTTATGCATTACTAAGTCTTCTCGTACCCCCAAGAAAATAAATGAATTCTTTCTGCAAAGAAGCTAGTGTCCACGAATAGTTTTTCTCGTTTACGATACACTACATATAGGTAAAATTAATGGCATTACAACAAAGGACCCGAGAACGCCATCGCAAATAAACGGTAACACTTGTCACAATATCCAGAGGTAAACAATTTAAATAATAATGAAAAACACTAAATCTCTAATCTGTCGCTTAATTAAGAAATATATACCTAAATTAGCAAGATGAAACTACTGAATGTCAATATAGAAAGGTGGACTCTGAAGAAACTTTCAAACGCCAGTATAGCTAGTGAAGCATTTATTAGATTTATATAAACGGTTTCGGCACAACTATGTTGCTATCTTACGGATCTTATGCTTTATAATATTACATCATCTTTTGCTTCAGTACAGTTAGTGGTGTATTATGACGCGTATATATGTAAATGTCATGAAATTCACTGGAAATCGGCATGTCAGACATAAAAGAAATACTATGTACGAACATAATACTAAAGAGGCGACTACGAGCGCTCACACACATCAACAGCCTAGCTAGGTCAGGAATAAATATTGAAAGTAACTGCTGGAAAAGTATCAGTCAAGGTTCTATGCTTTGGCCTCGAACGAAATTACTGGAAAAAAGATTCAGCATTTACTTGTCTGATCACAAAAGAAACAATCGATGGGCGAGAATGCGCGTAAATAAAAGTGTAACGAATAGAACACAAAATCAAATAACTGTTGCAGCACGATCACGTCTATAGGGTCAGTGGAGAAAGGTACACGAATTTCCCACTAAAGACAACACGTTGACTGTCCAGAAGCTGGAAAGCAGATATATAAGCGTCGTCAATGTGAAGGGCGGATATCCTGAACAAGGACAGGGCTTTGTTCAGCGCCTGTGAGAAAACAAAGGATGCAGCCCACGTTTATGCTTCACATTCCAAAAAATGGTATAAATATCAGAATGAAACGAAAATTTAATTAAATTTTTTCCAAAGTAATTCTCAGAATGCCGTCGCAAATACTGCAGCATCTGTTAGGCACCATCGAAAATGAAAACAGGAGCAAAACAGTTTTGCCTGCAGAAAGTAGCAACGTGTGTACTGCAAATGTCTAACGCTGACAGATGATACTTGTGAATTTATGGATGGGGGTGGGGTGAGGAGAGGCAACAAAACACCGTGACTCGCCTAATTCTTCCCCAATGGCTGCCCGCAATCTCCCATAAATTAAGATCCGCTAAGTATATAATGAAATCGACCAGTATGCTAATATATAAAAGGATTTTTTTATCAGGTCACATGCCAGCCTTTTTTAAGTACTTAGGTACTTAAAGCCGCGATTACGGTTTTATTTGTATTGGGCGTGACCGCCTTAGATATAGACCTCACGGCGCAATCCTGTCATCCTTGGTAGTTAAAATACGAGCCTACAAACCAGATCCAAGTGCCAGTCTCAGCACCAGTTGAGAACCAAAGAAATAACCGCGAACGTAGCGGAGATTAACAACGTTCTGAAGTAAATTCTAGCCTCTGCTCGAGGATTAGCAAAACACTTGCGTCACTTCTTCAGTGTCTTGAAACGAATGCACGGCAGAAATCAACAAATTACGTAAAATATAAGCTGCGCGGATTTCCCGTTATCACAAACAGGAAAGATTCGGGAAGTTTGATCAGCATTATTGATCAATTACGCAAAACATACGTGTTTATAGCTGGTAAATTTCAACGAAAAGGAAATCAGTTTCCATCCAAACACCAACAGATGCTTTTTATTCTTTTGGAGCATCGCTCCAAATTTCAGTCTGACCTGAATGTAATATTGATTTGTAAAATATAAATGTGACTACACATTTTAAAGTAAAAATCTGGTGAACACTTCTCACATTCTGCCTTCTTAAACGCAGTGTAATTATTCTCAAGCTAAACGGGCAGTTTCTGTTAAATATTGAATATAAAGTGTAACATCCTTCAGAATACCTAATGTTCGCTGGTAGGGTTTCGTCTCGTGAATGTATACTGGACAGCACTGCTTTAATGATATTTTATGTAGGAAAAATTGGTTAATGGATCGCAAATTAATTGGTGGTCATAAACAAATTTAGAGAAATTTACCTTTCCATTCATCATTGCCTGGAAAGTAGGAAACTGCAATCAATTCTGAGCATCTGGACGGAATTTCTTCGTGGTTGTCCATAGTTTTCCATATAGGAACTTCTGTAAGAAATAGTACGGATTGTTATATGTAATGTGCCGAATCAAATAAACATCTTATATTGTTCGGAGCACGTCTGTCTTCCACACTGCACTACCCACGCGGATACATGTTCAAAAAATCCTATATATCTAACAATGGCATTTTCTTTCATTAATGGGATTACTCAGCGATTTTCAATCAGCCAAAAACAAAATTCCAGTTGTCTACTTTCATCTCCTTGCCGAAGGCGCTAAATCCACAGTAAAAGAGAATGATTGAGCGCACGCATACGTAATGATCGTCGTATGCTTGTATGCAAAGAGCGATACGCTTAGAAATTCTGCATGTATTTCCGAAAGATCGACGTTCTATCAGCTGAATGATGTCTTCTACTTCATCCGTACTCTGCTCATTTGCACGTTCGGACGAAATTTGACAGCTAGGTACTACAACAGTCTCATGCTATTAGTGAAAACACGAATACTCTTGAATCTGGTGTCTTGCCGTTAACAAACTGTTTATCGTACTACCTAAAAGCAGCAGCATCGCTTCCATTGGAAAACGCTTACACAAACACCATACTAGTACACTTAGAGCACTTGAATACGTGCAGCATCCTAAAACGATAGTAGAATTAGCCAACGAATCGTAGTCACAATCACAATTTGAAACAAATCCTCTTTCACGCGCACTCGCTCGCTCTATGTAAGTCACCTCTCGGCCTCAGATATCTCAGTCACTCGCGGTGTTCTGTCTGCTAGAACTGTGCTTATTTTCGAGGGAATATCGAAGCGTATCGTAGAAACAAGCTCAATCTCTGACTGGTGCCAGCCAATCAGAGTTCTGGCCGCTGAAATCTTAATTTTGATTCCTCATACAGCCATACAAGACACACTTCTTCGGCTGATACTGCTCTTGCTGGATGAAAGTAGTTGTCAACCGACAACTGTCAGGAATACGGCGAGATCGCAGCAAGCTACGTGTACTCGGAGTGTATTTACGTTGTTGGCATTTATGCTTGCTTTAAGGTGGTGCAGAATTGTGTTTTCTTTTCGCTTTCATTTTGCATTCGAACTTTCTGTGGGGAACGTAATGCCTTTGCTTCATCATCGTAACAAATGAAAATCAGCATCCGTTTGTAATTTAACCATCTGTGGATTCAAGCGACTTGCAAACAGTTTCTCTTAGTTATAAGATAATGTTTAAGAAACTTGTAACACCATTTTAAATTTATTTGTATTATAAAGTATGATGAGGATATAAAACAATTTAATCTGATACCTTGTGCTTAAGCAGTGCATATTTGTATTGCACCAACTGAGTCTACAAGGTCCGACTTAATACATGTCGAGGCGATATAGCACGATATTTGCAATCATTGCTGTAATTCAAATTTTGTATGTGTTACTTTAGCTATTCGTCATAGTTGCCACTTCTGGAACTTCATAATTACTAATTAAAGGACCTTAAGGTGCAATTTATGGTTAGGAAAGGGAGGAAGGAAGGTTTTGAAAAGATTTCAAAAAAGGTGTTGACGAAATTACTTTATTTGGTTTTATACCAGCTACATGTCCCATTTACAGTGCTCCGTTATATTGGATTACATATATCATTTCTGTGTTTTAGATACTAAATCGCTGTCACTTTGAGCTCAATATCTCCTTTTATATGAAGAAACTCCGTTCGACATATACAGAAACCAACAGAGCACACATTGTCAACATCCATAAAGGAAGATTAGTCAAAGCTGCAAAATTTTCAAAATCTGGATTTTTCTTCGAATGTAATTCGAATTTGTCTTTAAACAGTCCCTCAAGAACGTCCCTGACGCTCATCATGTTCTTCTACTGTTTCTCCTTCTTCATACCTTCTCCCAAACTCTGAATCACATCAGGCAAATACTTGTTGCCGTACAGTGAAAAAAGTTACAGCTCAAGGTATTTGTTGCTGACTAATTGTTAGGGTGGAGCCCTGTCATTTGTTGTTACAAAACTTGACGACTGGGAGCCTTTACTGGAATCTTATCCAAACCAGTGCTGAAGTCTTTTATTGCAGTAATTCTCCATGCTACTTCCGCAAATACGGTGTAGACCACGTGCAATGCATGTCACATGGTTGAGTATAGGGTACATGTCCTTCAATCGCAAGAAAGCCGAAAACTTATAGCGAGCTTGATCAGTCACCACGAACCTGACTCTTTTGTATTGTATGTCCCTGGCCATAGTTGGTCATAGTTGCTGGGGACGGGGGTATGAATAATTACTGGTGTTTTCCATAAACTGGCGGCGCTAGGCATCTTTTAGTGTTCGCCAGACATTTCATTTAACTAGCAGGGTCTAGAAACCAGGAGCTGCATACTACCTATCATTGTAAACGGACTGACTGATTTTCAATAAGGAATCCTTAAGAATGAATGTCTCGAAGTGGAGAAAGATATTTTAAAAGCAATCAGGAACTTCAATTTTGCTGTTTGTCCTCCCCTCAGTTTTATATGGAGCAGGTGACTGGATTGTAGGCAACACACAAAGCATACCTTCCCCGCTATGTTCTACACCCTGACACTTCGTGAGGGCATAGCAATACAGAAGGGAACCGAGTGTCGCCAGGAAGTGTCAGCGAGCTTTCTGTCTCGAACTAAAGTTATTTAACATGACCTTATTTTCAACCGAAGACGTCTGGTAGAAAGACTTTCGACCGAAGACGTCTGGTAGAAAGACTTCGGAAAACCCTTTATAGAAATATTTAACTTCAAAAGTTGTGGCATGCTTTCAAGTTGCAAAATTCATTAACATGAACTCAGGCACAGAACTTTAATTTCAAAACAAAAATAACAATCGATAAATGAACTCTTAGACATTGCAGCACTAACACGAAAACGAAAAATTGTCTCTGTAACCAATAAAAGCCGGACACATGTTATACATAATATTTTATTCGAATTAGTCACTACACCCGCCTTCTAAAAATCTACGATTCTTCTAGCAACACCCTACATAGCAATTGCCAAAGCCGCTGTATTTCCCGTCGCACTCAGCACTGTCAAACATGCAGTCTAGTACAGCATGAGCAAAATAAGGTTGGATAAGGAAATATTAGGTTGGTGCATAAGTTCGTACCGTTTCTGTTTTGCATGTTGGTATTCCATATGCTATGGATTTATTGATCAATTTTCATCGATTTGCATTTTTTATTTGTAGCACGTTATTGCTATTTGAGCAATAGAAGGATGACAGCAGCGGAGGCAGCCAGTAATTTATTTTTTTTAAATTTTTTTTTTAGGAGCTGGCATTGAGACCCTCCACCTTTCAGGAAGGTCCTCGGGGTATGATGAAGAACGCTTAAACGCATTATTTCACACTGATCTACGACACTGTACTAGAGAACTGGCAAATATGATGAACTTTGATCATTGCACCATCGTGTGGTATTTGCATGCTGTGGGGACGGTTCAAAAATCGGGTGTATGAGTACCGCACTCCCTAAGCCAAAATCACAAAAATCGGCGTGTAGCTACATGGTGCATCTCTGCTTGTTCATAATTAATTGGCTCTTGAACTACACCGACCATTCCTATCCTATATCGTGACTACCGAAGAGAAATGGTGTCTTTATGCTACATAAGGAAAAGAAAGGGGGATGGTTGAGTCCAAACAAAGCAGCAGCTCCCCGTAAAAAGACCTGCGGCCATCCACAGAAGATAATGTTACGCATCTGGTGGAACAGCGACAGTACAAAATGCTTCCCTGAGGTGTAGCCATCACTGCTGATATTTATTGTCAGCATCTGAGATGTCTTTCAGACTCAGTCCAAGAACAGCGACCGGAAGACAGCATGAAGCGATGCTACGCTTTTGCACCGTCCGCCGAACAACTTTCATGGAACTTCCTTTCCGAATGAAAGTGCGCTCCGAAAAAAAAGAAAAAAGAAGAAAAAAACGTGATATCTACAGTCGCTGACTCGAAAATTTACCCCAGCGTTGGCATACTGTTGTAAATAGTGAAGGAGACTGCATTATTGATGATTAAAGTCTGTGATAAGTGTATCTGTTGAACTTGTGGAAAAAAGCTACGCACTTATGCACCAACCGAATATATCATTTGCTTTAAGATAAGGAACGCAGCTTCCACAGTCTGTACCCGGGTTGATCGATGGATGTTGGGTTGTCTACCTTAAGGTGCATGACGTGTTTTCCAGGTCATTTTTATTCTGCCCACTCTGCATAAACGCCGACAATTATATCTATAAATGAGTGAGAATTCTGTGATTCTGTATCCCAGACTCCAGAAGAAGACAACTGTCCTCGTTTGCCTCCCTTTTCACCCTCCACACTCCCTCCTCCCTTCCGGCACCAGTGGACGCCAATGGCTAAAACAAAGCTTCTGTAAGCACTTGGTGCGCGTAAGCTTACAGCGAAAGGTCAAAACGAGAGAGACTGCCCTGGCGAGATGGCGACCAGAGAAATCAGCGCAGGCGGCGCGGCCAGTGAACCAGAAGCAGCAGCAATGGCAGCGACGGCGGCAGCAGCAGCGGCCGGTCCTGCGGCGCGACAGCGCATTCATCAGGCGCCGCCGGCCGCTCTTGCGCTCCCGTTCCACTCGCCGAGCCTCTGTGAATTACCGCGCTGCTCCCTTTGCTCGTACCTTCATATGGACTCTGGTTTTCCTTTCGGACGTGTCCTGACATAAATACGAGCTCCATTCCCGCGAACGCGGCAACTCAGTTATTACGCGACACGCGACGCCAGGCCTGCAACCCGTGTGGCCCGCTACTTCTAACAGCCACTTCCTGCTACTGTTACACCTGTTCTTACGCGACATCAGTCACTGAAAAGCTGTCCAAGGTGCCATATTCTGCCTGCTACTAGTGTTCGTACACGCAGTTACTCGCTTCTTCGTGATTACCTGACTTGCCCAAAGGAAGAAGAGGAGGAGTCAAGATCCGTCGATGACGAGTCGTAATTAACTGAATACAGGCTCTGATAGGGGAAGAACAGGTATGGAAATCGGCCATGTCTTTTTCAACTGAACCATCCCTGCTCTTGCCTTAAGCGATTTACGAAAAGCACGAAATTTTGACCTTACCTGCTTCGTTCGATATACAGGGTGAGTCAGGTGCTCCTACCGATGGGTTTTATGCAACCCGCAATGCCTTCAGATACCACACACACAAGAATTTTGAACCCTCTCGCTCACGACGTACAAACGATTACTTCTATTGAAAAAATAAACAAGACCTTTTTTGTGGGAAATTTAATGTAGTTATATTTTGTAGTGGGATACGTTTTCGATAGAGGCCATAGTTCTCTAATTATGGAAGAAAAGTGTACAAAAATGATCTTCAATCGAGTTTTCTTTGACTAATTCGAAAACCGTGGCCTCCAGTGACAATGTATCCCAGAACAAAATTTGGTTACCGTACATTAAATTTCCTACAAGAGGGCCCTGTTCATTTTTTATGCAGTACTAACAGCATCCACAAAATGAGCGAGAGAAAACGAAATTCTTGTGTGTGGATTTTGAATGAGTTGAAGGTTGTATACAGACCATCGGTAGGGGCAGCTTAATCATCCTGTACACACGTTGTCTCATTAACATGACTGCACGAACTAAGTTTAAGACCAGAGGTAAAATAAAAATGTATCAAGTAAATGTTCTTCACTTACCACAGGAACATTATTCAGCATCTTTCTCTTTCTTGTAACTCTGTTCATTACGAAGATGTGAACATCAGTACATAGTTTTAAATGGCATCCTGGAATTTTTATTTAGCAATTCACTTCCTCTTCTCCAGATCTGTTAAAAAATACAAGAAGATGTATCTTTCAGCCGCTCGGGATTAGCCGAGCGGTCTGGGGCGCTGCAGTCATGGACTGTGCGGCTGGTCCCGGCGGAGGTTCGAGTCCTCCCTCGGGCATGGGTGTGTGTGTTTGTTCTTAGGATAATTTAGGTTAAGTAGTGTGTAAGCTTAGGGACTGATGACCTTAACAGTTAAGTCCCCTAGGATTTCACACACATTTGAACATTTTTTTGTATCTTTCACATAAACATGACTTTTTTTTTAAAGATATCTCAAAACTGACTTAGACTTTCCTGTGCCCAGGATAACATAACTTGTCCACTCGCTGGAGTTGACAACTAACAAATGGAAACACCAGGAAAATGTACACCAGTTATTCGGTCAACCATCTTCAAAAAATGGCTCTGAGCACTATGGGACTTCTGAGGTCAACAGTCCCCTCTAGAACTACTTAAACCTAACTAACCTAAGGACATCACACACATCCATTCCCGAGGCAGGATTCGAACCTGCGACAGTAGCGGTCGCGCGGTTCCAGACTGTAGCGCCTAGAACCGCTCGGTCACCCTGGCCGGCCAACCATCTTCAGTTGAAGGTGTGAGTACAATGCACACCAACGAAGAGAAGGTAGAGATACTACTCAGCTATGGAGAATGTAAGTTAGCAGAACAATAATAACCAATGTGCTTTTTCCTCTTGTTTCCGTTTGTTTTCAGTCAACTCCAGCAAGTGGACGAGTTACACTGCCTTTAGTACACAGACAGTGCTCTAGTACATGAGAGATGAGTTCAGTTCTGTATTACCTTTTCGATAAGGTTTTGGTTGGATGAACGGTACACAGTGATGCGTTTTTGAACAGTTCTTGAAGAGAGGAAATGGATTATTTGATAAAAAAATATAAAAAAATACACGATTCTGTTTAAGGAAGACATACTACTGCTGTTTGTGTCTTCGTAATGAACAAAGTTACAAGAAAGGAAATATTTTGGTTAATGTCCAGCAGGTAACTGAACAATATTTTCTCGATACATATTTTATTTTGCTTTTGTACAAAAACGTTATTTTGGAGAATTAAGATAAATATGAGTGTACACAGAGGTAATGGGGTTCTAAATGCATATATTTTGAAATGTGTTACCTTAACATGTAAAAACATCAGGGTGTTGGTTGTTTGTCTCTGTGCCGAATTGTCTTCCCACAAACATGTCACATAATTTACTACCTGATGTTTTCTGCATGGCTGTCACTGCAACACTGAGTGGACTACACCTGTCAGTATAGGCTATATGTTTTGCATCCATGTGTCCACATTTCAACACCTGGCCTGCTGCCCAGTGGAAAATAAGCGTTAATGGCTTCCTTATGCTGTATGTACTTGGTGGTACTAAGCAACTTAAAAACATACTATATCTAATAGCTACGATTATTAGTCAGTAAATGAAGTAAATACAGATGTAATGTTATTCATATAATCTCCTCTGCCTATATAAATATCGGCAATTGTATTTTTCTCTGTTTCACCACTGACATCATGGTTGTGACTAAATATTGCTGACGTTTTTTATGTTATGAATCATATTCTGAGTGAAGAAGTAATATGCAGCCGATTTTAAAAGACAGCATTAAATATTTCTGCCTGAGGACGAGCATTCCACAAGTGTGGTAAATTTAACCAGTCGTAGAAATATTAAATCAAGGACATTCACAGCAACAACAAAAATTGCATTTAGTTGCAGTAACAACGATAATATAGTAGAGGCTTCATATAGTGGAAGACTGTATAACTCAACAACAATAATAAAGAGGAAAGGTAAGCAAAGACATCAGATATGGAGATGTGGGTGAATGATACCCAAGTTGCTAAACCAGCCAGTGATGGAACAAAATGGTAGATGAAAGTGCAAGAAGTTTTAATCCCCAATGGACGTGAACATGGTTAGCAGCATGGACATCAGGTTATGAAAAATGATGTAGTGTCCCGTAAATTTAGTAAACTTGTTAAGATATTTAATGTGCCACACAGAGCAATCGTCATCGATATCCCGGGAGAAGAGTAGGTTATGGAAGAAGATGTATAAAAAAATGGGGATAGCTGTCTAGAGAGATTGTGAGAGAAGTATGTTGGAAACCAGTCTAAGTGCTGACATCATAAGAAAAGAATGTATCACGTAATCATGCAGTTACTTGTTCTTGTTCTGCTGTTGTAGTTACCTGTTAATGCGTAAAACTGGACACACGTTGTTTAAGAAATCTAGTAATTTTCTGTAACTGTGAACCTACTGCCTTTATTTGAAGTTATACCCAAATCATAAACATAGACATAGACATAAACATAAATATAGATGCTACGCAAAAGATTTTACTTTGTCAAAATACGTCATTTCAAAATTATGTACTTCACTAGTTATAACCTACCGCTACTGGTGATAATGTTCCTTTTTCTCTATTGTTTCTCCAGTACCCACAAACACATGAAAATCGAATCGCATTAAGTAATTCGGTGGGAATATTCATTGTGTGGCCAAGAAATAACATAACATTTACATATCGAAAATATAATGTCGTTAGCTTTTGTAGTGTCACAATGGTACATTACAGCAACACGTGAGTTAATGTATGGTAGATTTTTGTTCACAACCACAATAGCGCATGATTTATGCATCTGCAACCGGTTACGCCACTTTACATATTTTCAGATAACCTCATTCTACGTCTGTTACATTCTGTATTCCCCAAAATACGATCGTACGTTTCCTTGTCAGGTTCTTAATATCGCTGCAAGACGACGTCTCTTCACAGATAATAGGATACCACAGGTGGAGAATAGGACTGTCTGAAGATGATTAAAACGTCGAAACCGGTTATAATTGATTTTCAGACACGATTGTGACTGTGGAAGAAGTTGACATACACCATCTAACAGCCGCAGTTACTGTTGCAAATATAAATAACGGAAATTAAGTTCGAATATTTTAGTAAATTTTTGAATGAGCAATAACATCTCCCTCAGGGTTCATTTGAAATGTACAGTCTCAGGAACGTTCAGTGCCCGTTAACGAAAATTACGCAGCAATATATGTATCAGTACTATAAAGAACCTCTTAATACTCACAACATAGATGACCACTAAGCGTCGAAACATGGCGCGATGAAAGGTCGCAGCTATGAAATGCATTTGATTGTGTAAATGGAAATGGCCATCAGTGCGCAATTATGTTTCTTGTGTCTGCCATAAATCATAATGTGGGTGTACGAGGACTGTGGATTAGTGATGGCCTTGTAGATGGTTATTGAAGGATCCGAAATGGAACCCACTCTGGCCGTAGTAATAAATGTTTACTCTTATTTCGCTGTGTGCAAGTAGTGATTGCTGGCGCGGTTCGTTGGATGTCGCCATTGCTGAGCCCTCAACTCGCCCTTGACACGCTGCACCGCCTATAGAGGCTGCTGAATGGATTCTTGACGAGGAGATAAACTTGAACAATGAGTAATTAAACAAGGTCATTACCATCTCCTTCAGCGATAACTGTCATGCTTGGGCGGGTGCTCAACAATAATGACCTTATTTTTTTACCGAGAATAAACGTCTAAAGGACTGAGGTTTAATTTAAAACCATAATGTCGTTTTTTTTCGGTAGGCACTGTGACATGAGATTCGTTATTTCTTTTCAGTGAATTTGTGAGGGTTTTTTTTTTTGTCACTGTATGCTGTACTTCATTCTTATGTATACTTGTTATAGAGCTACGCTGGCAGCCAGATGAACAGTGATTAGAATGAAATGAATGAAGAGAAGGAAAAATACAACAGTGTCTTGTTCACTAGCTTGGATCCCTGTAAACTCTGTTTCTGTAAACTAAGAATTGAGTTTTATCTCATAAGACATCCTCAGTACCATCAAATAGCAGGTTCGATATTCCGCTAGGCGACAGTGTGGTATTGTATAGAATCCGAAGATATGAACGAACAGAGCGATGCGAGTTTCAGAAGACCGTTGTTTGCAGAATCTATGTGATTTCTAAGAGGATATTCTCGTTTCCGAGAAACGTCATAATAGGCAGTTACTAAACACATCTCACAAGTCTATAACAGATTTTCTCCAGGGATAACCCTTCTTGAACACGTGAATCCTTTAGTCATTCAGTCTTACGAAGTAGTAGGAATTACAGCAAGTTAACAGGGCTATAGCTTTTTATGTAGACCTGTCAGCCCGTACACCTGTTTTACCTGGTGCTGGCGGCAGTTACCGTGAGTTCTTGCATGTGTTCATAAAACAGTAAGCCAACACTATATCTCGAACAAATCAGCATCGGGAAAGTATTGTAAGCTCTTTTCATACGATATATCAACGAGGTTTACTGGCCAGAGTGACGTGTCCATCTACATCTACATCTATATTCTGCAAACCAATGTGAATCAAATGGCAGAAGGTACGTCCCATTGTACCATTTATTGAGGTTTCTTCCCGTACGATTCACGTATGGAGCGCAGGATGAATGAGTGGTTAAATGCCTCTGTTTACGCTGTAATTAGTTTAATCTTGTCTTCGCGACCCTGTGGGAGCGATATGTAAATTCTTGTAGAATACTCCTAGATTCTTCAACACTGGTTTTTTTCTTACAAAAAAGTTGAAAGCAGGCTATCGAGGTATAGTAGGCACATATCTTCAATCACCTACCAGTTTAGGTTTTTCAGCTTCTCATTGTCTCTGTTCTGTGGGTCAGAGGAACCACGGAGTATTCGCGCTGCTCTTCTTCTTACCCCTTCAATGTTTGACGTTAGTCCTATTTCGTATGGGTCCCACACACTTGAGCGATAATCTAATCTAGAATCGACTGCAGTAGTGTTATTTAAGTAGTTAATGCGCTTTCGCAATATCCTACCAATGAAGTACGATTGAGGCTGTGTGATCATGCTATAGCATATCACTGTAAGTTGTTGTACCAGGTATTTACGTATATGGACGAGTGATACAGTTGTGTCTAATTTAAACTGTAGTCGTAGTATACTACATTTTCGTGTTTTGTGACGAGATAAATTTTACATTTCCTTATCTTTGAAACTACTTTGAAATCTTGAACATTCGTGCAGCCTTTTTCAGACATTGCTTTATTATAAATAACTGCATCATATGGAAAAAAGTCTGATCTCACTGTTAAAATTGGCTCCAGGTCATTAATGTACAACATGTACACCAAGCGTCCAAGCACACTTTCTTAGCGCACGCCTGAAGTTACTAAAGTTACCACGACATGTGCTGTACATCCAAGATAACATACTTAGTCCTCCCAACCAATAAATCTTGAATGCAAACACAAATTTAGGTTGATACTCCTCGTGATCGGACTTCGGTTCATAAGTAGGGTACTTAGTCACGTGCTTTTCGGAAGTCACGGACTGCTACTAAATTGAGTCTTCACTACCTTGAGTCTTCACTTTCAGTAAACCATGTGAGGAATGTGTGAATTGGCCTTCGTATGATCGATGTTTGTGAAACATGGAGGATGTCATTCTGTTCGAGATATCTCATTATGTTTATTCTCAGATTACGTTCTAAGACAGCATAAGCAATGAAAGTCATAGGAAGGAAGGAATGTTAGTCTTTAACTCTACGGCGACAAGAAGCTCATTAGCCAGAGCTCAGGCTCGAATTAACATTTGCTTGGGGCTATTTAGGGAAATCGCAGAACAGCTAAATCTAGATGGCAGGAAGATGATGACCCGTCGTCCTATAGATTATGAGTGCAGTGTGCGCCTCACTCGACGGATAGATAGAAGTTGGACGGAAGTCTGTTATTATTATTATTAGAATCTTAAGAATGGCTGCAGCGGCATCTGTGCAAATGTAATACATGGAATAAAAACAGCCACTACAGGAAGGTAGCAGTCTAAAGCTCCTCAGCTAAATTTCAACCAACACAAATAAGCGCACTTTAGAAGTCTTATTACGTTTTAGTTGCTGATCATGATGTGCCGGCGATAGGTTTAGTCATAATTAAAATTAGCAATCGTAAAAACATCCGTCTGCCTTTGTCACACGCGCCCGTCTAGTCATTTTGTCTATGATAAAGACAGACGGATGTTTTTACGATTTGCTATTTTCAATTATGACTAAACCTATTGGCGGCACATGATGACCTGTATGTAAAACGTAGAAAGACTTCTGAAGAACGCCAATTTATATGGGTTGAACCCTAGGTGAACAGCTTTTGACTGCTACCTTCCACATCTGGTAGCTGCTTTTACTCCGTATATTATTATTATTATTATGATTGTTAAAGCTCACGTCTGCTATCCTTCTTGGATATTGGTGTGGTCTGTGGCTTTTCTGTATCCATTCGGTAAAGCATTTTGTTCGGGGATCTGCGGCTCCCCCCGTCGGAGGTGCGAGTCCTCCCTTGAGCATGGGTGCGTGTGTTGTCCTTATCGTAAGGTAGTTTAAGTTAGATTAAGTAGTGTGCAAGCCTAGGGTCCGATGACCACAGCAGTTTGGTCCCATAGAACTTAGCACAAATTTCCATTTTTCAGGGATCTGCGGTATAGTATTTTAAGAGAGGCGCTACTCCTCTTCTGTGGTCTTTCGGTGAAAACACAGCTTAGTGTCGTCAGTAACTTCGACCACAGGGGCAGACGCAAGTAACTAAAGCGGAAAGTAAAAGTGAAAACTCGGACACGTGACGTAAGATTTGACTCACTCGACCGTGTGATTTATTCCCTATTACGTCGTCATTGTCCGTGATGTGTCCCGGGATGTGAAAGTCGGAAGAATGGAACGGTAGGGAACTTGGCAATTAAGAGTAGTCGCGTGGCGTGTCGGTCCCAGTACGGCCTGTGTGCGGCATTCTCTTTTTCACGGACTCTGCGGCGTTACGCAGCTGCGCGCGGCGGTGACCTCCGGCAGAAAGGAACGCGCGGGCTCCCGGGTCGGCAGAGATCGGTCCAGTTTGCGAAACGGAGGAACGTGCCGCGCCGTACCAACGATAGCGGGAGCAGGTTGTGCGCGGAGCCGAGCCGAGCGCAGTGAAAGGAGCGTTGCGCAAGCGGCCGCAGCGGCAGCGGCAGCCCCACGCCGTTCCCACGTCGCCCGCGCCGCTGCCCACCAGCTGCGACCGCCGCCTCGTCCACCCTGCGCTGTCGCCTTGCGCCGACAGGTTCCGCCCGATAACGTCTCGTACAGTGCCTCCCTCTCCACGTCCAGGATTTCGCGACGCGACAAAAAGAAGCGACGGCACAAGCGCCGACCTTATCGCGCCGTCACTTGTACTGCTCTCGCGACCGTTTTAATTTCTCGTCTCATATACTTCACTGCTCGTCTCCTCTCAGTTCAATCCGTACGTACGGTACACATGTCGAACAAGGCATCCATCGACTTTAGTCTCTTGTACACACACACACACACACACACACACACACACAAACAAACAAACAGAGAGAGAGAGAGAGGGAGAGACTTAAACATGCACATCTCCTATTAGGCCAATTTGTTAGATGCAAGATTGTTACGAGTGCCCAAATTGTTTATTAACTGCACTGCAGGACAAAAAATCTGCAATACTATACGAAAACGAGGTTGAGGGCGTCAGAGACATAGGGAAACCAAATACATAAATTAATAAATAATAAAAGGAATAAAAAAATAGACGGAGCTTTTATACACTGAAGCGCCAAAGAAATTGGTATAGGCATGTGTACTCAAACACAGAGATATGTAAAAAGGCAGAATACGACCCTGCGATCGGCAACACCTATATAAGAAAACAAGTGTCTGGCGCAGTTGTTAGATCGGTTACTGCTGCTGCAAAGGGGGGTAGGACGTCAAACGGACCGACTGGGAGCAGGAGAGGCACCACAGAACATTTTAATTTTCACTGTCTATATATACTTTTACAAAAACATTTATAAAACTTTGGCAGCATGACCAGGAAGGATTCAGAATTCCTGGAAATTAAAATGTCCTGTGATGCCTCTCCTGCTCCAAGTCGGCCCGTTTGACGTCCTACCCCCATTAATTGAGTTTGAACGTGGTCTTGTAGTCGGCGCACGAGCGATGGGATGCATCATTTCCGAGGCAGCGATGAAGTGAGGATTTTCCTGTACGACCGTCTCACAAATGTACCATGAATATCAGGAATCGGGTAAAATGACAAATCTCCGACATCGCTGCGGTCGGAAAAAGATCTTACAAGAACGGGACCAACGACGACTGAAGAGAATCGTTCAGCGTTGCAGAAGTGCAACCCTTCCGCAAACAGCTGCACATTTATAAAAAAAATGTAAATTTCTGGTAATATCTTATGGGATCAAACTGCTTTGGTCATCGGTCTCTAAGCTTACACACTACTTAATATAATTTGAACTAACTTACGCTACGGCTACCCGTCACGGCCGCTGCGATTTTCAGTACTGGGCCATCAACAAGTGCCAGCGTGTGAACCATTCAACGAAACATCATCGATATGGGCTTTCGGAGCACAAAGCCCACTCGTCTACCCTTGATGACTGCACGACACAAGGCTTTACGCCTCGTGTGGGCCCGTCAACATTGACGTTGGATTCTTGATGACTGGAAGCATGTTGCCTGGTCGGACGAGTCTCGTTTCAAATTGTATCGAGTGGATGGACGTGTACGCGTATGGAGACGACCTCATGAATCCGTGGACCCTGCATGTCAGTAGGGGACTGTTCAAGCCGGTGAAGGCTCCGTAATAGTGTGGGGTATGTACGGTTGGAATGATATCGGACTCCTGATACTCCTAGATACGACTCTGACAGGTGACACGTGCGTAAGCCTCCTGTCTGATCACCTGCATCCATTCATGTCCATTGTGCATTCCGACGGACTTGGGCAATTCCAGCAGGACAATGCGAAACTCCGTACCACTAGAATTGCTGCAGAGTGGCTTCAGGAACACTTTTCTGAGTTTAAACACTTTTGCCTGCCAACAAACTCCCCACACGTGAACATTATTCAGCATATCTGTGATGCCTTGCAAAATACTGTTCAGAAGAGATCTCCACCCCTCGTACTCTAATGCATTTATGGACGGCCATTCAGGATTCATGGTGTCAGTTCTCTTCAGCATTACTTCAGAAATTAGTCGTATCCATGCCACGTCGTGCTGCAGCACCTCTGCGTGGGGACTTATACGATATTAGCCAGGTGTACCAGTATCTTTGGCTGTTCAGAGTATTTTTACCCACATAAATCTCTAAATTTTACATTTCAGTTTCTTTTTCTCAGAATGAAGTAGTATTATCGTCCTCAGACCTTATGAATCATATATGCCACATCAGACATTTTTGTTTCTAGATCAGGGAATAAACTAATGTCGTTGTGCCTGATTGTCGCGTATACTTAAAACAATGTGTACAACTTGTTTTCATTTCAGTATGCTCTCAGTAAGTAGAAGTATCTATTTCAAGAAAACTGTTTCTTGCATTGTCAGCATGTCTTCCAGAAAAAATACTTCTTCGTAAATGTTTTTTAGTAGTTTTGGACTAGAATGTGATTATAATATGCTGTGGTATGCTAATGTACCATAAACTATCGAATAAATGAGTGTTAATTTCATCACAACAACAGAGTGGTATGTTTATTCGATGTAGCACTGAGCCTACATTCGGCAACTAGATATAGTTTCACATCCGTGGAATTATTTTCGTAATTTTTAAGTATTTATTATTGAGTTTTGTGAGTATTCGACATAAATAATGATTTTATAAAGTAAATATTATTAATTTAGAACATGTCCTAAAATTTCTGTGAATCACACCAGTTATTTTAAAATAATTATTTTAGTCTCAGTTAGTCCTAAAACAATGCATTGACCACCAACGTAAAGTGTTCATTCAGATGATTAAAATTGTGAGTATCCAAAATGAGACGGGATTCCAGAACTTACAAACTACGTTTAATACAATATACTTTTCAGCTACTTGAGTGAGCACCTACTCACTTAGACGAGGTCGGGGCTTGACTGCTGACATTCCAGGCAGGTAAAGGCGCAATTTACAACTTAACCGTACCTTTCATTAACAACAATTCCGTCACCGTTCGTGAGTTCACAGGTAGAACCAACAAAGCACAGGAACTTGAGTAACAGGATACAGAAAGGGTAAAACCTTACAGAAGGTGAAAAAAATCTGACTTTCTAAAAGTGAGCGGAAACGCATTCCTCTCATTTGACACACTAGTAAATTCATAGTCTCCGAACCAGAGTTCATAATCGTAGTGCTTAGGGAAACACTGATGACTGTGAATGCATATTTCGATTTTACATTTTCCCTAAATCACAGATTCAAAGTTGTGAGAGTATGTTTCTCTTTTAGTTCTTAAATTGTTTGTGAGACACAGTTACTACGCATATATGCTGATGTTTTTGCTTTATAAAGGCTATGTTTCTCTGAATTACAAGTTCTTGGACATTATGCTGAAGCAATGTGTAAGTACTATTCACTGATGCAAAAAAAATATTACACTCACATTCAGAAAAAAAACCAGATCTTAAACGACTAAAGAGAGTACCTAGGTATTCAGCAAATGTACATTTGTATGTTCCGCAGAAATAGCATTTGAACCACGTCGGCCTTCAAGGTCAATATAGAGATCGCGCCGCAACACCACCTACCGGTAAAATGTGTCTGCGGCTCTCGCTGTCGCTATAAACGGAAGGTAATGGATCAGTGTGACGTGAGCAGGTGTGCAGGATGCCTCGCAGACGTTTGACCGAACCGTACCGTCAAATCAGTGAGTTTGAAGAGGGCGCATTATTTTCATGAGAGAATGTGGTGCATCCATCCGGGAAATTGCTGCTCGTGTGCGACGAAGTGTTTCGGCAATGCAACGAGTGTATGCTGAACCCGACGAGAACCTGACCAACCCCCCCCCCCCCCCCTCCCCGAGAGGACCGATACCTCATCCAAATGGTATTTCAGGACAGATCTGCGTCCTCTGTGGCTCTGGCGTTACAGTGGTACTTTGTAACACACCTTACACTATCAAGAGTGACATTCCGTCGTCGTTTATTACGGAACGAGTTACGTGCGGGTCGTCCACTTCTCCGCCTACATTTGAAGAACGTGCAGAAACATGCTAGACGACAGTGGTGTATCGAATGACGTCACTGAGGACAGGAATGGCATCACAGATAGTGTTTCGAGCGAATACAGGTTCTATCTGTTTGAAAATGATGGCTGCATTTTGGTTCGCCGCAGACAGGTGGAGCGGCATCACAGTGACAGCTTTCGTACAAAACATGCAGCGCCAACTCAAAACCTTCTGCCGTGGGGTGCTATTGGGCACAACTACAAATCACAGATGGTGCGTGTCCAGGGCACTGTGACCAGTATGACCTACGTAAATGACATCCTGCGGCCCGTACCAACACCCTTTCCGAACAACACCACAGACACCATTTTACAGCAAGACAATTCACGACCACATGTCGCTGCACAAACACATGCCGTCTTGGTGTCACAGGATGTCATCCTTTCGCCGTGGCCCGCCAGATCACCAGACTTGTCACCAATCTAAAATGTGCGGGATATGGTGAAACAACGTTGCAGCGCTGTGAGCCATTGCCAGCCATCACAGATGAACTTTGGAACCAGGTCAATGCAGCATGGATGGCTGTACCACAGGACGCCATTCGTGCCTTGTATGTGCTGATGCCATCACGCATGGAACTCGTTATCGGGGCACACGGCGGACCCTGTGCCTACTAGACAGGACACTTGCTGGACCGAGGTGACTGAAATGCAAGTCATTTCTGCAAAACATACTAATGTACGTGCCCTGTGAACATGAACGTCCTGTCTATAGTCGTTGAAGGTGTCGTCCCATAGCCAGAAAACCAACGGATCAAGGTCCGGTGAACGGGAGAGACCATGCTACCTGACCATCTCGACCAATGCATCGGCCATGAAACGTTGGGCTGAGGTACCATAGCGCGATCCATAGAAAATGGGGTGGTGTCGTATCGCCTATAAGACACAGTAATCTTCTTTCTGCAAGGGTAATTCATCGCGCAGAAGACGGTGATACACAGCATCTCTTAATCCGTCTGGTGAAGTGTAGCCGGCGGGTGTGGCCGTGCGGTTCTAGGCGCTTCAGTCTGGAACCGCGTGACCGCTACGGTCGCAGGTTCGAATCCTGCCTCGGGCATGGATGTGTGTGATGTCCTTAGGTTAGTTGGGTTTAAGTAGTTCTACGGGACTGATGACCATAGATGTTAAGTCCCATAGTGCTCAGAGCTATTTGAACCATTGTTTTTGGTAAAGTGTATGGCCCTATGAGTCTGTTAACAACTCCTGCCCACACGTGGGTACTGAAGCGACCCTGATGTCTCACGCCCATGATTGCTCGCAGATTCGCAACTGTCCACGCGTTCGCAGTGTGGTAATTTATCATGCTGTCTCTTGTGAATCCTGCCTCATCTCTAAATACTACTTATTACTCATCATAAGTAAGATGGCCAGTACTTCAACAAATATTGGTTTTCGGACACATCACCATAGCAACTTTTCGTCTAGTTTTGACCAATACTATATCCTGCAGGAATATGTGCGTAAAAACGTCTCACGGAAACAGTATAGAACGTCTCGCCTTCTTGAGTGAATTCATTTTCCTTTCTCTTGCAAACTCTACAGGCGCAATTATTTTATGTATCTGACTCACTCTAAATGTGAGCTAACCTCAGAATGTGTAATGTGAGCTAGTTAAGGTAAAACACGTGGAAGTGGCGCAACGACCGGTAAAACGGCCAGGCTGACATGTTCTGCAGCCAGGGAACAACGAGTGTGTGGAGCTGCACTCTAGCTGAAAATACTTTCATGCGTACCCTACTTAGTAGGACAATATTGCACAGATATTCAAGAGTTAAGAATGTTGTTTCAGCTGCATGAAAACCCGATTTTCTGGGCAGTTCTTTTATGAATCTTACAAGATTATTAAGAATCTGCAATAGGGTGATTCGTATCCGTCATATCACACTGTTCAAAAGGAAGATTAAGGCACTTCACTGGCCTTTACGTCACAGAGAAATTCATATACGTTACCTGTCATTGGGTAAGTTTTCGTCAAATGCTTGTCGCAACAAGGCTAGCTAAGCTATTATTTTCGAAAGCAGTATTACACCCACGGTCTTGCTGCGGCGGTAAACCCGGTTCCCATCAGTTCACAGAAGTTAAGTACTGTTGAGCTTGGCTACCATTTGGACCGTCCCGTCTGCCGAGCGCTGTTGGCAAGCAGGGTGCACTCAGCCCTTGTGAGACAAACTGAGGAGCGACTTGACTGAGAAGTAGCGGCTCCTGTCACGAAAACTGCCAATGCCCGTGAGAGTGCTACGCTGACTGCATGCCCCTCTGCATACACGTCCAGTGACGCCAATAGGCTGAGGATGACACGGCGGTCGGTCAGTACCGTTGGGCCTTCCGAGGCCTGTTCGGGCAGAGTTTAAATACTACACCTATTTTATAATACGGAATAGCACAACCAAAATATTAAGTGTGTGGCTCATGGTACTTCCTAAATTGTTAAAAAAAAACAACAGAAAAGTGCAATAAACATAAGCTCTGCAATATTACCACCATAATTTAGAAAAATTTTTGTGCAGTATTGTGTCTATATGTGGAAAAGTCATCTTTTCAGGTCGTTCTGACTGAGATTCTTCTTTAACAAGCATTTTAATTATTTCCCAGAGATACAATCATGCACGCTAACAGAACACAAACCTAAAATAAAAGCTTTTGGTGCTAACATCTTCAGCGCTGCCTACTACAAATACAATATCAGGCAATCTTTACTATGATAGTAGTTATAAAGTGTAAAATTGTAGCTTGCATCTAGAAGATTGCATTCGAAAGCTGATTTGTGAACAATACATTTGTAAAGTTAAATAAATCGCATAATATTTAAAAAAAAAGAAATACTTTTCACCAGGTGGCCGAAATCCTCAGAAGGAGACTCTCGGTCAACAATGCCATACTCAAATTTCACTCTTATTACGAAGAGGAACATTCCGATCCAGGCGAACAGCAACATGGCGTAATGTTTTGAATCACTGCCAAGGTGATATATTTTTCTGTGTTTTTAGAGAAACTTCATGCAGATCAAGTAACGTGATTACATGGTACATGCGCAACCACCTAGAACCATCCTAAACTGTATTCACAACACAAACGGAATTCACATGGGGTACACTGATGTGTGTAAATTCACATTTTCGTATTTGTTAATAGCCTCTCATACCGTTGCAGATGACGTGCTGCATGCAAAAAAAAAAAAAAAAAAAAAAAAAAAAAAAGTGACAACAGACGGAGAAGTTATGCTCTGACTCAAAAGTAAAATATGTGTTATAAAACTGTTCACACAATGCGGCGTCTGGAATCAAACATTTAATAACGTTATCCGAAATGCTTTGTAACGATGCTAATTTTTGCAAGTTGTAGAATAAAGAAATCCTCTGATGATGAGAAGTCACTAAAACTAGGTTGGTAAAGATATTAAACAAAAGTGTTTTGAATCAAGGCGGACCTACAATCCCATATTATAGAGAAATGATGTTACTTAATTAGGAAATAACTTCTGTTTTTTTCCTATTCTATAGACTTGCTGAGAGGCTCAGAAGTTTCGTTGTGAAGTGAGAAGTGAACAGCGAGAAAACGCAAGAACTGGAGTCAAGAAGCGTAACATTTGAAACAGTTGTGCTACGTAAGATTGTTAACAAGTTTGTGGTGCTGTACGAAACGAAAAGGAACTACAAGTATAGACGATGATAAAATATACGAAGAACTGTTATCACAATAAGAGAGCTACAACAAAAAAAATGGCTCTGAGCACTATGGGACTCAACTTCTGAGGTCATTAGTCCCCTAGAACTTAGAACTAGTTAAACCTAACTAACCTAAGGACATCACAAACATCCATGCCCGAGGCAGGATTCGAACCTGCGACCGTAGCGGTCTTGCGGTTCCAGACTGCAGCGCCTTTAACCGCACGGCCACTTCGGCCGGCTAGAGCTACAACACTCTAGCATTGTTAGCTAGTAACTGTAGGGGGCGTTAATGGAAAAAAATAGTTGCAAACAATATTACAAAATCCCAAGCAGGCAATGGAGGATGTTGGCTGCAATACGTAAGGAATGAGAGAGCAAGGCCGGCCGGTGTGGCCGAGCACTTCTAGGCGCTTCAGTCTGGAACCTTCGGGCATGGATGTGTGTGATGTCCTTAGTTTAGTTAGGTTTAAGTAGTTTTAAGTTCTAGGGGACTGATGACCTCAGATGTTAAGTCCCACAATGCTCAGAGCCATTTGAACTATTTGAGAGAGCAAGAGCTGGGACGTAATATCAAACCAGTCGAATGGCTGATTACATAGAAGAAATGCAACTCATAGTCGTATGTATGTCACAAATTATGCTTAGTGCTTCAAGCTGACAGCTTCTCTTCGCGGTGGTAAGTTTTTTATGGCATAAACGAAACTCATTTATCTACCCAGGAAGGAGCCCGCACTGTTTTGTTACTCTTCTATTGTGCGTCTGTTGTGCTGATTTGTTACGCTAAACCGGCAACAGTCTCCTTACAATATTTTTGGACAACATGGACCGCAGATGCGGAAATATGTCGACGCTATCTCCCGCACTGGTGACGACGATCGTTGGTTTACATCAATGCCAGCGATAAAGTACCGTCCGTTGAATTTTTCTTCGACGGATAAATATTGATGAATATCGATACTGCATATTATCTGCCGTCTGCGGTATCTTTGACCCTCTTGTTCACGCGCTGTCTCCCCAAACACTAGGTATGTGCACTGAACTCGCGGCCGCGGTGGTTTCGCTGACTCATCCACTTGGTACTGCATTCGTGACTCCGTTAGCCTCGAAAAGCTAGTAAATACGGCAGTTCTGAGAAAACTGCACCTGACATTCGGACTCGGACTGTCTTTCTCTTTCAAGCTTCATTAAACCCGCTCACTTACCTGTTAACTCCGACAGTTGCCATTACAGGAAGGAAAAACAGTGGCGAAATACCAGAACCCACGAGAACTGCCGATTGGCGTTATTGTCATGTTTGTATTTCAAGAGCGTCGAGCGATGGGACGCAGTGGCTAACAGGAATATTGGGTAGAGAACCAGGATCCTGGTATTCCTGACCCACCAATCTTATTTGGATTATACGTGGCTTATATAAATTACTTCAAGCAAGTGAAGCCTTGGACGCAGCAAGACCGTTAATTTTCCCCAGTTTTTCCCATTCGATATCTACACCTACATCTACATGGATACTCTGCAAATCACATTCAAGTGCCTGGCAGAGGGTTCATCAAACCACCTTCACGATTCTCTATTATTTAAATCTCATATAGCGTGCGGAAACAACGAACACCTATATATTTCCGTACGAGCTCTGATTTCCCTTATTTTATCGTGGTGATCGTTTCTCCCTATGTAGGTCGATGTCAACAAAGTATTTACCTTTCGGAGGGCCAGCCGCTGTGACAGAGCGGTTCTAGGTGTTTCAGTCCGGAACCGCGCTGCTGCTACGGTCGCATGTTCGAATCCAGCCTTGGGCATGGATGTATGTGATGTCCTTAGGTTAGTTAGGTTTAAGTAGTTCTAAGTCTAGGGGACTGATGACCTCAGATGTTAAGTCCCATAATGCTTAGAGCCATTTGAACCTTTTTTTTCTTTTTTTTTCGGAGGAGAATGTTGGTGATTGGAATTTCGGGAGAAGATTCATCGCAACGAAAAACGATTTTCTTTTAATGATTCCCAGCACAAATCCTGTATCATTTCAGTGACACTCTCATATTTCGAGATAATTCAAAACTTGCTGCCCTTCTTTGAACTTTTTCGATTTACTCCGTCAGTCCTATCTGGTAAGGATCCCACACAGCGCAGGAGTATTCTAAAAGAGGACGGACAAGCGCAGTGTAGGGAGTCTCCTTAGTAGATCTGTTACATTTTCTAAGTGTCTTGCCAATAAAACGCAGTCTTTGGTTAGCCTTCCCCACAACATTATTTATGTGTTCCTTCCAATTTAAGTTGTTCGTAATTGTAATTCCTAGGTATTTAGTTGAATTTACGGGATCTTGATTTGACTGATTTGTCGTGTACGTGAAGTTTAACGGATTTCTTTTAGCACTCGTGTGGATGACCTCACACTTTTCGTTACTTAGTGTCAACTGAAAATTTTCGCACTATTCAGATATCTTTTCTAAATCGTTTTGCAATTTGTTTTGACGTTCTGATGACTTTGTTAGTCGATAAACCACAGCGTGATCTGCAAACAACCTAAAACGGCTGCTCAGATTGTGTCCCAAATCGTTTATATAGTACTCTATTGACAGTGATATGAATGGTAAGTTTATCTTTCACCTTCCTTTCTTATTGCTCCAATCACATTTCATTTTGAATATGTTTGTCGTAAGTGGGAAGTTCTGCATAACTCTTGCTCTGTCAGAACCCAACGTGCGTGACCTTTATCGCAGTACGTGTCCCAACGCTTTCTGCCTTGGGTTGCATCTTCACTCTGAAACACATCACTACAGCCGAACCTTCCCGCTGACCTTCTCTTCGACACTGAAGCGTGTTACAACATTCTTAGCGTACTGACGGTAAATTTACACAGCCTATCTGTTTAAATTTCATAAATAGCCGTACAAAAGATGCTGCGCGAAAAAAACGACACTTCTAATGTTCAGCCTTCAGGTGGCGTACTCTCTGTGCACACACATTTTCATAGCCATGTACTAATCGCTATTCTCAGTTACGTTTTATGTCGTTGTGGTACCTTTCATTAAATCACAAATCAAGTCAAAAAGTTCGTTCTTCAGCTTCTGGAAGCAAGAAATGTGCACTACCTGAGAAATGCAATGCCACTGAGAAATAACTTTTTGCATGAAATCCGATAGGGCAGAAACGAACAATTGTCAGACCCAACCACCTCCAGTTAGCAATATGAACGCACTTTAGCAACCTCTCCATTATGCAGTTACTACTGACAACATTTAAATGATCTCGCAGAGAAAATCGCCACTTTAAACGCAGTACGAATCCAATTAACTTTTCGTAAAAGTTTCTGAAATAGAAACAGTTTTCTGACGAATAGAATCTACAGACTGTTTATTATTTCTCTACTTGAGAGAACCCTCATGAGAAACGAATGGTCGTAGGACAATGACACTACGTGGAAACTTTTGTGAGCACAGACGGAAGAGAAATACGAATAAATCATTGAAAGAATCACATTTGTTTGCACATGAAAGCATAACATTTGTTAATTTGTTATGTTTACGTTCCAGATTACTTGTACAAACGTTCCTTATTCTGACGACCATCTGCATCCACGACAGTCTGGAACCGTACTGCAGATTTATCTATTGCTGTCCGAAACAACGCTGGATGTTGAAATGTCCAGCTGTCCCGAGAATGCTCGTGCACTACTTGAAGACTGCGCATTCCTTCCAGAATTTTCAGCCACGGCCACAGTAGCTTCTTCAGCAATTTGTGGCGCAACTGGCAGTCGGCATCTCCAAAACGCCAGTTAATTCGAACTTCCGATCAAGTTCTTCGACCCCGGTGCGGAAAAAGGACCTCTCCGTTTTCCTTGAATGTGTCGAAATTCACGAAGCGCAAAAGCACTATTGCTGTTGTTTTGATTCAACAGCTTTACGAGTAAAGCCCTGTTCACCTTGTCGAGACCTCTGTTGACTGTCTACAACTGTAATGAATACTGCTGCTTGTGTTTCAACACTACGTCTCCGTACCAGTACCGACACCTAAAAACAAATCATGAAACTAACACTTGAAACAACGCAAATCGTGCAGCGTACTGTCTGAATATTATTCCTATAAATATTTAATAAGCATAGCCTAGTTTTCCCGTTACATTGGCTCAGGCAGCGAACGTTTAAGTATAACATATCTACATAGGGAGAAATGATCATCGCGATAAAATAAATCAGGGCTGGCACCGAAAAAATTAAGTGCTCGTTTTTCCCGCGTGGCGTTCGAGAGTGGAACAGTAGACAGCATGAAGATGGTTCATTGAACCCTCTGCCAGGCACTTTATTGTGATTAGCAGAGTAATCACGTAATTGTAGATGCAGACCATCCTGCATTACGTCTGTAGAGGTAAGAACTTGAAATAATGAATTCATAGCAACGCAGTGCTCAGGGGCACCATTTCGAAAAACCATGAAACCGCGATGAGCACACTGAGCACCTTGTTGAAAACTTATTCCATTCAAGCACATTATGCTGCTTATCATTAAAGGGACTGGTAAACAAACTGGGCAAAATATTAGTCACTCCTAGGTAGTATCATGCTAATGCCGTGAAACACTGTCTAAAGCTTTCATAATGGCTTCATTTCGGCGAAGAAGAGAGTCCAGAAGCTTTCTTCAGATATGCCAAATCCAGGTGAATCTACTCTGCTGTGTCGTCCGGACAAGACACAGCCAGGGAAAAAGCACCACAGGTGCAAAAATTCGAGCCTATGCCAGTGCCATAGAGACTCGCCTCTTGCGCGAGTTCCACCAGCGCCACGGGCGGCCCTGAGGATGAAGATACCGAATTCCGGCCGAGTAAAATCCGCCAATGATCGGGCGACAACGGAGAAGCCTGTTCGGAATATAGAAGAGCAGCTCTCGCCCACTTGGTTATAGATCATCGTCCAGGGCTGACACAGACAAGGAACGTCATTTAGTGAACTCTTAGAAGTGAACAGACAGTAGTTGTAAATTGCGTTTACTATGTACTGAGAAATTTACTTACCAGTGCACTTAGCCATTGAGGACCTTTTTTGTGCTACATCACATGCAATGTTGCAGACTTCGCTACTCGAGAAGTCACTTAGGTAAGTAAACCTTTTAAACTCATTTGTGTGACTTTGTTACTAATTTGTTGGAGTTTTGCAGAACCTTCATTCTCCTATCCTGTTACCTGACCCTGGGGCGTAGCTGTGTAACAGTGGCAGGGAGAAATTGTCTTAGCAGTGTGCTGCACCAGAAGCCGTTTCACGAACTCACAAACTGGGCCTACTGAACAGTGGCAGCTCGGCCTCCACAGCAGTAGCGACGAGTACTTTACAAAACTGGCGACGAGGATTTACAAAATACTCATTCACGATTAGATTTCATGGAACAGCCCAACTGAGGATTTGCTGATTGTTACGTTCCACTATCTGTTCCAAATAGTTATAGACATTTTTTATCGGATTAAGTTCGAGTGATTTAGAGGACCAGACGAAATGTGATTGTGTGCCTGAATGTTCGTCAAATTAGTAAAATATCCATGCAGAAAATTTGGAAATTTGTGGTAAGGTCTTATGGGACCAAACGGCTGAGGTCATCGGTCTCTAAGCTTACACACTACGTAATCTAACTTAAACTATCTTCCGCTACGGACAACACGCACACACCCATGCCCGAGGACTCGAACCTCCGACGGGAGTAGCCGCGCGGACCGTGACAAGGCGCTTCAGACCGCTCGGCTACTCCGCGCGGCATATGCATGCAGCCCCGTGAACACGGCTGTTGTCGTGTTGGAAGATGGGAATGTCTTCCGCATAATCACCGAGCGAGGTGGCGCAGTGGTTAGACACTGGACTCGCATTCGGGAGGACGACGGTTCAATCCCGCGTCCGGCCATCCTGATTTAGGTTTTCCGTGATTTCCCTAAATCGCTCCAGGCAAATGCCGGGATGGTTCCTTTCAAAGGGCACGGCCGACTTCCTTCACCGTCCTTCCCTAATCCGATGAGACCGATGACTTCGCTGTCTGGTCTCCTTCCCCCAAAAACCACCACCACCATCTTCCGCATAATCATCATTAAGATACAGAAGAAAAGGCGACATTTGGCACCGAGAATATTGAAATAAACCTCCTGGTTCATGATTACGGTTTCCCGAATGAGCTGGTCCGAGTTACAGTACAACACTGAACCATCTCCGACTTGGACTGCTCCCTTCAAACACTGCAAGTTAAACGCCTCGTTGAGCCATCGATGCACCTGAAGCCTTGCATGATCTGAAAAGAGGCAAAACCGCGAGTCGTCATACAGCACTACACGGCCCTGCCGGCTACTGCCCAGTTGCAGTGCTTTCTCCCTTGAAGAACTGGAGCCGTACGTGACACTGTCAGCAACGGCTTTTTACGAGGTACCCGACTCCAAACGTTTACTCAGAAACTGGTTGAGACGAACCTGTGCTCACTGACAGTCGCCTTTGAAACTGATTATGGTTGACAAGATCTATATGTCGATTAGCATCTCTTTACGACTGCCGTTCTTGGGCAGTTTTACGTGACTGCGAGCGGTACACCATTCACTGTAGACACTCTCGACACTCCACGTTGATACATCAACAAACCGGGCAACTTAATTTGCGACAGGCCGTCGGCAGCTCCTTTCTGCAATTCTGTCACATATCTACATCAAACCATTATGTTCCGCTGACTTTATACGACGCACATATGAGTGTACACCACTTCACCCTCACGGCTTACGTCAGTAACAGAGGCTCACGCAACAACGTGTTATCTGTTATCCACCATCTGCAGAGACAAGTATGGTCTTTCAAAGGGCGAAATGTCGCGTGGCTAGGGCCTCCCATCTGGTAGACCAGTCGCCTGGTGCAAGTCTTTTTAGTTGACGCCACTTCGGTGACTTGTGTGTCGATGGGGATGAAATGATGATGAAAATAACACGATCTTATGTTGGAAAAAAACTGACAATTCCTTAAAACACAACGCCTTTGTAAAATCATGTAGTTGTAAGCGACTTCTCCCAGATCCCCAAACCAGTTCAAATTGTCTTTCTAACGGCTTCCAGGAACAAAAAAAAAAAAATTAATTCCTCAGTGTTTCGCAGTAATTATTGATTAAATTTAAAATTTTAAAATGATGTCATAATCTACTCACTAAGAGTACGTGAAAGGTTTAAAGCAATAAGACAAGTGTTACAGTTAAAAATTGTGTGTCTTTTCTGAGGCAGCGTAACTAACGGAGCTCAACTACCTGAATATTTTCACACAGTGTTTGAAAATGATGCCACTTCGCGACTTCCAACAAACTTAACATATAATTTCAAACCTTTACGAAACTTGTTATCTCTGGCGACCCCCACAAATAATAAAAGGGAAAAAGCTTATCGATGTTTTTCGCTGTTCAAGCATTAAAACTCTAGCATAAGACAAGACGTTTTAATTTAAAACTTATTTACTGCCAATTCTATTCACAACACACTTTGCAGACAACGTCTACATGTATTAATGAATGTGTCCATGAAATTATATCATTGCACAACACATAGCTCTGGAGATATGATGTTATAAACGTTGAGATACTTGAAAACTTACTTTTGCTTGAAATCGAGCTCAAAGTACCCAGACTATGTTCATCCAGTGTTTCATAATATGAGCACATAGCGACTTCCAGCAAACTTTAAGCATAATTTCAAACCTTTTCTAAACCTTTCCTCGCTTAGCTGATTAACATAAAATATTTTACTCATTAACTCTTTTGTAAAGTAATCAGACGTTTGAAGCTGTTTTATACATGGCAGTTCCATTCTGTAAAGGATAAGGGGATTTCTGGCTGATACTATTTAATAGAGAAATAGAATGCAAATGAATAAAATATAGTGAGCATGTGGTTTTTTTACGTTAGAGATATATCACAACTGCTATACTTTAATGACAAAATCAGTCAAATAATTTTTACGCTTTCTGTAGTTGTTCAGGGACCTATGCTCAGTGTGACTGTAACTGATAGTTCTCAATTCGTTCTTCTTGAAGCAGCAGATGATTCTGGTCGTCATGATGATCTTTAAATACACTGTCGGGAAGGGAAAGTCTTATACGATGAACGCCTTGGCCGAGCGGCTATGAAGCTGATACTCCAGTATGTTCATACCTGTGGGACATGTTGATTTAAATTTCGTGCCTATGCGAGCTTGTTTTCCGTACAGTAAAAATCATTCCTAAGGATGAAGTATATGTGGGTATGTGATGGCTGTTAAGTGTGTGTAACATCATTTGAACTTTTCAGTTCGAGATCGGTACACAGCATAGACGAACACCAGCAGTTTATTTCCATCTTTCGGAGTGCTGACGAGATAGTCTCAAGACGACGGTTGCTACGAGTCCTTCCAGAAGAACAACACCACGAGACGATCATAGGACTGTTCGATTGCATCCGTCGAATGAAAGACAAAAAAATGGTTCAAATGGCTCTAAACAATATGGTACCTAACATCTCAGGTCATCAGTCCCCTAGACTTAGAACTACTTAAACCTAACTAACCTAAGGACATCACACATCCATGCCCGAGGCAGGATTCGAACCTACGACCGTAGCAGCAGCGCGCTTCCGAATTGAAGCGCCTAGAACCACTCGGCCACATCGAGTGGCCGTCGAATGAGACACTGTCGAGCCGTTTGCGGGCTCCTACCGGTATCTAATGAGAGTGGTCTAAGTTCCTATTGCTCCACCGCGGCCCAACGGTCTTTGCCGCGGCCCGATTGGAGGGTTGCGAAGAGGAAAAGTGACGATTCAACGCAGCACGGCGGAGGAGAGAGGGAGAGGCCTCGCTCGCCCGGTCTTGGGCCAGAGCTCTTGTTTGGTACGTCGCCTCGCCTCGTGTGGAAGAATGCAGAGGCGCCACACCTTACAGTGGACAGGTTGTAGCAGCTGTTTACCGGTGCGCGGTGCGCTGTGAGGAACGGTGTTGTCCGGCAGCGAGTTGCGTCGCTTGCGCTGGAGATCTCTGCCTGAATCTGGTCAGCGTTCATTTGTTAATCTGAATGCGTTTTGTTGTGTGGGAGACCCGTTTTGATTGTACTGTTCCTGACCGCGCTTTGGCGATATTAGAAGTATTTCTGTTGAACACGGTTTTCAAGTGGTTCTTCTTGGAGTGAAACCACTTTGCATTCCGGTTGGTTTCCAGAAGTCTGTTAACGTAAAGTACGAGACAGTGAGGCGTTTCATGTTACATAAACTGAAAAGATTTGTGCCTGTGGATTATTAACTCCATTGTACTGCCAAGGACAGTTTAGCTAGTAATTATTGTTGGCACCCACGTCATATTTTGATGTCCATTGAATGGTTATGTTTCTTATACACTCAAAATGGCATATGTGTAACTTTCTTTTCTGTATGTTCTAGTCAAGTGACCCATTGGCACTAGTGGTCTTTGTAATTTGCAAGGTGCACGCATCCTTTCTATGGACTCGAGCTTGTTTCGTTTGTTGATTGCGTGCTCTTGCTATAGAGGAGCTGATTATGAATTCTCATGTCTTTAGAAACCTGTCCGTCTATCAACGTTGCTAGTAATCAGATATGAAAAGCTGTAATTTAAATGTGTTACTCAATTCTTTTATCGATTTTTAAACCGCTCTGATAGTTGTAATTGCTTAGTTCAAGCTGTGCCGGCCGTGATGGCCGAGCGGTTCTAGGCGCTACAGTCTGGAACCGCGCGACCGCTACGGTCGCAGGTTCGAATCCTGCCTCGGGCATGGATGTGTGTGATGTCCTTAGGCTAGTTAGGTTCAAGTAGTTCTCAGTTCTAGGGGACTGATGACCTCAGAAGTTATGTCCCATGGTGCTCAGAGCCATTTGAACCATTTTTTAGTTAAAGCTGTAGCCTTAACTGTTAAGATTTTTCAATTAATTTTTTATTTAATTTTAGTTGATCGTTTTTTCCAGAGTGCTTTGTTTAAACTGTATTGAATCAAGTCCAATATGTCTTTCTAATGACTATGACAAATTTTCTTGGAAAATAAAAGTAATTCTTCTATTAAAAACTTCTCTGCTGGATCCCAGTGCCTGCCACTCCCCTGTTCGTTACAGTTGCTACCCCCATGGTATCCTTACCCTATCAGCCTGAAATCTCAGCGAAGATTACAGATATACTGTCACTAAAAACTGTCGAAACATTACTGGCAGCTGCCTTGAGACCTTCAGTTGCCATGTGTTGTTTACTGCTGTCACCATATACCACAAACGAGTATGTCTTGCATGACTTGACAGGGTCAAGTGGGACACTGTGTGGTGCTCAGCAGTGTTTCCCGTGGCCAGGTCGAAAGCAACGTGTCCGTAGACACCGTAGACAATCTATTGAAAGGTTACAGGAAGCAGCGCTTCAACATCTATATACATACTCCGCACGCTACCTTACGGTGCGTGACGGAGACAACCCTGTACTATTGCTAGTCACTTCCTTTCCTGTTCCATTCGCAAATAGAGTGAGGGAAAGACGACTTTCTACATGCTTCCGTACCAGCCCCAACCTCTCTTATCACCACAGACCTTACGCGAAATGTACGTTGGTAGCAGCAGAATCGTTCTGCAGTCAGCCTCAAATGGATTGCCAAGACCCATACCACTCCAGTCCCTGGAATCATTGTTAGGGAAGCTACTGGAATCGCAACAGGTTTGTAATCACGTTTGGGATGCTACAGGAATGTAATCAGGACAGATTTGGTAAACATCCATAGTGTCTATGAATGCTGGTAATAATATTGGCTTTTGTTATGACTGAACACGAGATTGGATTCCTCCAAATTTACTCTGGTCAAGGGGCCTGAGGATGGTGTAATGGGACACGGAAACTGGTAGCGAAGATAAATTAAATGCAAAATATATGGCTGCAGGTGATTTAATTATCATTCCATATGGAACAGCCGAAGTCCTCGTAAGCATCTATTGCAAGGTTGAATTTACAAAGGTCTGCTAAACGGTGAATGGAGTCAGAAGGCTCGCCAGCATGTGGCAAGTATGATAAATCTCTATCGATCATGACCAGGGTTCAAATTACATTTTCCAGCTGCATGGATCAAGATTCCACGTTGTAGTTCACATCACATATGCCTGGAGAAACGTAAAGATCCTGCTAGGCACCCTGATTTGTCAATCATAGAATACGTCTGGGATGTGATGGGAAGGCATATACAGAGGGGTCCAAAAAATGTATCCACTGTTTTAAAGTCCATATCTTGCAAACTAATTGACGGAGTTGTCTCATTTTTGGTGAAAGTGTAGCTTAAAGTCCAACTTAAAGATATCACTGTAGGTGTTCGAAATGGTCACCATTAACATCCACACACAAACGATGCCGTGGAACTGCAGCACGAACTACTGACTGCAACGTTTTCAGTTGGATATTTGCACATGAATGTACGATGGTTTCTCGAAGTTCATCCAACGTGGGTGACTTTTGTCGATAAAACGACGTCCTTTAGTGTTGCCCGCAAGTAAAAGTCCAGAGGAGTTAGGTCTGGGGAACGTGGTGGATACTCCACAGCACCTCTACGGCCTATCCATTTTCCTGGTAGATTTTCGTCGAGATACGCACTGTTTTGGTAGTGGGCTGGGGCACCATCTTGTTGAAACTAAACTCTTCCGTCTCCATACAAATCTCAGATGGCAGGTAAAATGATGTCTGAAGCTTCTGAAGGTACACCTCACCGGTAACTGTTCCCTCAAAGAAGAATGACCCATTGAAGCCCCGGTAAGACAACCCACACAACACATTTACTCCTGGCAAATTCACGGCTTTGTCTACATGGACGTTCGGATTTTCGGCGCCCCAGTAGATGGATTTGTGGCTATTTACTGTACCATTGAGTTTGAACTGTGCCTCGTTAGACAACACAATCATCTCTGCAAACTCTTCATCGTTGCACCATGTTAGTAAACCACTCGCAGTACTCCATTCTACGATCTGGGTCGTCCTCGTTCATTGCGTGTAGCATTCGTGGGAATTAGCACTTCCACTTTGCTGTCTTCAAAATTCGCCAAACACTTGAGCGACTCACTCCAGTTTCACGGGCACACTGTCTCACAGACTTCTGTGCTGAGCGAGTGAATTGCTGTAACACATGACGGGAGTTAGCTGGACTTGTTACTGTTACAGGTCGTCCAGATCGTTGTTCGTGTACATCTTTAACACAGCCTTCGGCTTCAAATTTTTCTCGAATGCGACGAATCGTTAAACGTGTCAATGGCGCTTTTTGATACTCATTGTGCCATTGCCGTTGAACCTCATTAATGTTTTCGTACTTAAAATACCACTTCAAAACTGACTTACTTTCGTCGAATGTAAGCCTTGCGCCAGCCATGCTTACTCGAGTAACTAGGTGCAACTAAGAACAAAACTGTGACTATCTGAGACTGTCATCTGTCAAAATAAAACAACGCAATACAACGCTTGTGTGGCGATTGCCGGAACTACAAACTATTACGTACCAAAGATGAGACAACTCCGTCAATTAGTTTGCCAGTTATGGACTTTTAAACAGTGGATAGTTTTTTTGGGGCCCTCTATATTTTCATACCAACACACTGCCAGAAATCTTCATGAACTGATCCAACATGTCTTTCGGGCATGGAAGGAAATCTTCAAGATGGCTCTGTCAGGCTGTGCGCTTCCATAACACAAAGAATACACGAGTGTTTTCGTCCCCATTAGGGGTCATACCTCATACTGATGAATACATAAATTCTGAATCCATTAAAGGTTTGATTATTTAACACTCGCAACGTTGTAAACATTTCCATAATGTTTGGAAAATATCGGACTGATGCTTCGTCGTGTAACACTTTCAGTTTCCGTCAACCATTTTGCGAGTTGTGGGGCAGCACGTACGTACCCATTTACTGACAGAAACGTGATTGAATCTACTTTGGGAGTACGCGTTATGTTTCCAGCCCTGGCAGAGCAGAATCATGAGGAAGTTTGTCTGCAGAGGTCAGTAGCCGCGGCAGGTCGTTGCGTGCGCGAGCCGCCGGCCCGGCCCCAAGGCGCAGCGCGGCTCGCCATATCTGGGTTACGCGCCGAGAAAGCCGGCGAGCACGCTTTCTGACCAGAGCAATTGAACCGCCCGCCTAGGCGACACCGCGTACCTCACTATTCGGCCTGGAATTTCGCGTGCGTGGACCACATTCCTGATCGCTATTTACATACAGCCTTACATCGGGTAGCGACTGCGAAGTGTAATCAAAAGACTGGCGTTTCGAAAGGCGAGACCCGGTCAGCTGAGCAAGGCGTGCCTTCCGACGGAATGGTTGCGAGACTGGAGGTGCAATTATTTAAACAGGCGCGCTCAAAACATCTACATAAGTGAAGGGAACCGTGTTTGATTACGCTTCACATATCCGTTGTCGAGTCTTGTTATGACAACCACCTGCTAGTATCCACAATAACAGGTATTTCCGGCTCACACAGTAGAAGAGTTGACAAGTATGCACAGGTATCCAAGTCTTCTGCAATATCCTCACGACCGTTAAACGACGTGTAACAGAAGATTCACACAGGGAACACGATAATCTATGGTTGTTAGTCATGATCATTTAACAATCACCTCGAAAAATTGAGGTATAAATTTATCATTTGAAACTTTATAAAACTGTTTTCTAGTCCGAGACTCGAACCTTTCGCGGGCAGTTGTCGTACAGTCCTACCGACTGTTGTTTCCAAACACTTCTCATTTTCCCCTCCCTCAACACGCACCCCGCCACCCTCGCATCTTCACTGCCGCCAGTATGTGTTTCTCTACTTCACAGAAGTTATTTTGCCTGCGTATCTTGCGGGCCTAGCAAACCTGGAAGAAAGTTTCTAGTTGTTGTCCAGGAAGTTGTTTCAAATCACCGCACATTCCTCCACACAGTGAAAATTTGTTCTGTAAATTTTTTATTTATTTGTAGATACGTGTCTGCAGTTTGGTACACATTGAAATCCGTACCACGAATGTTGTTGTAGTCTTCAGTGCGAAACCTGGCTTGATGCAACAATGCGATAGAAATAAAAAATCTAGAAAGAATAACGCCAGGAACACCGAGCCCGGACTTCAAACGAATCTGTATCTATGTCAAGAACGAAGGCAACTTAAGTGCATTCACATAACCCACACGGCGTCTGACGAAACGTGGTCAACTATGGATCTGTAAGGAAAGCCGGTCGCTGTGGCCGAGCTGTTATAGGCGCTTCCGTCCGGAAACGCGCTGCTGCTAAGGTCGCACGTTCGAATCCTGCCTCGGACATGGATGTGAGTGATGTCCTTAGGTTAGTTAGGTTTAAGTAGTTCTAAATCTAGGGGACTGATGACCTCAGATGTTAAGTCCCACAGTGCTTAGAGCCAGATGAACCATTTTGTGTAAGGAAAAAGAAGAGTAGGATTCAACGTTTCACAGACAAGAACATATTTCGAAACGGAGCAGAAACTCAGGTAGGAGAAGGACGAGGAATAAAATCGCACTTGTATGTCTTGTAGCCGGTTCAAAAAATGGCTCTGAGCACTATGGGACTTAGCATCTATGGTCATCAGTCCCCTAGAACTTAGAACTACTTAAACCTAACTAAGTTAAGGACAGCACACAACACCCAGTCATCACGAGGCAGAGAAAATCCCTGACCCCGCCGGGAATCGAACCCGGGAACCCGGGCGTGGGAAGCGAGAGCGCTACCGCACGACCACGAGCTGCGGTCCTTGTAGCCGGAAATGGGATTTAAACCTGGGTATTTTCTGGATTGATTCCGCTGCTTTAACCCCTGCGACACCTCGCTCGGTAAATACGAATATGGTTTCGGTTCCTGGAGAAACGAGGAGTGCAATACGAGTCGAACCAAATCCCTCGGGCGTAGCTGACATGCCCAGTATAGCGGAAAGGGTGCAAAATTGTTGTATGTAGCCAGACCACCGACAAATGATTAATTTTTTTATACTTCATTTCAGCATGCCCTATATGACGGTCTCGTAAACTGACATACGACCGGAAGAGCGGTATGCTGACCACATGACCCTCCATATCCGCATCCAATGGCATCTGTGGGCTGAGGATGACACGGCGCACGGCGGCCGGTCGATGCTGTTGAGCCTTCATGGCCTGTTCCGTCGGAGTTTACCTATTATGCCCTACATGGCAGGTGGTGTAATGAAAATAGTTGCGTACGACCTGCCTACTTTTTTTCGATTGTTCACTGTCGTTAATGTGGGTAAAGAAACAGCTCATCACTTGGGCCGAAATCCTGTTCTCATCTTTTTTTTAAACTCTCATAAATCTTTTCCTTTACCTATGTCAGCAACCAAAGAAATGCACAAAAGACAGCCTATTAGCGGTGTTATTCCGGGATGATACTACAAACTGCCAGGGATGAGGGAGACGGGTAAATGTATCAATTTCAGGTAAAGAGTCCTGGTCCGGAAGCAGCCGAGTTGAAAGTTATAAGCGAAAATTGTTCTGGTGGCTCTGACAGTGGAATACAAGTACCGGCTCTGTTGCTACTAAGATCACAGGGTGGGAAACTTTCAGAGATGGTGATATAGACCAAAATCAGCACAAAATTTCTAGTAAACATGGGCTCCAAAATACAAACCATAAGAGGTGTGAGCACTTGTTCATCTCCGATACTGTGAAGTACATCTCTTCTACTGCAAGCTATTTTGTTTCCATACCTTTGGAGAGGTAATATGGATCAAAACAAGAGTAAGTGTCAAGTAAACATGGGCTCCAAGGTGCATACATTAAGTGCTATGGGCACTTCTTCAGTAGAAGAGACGTGTTTTATCGTGTCGAAGATGATCAGGTGCTCGTAGCTCTTAGGTTATACATTTTGAGCCCATGTTTACCAACCATTTTTTCTCGTTTTGGTCCATAGAACCACCTGTGAAAGTTGTCAGCACTAGAATCTTAGCAGTAACAGTACCGGTGCATGTACTTCGCTGTCGGAGGTACTACAACGATCTTCTCTTATAGCTTCCCACTCCGTCGTTTCCGGACGGGGGTCCATAACATCAAATTGATAAGTTTACCCTTCTCCATCATCCCTGAGAGTTTGTAACATCATCACTGAATCACCCTCTGTTTTACGGTAATCCAATACTCAGCTTTCTACTGTGCCACACTTTCAGAAATAGGGAACAGCATTTAGAAATGACGGATTTTAAACTTCTGAGGAAGAAGATACCTTTCACCGCTTTTGGTAAAAATAAGAGAGTAAACGATAAATATTCACTGTTCTTCAACCAGTGCTGTCCATTTCACGATATAAGTCTGGTATAGGTCCTCTAGTTAAAGTTTTCAAAGCGAACATGATGTAATTTATTTCGACCATTAGCTGGATACGATGTGAACCGGTATTTACGGTGGAAGGCTTACACGTGTGAAGGTGCGAGGCATAACAGTAACACACTGGTGCACCACGAATCTTAAGAGTAGAATAGTTAAAATTTTATTTCTTAATCATTTAATATGATAAATATTTTAAATTTTTTCTGTTAATGCTCCTCTGCCCCAATCTTCGTACAGGACTTCTTTTTTTACAAGTTGAACCGCACATAGTATTGTAATGTTCTTCTATAGTTTACTTGAATATCATGCAGATTGACTTTCAGTCTTTCCAGTGGGTAATAACACTGTTGTTGACATTGGTTTGCAGCATGGCAAGGTAGCTTGTAGTTCATTTACTCGGTTAAGGCTGTCGCTTTTCGTATTATCATGTCTTTCAATACACATATTTCCTCCATCTTTTCTTTTTCCTCTTTTACACAAGTCAATGTTTGCTTATGAAAATTAAGTGCCTTGCGGTATTCCCTACCCTTCACCGAGTCGCGTACGCTGCATGAATGTCTAAACTTCGACGTAGGGATTGTTCCTGGAGGATGTACTGTAACATCTGCTTAAAATTTATGTTAAAACGCTGCAAGACGATTCGTACGCGTGAACGTGACAGCTGCTTTCTGACTCGCCTGCCGGAGAGCTCCAGCTGATGCGTCACGTGACGGAGCGTTTGTAGGTCATCGGCAGAGCACGGAGCTCTTTGCCCCGGTGAAGTACACTGGCATTACATGAAGTTTCAGGGCAGCATCTCGCACGAAACGACTTTCATCTCTCTACTCACATGGGCCGTGAGGCGTCAGGATAGATACAAATGCTACCCGCACTGCAGAACACGTTTGCCTCGAACACATCATCAGCATCAGCTCCAAATCAGCAGAGCAAAACCTCTTACTTCACTCTGCGAGAAAGGCCGTTGCTATCACGTAACAACCGGTGTTCTGCAACGCCTCCGGCGATGCTCGATAGCTCCCGCTGACTGAGCTGTGGCCTGCCATTTGCTTCCCCGCCGTTACATTTACATATCTGCTGTGCGATCCACAGCTTCGCACGATTGTCCTGCAGCTCCTGAATGGAGTCCTTCATTCAGCAGTGGGAATATGAGCTGATTTAAACCTTCCGGTGAAGATTAGAGAAAAGGAAAGTGGTAGGTGCAGCTGCGAAACGTGACGTGCAGTGCGGCCAGGTTGTTAAATGGCAGCACGGGTGCCATGGAGGCCTCCTATCTGGGATGCAGCTTAAAAAAATGTCTAAAGTCTTTGCTACTATGAGGTTATGATCTACAGAACGGAAGCTCATTCGAAGAAAGCACGGGGCAGTCTGTTCCAGTTTTATGATAGGAACCATGTTGGTGTTCGCTTTCGATGATACAAGAAAACCATGGAAAACGTAAATCAATATGGCCGGACAGGGGCGAACCTGAATACACGAACCCATTATTACTAACTGTGTTCTCTACTTGGCGCAACTTCATTCGCATGAATTTCTTTTAGTAACGTATCAAAATACGACGGCTGCTCAGAAAGAAAGGTCCGATCGGTTGCGAAATGAAAACCACAGCGAAAATCAATTTTTATTTTTATTTTCAACAGTTAGCCCCACCTCCCAACTACCTCTCTAAAGAGTCGCCGCTCCGACTTATACAGTTGTCTTGGCATTGCACAAATTTTCCAGTACCCTCGTCACAGAAAGCAGCCACCTGTCCTTTTCGCCAATTCTCTACGTTGGTCTGTCTTTCGTTGTTCGCATCGAAATGTTGTTTTCGTAGCCAGCGGTTCAAGTGAGCGGAGATGAACAAAGGAGGGAGCCAATTAAGGGCTGTAATACAGGGCTGTATTGTGGGTGATCAAACACTTTCCATCGAAAACGCTGCAGGAGCGTCTTCATTGCACCTGAAAAATGCGGCTGAAAACTTTCTTGAATAAAGAAACGCATGACATTTATGTTATGTGGGCTGCATAGTTTCAGGGGAGATCTCTCACCAAATCCACATACACTATGTCATCAAAAGCATTAGAACACATGGCTGAAAATGACTTACAAGTTCGTCGGGTAATGCTGGAATTCAGTATGGTGTTGGCCCACCCTTAGCTTAGATGACAGCTTCCACTCTCGCAGGCATACGTTCAATAAGGTGCTGGAAGGTTTCTTGAGGAATAGCAATCCATTCTTCACGGAGTGCTGCACTGAGGAGAGGTATCGATGTCGGTCGGTGAGGCCTGGCACGAAGTCGGCGTTCCAAAACATCCCAAAGGTGTACTATAGGATTCAGCTCACGACTTTGTGCAGGCCAGTCCATCACAGGGATTTTATCGTCGTGTAACCACTCCGCCACAGGCCGTGCATTATGAACAGGTGCTCGATCGTGTTGAAAAATGCAATCACCATCCCCGAATTGCTCTTCAACAGTGGGAAACAAGAAGGTGCTTAAAACATCAATGTAGGCCTGTGTTGTGATAGTGCCACACAAAACAACAAGGGGTGCAAGCCCCCTATACGAAAAACACGACCACACCGTAACACCACCGCCTCTGAATTTTACTGTTTGCACTACACACGCTGGCAGATGACGTTCACCGGGCATTCGCTATACCCACACACTGCCGTCGGATCGCCACATTCTGTAGCGTGATTCGACACTCCACTCAATGTTTTTCCACTGTTCAATCGCCGGCCGGAGTGGCCGAGCGGTTAAAGGCGCTACAGTCTGGAACCGCGCGACCGCTACCGTCGCAGGTTCGAATCCTGCCTCGGGCATGGATGTGTGTGATGTCCTTAGGTTAGTTAGGTTTAAGTAGTTCTAAGTTCTAGGGGACTTATGACCACAGCAGTCGAGTCCCATAGTACTCAGAGCCAGTTGAACCAGTTGAACCACTGTTCAATCGTCCTATGTTTACGCTCCTTACACCAAGAGAGGGGTCGTTTGGAATTTACCGGCGTGATGTGTGGCTTATGAGCAGCCGCTCAACCATGAAATCCAAGTTTTATCACCTCCCGCCTAACTGCCATAGTACTTGCAGAGGAACCTTATGCAGTTTGGAATTCCTGTGTGATGTTCTGGATTAGTTGTCTCCCTATTACACATTACGACCCTCTTCAACTGTCGGCGGTCTGTGTCAGTCAACAGACGATGTCGGCCTGTACGCTTTTGTACTGTACGTGTCCCTTCACGTTTCAACTTCATTATCACATCGGAAACTGTGGACCTAGGGATGTTTAGGAGTGTGGAAATCTCGTGTACAGACGTATGACACAAGTGGCACCCAATCGCCTAACCATGTTCGAAGTCCGTGAGTTTTGTGCAGCGCCCCATTCTGCTCTCTCACTATGTCTAATGACTGCTGAGGTCGCTGATATGGAGTACCTGGCAGTAGGTGGTAGCATATTGCACCTGATATGAAAAACGTATGTTTTTGAGTGTTTCTGGATACTTTTCATGACATAGTGTACTTGTTGGGATACACTACGGTTTTAGGCATTTCTACGTGATCATTTTGCGCTCTGGATTGAAAAGAGCGACGGTAAGCGATCGGCAGGTACACCAAAGACACTGCCCAACACACCTGTGCAAAGTTCCATCGGACTTCCACAGTGTTTTCCATTTCGCGCCTAATCGGACATTGCATTCCGAATACGCCTCGTATTTAGCTGCTGTTTGTTACCTCTGAAATTAGATAAACTGGTGTTGAACCAATACCAACTAAAATTGTACGCATTGTCAGTTCAGTTTTTTGCAGTGGGGCTTGTTTACGTCATATCGCTTTCACCCCACATGTTACGTTTGCAGCTTGAGGGAATCCATCTTTCAGAAAATGTCTTATAAGTCTTTCTTTATTTGCTTCTGGTACCTCAGGTTCTTCTAAAAATATCTTGAATTCCATTTCTCGCCCCTGACAATCCCTCGCAGCTTCGGTAATTTGCATTCTTCCTTCAATACGAAGTCACCAAACCAGGAGAATGCTGATAGCTTCTTGTGTCTTCCCATCATTAGAAAGCAAGTTGTTAGCTCCGTAGTACCATATAATCACCGATGCCGCTATAGGATGCGTTTCTCTCATTAACATGTACGATTTTCAATGCTGATTACTGGTTTTGATATAACGTATGGGGTACTGTTGCTGGTGAGGTTTTGGAGAAGGGACATTAACTCTGTTAGTAAAGTGCTGAGGAATATATCGAGACTGATTCTTTTGAAAATGAGTGTTTGCAGTAAACCACGAAGAATTTAATCAGAGTTGGTGCACGGGGATCTGAAAACTGTTCTCAGTATGAAATTAATGCTCATTCTTGTCCGACTCGCATTTTTGGGAAGTACTAAAAGCTTGTTACAGTCATCAGGAGAGGAGGAAGAAAACGAATTAGATTAATCATCAAATAGCGTTTAGTGCATCGTACTGCATGCAGCAGCTCTGCGAGCATGTTCCAACGATGTGAAGTTGAAATGCTCCCACTAGAGCTGTCCTTCCGATTCCAAATAATCCGTGCCTTGCTTGCTCGTTCTCATCACTGCTGTATATCTCTGTTTCCGCATGACTTCGTTACACAGACCACTTTTATATGGGCAACGTTCTGTTAAATGAGCCTTAAAGTTTCAATATGTCAATAAATTCCACCTCCTTTCCGAAGTTCACAGATGCTCTATCCTGGATTCATTACTAATCAAGCACCCAGGGTAAACCGTACTCCGCTGTAGAGACCGTATTCGTGGTGGAACTAACCCCTAGTTCTGTGACTGGGCCATTCTCGCCCAAAAACTACTTCCCAGGCGTGCTATTCCGGCAAGATACGTAGGAATGAGCAAGTGCAGGGATAGCACAGGTATTACTGACAGAGTGACGCTTGAAGCCAGATTGTTAGGGACAGGAAAATTCGTTTCGCTCGTATGACAGAGGTTCAGATACCGTGTCTCGACCCCGCACACAGCTATAAACTGTCAGAAAAGATATTTTCAGTTTAGAGTGCGCCGGAGAGAGATATTCATCACAAGTTGAAGACCTCTCAGTATGAATAGCGAGAGGACAAGATAGCGATTTACTGTGTCAACTCCGAGAGGACTATGCTTGCTCCGCATAGGATCACGTCCTTACTCAATAACACTTTTTTTAAAGTAATTTAACTACTTTCTACTCCAGAAAGTGAACTGAAAAACACTGAACCGCGTTTGGAAGAAATCAGCTACAAATAGAGATGCATTCATTTTCAATTTCACACTTGAAATTACGCGCGTAGCTGCCTGTGCACATGAGCTGTGTGTTCTTCAACATAGAACAACCTGCGCTATCTGTAGTGGTGAAGCTACCACTGTTCACTCTCGGCAGATTAACTCTAACCAGTTTTTCTAGTTATTTTCATCCTTTCTCTGTGACGACTAATCTGGAATTTCCACAGCTATCAAAGTAATACAAATTCGCTGTATTGAAGTCTATCTTACATGTTGGTGGGACTAGGTTTTACTCTCCCTGTGCTAAAAGATTAATTATGTGGTAAGAATAAAAAAAACATGTCAAGAAAAGATTAGGATTAGCTGTTTCAGAATGCTTGAATATGGCCGTCCGAAAAAGAAGGTTTTTTTTTTTTTTTTTTTTTTTTTTTTTTTTTTTTTTTTTTTTTTTTTTAACTTCGTATTTTCAACACTGACGATGGCAACCAGAAACGTGACAGAGGACGTCTCGTTAATGATACGAAGAGAATAAATTTACCTTACAGCTTCTGCAAAATGGTAGCCTCGGCACCCAGATATGCTCTATATAAGCGCTCTCTAAAGGCTAAAAGTAATACACCACCACATATCTGAAATTTCTGTAATTTGATCCAAGTTCATAGCATCTGGTAGCCCCTCCGAAACTTACTGTGAGTTTTACTGCTGTATTATTAATCATGTCGAAAATTAATTTGATTAATGAAGTCCGACATGAATGTGTTGCGATGCATCGTCCATCTCTACTAGCAATGATGAAACTGGAATTCAGGCACTGGGGAAGCTACGTCTTCGTCTAGTTGCGTATTAAATATTTTCACTCAACACCACGCTGATAGCTTGGCTCAGTCTTTACTTATGGAGCTTCTCAGGTGACTATACGAACTTGCTGTGCCTCATGCGAGATCCTTACATCCTCCAGTGGGAATCTAAAATGGGGCCTCCGTCTCGGCTGTCATAAAAGCTCTTAACCAAGAAACCACAAAGGCGGTCAAACTGCAGGTGAGATACGGAAACCGAATAAGTGGAATAAAAGTGCGTGCCATGGGCAATCTGGAAAAGAAAATCGCCGAAACAAGAATGAGCAGCTGTTCTGGGAATTCTACAGGCATCAGCTTAGAGGCTTTAGCAGAGCGTGCGCACGAACAAAAGTATCCGCTAAGCCTGTCTGATACACATATCGTCAACACCAAAACGTGAAGAACACTATAATGACCATACTTCTGACTGAAACCTTTCTCGGTGAAATTATCACAGTCGTAACCACAACTCACGGATTACGCCTTAGGCCTTTTCCGACTGGCCGATTGCTGTCTATAGGGCAGTAGGAGGAGCGATCTATGAAGGAAAGACATGTGATCATATGTCGCCATCACCTCCAGCCGTTATTCTCAGTAGATGAAACCCGGCGATGCCGCTGCTTCATTATTCGAGCAGCTCCTCATTTGGCCTCAAGAGGCTGAATGGACGCCGTTCGACATCTCCTACCTCAGAAAATGTGAGGAGGTACCCGGAATCGAACCCGGGTCCTTCCGCACGGAAATCAGCCTCACTAAGCATTCGGCTACGGAAGCGGTCCCGAAAAATTAATAGAAAATATGTAAAAAAAAACCAAAATTTTAAAGAATATGTAGTATTTTCAAAGTGAGTGTTTCAAAGGCAGAGAACGGCAACGCCCACCTCGTTATATTTGCATCGGAACGTGAGGCTTTGGCATTTTACGCTCCGCGTAGTCCATTAAACGTAAGAGCAATGACACCAGGTCCATTTGCGAGACTCAACATGGCCTTTCAAATTCAAGACTTGACATCAGCGACGAGCAGAAACAACAGTGCTCTGGCCGTCTGCGCGTTTTCGCTTTAACCGACGTATTTAGTGACCATTCCCTGGCTGAGACTTTCTCCGCGTTTCGTGAACGCGAAAGTAAAAGTCAGGTGCGTACCACCCAAGTGGGCGACTTCTCCCCGCCGCCGACATCCACTCATTAGTGAGACACGAGTTGTTTACGCCGTGTAACACCGCCTTCTTTCCATTCGGACAAAACATTCTCGTGAATGTGAGTCGTCGAACTCGATTAGTCTTCTAATAGCCTCTTCTTTTCTTATGGAGGTGACACTCGATAAATTGAACACATCCGGAATTTACTAATTTGTTTATCCTGGCAAAATTAGGTCCTCTCTTACATCTAACCAGGCATCCTACATGCTTTACATTAAATGCATTACATTTTATAAGAGGCCATACACCTAAGTGGAACTAAAGAATTACAGACAGGATGAAGTAAAATGGTAGAGTAATTAAATGGCTCTGAGTACTATGGGACTTAACACCTGAGGTCATCAGCCCCCTAGAACTTAGAATTACTTAAACCCAACTAACCTAAGGACATCACACACATCCATGCCCGAGGCAGGATTCGAACCCGCGTCTGTAGCTGCCGCGCGGTTCCAGACGCCCAGAACAGCACGGCCACACCGGCCGGCGTAGAGTAATTATTATATAGAAAAGAAACACGGTTTTTGACTGTTTGGTAAAACCAATAAAATGGCTCTGAGCACTATGGGACTTAACTACTGAGGTCATCAGTCCCCTAGAACTTAGAACTACTTAAACCTAACCTAAGGACATCACACACATCCATGCCCGAGGCAGGATTCGAACCTGCGACCGTAGCGGTCACGCGGTTCCAAACTGACGCGCTTAGAACCGCACGGCCACAACGGCCGGCCGGTAAAACCAAAATAAAGATCACTTACAATAAGGTATATTTAAACTGTGAGTATTGCCGGGAATGGATGTGAGCGAAGTGATCAGATAGGGAGAGAGAAAATTGAACGTGATAGAAACGTACTCAGTGAAGAGACCAAGTGCACATAGAAATTGAGTACTTGCTTCGTTGATTGGCAAAAATAAATGTCTATAGACACTGTCTGTCCAAAAGGTTACGGTAATGATTTTATTTCTGGCGTATAAGTGACGTCAGCGCAGTAACTACGGTGATAGATCGTACTAACGACTGTAAACAACAGCTGTACATTCTACCAGCCAGTCAGCAGGCAATATTAAGCATTGGACGTGTGACCGTAGTATGTCAATGTTGTTATGTCACAAATCGCAGTGGAGGGCATCTCTAAATCAGGTGTTCAAGACGTTCTAGAATGTTTTGAAGAAGAGGAAAGTGTGTACAAAGTTTGTCCCGCACACTTTGATTAGCGAACAGAACCGCCGATTTGACTGAAATACAATACGCGAACATTTCTTTCCTGGAAAAACTATAACAGTTGACGGAACTTAGCGTTATCAACATGAAAATAACACAAAACGAGAAAGCGTAGAATGGGTCTCTGATGGTTCGCCAAGACCGAAGAAGGTGCGAACGTGACGGGCGCGAGTTGAACAACATCCCAAATAAGGATTTTTCTCACAGTTTCCCCTAGTTGTGTGAACATTCTTTGCGTTGTACTCAAGTGGAGAGGGGGTGGGGGTGGGGGTGGGGCAGGAGACTATGAAGAACATCTGAATAGTTAAAACTACCATCATCACTTTTCTCTATTTTTTATCAAACGAATCCCCAAAGTTTTTGGGCTGACGGAGTACGTTGATTGATTAGGGGAAGTTATGAGGTTGACAAAAGACGCTTTAGTTCTTTTTTCTTAAATGCGACAGGATACCGAATTGTGCGCAGAGTGCATGGTACCTTCTTCTAACTAGGCCACTATATAAGTTAGACATTGTATTCCGATTCTGGTAAGATGGTAGGTACTTTATTTGTGATGCGAGATACGAGAAAGTTGCTATGAGCGGAAAAAATAATTTTTAACTTGAAACACAGTGTTTATTTGGTAATTACAAAGCTGATAATTCAGCTTGAATCAAGGGATATTTCCATCATAAATTCAACGGATTAGACTCAGATGGTGCTCTGTAACTTTAATAGTGAGTCAAAGACAGCTAATATGTAGAAGAGATGACAATCATTGTGATTAGATGAACTTAATAGTTCTGTCTTTGGTGTCGTCATGTATTGTAGAGAGCTTCTGGGTGACAGGCACTTACTGGACGGGCATAGCACAGTGTCTCAGAACACATGATTGCGGTCAGATTCCTGAGTCCAGGCGAATAAGGCACGCCACTTAATATGTCGTGTAAGCTATGTCAAAATTGTACCTAAAGCTGTGTGTTTCTTGCTTTGAGTAACTCGAAAATCGATACCTGACTTCCAAAAACCGGCAGTTGAAATGAATAAATGTTACTCAAAAGCGAGACTGCATACAATTTTAATAAAATTATTTGAACTAAACGGTCAGTTGCACAGGTATATTGGCCATAGCTATCGCGGAGGATCACTCCTCTAGTTATGAGCGACGACAGTAGCTCAGTATAAATCCTAAGTGCTTCCAGCTCTACAGCCTCACACAGAGATGTGACTAGTACATTTTCTGAACCATGTAGTACTGTGATTTCGATGGACCAATGTAATCAACTATATCTTTATTGTCATTTGCTACTTGTTTCCTTCAGTCCGGAGCCACGCGGCTGCTACGGTTGCAGGTTCGAATCCTGCCTCCGGCATGGATGTGTGTGATGTCCTTAGGTTAGGTAGGTTTCAGTAGTTCTAAGTCTAGAGTTCTGATGACCTCAGATGTTAAGTCCCATAGTGCTTAGAGCCATTTGAACCATTTTACTTGTTTCCTTCCTCTTTCTCTCATCAGTTTACCATCATCCATTGCTTGCTCTGTACAAGTTCAACATCTTGTGGAAGTCTCTTCGTAAACTATATCCACTTCGTATTGGTACTCACTATTGCCACACTCATATTTACCGACGTGATATGGGAAACAATTAAGTATTTTTGTAGGTGCTACAATAAAGCCCCTAAAGATCACACCCTGATTTATGGTGACGTTCATTTGTTACTCACCTGTTCATACCGAAATTATCAGGACATCCTGTCCAATGAGATAAAGAAATAAATGTGGTTTTGCTATTTTACTGCATTTTAATACTGACTGATATTAGAACTCAATAGATAATGGAAGACGAATTTTGTACTCAGTCAATGAATATCTGTTCCGAATGTCGGAGAATTCGTACCTAACAATTACGCATGATAAATCATAACCCGTCTTTACTGATGTGCATCGTATGCTCCATCTTATTTGAGGTTACTGGATTCTTAGGACCGAAAAGTTTGAGTGTTTTCTAGAATGATACGCCAGGCACAAGAAGTTTTAAGTTCTTCAGAAGCGCAGATCTTTACAATTCAACCACGTGAATTCCTTAGACATTTTTGATTTTTAGGTCCTAGTGTCCTGTGTATTAGAAAGTGCTGTCAAACATTCAAAGAGAAAGGATTGTTGTATGCTGCATATATTCATTTCACCTGAAGAAAACCCCCAGTGAATTCTACAGTTATTCACATGCAGTCCACGAAATTCGACACAAGAGTGAGCCGAGAGTTGAACTTTCGCCATCTATTTAGAAAGTGTTACTGCGCCACTGTTTGCCTCTAAAAGCGTAGAGGATTACATCTCTGAAAACGCTTAATGAACGGTGCAAGTAAAAGCGTAGTCGGTTCTAGCATTCCATTCTGGAGAGAGTAGAAGAGAATGAAAATAAGCCTTTGCACCTGATTTTCAGTAACAACTTATTATTTGTCGATCACATCATCTGCACACTGTCAAGAAGCATGAAAAGGTCACTTTAAAGACGTTCTGTGCAGTTTCTTTCCGAAGAGTATGTGACTCACTTCCTTCTATCTTTTCGCAGGACCATTACCTCCTGAAACACGAAACATTGTGTGCCGCTACTTTGGCAGCGAATGGGTTTCTCAACAAGATTGTCTTCTACGGGGTGGGCAAAAATGGTGCAGAAAACCGAAGCGTAATCACAGGCCACCTTGTTCCCCATACCTTCCAATATTTGATTTCTTATGTGGAGATTTATGTGAAATTCAGTATAAATGCTTCCACAATCGAGCACTTTCTTATACTTTTCTTTTCGCAGGAGTTTTGTCTCCTGAAACTGACCCGCGGCTAGATTTCTTAAGCGTTACAAAAGAAAACCGAAGGTTACATTTTCCACCAACATTGGTGTGCCGCCAGCTTGGCACCGAGTAGATTTCTGAAGAAGGGTACCAACTAGGGGTTGGGCGGAAAAGGTGCAGAGAGCCCATGCTTATTCATAGGCAACCTCGTTCCCCATACCTTGCAATGTTTGATTTATTTTGTGGAGATTTATTAGAAATTCAATGTAAATGTTTCCACAACCGAGCACATCGCATGAAGTTATATATTACAAGAGCAGCTAAGTCGCGACAGTAGGCATACTACGTAAGTTATAATAACAGTCCTATTGTCGAAGTTTACTATGTGGACAGAGGAAGCCATATTAAATATTACTTGCTAAATTGATTTAATATAAATTAACCTATTTCGTGTTTTGAAAAAAGAAAAGTGTTTATGATTAACGAACCACTTTAAAATCAGTAGGAAGCCTTAGATACACTTAATGGTTTAACTTTGATCTGTTATTCAGTTTCCATTGAAGAATTAATCTTTCTTGCTAAATAAATTATGTTATCGGGAATGAAAAATCATCATTTATAAAGATTCGATGTAAAACATCATATTTATATAGGCCACTTACAGAAAGCAATAACATCAATGACAGTTGTCATTCCGAACGAGGTGGCGCAGTGATTAGCACAATGGACTCGCATTGGGGAAGACGACGGTTCAAACACGCATCCGGCCATCCTGATTTTGGTTGTCCACGATTTTCCTAAATCGTTTCAAGCAAATTCCGGAATGTTTCCTTCGAGAGGGCACGGCCGACTTCCTTCCCCATCCTTCCCTAATCCGACAGGACAGACGACATCGCTGTTGGGTCCCTTCCTTCCGAATCAACCAGTCGAAGTTATCACCCGACCGTGGCCTAAGAGGTCTGAAGCCGATTCGTCACAAAATAAATAATATTTAGCAGACCATCAAGGAAGTCTTTCCTACATAATACCGTTTCCATGTCCTGTGGAAATCTCAAAATTGGAGACAGTGTACTAATAGTAGCCGAAGTGAAGGGATTCGGTTACTTTGGAAACAAAGTAAGGCATGATAGATACAGTAAGGAAGACATAAGAGAAAGGCTTTTTGAGGCAAAGAGAGCATCCTTCACCAAAAGAAGTCTGCCAGTATCTAAAATTGGTCTTAATTGGAGAAAGAAATTACTAAGGATGAACGTATGGACTGTATCACTGTATTGAAGTGAAACATAGACTGTGAACAACCGGTAAAAACGAGACTAGAAGTACCTGGAATGTGGTGTTACATAACGTTACTGACAATTTAGTTCACTAATGAGATAAGAAATGAGGAAGTCCAATGCAGAACTAACTAGAAGATGGAACGGGATGATAGGACTTCAGATTTAAGATATCAGGGAAAATCCTTCAAGATATTAGAGAAACCGTAAACGGTAAAAATTTTGGGGGGCGATAGAGGTTTGAATATATCCAACTTAACTGAGGACTGTAGGTGTAAGTGCCACTCTGAAATGAAGAGGTTAAAGCACGGCCGGACGCATTATCAAACTCGTTAGAAGATTGCAGAAAAAGGATGTAGGCGACAACGGAAGTAACGTAGAACAGTGCTTCCGAAGAGGCCAGCCAACATGTTTATGGGGGTATCTTCTATCATTGGTAGATTGTAGCTAGAGACGGCTGCACAAAATACAAACATAGTTGAGCAAGGCACTCTGTGTTGTGTTGTTTGCGACGGACACCACGCCAGGCGTGTCTGTTCCTTGTCCCGAGGTTGGCACAAGTCGCTACTAATACCATCATTAGAGACAGCCAAACAGCAACCAGTGGCCCACGATGGCCGCTACGTCGACACGCCCTCCACGGTCGGTACAGGCTGCGTCGCTCTCGTAGTGTATAAGAGGCCATAACAAGCTACCATCAGCCGCCCTTCAGTATCGTGATAATCGCATGCGTGTATACACCCTCTTTGTGCCAGTGACTACATGTAACGAATTCGGCTGTGGAATGGCACTCTCTGAACTGCACTTTGGTTCTGAATGCATTGTATTCGTCCATCACTGAGCTAAGTAAACGCCTTTTATATGTCTGTTGTTGTGTCTCTACCTTCAGAACCCACGCAGCACTGCAGCATACAACACGATGATGAGCTAAATCATTATGACCATCTACTTAATATTACGTTGGTTGACTTTTGGAACGCCACGGATCCAACATTACCTTGGTAGGTATCCAGAGATTTGTGACACCAGATGCGTATGCGCAGATCGCGCAGGTTGGTGCACGCTCTGAAACGACTTGTTACTTCTCAAGGAACGTGCTCGTCTTGGTGATTTCGTTCCGCAGCGCTCCCCAGCGGCAGTTCACAGCTGCATCTGGCTCGCAGCTCACACAGTTCATTTACGTAAATGCGCGCGCGTAAAATAGTTGCGTTAAGTCTGTTAGCGACTGTCGAAGAAGAAATGGAGAAAATCGCGAGGAAGACCCTGCACTCGTCTAGGGCTTGAATAGCGAATTGATGGTAGGGGAACTCCAAACAATACTGTACAACGATATCAGATACATGCTGTTGGAAGTTATTCGTTTGCTCAATTGAGTCTGCATCTCATTTTCTATTTAAATTGAATATATTCGGTCGGTGTATAAGTTCGTAGCGTTTTTCCACAAATCAAATAAACACAGCAGATACACACAATAGAGACTTTAATCATCGATAGTACGAGGTGTGGCTAGAAAAAAACCGGACTAGTACTGGTGAAACAATAAAACGAATGCAATAAGGCTGAAAGTCGCGTGGCCTGTCACGTGACTCTCGCTCCGCCTACTGCTCGAGTTTCATCTGCCTCCTGCACTCAGTCTGCCCGTGGCGTCTGTTTTAAGTAGTTGACGTTTTGTCTGTGCGTCGGAAAATGTTGAGTGTACAGAAAGAACAGCGTGTTAACATCAAATTTTGTTTCAAACTAGGAAAATCTGCAAGTGAAACGTTTGTAATGTTACAACAAGTGTACGGCGATGATTGTTTATCGCGAACACAAGTGTTTGAGTGGTTTAAACGATTTAAAGATGGCCGGCCGCGGTGGTCTCGCGGTTCTAGGCGCTCAGTACGGAACCGCGCGACTGCTACGGTCGCAGGTTCGAATCCTGCCTCGGGCATGGATGTGTGTGATGTCATTAGGTTAGTTAGGTTTAAGTAGTTCTAAGTTCTAGGGGACTGATGACCACAGATGTTAAGTCCCATAGTGCTCAGAACCATTTGAACCATTTTTCGATTTAAAGATGGCCGCGAAGACACCAGTGATGACACTCGCACTGGCAGACCATTGTCAGCAAAAACTGATGCAAACATTGAAAAAATTGGTAAACTTGTTCCTTGTCAACTCCTGTTAACTCAGACACTGCTCTGATTGTTAAACGGCGATCTTGTCGAACAAGTTTACCGATTTTTTCAATGTTTGCATCAGTTTCTGCTGACAATGGTCTGCCAGTGAGAGTGTCATCACTGGTGTCTTCGCGGCCATCTTTAAATCGTTTAAACCACTCAAACACTTGTGTTAGCGATATTACAATCATCGCCGTACACTTGTTGTAACATTACAAACGTTTCACTTGCAGATTTTGCTAGTTTGAAACAAAATTTGATGTTAACACGCTGTTCTTTCTGTACACTCAACATTTTCCGACGCACAGACAAAACGTCAACTACTTCAAACAGACGCCACGGGCAGACTGAGTGCAGGAGGCAGATGAAACTCGAGCAGTAGGCGGAGCGAGAGTCACGTGACAGGCCACGCGACTTTCAGCCTTATTGCATTCGTTTTATTCTTTCACCAGTACTAGTCCGGTTTTATTCTAGTCACACCTCGTATATTCTCCTTCAGTATTTACAACAGTCTGCCAACGCAGGGCTAGCTTTTAGACTCCGCGAATGTAGAAATCACGCGGTTTTGAGGCGAAGACCTCCTCGAGCCACGTTCGGAGTGCATTTTCACCAGAAAAGGGAGTTCATTGTTGTTTTGATAGAGAGCAAAAAAAGATGAAAATCTGAGGGCACAAGATCAGACGAATAAGGTGTGTGCGGAATGACATTCCAACCCACCTTCTGTACATAGTTTTTCTGTCAGTTTAGCAAAGTGTGAGCGGTCGTTATCGTGGAATAGCATCACTTCACGTAGTCTTCCTGTTCGTTAATCTTGGACTGCGTCAGCAAGACGCCTCAGATGTTGACAATAAATATCAGCAGTGAAGGCTGCACCTCGAGGAAGCAATTCGTAGTACACCACAACGCCACTGTTCCACCAGATGCATAACATTTTTTGTGGATGCATGCAGGTCTTTCTATGGGGAGTTGCTGCTTTGTTTGGGCTCAACCATTCGTGTCATTTCCTTATGTTAGCGTAAAGACGTTATTTCTCGTCACCAGTATCGAAACACAATAGGACCCGTCGGTGTTGTATACGAGCCACTGATGACGAGCAGGCAGAGATGCGCCGGCTGATTTTTGTGATTTTGGCTCAGAGCATGCGATACCCATACACCTGATTTTTAAACCTTTCCCATCGCATGCAAATAAAATCTCACGATGTTACACACATCTACCAGCTCTTGAGTACACTGTCGTGAATCATTATGGATTAGTGCGATTAAACGATCATCAAACCCTGAAGATCCTCCTGAACATGGACAGTCACTGCCAAAACGATCCTCCTTAAAACGGGAAAACCATTTTTTTGCCGTGCTCTGCCGAGTGGCATTTGGCTCTGAGCACTATGAGACTTAACAACTGAGGTCATCAGTCCCCTAGAACTTAGAACTACTTAAACCTAACTAACCTAAGGGCATCACACACATCAATGCCCGAGGCAGGATTCGAACCTGCGACTGTAGCAGTCGCGCGGCTCCAGACTGAAGCGCCTAGAACCGCTCGGCCACAGCGGCCGGCCCAGTGCCATTATCCCCATACACAGTACAAATGTTTCTGGTTGCTTCCGCTATTGTGACCCCTCCACTAAACTCAATCAGAAGAATATGCGGGGGAATGCTACGATTTCTCCGCTTGACACTCCATTTTCTAGCATCCACAGCTTCACTCACTATCTCCAAATAACAATATGTAAACTTAGCAACAGTGTACTACAAATAAAAATGACAATCGATAGATAAACCCACGGTAAACGGAATACCAATAAGCAAGGGAAAAATGCTACGAATTTATGCACCAAGCTAATAAAATAAAATCAACCGAATGCGATGTTTACTTTTACTTGTGACGTAAACCCGATGCCGCACCTCACTGCCAAAGTTCTTCTTCACGAGGTTAAAATCTAGCAGGCCAGAATCTTCATTTAACGCTTCGAACTTGGACCTCCATGATGTGACAGCAACAGCGCTTTGTCCATGTGCGTTTCCACGTCCCGCAAGAGGACAGCTGTAGCCTAGCCACACACGGAAGAGAAAAAATCGTCATGTCACTGTCGAGCAGACACAGTCAAGTCAAAAGTGTGAACGGAGTCCATCGGCCTGCAGAGCGAAGCCCGGCAGGATATTCCCGGGTGGACGGCGAGTGGCGGCCGGCTGGAGCGACCTCGCGTCTCTCCTGGGCGGCGTTTAGCGGCTGCGCGACGATGAGGTCGTTAGAGAGACGAGACCACTTTCGCCGCTATCTGCCGGCAGCAGGGAGGGAACTGGCCGTGGCCTTGACTGCGCCCGCACGCACCGCGGATTATGCACGGAAGCCACGAAAAAAGCTCCTTCACAACGACCGGACAAGCTCCGAAACCGGATCACGGCCGCGCCACGCCGCTCTTTATGCGGGATACCTCGTAAACAACGTAACCGTATTACACCAGCTTCCGAGAGAAACCCCCTCAGAGGAGAGGGCGACTCGGCTCATACAGACTACCACTAAGCGCTTTGTTATTTGTAAGAGTGTGACAATGTTAAGGGAAGGACAAGAACCCAATTACTTAAATAGCACTCAGGAAGGAAACTGCGAGATCTCATGGAAGGATAGGTAGACGTCCTATCTTTTTTCTGATGAAAGCTGATTCTGTCTCGGTGTCAATAATGACCGAGCGTTGGTTAGGAGGAGGCATGTTGAGGTTATGCAACCAGCCTGTGTTCGTGCTAGACACACGGGACCTGCACATGGAGTTTTGGTCTGACGTGCGATTTCATATTTTTGGGGCTGTCCGGATACTTTTGATCACATAGTGCATCAACGGTTTCCTACACCGTATTAGGCATGGTAATGTATTTGCTTTCGCTGTTTCCATATTTTTGGCCACCCCCTGTAATTCGATTTACACAAGATTATGATCTTTCATAAATGAAGTGATCGATACTCGCGGTAACTAAAGGTTTATAATACGCATAAGGCTTCATTACATTAAAGGGCACACTTCATTTTCACTGCTCTTGCATCAAGTGGGACATTTGAGATGTCAAATTATGCATTGGTGTACTGTCATTTGAGAATGGCCCAATAACAGTCCAGGAGGAAAATATTGCTATTTTTGAAACGTTGCAGGACTTAACAGTGTAGGAAGAAAAATTGCTGTTTGTGAAACGTTACAGGTCTGTGGACACAAGTACACAGAAAAGAATTTACTTTTTAAGTCATAGGCTGAACCGAGGAGATGCTGATATGCCTTTTGTCTGAGTTTTATATGACAACTTGCATTCTGTAAAAATATTCTGTTTCAAGGCACCAGCAGGAGCAATCTCGTGGTTATCCGACGCACCCTGACTCAATTGTACGTCTCTCTCGTGATTTGACCTTTTGCGCTGCCATTCATGAACAGCATTCTAAGGGGCGTTTTCCAACAGGATAACGATCGCCCACATACCGCTTTTGTAGCACAATATGCTCTACAGAGTGTCGACTTGTTGCCCTGGCCTGCTCGACCACCAGATCTGTCTCCAGTCGATAACATATGGACAACTCCAGCGTCATCCACAAACAGCATTCATCAACCGTCCCAGTGTTGACCGACCGTGTGCAAAAGGCATGGAACTCCATCCCACAAGCTGACAACCGGCGCTGCTAAAACACGATGTACACTCGTTTTGCAATGGGGGCAGTTACAGTGGTTGTTAATGTATCAGCATTTCACATTTGCAATGGCTTATCTTGCGCTTACATGCGCTGTGATCTTGCAGTGTTCATCACTTACATATCTGACCTAGGCAGACGTATTCTTGAAATTTCATTACTCAACGTTAATTTTTTTAGTGTTGCGACTCTCTTTCCATCAGTGTTTTTTAATTACTCCTACATAAAATATCATCGACTGCGAATTTAAGAGGCAATAGTAATCTAGAACATAGTTAAAATTTTATGCCCCTCTAGAAATATAGACAATCACTGTGGAAAATGTTATTTGCACACATAGTAAATAATATAATAAAATTTAGCTTTTCTAACTTGTTCCCCCCCATACTTTCAAAGTTAATTTCAAATTTTTCACTAACACATTATCAGTAAAGAATCACACAAATACTGCTTGAACCGGACGGGATTTGCCGAGCGGTCTAGGGCGCTGCAGTCGTGGATTGTGCGGCTGGTCCCGGCGGAGGTTCGAGTCCTTCCTCGGGCATGAGTGTGTGTGTTTGGTTAAGTAGTGTGTAAGCTTAGGGACTTATGACCTTAGCAGTTAAGTCCCATAAGATTTCACACACATTTGAACATTTCTTGAAATGGTGCTTGAGTACAACATCTGGAGACGTTTATACTTCCGTGAAGACTACACCTTTGTACTCACAGGTACAGTAGCAATTTTAAACATCCCCATACGGTTCCCGTCATTTTATGAAACAAATCGTACCAAAGAAAGACTGATTTCTTCAGTATGTTGATCGCACTGGTGCCTTGAAACAGAATATTTTTACAGAATGCGTTGTCATATCTCCTCGGTTCAGCCTGTGACGTAAAAAGTATATTCTTTTCTGTGTACTTGTGTCCACAGACCTGTAACGTTTCACAAACAGCAATCTTTCCTTCTAGACTCTTTAGTCATGTAACGTTTCAAAAATAGCAATATTTTCCTCCTGGACTGTTATTACGGCATTCTCAAGTGACAGTACGCCAATGCATAATTTGACAACTCAAATGTCCCACTTGATGCAAGAGCAGTGAAAATGACGTGTACCCTTTAATGTAATGAAGCCTTACGCATATTAGGAACTTTTAGTTACCGCGAGTATCGATCACTTCAGTTATGAAATATCATAACCTTGTGTAAATCGAATTACAAGGGGTGGCCAAAAATATGTAAACAGCGAAAGCACAATACATTACCATGCCTAATACGGTGTAGGAAACCGTTGATACACTATGTGATCAAAAGTATACGTTTTTCGTATTAGGCGCATTGTGCTGCCACCTGCTGCCAGGTACTCCGTATCAGCGACCTCAGTAGTCATCGTGAGAGAGGAGAATGGGGCGCTCCGCTGAAATCGCGGACTTCGAACGTGGTCAGGTGATTGGGTGTCACTTGTGTCATGCGTCTGTACGCGAGATTTCCACACACCTAAACATCCCTAGGTCCACTGTTTCCGATGTGATAGTGCAGTGGAAACGTGAAGGGACACGCACAGCACAAAAGCGTACAGGCCGACCTCCTCTGTTGACTGACAGAGACCACCGACAGTTGAAGAGGGTCGTAATGTGTGATAGGCAGACCTCTATCCAAACCATCATACAGGAATTCCAAACTGCATCAGGATCCACTGCCAGTACTACGACAGTTAGACGGGGGGTGAGAAAACGTGGGTTTCATAGCCGAGCGGCTCGTAAGCCACACATGACGCCGGTAAATGCCAAACGACAGCTCGCTTGGTGTAAGGAGCGTAAGCATTGGACGACTGAACGGTGGAAAAACGTTGTGTGGAGTGAAGAATCACGGTACATAATGTGACAATCCGATGACAGGGTGTGGGTATGGCGAATGCCAGGCGAACGTCATCTGCCAGCGTGTGTAGTGCCAACAGTAAAATTCGGAGGCGGTGGTGTCGTGGTGTGGTCGTGTTTTTCAGGGAGGGGGCTTGTACCCCTTGTTGCTTTGTGTGGCACAATCAGAGCACAGGCCTACATTGATGTTTTAGGCACCTTCGTGCTTCCCACTGTTGAAGAGCAATTCGGGATTGGTGATTGCATTTTTCAACACGATCGAGCACCTGTTCATGATGCACGGCCTGTGGCGGATTGGTTACACGATAATAACATCTCTGTAATGGACTGTCCTGCACAGAGTCCTGACCTGAATCCTACAGAACACCTTTGGGATGTTTTGCAACGCCGACTTCGTGCCAGGCCTCACCAACCGACATCGCTACCTCTCCTCAGGGCAGCACTCCGTGAAGAATGGGCTGCCATTCCGCAAGAAACCTGACAGCACCTGATTGAGCGTATGCCTGCGATCAAGGCTAAGAGTGGGCGAACACGAAACTGAATTCGAGCATTACCGACGGAGGGCGCCACGAACTTTTAAGTCATTGTCAGCCAGGTGTCTGGATAGCTTTGATCACATAGTGTATTTAATGCAACTTTCGATCGTTTCGGAACGGATGAATACAGGTGCTGTATGGTTTTCAAGGATATCTTACACAGTTCTTCCAAATAGTAGCAATTTCACGTCACGGTGAGGGAAGTGGATGGCGATCACTCACCCTGCCCTCCAAAGTATGCCAGAAAGGCTGAATAATATTCAGATCTAGTGAGACGAGCTACAACACTTCATCCTAGTGCTCATAAAATCAGTTCTGAGGTATGTGAACTGGCGCTTTGTCGACTTGTAACACAGCGTCACCATTGGGACAAACATTGTACCATAGGATGTACCTGATCAGCGAATCAGGCAGTAACGCAACTTTCCATTTCAATTATGCAGCCCTTGGAATGCCACGGTATGGGTGCCTAAATCAACGCCGAACCCCCGCCGTGTTTCATTCTGTAGATGTAAACTCAGTCAGAATTTGGAAACAGTGTGAAAAGAGACTTATCCGACCTAATGACTGCCATCCATTGCTCCATAGTAAAAGTTTTACAGGTTCGATTGTGACATTCACTTCTGCAGTGACTTTTGCAGCTGTCTTCCCCTCATTTTTCGTCACAGTCCTCTTCAACGACAGTTTGTTACCATTATTTAACACACACTTTTGTCCGCGTTATGACTTGGCGTATGATGTTTTTTCGGTTTCCTTGTACGTGGTACGAATCTTCCATGCAGTACCTCCTGGGCGCCAAACACTTCGGCTGCCTTGGTTACAGAAGCACCAACCACACGTTCTCCAACAATTTGCCCACGTTTGAATTCACGTAGCTCTGTTCCGATCACGACTGACACTTGCGACGCACTGAGGACAAATACAACAGCGCAATCTGCAGGCTTGGTTAGCATTTGCACTTATGTTCAAGAATGTATTTCCCACCATGTTTCCTTACTTTTGTCCAACCCCTGTAAATGTAAATGTACATTGTGAACTACTCCTTTCATTCAACATGAATAGGATAATTCTGAATTTCATTATCAACAAACATGACTATGTAAATTTTGTAAAGTTATTTACACGAAAGTTTTCAGTATATTTTCTATATTTACGTTATAAATATGTTTGACGTCAATTTTAATACTTTCATTATCAGAAATGTAAACGATTAGGTTCTTTGTCTACAAACATAATCCCTCTGATCTCTTTCCCTTGGCGGGATGAGATGATGAAAAACATCGACATGTTTGGGCTGTCGTAGAGAGTAGCTGGAATTTTGTAGTTCGTGTGAGAAGATGTAGTTATATACTGTGGAAATTGAGTAATTATTGTGAACCAGTCGTTTGTGTGTTCAGAAAATACAGCAGCTAAAATGAATGAACTTTTATTACATAAACTATTTTGGTTTTGGAAAGTTACACATTTCTATGTACAGAATAATTTTGAGAGACTATCGTACTCAAGTACTAGATTTATAATTTATTAAAGATAAGACACCTACTTTCAATTTTGCGAAAAATGACGAACATCTCTGACGTTGATACGTCACTGGAAGATTAATCCTATTTGAAAGACTGCGTCGCAGTGTATGATATGAATTCGACACCAATTAGCCTCTCACTTGAAGTGCTATTTTCTTTAATGCAAATGACGAACGCTCGTGTGGGATTATGCATGTGGAACATGTAAACGTAAAACGATTATTCACTGACGCACCTCATAATGGAATGACACTTGAGAATGACACAATAGGCAGAAATCGCTATCGTGAGTACACGTACAAAATAACTGTTCAAGTGGAAAGGTTGTCATTTCTTAAGTAAAAAGTGAAGTTGCAACGCTTTGGTTCTCCTTTCGCTGCACGTTGCGAAGATCCGACGTGTGTTATTCTGTAGTTCCCTCTGGGGACTGCTCAGAAACTCCTTGTCACGACGTCATAGATCCTGGTCCCATTTCGTGTCCACATTTGCGCTCACGTTTACTATGTGGTTTTCTTAAGAGAGGAAAGTCCTGTACATAATAGTATGCACATCGCGTAAACATTGTTACGTTCGTTTTCCTGATTGAGCTGCTAATATTTCGTTCTTATGCGGCTCCAGAAATTCCCTGCTCCTCGTCCGATGACGAGCATTCATCTGTTTGTTTACAGGCGTCTGCAGCAGCTACAGCGTACTTTGTAATATCCGAGTGGCAGTATTGGTGTTGTGTCCAAATATACGTCGTAATACTTACAGCAAAATTTGAACTAGAATCGTTAGCTCTCAGTATTTCTTCCGTAACTTTAATAGTAACTGTTTGGATGCAACGCATTATGTCTTCAATTTATCTCTGATCATGTTTGCATAAACGTATCTCACCCATGACTGCAGCTGTCGAGCAGTGATTTCACCGTCTTCTACCTCGTTTTCTTTCTAAAGCTCACCTTAGACAGCTAATCTCCTCCTTCCAATACCGAATAAGGACGGTACTAATTTCGCAATAGTGTTCGGTGGACTGGAACTCTGCCAAGCTAAAGAACATAAAGAGGGAAAAATATGATCAGCATCAAACGAGGCACCACTACCTTACAAAGAGACTAATATCTGCAGCATTAAGGAAGTTAACGAAAACACACGGTGTCTCGTTACTGTCATATTTATTTTGTGTCATGCCAGCAATTTCACGGAACAAACTTTGTTCTCAAGGACGACTACTTCATATTTTTAATTGAAATTTATTGAAAATAAAGGAAATGTTATTTTTAACGGGTACTATAGCAAAATTTCCATTGTCGAGGTTACGGTTCTAGGCGCTCAGTCCGGAGCCGCGCGACTGCTACGGTCGCAGGTTCGAATCCTGCCTCGGGCATGGATGTGTGTGATGTCCTTAGGTTAGTCAGGTTTAAGTAGTTCTAAGTTCTAGGGGACTGATGACCATAGATGTTAAGTCCCATAGTGCTCAGAGCCATTTGAACCATTTGAACCATTGTCGAGGTTATGTTGAAAATTAATGTTTTAGAATTTTTGTATGTAAAAACTCTTAATGATTTTTAAATAAAAAGAGTTTATTAACATTCTACATCTTTATTCTTCTTGTCTACTTATTTATTTCTCAACATAATCACCCTGGCGACGAACACAATTCTCCCAATGACGGACCACTTTGTTGATATCGTTATCGTAGAATGTCTGACTTTGTTGACGAAGCCACAACCGCTTTTCCACTTGCACCGCTTCATTGCTATCAAAGTGAATTCCTTGAAGGTGTTCTTTAAGAATCGGGAGGAGGAGAAGGTGCTTCATGTGTGGACGAACTCTTCGAATTCGTGATTTCAGGTTTCTGGGTCTTGCAGAATGTATGATGGTACCTTACGCACGAATTCCAAATGCACCACACCTTGAAAGTTCCAGAACATTGTGAGAATGACTTGAACTTTTTTGGCGTCGGTGATTCTTTACGGCGGAGCTCTATTGATGCCCTCTGGTATTTGGAGTCAAAATGGTCAACCCAGCTTTCATCACCTATCAAGCTCAAAACGCAAAAGAAATTGTTGACAGTTTTCTCTGTTTCACGTCAGGAGTCAAAATCCGGTTAGAAACTCCAATACAGCACCCTGTTTCTCACACACCGATATAGTTACGTTCCACAGCGCCATGTTACACGTCCGCATGGAGTGGCCGAGAGGTTTGAGGTGCTATGTCACGGATTGCGCGGCCCCTCCTGGCAGAGGCTCGAGCCCTTCCTCGGGAGTGTGTGTGTGTGTGTGTGTGTGTGTGTGTGTGTGTGTGCCTGTGTGTGTGTATGTGTGCGTGTGAGTGTCTCTGTCTGTCTCTCTCTCTCTCTCTCTCTCTCTCTCTCTCTCTCTCACACACACACACACACACACACACACACACGTTACACGCTACAGTTCGGAGCCTTCTAGCGGAAGAGGATTTCAACTTGCGACAGCGAAGCGGCAAGGTCGGGCAAATGTGCTTGGCGTAGTACCTCAACCGATATTGAGAACAGAATAAAAAGTTCGGAGGCATTACTTTTCAGCGCGCTCTCGTATATCTGCTATTCGTCATAATATTGATTAAAAGGGGTATTGATTCGACGGAGAAGACCTTTATTGATAGTATTACTGCTTTATTTTAATTTCACACGAATGAAGTTGCTAGAAGATATAAATGCTTCGACAATGTTCCCATACAGGAATGCGTTTCTGTATTGGAAGAGAACTGCCAAAGACACTAACGAACGTGCGAAGGTACATGCTATAAATACACCTTATATAGGAAAAACTGCACCAAAAATAATCTTTTTATGTTTGACTAAATGCTAAATCTGAGATGTCACACATCAAATTTATTCCAGAGCACACCCGTTGCATAGAACATGTCATTAATTATATCTGTACACAATTCGGATATGCAACAGGGTAAAGACCTTAATATTAGTAAGGTGACGGTATTAAATTCCTTCGTAATAAGAAACAAAACCATATGAAGAGCGTAAAAATGACATTCTTAATAAATTTGTTTCATCATAAATCTGAAGCTGATCATCTGTTGTGACGCTAGAACTTTTATGACTCACAGATAGAAAATGGTTCAAATGGCTCTGAGCACTATGGGACTCAACTGCTGAGGTCATTAGTCCCCTAGAACTTAGAACTAGTTAAACCCAACTAACCTAAGGACATCACAAACATCCATGCCCGAGGCAGGATTCGAACCTGCGACCGTAGCGGTCTTGCGGTTCCAGACTGCAGCGCCTTTAACCGCACGGCCACTTCGGCCGGGTGACTCACAGATAATTTGTTATTTAAGCGGGAATCAAATGCATAATTTCTCAACCGATTTTTATTGCATTCAAGATTCTGTTTCGTTTAAACCGTGACCAGGTTTGGTTAAAGTCGCCACAGAATACAGTAATTCTCCGATCTATTGCACATTAATTCTCTCTAACTAGCCTCAAATTTGACTGTAGACCTAAAAGCGCTATATCCGTTGTGGTCGGTGTGGCCACTAAATCTTTTCTTTCTGGATGCACAGAAGCAATGTTAATCACAATATTCCAATAACGCAGAAAGGTACAAAATATCTGGAATTCTGCTCGCCAACAAAAAGCACATGCACTGATTGTCAGTAGAGATGGTGTCTCTCTACTGAGGGACGATTAACCCGAGGTTGTGCTTTACTAGCGACTAGCAGCAAAACCGCTGCGTTCTTGGACACGCTAGGGTAACACCGTGCAGAATCGGCCAGCGAGAGGCGGATGATTATCCTCGTCCTCGGTTTCAGACAACTGCGAAGACTTTCTCTCTTGTACCGAGCATGATCGGTGTGAAGAGCCTGCCAAAGACCCACGAGAACGCAGAAATGCGTGGATAAAAAAATGGCTCTGAGCACTATGCGACTTAACTTCTGGGGTCATCAGTCGCCTAGAACTTAGAACTAATTAAACCTAACTAACCTAAGGACATCACACACATCCATGCCCGAGGCAGGATTCGAACCTGCGACCGTAGCGGTCGCTCTGCTCCTGACTGTAGCGCCTAGAACCGCACGGTCACTCCGGCCGGCATGCGTGGATAATTATACCCAAAAAAAAATATGATTAGAGTGTAGGGAGTCTATCATTAGTATAACGAAAAGATGTATTTCATTTTAATGACATTTTTTCATACTGACGCACGGAAATAGAAATTGTTATTCCATGAAAGCTTTGAACGGTACCAAAGCTATAGTCAAGTATTTCATTGCCTCTGGGGTGTCTTGTTTAAAATTTCATCCCGATGCAACTTATTTTCAGCATATCAAAAAGCCATTTCTACAGGTGTACAATACAGCGAGTATATGGTGGCTGTTGGCTGTGTCTAACGTCACTGAAACTATTCAGGTGGCTATCGTAACACAGCAGGACTTGAAAGGTGCAGTTTGTCGCCGTCTTTCATATTTTGAGGAAGATCGAACCATTGGCACGAGTGAAATGGGAACATCATACCGACAGATCGCAGACAGTCTGCTGTTGCACAGTGACTGTGGAACGAGTAACTGAGCAATGGCGGCTCATTTCACCTTCTCACTAGCGATAACTTCTAGCTGACGACTCACCAGGTGGTCCGGAGTACTCCCTTACTGCCTCGCCTGGTCATTTTAAGCGGCCGTTAGAGTAGCGTCTGGGCAGAGACCTCCGAAGAGCGCGGCGTGAGCAGCGGACGGGCAGTTGTCGCACAGTCTGGAGCTGGGGGCAGCAGCACTGCTTGGAGCAACGGACAAGCGATGCGGATCGGCACGATGTCTTTCCCGGGTCGTCTTTCACTCTTCTACGCCAGGATTGCGCAGTAGGCAAAGGTCTGGTTCGCATATGTTTGCGCAACAATTTGTTCAGCTCTGTGCACCGATTTCTCGCTCCGCAAGCCGTTTGAGCAGATTTTCGTGTTGATGTTCCTTGAGTGGTCATGTACGCCTTATTATTTGGCTCTGTGATTTTAGAACTAGTGCATTGCCCTGAGTACTCTTTGTGATTCTCAAGTAACTTGCGTTAATGTTCTGGCAACCTTCCATCTCAAAAAATTTGCCATGTTGTTATGGTTATGTAATGCGTTCAGCTGTCGCGCATAGGTATATCAGGAGCTTACCTTTTTTTTTAATTATGTTTGTTCTTAAATTCTCATGCAATAGAACCAGCTGTATCTGCATTTTGATACACTACTGGCCATTAAAATTGCTACACCAAGAAGAAATGCAGATGATAAACGGGTATTCATTGGACAAATATATTATACTAGAACTGACATGTGATTACATTTTCATGCAATTTGGGTGCATAGATCCTGAGAAATCAGTACCCAGAACAACCACCTCTGGGCGTAATAACGGCCTTGATACGCCTGGGCATTGAGTCAAACAGAGCTTGGATGGCGTGTACAGGTACAGCTGCCCATCCAGCTTTAATACGATACCACAGTGCATCAAGGGTAGTGATTGGCGTATTGTGACGAACCAGTTGCTCGGCCGCCATTGTCCAGGCGTTTCCAATTGGTGAGTGATCTGGAGAATGTGCTGGCCAGGGCAGCAGTCGAACATTTTCTGTATCCATAAAGGCCCGAATAGGAAATGCAACATGCGGACGTGCATTATCCTGCTGGAATGGAGGGTTTCGCAGGGATCGAATGAAGGGTACAGCCACGGGTCGTAACACATCTGAAATGTACGTCCACTGATTCAAAGTGCCGTCAATGCGAACAAGAGGTGACCGAGACGTGTAACCAGTGGCACCCCATACCATCACGCCGGGTGATACGCCAGTATGGTGATGACGAATACACGCTTCCAATGTGCGTTCACCGCGATGTCGCCAAACACGGATGCGACCATCATGATGCTGTAAACAGAAATGGATTTATCCGAAAAAATGACGTTTTGCCATTCGTGCACCCAGGTTCGTCGTTGAGTACACCATCGCAGGCGCTCCTGTCTATGATGCAGCGTAAAGGGTAGCCGCAGCCATGGTCTCCGAGCTGATAGTCCGTGCTGCTGCAAACGTCGTCGAACTGTTCGTGCAGATGGTTGTTGTCATGCAAACGTCCCCATCTGTTGACTCAAGGATCAAGACGTGGCTGCACGATCCATTACAGCCATGCGGATAAGATGCCTGCCATCTCGACTGCTAGTGATACGAGGCCGTTGGGATCCAGCACGGCGATCCGTATTACCTTCCTGAACCCACCGATTCGATATTCTGCATAACAGTCATTGGATCTCGACCAACGCGAGAAGCAATGTCGCGATACGATAAGCCGCAATCGCGATAGGCTACAATCCGACCTTTATCGAAGTCGGAAACGTGATGGTACGCATTTCTCCTCCTTACACGAGGCATCACAACAACGTTTCACCAGGCAACGCCGGTCAACTGTTGCTTGTGGATGAGAAATCGGTTGGAAACTTTCGTCTTGTCAGCACGTTGTAGGTGTCGCCACCGGCGCCAACCTTGTGTGAATGTTCTGAAAAGCTAATCATTTGCATATCGCAGCATCTTCTTCCCGTCGGTTAAATTTAGCGTCTGTGCCACGTCATGTTCGTGGTGTAGCAATTTTAATGGCCAGTAGTGCATTTGTTTTTCACGATGTTTTAGAAGCTGGTGGGTTCTCTAGTATCACTATTATCCAGCCGTGTAAGCATGCTGTGAACTTCAGTTACTGGTAAGACCTTAGCAATTTGTTACTGATATTGCTTTACGTAAGAAATTACAGTTCCCTTTCAGGAAAGCTTGTTTCCTTTCAACTTATTGGAAAGGCTCTACAATTGCAATCTTGGTTAAACAGTAACTTTTACTTGTAGTATAACCCAGTCAGACACTTATCTTTCTTGATTGTTAACAGCACTTACTAAGTTGCTGGGAGAGCATCGATGTGCGCGGCTATGGACCATTTCCTAGCGCGGTTCGCTATTTGTTTGTAGTCGCGCGTCCTGGCTGCCTATGCTCAAACTGAGTACCTTATGCTGTCTGACTTAGACTGTTAACTAAATTTTGCTGTCCGACAACATGGCTTTTATTAACTCGCATCGCACAGGAAATTTTCTCTTTAATATTCAGTGCATATTGTACCATTGTTCTAAGTTTTACTGAAAATTTTTTGGTGTAAAACTTTTCGGTAATCATTAAAGGCCAATTGTTATATTTGTTAATAATTAGTTTTTTGGGTGGCTGTCTAATGTCTTAGATTTGAATTCGTTTGAAGAGTTTTATCTAGAACTGTTAAATGATTTTAAATGGCTGATTTATTTAAAATTATTTAACTGAAAAATTTTGAAAAGGCCAATATTGTTAAGGTCTTATTTCTTGATGTTGTTTGAGGTTATTATTATTGTAATTCAACTGCTGCCTCATTAACCATTTTGAACGCCTTCGTGTCTATAATGGCAAATTAACTTCAATTTTTCTACTTGTTTTTCAAAGGGGACCTGCTGTTGCAAAAACAATTGTTGTTGTCCAAGGATAAATAACGACAGTTAAAGGGGGCTAGTCCTTTTATACAGTTTCCCTGATGTTTGTAATTCCCGAATCCAGTGATGATTATATGGATTCGGGACAACAGCGTCGCAATAAGAAGTAAAAGTAAAAACAGGTGCTTCCAGAAGGACTGTAGGATTGCTCGACTGGCTCCGACGAATAAACAATAGCTGAAGTCGAGGAGGACGATTTAGAAAAGATTGCTGTATGGTGTGGCAGGTGGCAGTTGACGCTAAATAACGAAAAGTGTGAGGTGATCCACATGAGTTCCAAAAGAAATCCGTTGGAATTCGATTACTCGATAAATAGTACAATTATCAAGGCTGTTCAACTAAGTACCTGGGTGTTAAAATTACGAACAACTTCAGTTGGAAAGACCACATAGATAATATTGTGGGGAAGGCGAGCCAAAGGTTGCGTTTCATTGGCAGGACACTTAGAAGATGCAACAAGTCCACTAAAGAGACAGCTTACACTACTCTCGTTCGTCCTCTGTTAGAATATTGCTGCGCGGTGTGGGATCCTTACCAGGTGGGATTGACGGAGGACATCGAAAGGGTGCAAAAAAGGGCAGCTCGTTTTGTATTATCACGTAGTAGGGGAGAGAATGTGGCAGACATGATACGCGAATTGGGATGGAAGTCATTACAGCAAAGACGTTTATCGTCGCGGCGAGATCTATTTACGAAATTTCAGTCACCAACTTTCGCTTCCGAATGCGAAAATACTTTGTTGAGCCCAACCTACATAGGTAGGAATGATCATCAAAATAAAATAAGAGAAATCAGAGCTCGAACAGAAAGGTTTAGGCGTCCGTTTTTCCCGCGCGCTGTTCGGGAGTGGAATGGTAGAGAGATAGTATGATTGTGGTTCGACGAACTCTCTGCCAAGCACTTAAATGTGAATTGCAGAGTAGTCATGTAGATGTAGATGTAGACATGTAGACGTTACGGAAAGAGCGTCGTTACGAACCTCCGGGAAAAGAAAACTGTAAGCTTGGTTGAGATCTCGCTTTGCCATACGTGGCTCACCGCTGATACCATACCACAGGCAACAGAGGGCATAACTGGCACACTATGTGCCAATCTACGGTGTTCAGCGAGGAGCTTCGCCTGTATTTTTGGTGGTCAGATTGACAGCAAGGTGTTCGTAGATCACCCGATGGGAAATCAAAAGATGTACTGATTCTCGACATTCATACCTCTTCAGATTCTTAAATCACGGTGTGGAGACATTCAGATATGAGAACAGGACTGATTTGGTAATTCTTTAAGGGAGCTGTTGGGTATAGACTTCCTTACTCGTAGAGCGTCGGCACCCACTCCACGAAGAAATCATTGATGAGAGACGCCCCCTTGCAATGGTTTCGATCATTAACATTTAGATGTTCTTCGCTCGTAACATCGACCCAGTCAATACCCAGACCTGACGCAGAATTTCAGTGTCCTGCGTAATCGGAAACTTTAATAAAGAGAAGGTCTCATTTTACTCTCTTAATTATCCTTGTGTCAACGACCGTGCCGACATGGATACATCGGTTGTCGTCAGTTCACCGACGTTAAGCACTGTCGGACGGAGTCAGTACGTGAATTGGTGACTGTCTGGCTATAATACGTGTTGCAGTTTTCTCTTTGCCGGCGGGTGTGGCCGAGCGGTTCTAGGCACTACAGTCTGGAACCACGCGACCGCTAAGGTCGCAGGTTCGAATCCTGCCTCGGGCATGGATGTGTGTGATGTCCTTAGGTTAGTTAGGTTTAAGTAGTTCTCAGTTCTAGGGGACTGATGACCTCAGAAGTTAAGTCCCATAGTGCTCAGAGCCATTTCAACCATTTCAGTTTTCTCTTTGACTGAGTCAGAGGGGACCGAATGAATGGTGACGTACAGAACTGAATTAAATAAAAATTTCTCCGCAGTCTTTCTCGGAGTGACGGCATATGACACTGCTGATCGCGATCCGTTCGTCAGATGGGATGTTAAGGTCAGGGGATGTGGGAGGCAGCGCACAGCCGGCGGAAATGAGAATAGAAAGCGTGACCAATGGCGCACTGCGTAGTGTATCGTCGGCCTTCCGCATCGGTCAGATCGTGGATGAGAGCTCGACGACGACGGCGGCGATCTGTAAGGAGGTGGTACATCGATGGCGTTTCGTGAGGCATATGGTCACTGGTGCAGGATCTTACATGGGTCCCTTCCATGCGTCGTCGCACGAGTGAAGTGATCTGCGATTTAGCACGATGCACTATCGTCTGACGGACGGGAGTGCAGTCACGAAGCACTGCATAATAAAAGTCCATGGTGCTCGCTTGCCAAGATTTGAAGTCTTTGCCATATCCCATCAGTGCACTGCGTAGAGCTGGTTTCGAGCAGGATAGCCACCAGGGTAAGGTGGATGTGTTTGCGGGACGACGTCGACGACTGAGGGTCCACGGATCCTCAACGATCCGTCGGCAATCAGGTACAGTCAGCTGGAAAACGTTTAATTTCCACAGGCCGCGGTTGTGCCACACCTGTTGGCGGGCGAGGACAACATTGCGGATGTAGGCGTCGTTGTCAGAGAAAGCCAGAGGCCATAAGTCGGCATGACGAGTGTCGGCAGCAAGGGAACGTGTGAGGTATATACGATCGAGGCGACTGAACGAATGCGCCGTATAGTATGTGAAACCTGCACGGGTGCCATGAACCTTTGTCCAACAAGCTGAAGTCTGTCGTTGATGACGGAGAGGGCCACACACGAGGAATTATGTGGAAGTTGGTCAGCAGGGCCTTGTGTGGAGTTGAAATCGCCACCGAGGACCATTTCATCCAGGGGACCCTCGAAAAGCGGCGTTATCTCTTTAGGAAAGATGTGTTGGTCACGACGTCGAGTGGAGCCTGACGACGCATATACATTGAGGATGGGGACGCCGAACAGCGTGAGAGTCATCCCTCTGGTATTAGGAAGGTGCACTGCATCTTCAGCAGGGAGTCCAGAGCGGAGGAGGATGGCGACGCCACTAGTATTGTCAGAAGCAAGGGAGATACGTGCCGTGTAGCCAGTGGGAGCGTATAAATCAGCGACGATCATTTCTTGGAGGAGGGCAATGTCGACATCAGCAGCGTAAATGGTCTCTTGGAACAATGCCAGTTTGTGGGAAGCCCGAATGGTGGTCAGATTCATCGTCGCGATGCGGCACTGTTGTGAGCGTCCTCCCACCATTAGCACAGATGTTCCGGCAGAGATGTCCGGCCAGCGTGTCATATCCCACGCAGTCACTGTAGCAGCAATCACTTGGCGGAAGGTGGGTCAGGCACCTAAAAGGGCCACTGCCTGACGGGAGGGCCACCATTGCGATCTGCTCCATCGTCGACATCATCAGCCCAGGAGACTGGAACAGGTGGCAAGGTACTATCGCACTCATCGAGGACGAGTTATGGTGACGCTGCTGTAGCGGGATCCAGGGCCTCTCCCTCCCTGGAATCCATCGTTGTCGGGTTGGGTCGTTCCTCAGATGGGACATCAGGAGCGGCCACTCCTGTCGGCAGGGCCCTCGAAGGTAGATCACTGTGGCTCTGAGCACTATGGGACTCAACTCTGAGGTCATCAGTCCCCTAGAACTTAGAACTAGTTAAACCTAACTAACCTAAGGACATCACACACATCCATGCCCGAGGCAGGATTCGAACCTGCGACCGTAGCGGTCTCGCGGTTCCAGACTGCAGCGCCTAGATCCGCACAGCCACTTCGGCCGGCATAGATCACTGTCTTGCATCCGCTCCACCGCCTGTGAAGCCACATTAAGAAGTGTGTCGTCGTATGGCGTTTGACTTCTCTTATTCCGTTTTCGGGGCGACCGCTGCTTTCGGAGGTGCTGTCCTGTATCAGAGTGTGGACGTTCAATATCCGAGGTTGTGCCCGTCTGGAGAAAAACAGAGGTAGGCATCGCACTCACATCGATGTCCATCGCAGCGGACGGGCTGGTCATTGAGATCTACAGAGTTGGTGGAGTAGTAGCCGTCGGAGGAGATGGTGCCGGTGAGGCCGTGGCAGCACCGTCATTTCCAGTGGGGAGTGCCGGAGGGAGAACAGGCACTTCCTGAAGTGACGCATCAGGACTGCGTACGGCTGTGGCGTAGCTGTCTGATAAAGAAGTGATCGTCGCTTTGGGAGCTGCGTCACCGGTCGGGACCTGGATCAATCGTCGGAGGGGACAGTCTGACCGAACATTGCCCACCTGTCCGCAACCGGTACACGTCTGCCACTGGCCATCATACATAACGATGGCTCGCACACCATTAGGCCAGCATTAGGATGGTACACGACTGGAGAGTTCGATTTGATTTGGGAGACACCGTTCAACACTTGGAACGTCGTGAACGTCTGCCATTTTTCTGCCATGTGCCTCACAGCATTGCCGTAGGGTCAGAAAGCTTCGACGATCCCGTCTTGTGGCACTTCGAAGGGGAGCTCAAAGACCCGAATTGTTCGAAGACCGAAACCAGCGTGATGTACCGTTACCTCTCCAATATGCCCGTCAGAATGCTTGAACTTGAGTCCATGTGCGTGTTGTCGAATTACCTCAGCACATGCTTCCTCCGTCGTCATCTTGGTATAAACGATACTGCCAGTGATAGAGAAGTGAATACCTATCACTTCCTGGGGGTCCAGAAGTAGCTCTTCGAGAATGAATTGTTCAGTTTCATAAGCACGTGGTCGTGCATGTTCGGCTTGGAATGTTACTTTAAGTGTCGCTCGGCGGTGACAGTGCGCCACGAGGTGCAGTAGTAATGGACGCTACACAACACGAAATACCGCGACCCGGAAGTAAACAACTGTAGTGCGCTGTCCGGCGCGCACAGCCGGTCCTTACGCGACCACGGCCAAAAGCCGACTGCCCCATCCGGTTCAAATGGCTCTGAGCACTATGGGACTTAACATCTATGGTCATCAGTCCCCTAGAACTTAGAACTACTTAAACCTAACTAACCTAAGGACAGCACACAACACCCAGCCATCAGGAGGCAGAGAAAATCCCTGACCCCGCCGGGAATCGAACCCGGGAACCCGGGCGTGGGAAGCGAGAACGCTACCGCACGACCACGAGATGCGGGCTGCCCCATCCGGAACACAGCGTTATCGCAACTACGCGACTATCTCGGCTCGCTTTACGGCTGACCAAAATTTCCATCGAGCGCCACCTATCCGCAGTCCCTGTCCATTTCCTCCATGTTCGCTCTCAGAGATTCCCACAGTAAGTCGGACGTATTTGCGCATTCGCTTTGAAAAAGGCGGATCAATTGCCCAGCTAGGCAAATGAAATTACTGTATATGAATGCGTGGTGTCTGTTCTTTCGACATGTCAGAAACAACACGAATTCACATAATTGGATAGGATTAAGTTTTCCAATTAGGCGGATGAACAGCCCATCGTGGTCTCTCAGTCATTCATGCCATACGACTTTTTTTTTATCCATCGTTGTAGGATTTGAGCTTGCCGAGTGTTTTTGTTCGACGACGACGACGACGCCGCAATTCATTCTGCACGGGACACAATCACACAGGCTATATCTTTGGGTTATCAGATTTTTCCTTCGTCTGGCGTGGCAAATGGCAGCCTATGACTTCTTCCTCAGATGAAAAAAGCCGTTTCATGGCAGGAATGGCAGACTGGCAACGAAATAATTGTTATGGTAGGAAATTTCTTGAACAACAAAATGGAGATTTCTACAATGAACGTCTCCTCCACATCATTCACCGTTAGGAAAAATGTGTCATATTGAAGGGTAGAGGATGAGCAGCACCAAGTTTCATGGTGTCATCTTCACTTCGTCGAGATGATGAAACATTCACTACCTCTCGTACTCCGCAGCAAATACAAAGTACACATTCTCACTATATAATGTACGAAATGTCAACGTATAAACTACAAATATCTCATTTTGATATATGAGTACTTATTTTTGTAGAATGTCGTTCAAACTGTAGCCTTATGTACTCGTCCATTAGTCTACGCTCATAAGAAATTAAACCGGAGAGAGCTACTGTGATGGATAGGTCACAATAGTGGCGCCACAGCGAATAAAATACGGGTGGCCGTGATGTCACCAGATTCTGTTCTAGCCGCCGACACTCTAGTGGCCAGAACGCTCAACATAAGCGAGTTTGATTATAACGGAATCTTGAGAGTCCAGTGCATCGCGCACTCCATCTCCAGTGTTTCGTCAACACCAGGCGTTTCCTGTGGCACTGAGGGGAGTGTGTGTACCTTGAGCTTCTCTATTCGGAGAAAACCGCCGGCTCCAGAGTCAACTGCCGTAGGCTACAACGTGTTGACGGTAGCTGTCGCTGTGCGGAGCGAAGTAGCGCAGTTGTAAGATACTGGATTCGCATTTTGGGGACGACAGTTGAAAACCACCTAGGCCAACCAACTTTTAAGCTCTCCATGGTTTACCTAACTAGCTTAAGGCAAATTCAGTGATGATAATGTAAGTACCTCGTCGCCGGAACTACGTTAAATTCTATTCTTCTTCCCTTTAGGTGTTGCTGTCGACTTCTGCGGGTAAAAACAGCGAATAGTCGCCGTACAGTGCCACAGATGATTTTTCATTTAAATGCAGGGCAACAGCGACCGCTGAACATCCACAGACCTCAGAACGACGTCTTACATGTGTGTCACAGGAGCTTACTGTAAGTGACAAGACACACAGCTTAGCAACGGTACTGAGCAACAGCCATTGAACGCTCAAAGCAGGTAAACGGAAAAGAAAAAGTAAAAATGTCGGCTTGACTAATGAGTCACGGCACATGTTAGTTCGCCAATGGCAGGATAGGAATAGGTTGTAAACCACGTAAGGCATTGCGTCTACAGGGTGTTGTTCAGGAATGTGTTGGTTTTAATATGAGCTGAAACGGAGCGTATACTGAATCTAAGTCTCTCATCGGTGAATGATACAAGAACTTTCTGCCTGCTCAAGTACATCCGTTTGCTCACGTACAGCGTTCTATTAGTGACCTGTACCTGCAACAGGACAGAACATCAGTCCACCGGCCCTGAATTGCGTAAATGACGTAATTTCTATCCAAGATCGTAAGATCGTAACTACTAAGCAATAAGGATTTTTGAGTAGCGGCTGTGAGCCATGTCGGATGCTATCGATATTGTGTGTGGTTAGACACTTTTGACGGTTACTAAGCAACAGCTTCGAGCGTGGCGCTACAGAGGGCATGCGCGCGGAGTTACGAGCGTTTCACAGACGTACAGGCTCGATAGCTAGAGTCACGGTCTGGTGGTCAAGAATCAAGGTTCCGCCTGGCAACGGCAGCGCCGTCTCCTCCGAACGGACAAGCAGAGCGGGCGCCTCCACAGAAGGGCGTGGCTGAGTGCACCACGTCAGCACCGGCGGCTGCGCGAGTGTGCGAGCTGGAGGCGATGGGGCCAACTAGACATAGGGCGAAGAAATCGCCGGGTCGTGGGGTGCGGCTATAGGAAGGCTGATATACAACTGGGCACTTGGGATATCCCCTGCTTAGCCGAAAGAGCTAAACTTGATGAGCACGTTTGAGAACAAGAAGCGTTGCATATCGATCGCGCGGTCCCCGAACGACATATATCGACAGCGCGGCTCTAATGGCGGCAAGTAAGGATACTGTTTATCGTGGTGACTAGCGCGATGACAAAAGACGAAGATTAAGTTAACACTGATTACAAAGGAAACTAATAATTTCTAGATGTGCTGGTTACAAGGAAAGGTGAGAACCTGCGCAACAGCGTGAAACGAAAACCAATGCACACGGACCGATACTGCACAAACCTTCAAACCATTACCCAAGCCAGTGAAGAAGAATAATCAATTCGCTCATAACGCACACAAAACAGATATATGAGCCACAGGACGTCGGATGGAACACCTGGAATGCAGCAATGGGCACTTCGGCAGTTGCACAAGAAAAGTCATGACACGTAACACCCAGCGAAGTGACACTCCGGAAGAAGAAATGTCGGGTAGGGCTTTCTACTATACATCTCCAGAGTGACGGACAAAATTGGCCGTATATTGCTGAAACACAAAGTAAACAGTATTTACAAACCGACCAAGGTTTCTCATTCGGAGAGGTGGAAGGCAACCCATTTTTCCTCAAGAGGAGCAACTAGAGAAGATACCGCTGTGGTCTGGAGCAAAGTCGACGTTGTGATACGTCTCATAGATGTTCCATTGAGTTCAGAACGAGACCCTGGTGAGGTCAGTCCATTTCAGGAATGTTATTGTCCACAAGCCATTGCCTCAGTGGTACCGTCTTACGACACTGTGCATGTTCATACTGGTACAAACGATCATCGTCTGCGAACTGTTCCTTTTATTGCGTACAGTACACAGTGCCGTAATATGAGGTCATTGCCTTCCACGTCTTGCGTTTCTTAAGCACTATAAGTGGACCATACCCTACCCGCGAAAAACACTTCACTGTTGGAACTACACGTTGTGTCAGATAACATTCTTCAGACATCGGCCAATCCCAAACCCTTCCATCGGATTCCACAGAGTATAGCGTGATTCATCTCTCTAAATGACTCGTTTCGAGTCGTCCACTGTCCAGTGGCGTCTGACCTCAAATGCAACTTAGCAGTGACCACAGAAGGTCCAGTAATGAGAAGCTGGTCGACTATTCTGTTCAACGCCCTACGAACATTCTGCTGGCAGTTTGGAATTCAGGAATGATTCCGTCCTCTGCTTTCACGCGATATTTTAGAATCAATCTCTGCAGTGCTCGGGGGTCCCTGTCCGTCTGTACATGAGGTCTATGTGGCCTTGGATTAGATGTGGTTGTTCCTTTCCGTTTGCATTTCACAGTCGTATCACCACCTGTCGACTTGGCCAGCATTAGAAGGGTTGAAATATTCTTGATGGATATGTTACTCAGTGACTAGTCCACGTTCGAAGTCACTGAGTTATCCTGACCGACACACTTTGCTGTTGCTGCTTCTCTTCTGACAACATTATACTGACCACCTTCGTTTACACAGCAGGGGCCGCCGTTACATCTAGTGGTCAGTCCCTCAATACGTGGTGGCGTACGGACTCTTCTGATCAGATTGTGTTCTCCGCAGTGGCTGCCACCCAGCTTCAAGCCGTACAATTAAAGTAAATACGCGTATCGAAACATATTGCTACCTTACTGTTCTATGCATATGCATTTCATGACGCACGTGGTGATTATACCTTTGTCAGTGCTTACTGTGGAAACCCTCGTTTCTTAGGTGGACTACCCAATTCAGTACTAGTGTGATCGTTGAACCATGACGTTTAAATCGTTCAAATGGCTCTGAGCACTATGGGACTTAACATCTGTGGTCATCAGTCCCCTAGAACTCAGAACTACTTAAACCTAACTAACCTAAGGACATCACACACATCCATGCCCGAGGCAGAATTGGAACCTGCGACCGTACTGGTCACGCGGTTCCAGACTGAAGCGCCACACCAGCCGGCCATGACGTTTAGTGCTGGCCGCTGACCTCTGGCGGCCATCTCCAGTACCCAGATTGGAATAACTTCCTTTTCCGCCTTTCCCGGCTTTGAGATTATTGCTAGAGCTCATGCTTATTCTGTGCTCCGCCGTCTGACGGTTATTCATTTCTGGTTATACAAAGAGAACTTTACTTTTTGTTGACGTGTCTTTAAACATACGTTTTGTGTGCAAGTCGCTACTCCGAATCATCTTGCGTCCAACGCAAAATAGTCATGTGTGGTTCCAGTCTGTCACCACTATCGAGTAAGATTCGAGTCACATTTTCTTCTTAGCCATAGAGTGTTCGAATAATGGAAACTGAATGCTGCTGGCTTTCATTGTCACATACTGTATTAGCTGCTGCATGAATTACCAAGTGAAGAGATCAGACAGGTACAATGAAAGTGAAATGTCGACACGGCATGATGTCACACCCTTTATGCGCCAATTGCGGGCCGAGTACAATCCGCCAATTACCGGACGTCAACGGACTACTCGGAAGATAGAAGAGCAGCTCTCGCCCACTTAGTTGTAGATCATCGTCCAGGGCTGATTTAGACAGGGAACGTCGTTTAGTGAACTCTAAGAATTGGACAGACTGTTGTTTTAATTGCATTTGCAATGCACTGTGAAGGTTACCGACGATTATTTGCACTTAGCCACTGAGGGCCTTTATTGTGTTATATTACAAGCAGTGTTGCAGACTTCAATATTCAGCTAGTCACAAAGATAAGGAAACCTTTTTAACTCATTTGTGAGACTGTGTTACTAATCTGTTGGAGTGTTGTGGAAACTACGTTCTCCTACCCTGATACCTGACCCTGGGGCATAGCTGTGTAACAGTGGCACTGTGAAATTGTCTTAAAGGTGTACTGCACCAAAAGCCGTTTCACGAACTCACAAACTCGGACTACCGTAACAACAGTGGCAACTCGGTCTCCACAGTAGTAGCAATGAGGCCTTTTCAAAACTGGTGACGAGGTTTTACAAAATCTCCAGCGGACCCATCAAAAAGACGAAGAGTGAACACACCCGAATTAATGTCCTCTTCCCCTGATTGTTTCTATCAGCGTGACAATGCATATTGCCATAAAGCATTTAACATTACTGAAATGGACTGGTATTCAGAGACTCCTGATCTGAACCTTTGTGATGAGTTAGAGCGTCGACTTCGCTTCGGGCCCGAGCCTCAAACATCACTACCTTCTCTGGTTTCGGCTCTTAAGGAAGAATAGGCTGCCATTGCTCCACAGACATTCAGACACCACGTTGAAAGTGTCCCCAGCTGAGTTCGAGCCGTCATAAAGGCGAAAGGTGGACATACCCCACATTAATCTCTATTAATAGGTGTTTTGATCGCACAGTTTAGATGTCATAGAATTATGAATTAGCAACATGTTTGGACACATGTATTTAGTTTAATTGCACAGTTAGAAGTCAGGAGACAGCTGAAACGGAGAGCGCGTTCTGCTAGCGTGGCGGATATTTCGTACGCCTTAACCGGTGCGCAGCCAGTTTGCCTGGGAGTGTGGCAGGCGGGTATTTAAGTCCGAAAGGGCCCGCCACTTTCCACCTATTGCAATGCGGCGTTGGTCCACATTAGAGCTATAAAACGCTGGAGCACAGATACAACACGCCACCACGGACTGACTTCTCAGAAAGCATAATAACCGGGGAGCGACAATTCTGCACCAATTTGTGAGCAGCGGGAAAGGAGTCGACCTTCGGCGACCGCTGGAGGCAGGCCGGAGCGGCCTGGAGAGCGGGCGGGGCTGCACCGTCCGAGTCCAGGTGGGGGCGACGAGCGGCGCAGAGGTCGCTCCGCCAAGGAAAAGCGCCGGCCTCTCTTTTCCTGGCCGTCCCTGAGGTCAGCCGCCAGCCCGGCGCTCAGTTTCCCCCTCATTAAAATGGCCGCACGGCAGCGACCAGCGCTTCAGAGGTCGTAGGTCACTGGTTACGAGGAAAAAAGAACTCTCGACAAACGAGCGTTCCCTGTCTTTCTCCTAGTGTGCAATTTTTAGAAGCAGGTGTTCATTCGTGAAGCACCAAACAAATATGAGCAGAATATTGCAGCGCCAAATTACATGCTGAAGAACGCGCGTCCGGAGCTGAGGTCGCTAACGAGGAGCTCGGGCCGTGAGTAACCAGTTCAAAACCTGGCGGTGGAAGAACTTTCCACCGTCAGTAAATGACCGCCGGTTGGGGTGTATAGATTTTGGCTGTCGTACTTAGTAGCGAGGTGCAATTCTGAGACGTTGCTTTCTTTCTTGCTGCTGAAGAAGACGCGTCAGTAGAATTGCTCTCTACCAAAACTACGGTTCGGTATACTACATAAATGACATAGTAAATGGTAGGATTACCGTTAATATTTCGTAGCATTGTAGAGAAAGAAAGGTAAATGAATGTGTAAGAGATAAACTAGAACCCCACGATTTCTCTCTCTTTTTTGTGGTTTGATTGTATTGCATGTAATTAGAACAGCACATCATTATTAATCCTCTGTTTATTTTATATCCTTACAGAATAAAAACTACATTTTATAAGTAACAAAAATTAGTTGATCACGTAACTTCTGCGCTTTTATGTAACCAAAGCAATTACTTGTGATGCAAGTACAGTTTACGTGCACAAATATGAAAAATATATGGAATAATTATTGTTATTTTGTGCTGAATAGAACGTTCATCGTGGTCAGAGGCAAGAGTTTCCTGCTATTATTGATAAATGCGAAAGTTATTAGTGAATAACAGAACCATATTTAATATGATTTCGACGAAGTAGTGAAGCGACGACTGATATATTTTCGTTTTCCGTTTCATTTTCAAAAATGGTTCAAACGGCTTTGAGCACTATGGGATTTAACTTCTGAGGTCATCAGTCCCCTAGAACTTAGAACTACCTAAACCTAACTAACCTAAGGGCATCACACACATCCATGCCCGAGGCACGATTCGAACCTGAGACCGAAGCGGCCGCGCGGTTCCAGACTGTAGCGTCTAGAACCGCTCGGCCACCCCGGCCGGCCATTTTTTTTTTTACCTTTTTTTAAGGAAATTGCGATTTTTAGCGCTATATGATAAATCTATATTGTTTTCTTTATTTTTAATACATCATCCCTCTCTTTCACTTCACAAATCAGCAATTTTCGAATAAAACCTGAATTAAACATTGAAAAGTTCAATTTTGCTGTATATACTGTTTATTTTTAAGTAACGCCTAGTAAGGCACTGATCCCATACGTATGCAAATCGACCGTTATGGGGTAAAGCCTGATAGGTATGTAACACACCACGTAGAGGTAACGCCGGTACGACCTTAACTCATTGAAGCTACAAGGGAAAACTACTGTAGTCCAGCTTACATATGACAGCCTACGGTAGTTGTATAACTCTACACGTTGGCGTACACCCGGCAGCGTGAGGCGCTCCTGAGTTCGCTGCATGATGTAATTTAGGTACCGTCAGTGACGGAAATATCAGTTTGTGGACCCGAATCTGATTGTTTTTAACACCTTTCCAGGTAGCGGCATTGAATATTAGTGATTAATATGTCAAAAACCTCTGATACCTTTTTCCCTCATTTTCATGCAGACTGTCTGACAAAACGCAACAATTTTACCAAGAAAGACTTTGTAGTCGAGGTGGAAACTACAGTTATTGTTTGTTCTGAAAATAATTTATTGGTTTGATTGTGTCAGACAGTAAATTATTTTGAAAACGAAATACGCTTATAGAAGTTTCCGCATAATCACCCTTCAATGTGACACTTCTCCCAGCACTGAATGATTTGGCAGAGACCTTGGTTGTAGTAGTCGGCATTTGGCTGTTCAAAAAACGTTCCTTCTAAAAAATTATCTCGTTATCAACCATGTACCTAACTAATGTAATTTATTTTTATAAATTCCAGTCATTGATGACAAGCAAATTGCTGTCAGTCGATTTCGGGCTATAGTGACCATCTTCTGATCTCCATAAAACAGAAGAAGTCTCTCATTTTCGTACCTTGATAAAGGCAAAATAGCACCAAATAACGACAATTTGTGGTCATTGACTGGAATTGAAGAAAGAAATTCTCTGCTTCCTGGATAACTGTCTTCATTGGTTGGTTGGTTGTTTCGGGGAAGGAGACCAGACAGCGAGGTCATCGGTCTCATCGGATTAGGGAAGGACGGAGAAGGAAGTCGGCCGTGCCCTTTGAAAGGAACCATCCCGGCATTTGCCTGGAGCGATTTAGGGAAATCACCCAAAACCTAAATCAGGATGGCCGGACGCGGGATTGAACCGTCGTCCTCCCGAATGCGAGTCCAGTGTCTAACCACTCCGCCACCTCGCTCGGTAACTGTCTTCATTCCCTACTACGCCGTAGCTTATATAATTACAGGAAGTCCGAAGTTCGTGGTTCTCACCTTCAGGTGTAATGTCATTATAGTGATGTGGTTTATATTCGAAAAGGCGCACGCACTTCTAAAGCTAGTTTTCGAGTCCTTTAACTATTTCTAATCATTGGTTCCCCTCCTACACTGACTTATTTTTTCACCCGACGAGTATATAATGAAACCAGGGAGCCTTGCTCAATGCCTCACTGAATCGTAAAACGGTTTTCTATCTCCGTTTTATATTTTTTTAATCCCTTGACATCTTGTATGAAAGGACGTTGTGGGCTGTTATCCAACAGTATTACGTAACTTCGCCATAAATTATACGAGGCGCAACTCGTTTAGTGACCTGACATGCATCTCGATGTGTAATAAATTTACGTCAGGTTGTGCTAATACATCACACCAGGCGATAACAGCTCTTTCTCACTACACTTGTAACCGCTCAGCAAAGTAGCGTTACCGAAACTGGAAACCAATGTTGTGCACTTACTTCTAAGAGTAAATACTGAATATATAACGAAGCCCAAGAAGAACCATTAAACTGTTGGTATAAAGCTCTTGAGAATACTACAATTTACTGATACAGCACCATTCTGTTCAAAGTTGTCCTATGGCGTCGTTTGGCTTTGACGTGTCGTAGGAAACTTTATACAAAAGTGACCGCTGAGAGTACTTCCACCTCAGAGGAACCGTGATTTCGGCGATAGCGCCAGCGCTTGAGACGCGCCTAGGAATTGGTCTTCGTGTTATTCTGGGAAACGACGCTCACCGCTACGGCGTTTCATAGGTTCTCGGCCATTTCGATAGTCAAACATAAGGACAAACTTAACGGACAAGATTAAGTATCAATCAGCACGTCACTCCATGTTTCAGCTATTCCTCGGTCGATCGAGGAGTCTTTGGTTTGGTGTATACAGTGCAAGGCAATACGTTTGTACTGTCCAGGACTTAATAAACGTCGGCCAGCTCAAAGATCAGAGAAGTAGTCAACATATGTAGCATTTCCCAACTTTTTGACAATCCTGCAGATGCAACGCTTTACATTTCAGGTTTCCCGCACCGAAATCAAGCTTTATGGTGAGCTAGGCCAAAAATTCGTCTAATTATGTGCGCCCACCTCTTCAACACTCACATAACTGGCATCATTGTCTCCCTTACGAGAGACTATTTAGCAACAAGAAAAATTACATTTAGAAAGTCGCGTCACTCTTTTTAAAATAGATTCTTCTTGGTATGTGGGCGCGTCGTGGTATAAGACTACCAGCGTTTCAGGTATTACATCAGGCAGACTTAATCAGGGATTCACCCTGATTAACACTGCCTGCAAGAGTAGCCGAAAATTTTGTAGTTTTTCGAATCACGGGTCGGTCACATAGCCAGAAGAATCTTACCGAATGCTCTTCGGCCGCGAAAGCCTACCATCTACATCTACATACACACTCCGCACGGTGCATGACGGAGGGTGCTATTTACCAGTTCGTTATTTCCTTTCTTTTCCCACTTGCAAAAGGAGCGAGGAAAAAGCGACTATCTATATGCTTCAGTACGAGCCCTGAATTCCCTTGTCTTCGCGGCTCTTACGCGAGATGTATGTTGGCGGCAATGGAATAATTATGCAGTCTGCCGCAAATGCCGGTGCTCTAAACTACCACAATAGTATTTCGTTGAAATAACGTACGTAATATTCACATGTTGACGAAACCATCAACAACAAATCCAGCAGCGCGCATCAGAATTGCTTCCATGTCTTAACGACCTGGCGGGGATCACAAACACTTAGACAGTACTCACAAATGAATCGTGTAAGTGTTCTTCACGTGGTCGCCTTCACGTATGAACCATGTTTTCCTAGAATGCTTCCAATAAATCATGCAATATTCTGTTCAAAGTTTGTAAGTTTGTCTATTAAGAATTTACTACTGATGGACAATGATTTATAACGTTTAACGTTTCTCGGAAGTAAAGTGGTTCTCAACACCAAAACTGGTTGAACACCAGAGTACTTTATTAGTTATCATCCTACTAGAGACAGCTCGACATTCGTCCGAAGAACATATACATTTAGTTATGGGGGACCTATAGTTAAACGTGGAACATTAATCGACGTACAACTTGATTTTTCCCTACGTTTACAGTACTTAGAAAGGCCATTCAGAGAGTTGTTATTTTTTCAGCTCATGCAAGCCATAGCCTGAATCACCTGTTGTGCCCTTTTTATGCTGGCGGCAGAAAGTACATTCGGCCAGAATGTTTAGATAAATAAATATGGTCAAATCGTGATAATAGAGTGAATTTTCTGACCACATTAAAATCGCCAGAGAGTAGGAGGAAGAGGAGAAGGGGAAGGAAGAGGAGGAGGAGGAAGAGGATAAGAAGAAACCTTCCTTCATGATGTAGCAGTTTTGACGAAGAGTATCATGTTTTTGGGAGGCGACGTACTGCAAGGCGAGCAATGTCCTCATATGCCTGAGATGTTGCCTCATATTTTAATATATAAACTAATATCTATATTTGGCACTTGACTCACTGCCTTCTTAATTCAATTGCTTCCTTACAAAAGTACCGCGAAAAAAGAGATAGTTCAGAAAAATATTGTGCTCGTCAGACTACTACTTGGGAAACGCATGTTACACATCTGTGAACACTTGCGTTGAGCTGACGTGATCAGAGCGCGACAGGCAGGGGATTACACAGTGCCGAAGATACGCTCGATGGGCCCTCGCAAAGTGGAGACGGTCGCAGATGTACGGAAGAGAGAAATTCCGGAGAGACAACAGTCAATGGAGTGCGGTCACGGTCTGAACTGTACGAGGGAAACTGAAAAAGAATTGACTGACCTTAAAAAATCATCTCGAGGTTGCAAGTTAGGCGCGAGTATCAAGAGTGAATAATAGTCAAAGTGCTGCGTTCATTTCAGTGCTCGCTGAAGTGTCTTAACATGACTCACAAATATGGTTCAGTCGGTACTAGCTATGTACATTAGGAGTCGGTGACAAGAATCTAAATGACTGATAAGAATTAGTAACTCAAAAACGAATAAAATTGTGGCTGTTAATTTCATATTCTCACGAATATCACGACAATAATCTACACTGACGGCTCCATGGTGGCAACGAGGCTGTCAACCGGGGTTCGTCATATTGATAAAAGTAAAACAAAGCATATTATTGTCATCTCTCCCCTACTTGGGCGTAGAGTGCAAATCAAGATACATTTTCAACCCGAGGACAGTTTGATTCAGTATTCATGAATAGATATCCCATGTCATTGACTTACAAGTTACGCAGTCAGATTGTATTAAATAATCCCACTGCACAACAAGGAGTTAAATAACAATTACATGGATATGAAGCGTAAAAATTAGTATTAAACTACATACAAAACATTCAGTAGTAGTGCACTTAATTTATGCTTGGCTTTCGGCGTCAGAATAAAACCACCAATTTTATTTCAGTACTACAACTTTCAATGTCAACTTGACATCCAGTAACAATAGACGAACTATAATACAGTTAACTTCCTTTGTGTCCATTATAATTATCCGGGCTGTTATGCCGTGGTCGGTTGATGAATTCTGAGGTGATTCCAACGTTTCGTCTCCGACTGCGGGAGACATCTTCAAGGGGGTCCGTAGCTTGATGGAAGGTCCAACACACACACTGGCTCGCTACTGACTGCCGCTAAATTCCGTGTCCGCGCGCCCCCGTGCCGCGGCGTGACGTCACGTGTTTTGAAAACGTCAGTGCAATTGGCCGCTGTCCGTCGCCGGTATATGGATGCCGGTGTTAAAGAAGATGTGTACCACTCGTCCACTACTGGGTGACGGCGACGGCGACGGACAGCGGCCAATTGCACTGACGTTTTCAAAACACGTGACGTCACGCCGCGGCGCGGGGGCGCGCGGACACGGAATTTAGCGGCAGTCAGTAGCGAGCCAGTGTGTGTGTTGGACCTTCCATCAAGCTACGGACCCCCTTGAAGATGTCTCCCGCAGTCGGAGACGAAACGTTGGGAATCACCTCAGAATTCATCAACCGACCACGGCATAACAGCCCGGATAATTATAATGGACATGATATTTCCGGCCGTGAAAGTTTACATTTTAGTAACTTCCTTTGACCACTAGGGGCAACAACGTCCCGGAAACCTGGCTCACCTGGTTGCAAATGAGGTATCGATACAAGACACAGTAACATCGGATTTCGTGCTGTATGGTCCTCCAGCAGTCCTACTGGAGGCCACCTAATTGCCCACTGTATAACAGCCAGTGAGATGGCAGTGTCTGGCCGTGCCGGCACGCGGCCATTGCCCGGGATGGGACGAGCAGCGGCCCTGAATGACTGCAGCGTGCTGCCCGCGTCAATGGCCGTAAACGTGTCCGCGAGACTTTCGCTGGGCTCCCCACGCCTGGAGTGAGAGAGCAGCGACCAGTGGGGAACACGTTCTTAATTGTCGGCTGCAGGCTGCAGGAAGCCTCGGCCCGCTTCCCTAACGAGCTCTCCACTTGCGGTCAGGCCCCATTATTGAAAACAGCGGTCGTGCTCCAGTTAGAGTTAGATCTCGCGGAGTAACAAGCTGCTTCGGCGTGTTGATTTAATTTCAGTCTCTCTTTTTTTTTTTTTACGAACCTGCTGCCTGTGTCGCAGATCTGGCCCTCGCTTTAATAGCTAGTGCAAGGGCGAGCCATTCACCTCATAAAAAATGTAAAGCAATTTTCATACCAAGGTTTGGTTTGACTACCACTATGCTTTACGACACCAGGATTTACTGTAGATGATACATCCATGCCAAGTCATTCACTTAATCACTGGGGACGTGAAGTTTCAATTTAGCGGCAAATTTTTTGGACCAATCTCAGTGTATATTATATACATTCATCCTATATATTCGTAGGCAACGGCCTTGCCGCAGTGGATACACCGGTTCCCGTGAGATCACCGAAGTTAAGCGCTGGGTGACCATCCAGACCGCCATGCGCTGCTGCCATTTTTCGGAATGCACTCAGCCTCGTGATGCCAATTGAGGAGCTACTCGACCGAATAGTAGCGGCTCCGGTCAAAGAAAACCATCATAACAACCGGGAGAGCGGTGTGCTGACCACACGCCCCTCCTATCCGCATCCCCTCATCTGAGGATGACACGGTGGTCGGATGGTCCCGATGGGCCGTTTGTGGCCTGAAGACGGAGTGCTTAGTGTTATATATTCTCACCGCTGTTGTCAACGTTTCGACGTTGGAGCTGCTACCTTTTAACCAGGTGGTTCCTAGCTCCTCAGTTTGCATCACGAGGCAGAGACAGCCCCCAGTCCAGTCAGTAACCCAGGTCCCCCACAAGAGTGTCTGTCGCGTTAACCACTCAACTACATAAGCGGGCTCCGAAGAGTCGTCAGGAACATTTTCTCTGGTGTATCTGGAGATATTTGCAATTTCGTTTTGGCAGCGTGCAGCTGGAGTCAGCCCAGAGAAATACTGCTCATCAGACATTTCATAATGACGCCTAGCGTCGATAAAGAGCATCGGTTTGTTTCCCATTACAATCAAAACCATTTTTAAACTGGAGTTTTGCATGGCCATTCGGTATAGCGATCTGAAATTAGTCTGTTGCCTTATTCGTTCCATTGATATGCAATAGCAGAGACAGTAAAACAGGAAGTATAACCAATAGGACGCACGGGGTAGCCGCGCGGTCTAGGGGGCCTTGTCACGGCCCGCGTGGCTCCCTCGTCGGAGGTTCGAGTCCTCCCTCGGTCATGGCTGTGTGTGTGTTGTCCTTAGCGTAATTTAGTTTAAGTTAGATTAAGTAGTGCGTAAGCTTAGGGACCGATGACGTCAGCCGTTTGGTCTCATAAGACCTTACCACAAATTTCCAAATTTATGACCAGTACTCCAGCAGCGACTGGGCAGCGCTTCTGCATAGCTGTTGCAGCCAGCACGAAACACGACGTGCTGTCAGTGATGCAGTACTGGTTATTCTTCGTGTTTTACTGTTCCTGCTAATACATACCGACAATGGGAATAACACACTAGCCTAATCTGAGACCATTTCATCGAATGGATACGAGAAATTCTATTTTAAAAATGATTTTGCTGGTAACTGCAAACTAAGTGACACCTTCCAACGACGCCAGGTGTCGCATGAAAGACTTTATGAGCAGTATTTGTTTAGGATGGCTCCAGATACACGTTGAAAAAAAAAAAAAGAAAAAGAAACAGCTGCTGAAAGACCAGAGAAAACGTGCCTGACTGCTCTTAGGAAAGACATCCTGTATATGGTGTCCCCGGAGGAGTGATCAGCGTTAAAGGATATGACAGCAACGATCATTAGAAGAAAAAAAGTGAAGTAAATATAAGAGCTAAAATGCCTACTTAAAGGACTTGAGCACTCAGTTCATCTTCGATACTGTGAAACAAGCCTCTTATATTGCAAGCTTTTTGCTTTTCATATTTTGAGAGGTGGTAGTATGGGCCAAAGTATGAAAAGAAGTCCAGTAAACATAGTATCAGAAGTGCATATCTTAACAGCAATTAACGCAAGAGCAAGCAAAAAGCTTTCAGTACAAGGTTTTTTTTTTTCTTCACTGTATTGAAGACGACGAAGTGCTCACAGCTCTTAAGGCATGCATTTTAGAGCCCATGTTTACTGGACATTTTTCTTCGAATGGTCGTTCCTGTTATATCCCTGAATATTGACCACTCCTTCTGGAACACCCCGTATATTGTTTCACGACGAGTAGTAAATATTGTAGAAGGTGGTAGTTTACCCTAATTCGAATACAGCTTATGTTCAGTTTTAGAGATACGACTATTAGAATGTAACCCAAACGAACATTCACAGAAGGTGTTAATCTGAGGCTGACGATTAAGGTCAAAGTTGAATTCTTAAATTCCATTTCCCGCTTCAGTTTGGAAAAATTTGGAAATTTATGGTAGGGTCTCACGGGACCAAACTGCTGAGGTCATCGCTCCCTTAGCTTACACACTAACTTAAACTATCTTACGCTAAGGACAACGCGCACACACCCATGCCCGAAAGAGGACTCGAACCTCCGACGGGGGGAGTCGAACGGACCGCGACAAGGTTCCGTAGATGGCGCGACTATCCCGCGCGGCCCCGCTTCAGTGTTCTCTCTAATTCTGTGGACAACACCATGTGTAGTTCTTGTGAGGCCATGTTGGTGTTCTTTTATCAGGGCAGAGCTATTTACCTTCAGAACGGTAAATTAGTCTCCTGTGTTTACTTGAGGACTTCGCCTTTCAACTACCCCACAGGCAAAAATCTATAGGGTTGAGGTGTGGCCGGCTGCTGTGGCCGAGCGGTTCTAGGCGTTTCAGGCCGGAACCTCGCTGCTGCTACCGTTGCAGATTCGAATCCTGCCTCGGGCATGGATGTGTGTGATGTCCTTAGGTTAGTTAGGTTTAAGTACTTCTTGAATTTAATTGATGAAAGGAGAAAATACAAAAATTCAGTAAAAGAAGCAGGCAAAAAGGAATACAAACGTCTCAAAAATGATATCGACAGGAAGTGCAAAATGGCTAAGCAGGGATGGCTAGAGGACAAATGTAAGGATGTAGAGGCTTATCTCACTGGGGATAAGATAGATACTGCCTACAGGAAAATTAAAGAGACCTTTGGAGAAAAGAGAGCCACTTGTATGGATATCAAGAGCTCAGGTGGAAACCCAGTTCTAAGCAAAGAAGCGAATGCAGAAAGGTGGAAGGAGTATGTAGAGGGTCTATACAAAAGCGATGTACTTAAGGACAATATTATGGAAATGGAAGAGGATGTAGATGAAGATGAAATGGGAGATACGATACTGCGTGAAGTGCTTGACAGAGCACTGAAGGACCTGAGTCGAAACAAGGCCCCCGGAGTAGACAACATTCCATTAGAACTACTGACAGCCTTGCCAGAGCCAGTCCTGACAAAACTCTACCATCTGGTGAGCAAGATGTATGAGACAGGCGAAATACCCTCAGGCTTCAAGAAGAATATAATAATTCCAATCCCAAAGAAAGCAGGTGTTGACAGTTGTGAAAATTACCGAAATATCATTTTAATAAGTCACAGCTGCAAAATACTAACGCGAATTCTTTACAGACGAATGGAAAAACTGGTAGAAGCCGACCTCGGGGAAGATCAGTTTGGATTCCGTAGAAATGTTGGAACACGTGAGTCAATACTGACTTACGACTTATCTTAGAAGAAAGATTAAGGAAAGGCAAACCTACGTTTCTAGCATTTGTAGACTTAGAGAAAGCTTTTGACAATGTTGACTGGAATACTCTCTTTCAAATTCTGAAGGTGGCAGGGGGAAAATACAGGGAGCGAAATGCTATTTACAATTTGTACAGAAACCAGATGGTGGTTATAAGAGTCGAAGTACATGAAAGGGAAGCAGTGGTTGGGAAGGGAGTAAGACAGGGTTGTAGCCTCTCCCCGATGTTATTCAATCTGTATAATGAGCAAGCAGTAAAGGAAACAAAAGAAAAATTCGGAGTAGGTATTAAAATCCATGGAGAAGAAATAAAAACTTTGAGGTTCGCCGATGATATTGTAATTCTGTCAGAGACAGCAAAGGTCTTGGAAGAGCAGTTGAATGGAATGGACAGTGTCTTGAAAGGAGGATATAAGATGAACATCAACAAAAGCAAACCGAGGATGATGGAATGTAGTGGAATTAAGTCGGGTGATGCTGAGGGAATTAGATTAGGAAATGAGACACTTAAAGTAGTAAAGGAATTATGCTATTTGGGGAGCAAAATAACTGATGACGGTCGAAGTAGAGAAGATATAAAATGTAGACTGGCAATGACAAGGAAAGCGTTTCTGAGGGAGAAAAATTTGTTAACATCGAGTATTGATTTAAATGTCTGGAAGTCGTTTCTGAAAGTATTTGTATGGAGTGTAGCCATGTATGGAAGTGAAACGTGGACGATAAACAGTTAAAACAAGAAGAGAATAGAAGCTTTCGAAATGTGATGCTACAGCAGAATGTTGAAGATTAGATGGTTATATCATGTAACTAATGAGGAGGTATTGAATAGAATTGGGGAGAAGAGGAGCTTGTGGCACAACTTGACGAGAAGAAGGGATCGGTTGGTAGGACGTGTTCTGAGACATCGAGGGATCACCGATTTAGTATTGGAGGGCAGCGTGGAGGGTACAAACGTAGAGGGAGACCAAGAGATGAATACACTAAGCAGATTCAGAAGGATGTAGGCTGCAGTAGGTACTGGGAGATGAAGACGCTTGCACAGGATAGAGTAGCATGGAGAGCTGCATCAAACCAGTCTCAGGACTGAAGACCACAACAACACAAGTCTAGGGGACTGATGACCTCAGATGTTATGTCCCATAGTGCTTAGAGCCATTTTTTGGTTGAGATGTGGGGTCCTTGTTGGTCAAGTAATGTGAATATTTCTGTCGATCAGTCTTACGAGGAATGTTTTGTTTAAGTGATTTGTAATTTGAGGACTCGAATGTGCAGAGAGGTAGATCATACCCATCCTTGTAGCCAAAGGAACCTCTTCCAATAATGCAGGAAGCACGTATTCAAGGAAGTCCAGACAACGGGACCCAAAAAGACGTCGCCCCAGTCTCATGCAGTTTAGTGAAAACACGAGTCAACTCTTTTGCATGTGGTACCCTGCGGTTAGCAAATCGTCTACCGTATTCTTCACACGCAGCAGCAACGTTTCCATTCCAAAACCCGTATAAGAGTACCATATCGGCCTCTCAGCGTTTGTAAATACGTGCAGCATGCTTAAACGATGCTACAGAATTGCGAAGCAGATCACAATCATAATCACCGTTGAAAATTTCGGTTACGTAAACGAAAATAAAAACGGCAGTCGATACATAATCTACAACTGGAGTACCAGTATATTTAACGAAAATTTACCTTTGTAACCAGCTGTATCTCTGTAACCAACAATAACTGGGATTGATTTATTCTTACTTGCCTACGCTCCACCTGTTAAATATCTAAATCGTCCTCAACGTTCTACTCCTAATTTCATCTCGTCCAGTGAGATAAATCCCAAATGGTTCAAATGGCTCTGAGCACTATGGGACTTAAATTCTGAGCTCATCAATCCCCTAGAACTTAGAACTACTTAAACCTAACTAACCTAAGAACATCACATACATTCATGCCCGAAGCAGGATTCGAACCTGCGACCGTAACGGTCGCGCTGTTCCAGACTGTAGCGCCTAGAACCGCTCGGCCACTCCGGCCGGCGATAAATCTCAAGTTGTTTCGATAAGCGCCAACAAAAAAGTCGCAACACAGAAAATCCAGTCTTGATCTCTAAATGGGAACTGAGCCAAATTAATTATTTCGCCCCGTCCTTTGAAGCGCTTGTTTTATCTGAACTGAGTGAAAGGTGTTTCGTTCGCCTGTGAAACCGGTTGTCACGAAATCTGACAGTGAGGAAAAAATCAATAACGACTGCCACTCGGTGATATTCATCCCTGAAATTCTCACACTCGCTGAAGAACTTTCGTCTTGTGGTACAGTGTCAAGGTGGATTGCTTGCCATTGTTTTGATCTGGAACGTGCAGCCCTGTGTTGCGCGGTTTGAGCTCCCGGCAAGTCGACAAGTTTACAGTAATCAGTAAATCGAATACGTAAACCGCCCATTTCAGGTCCACGACAATACTCTCAGTTCGCGGTTCAACCTTAGTAGTGGAAGCATGTATAGAAAAACATAGCCGGCGGGGACGGCAACTTGTCGGGCCTTCGCGACGATATAGCAGCTTGTGTGTGATGTAGGCTCGAAGCCAGACACCGCAGCGAAGCGGGTTGCAGGCATCCATACGCCTACCCCACATCAGACTCCACTGCCGTATGAGGCGCTAGACTATCGTAATAACTAAATCACTTCCTCAGTTGCTGCAACGCAACACTAGAGAGCGTCAGGGTATTCTACTAATAACCAAAAGACCCCAAGTAATAATAATAAAAAAAACTTGCAGCAATTTTTATTTTATTTTATTTTACTTTTTTTTTCTATGGAAGTTTCTAAGCAAGTATGAGGAAATTTCAACTCAACAGTTTCAGCCTATATACTACCCATACTCTCGGGAAGGTTGTCCCTGCATGAATACAAACAGTACTTGATACTTATCGAGCCGTGATTACAGTTTTATGTACGTTGACATGAAAACAATATTCGGTGTCAGTTTCAATAAAAACCTATGGCTAAGAGTTAACGCCCTGCTTGGGCATAGGTTTTATTGCAAGTTCTAAGTTCCAGTCTTATGACATCAGTAACCAGCGCGTCGTTATAAAGAAAGAAATGTATTAAAAGTCCTAGACGGCTTTATTCCCAAAAAAAATTCCGTGATGACATAGTTATTCACGAAATTTATTTTCATTATTAATATGCAGTACACACCAGATCTCTACTTCCTTGTCCTTTTAATTGCCACAATATTTATCTTCAGTTACAGCTTCTCATTATCTGATGGTGCACATAGTAAAACACATCATGTATGAATTTCAGTTAAATATTTAAAAAGAAATTGAATGATCAAGGCGCGACATTGAATACCTGCTATGACTTTACTAAACTGTCTATATCAAATTTTCTCGTAATTGTAAGTCATTTGAAGTCAATATTTCGATTTTGCTTCCGAAATCTACCTCCATTTATGTTGATCGCAGCCAACATCGTTAGAAGATACTTTTTGTACATGACTCATTTTCTTCATCTTAGGTATTCGTGAACCAGTTCAGACTCTGCTTTATTTTATTTTATATCGCTAGAAAACTTTTTTATTGATTTGTATTTAATATTGTGCAATATTCGATTACAAGCCTCATGGGAAGAAAGCATTTTTCACGAATTTTCAATGATTTTATTACGTGCTGCCACCATTTTGTGTTTCCCATTATTCTTCCACGAGCTGTCCGTCGGACAATGAGGCGAAGACGATTAAATGAGGTACTCTTCGATGAGAGTCAAAATTATTCGGTCCACATAGGAATTTTATTTTCATGCACGAGAACTTTCATGGCGATTTATTTTATGTATTGTTGTATTTTATTTTATTCGATAAACCCACCGACAATCGCTGAACATATCTTTAGAGAAAGTAACAATGAAAGTCATCGATAAAATTATTAAGAATAATAATTTGATTGTACAATATGGCAATTATAGCGCTACAACGTGGGTGCCAAAGCATTTCCGTACCAATAGAGGTTCGGGCGATCGCTATATTCCGGCAGCAAAGAAGTATTTAGTCTGAAAGCTGCCCGACTCCATCCCGTCGGTCGTCAACAGAATAAAGTTAAGCCAGAAAGAAGGCGAATACCATTCCTGACCGCTAGACTGTGTGTAAATTATTCGAATTAAATTACTGACCACACTGGCTGTACCTGTAGCCAGCGTCTGTAACACACGCTACAACAGTAGAGCTCGACCTAGAGGTAACCAGTTCGAGTCATGGCTGTGGGAAACAAAAAAGATTATCTCCAGTATTTGATTGGAAAAGCCAGTGACGCGCAATTTCTTATCGTCAAACTATGTACGATATTGCAGCGCCTGTGTTGTTAAGCGTATCCAAACGTATCATCGCATCGTTCTTCTTAATAGCACAGGCACTGCAATATCGTATTATTCCGCAATATCAGGCAGGGATTTCAACTGAAATGTGCTTCCCTGTCCAGAATTACATAATGTGTGGACGAGTACAGGTTGTCACGCAGGAACGACGACATATGGAAGTTTGAGTGTGGTCGTGAGTCGTACACGGATAGCCAAAGCGGTTAAGACGACCGGTTGCGTAAGGCGGGATAGCCGGGTTCGAGTCCCGGTCCGGTACAAATTGCTTTTCTCGTCATTCCCTTATACAGCTGATGGTTGTTCGTATTCGCAAGTGCAAATGCATTTCGTTTATATTAAACTATGTGACAATTCTGGGTTTAATCTCCTATCTCTGTGCAGTATGTCGTCGGATGGGGGCATGTATCACTGCAGATGGTGGCCCTTCCTTGGGATAATGTAGTAAGCTCGCCCCCCCAGCCCTCGATTTCTCTCCCTCCCTCTCAGGCTCACTTTTGCCCCACCATGTTGGTATCATCCTTTCTTCCTTTATATCATCATTTATTGGTTCAAATGGTTCAAATGGCTCTGAGCACTATGGGACTTAACATCTGAGGTCATCAGTCCCCTAGAACTACTTAAACTTAACTAACCTAAGGGCATCACACACATCCATGCCCGAGGCAGGATTCGAACCTGCGACCGTAGCGGTCGCACGGTTCCAGACTGTAGCGCCTAGAACCGCTCGGCCACCCCGGCCGGTATCAGTTATTGTTATTAAGTGATGTAGATATTTAGAAATTCATCATCATATATTATTATTACGTGATATTGATATATAGAAATGAGACAGTTTGTATCCTTATTTAACTTGGATCAAATGGACTCTTCGCAGTTATTGCACTGTCACTTAGAGTTCAGTTCTGTTACTACAACCCTGGGATACAACATCAAGTTGGTTTGATGTGGAATGTGTAGAGAACTTTGCTCCTGATTTCACTGTTCTGATCGCCGTTAAATGTAACTTTACGCTGTTAAGCGATATGACAATAAAACAGGCATTCTGGTAACGGTCAGGTTGCAAAACTTCTTAAATCTTATTTAATTACATAAACTTTACACAAAAAGTTATCCACTCTACTCCATTTCGGCAGATCCAGATATTTGTGACGGATTACGATCTCACTTTGCGTAACTGCACATTCATCCGACGTGAAAAACCTCCGGAAACATTGCGCTACATTAGGCACGAAACCGTTTAGCAAAGAGTATAGAAGCGTAAGATACGGTATGCTAACAGGCACTACACTGTACTGTACGCTAATTCATCACGGCCACTTAACCAGTTACGCTGAAGACGCAATCTTTCGACCACGCGGAGAAAGGCTGCCATCGCGCCTGAAGAAAGAAAATGCAAGACGATGCTTGTTTTTACTGACCGCTCGGCATCATCTGCGCGGCCGTCATACAGGACTGTCGCTTTTATCTAGTCGCTGGATAGGAATCTTTACCTACGGTCGTACTAGTGGTTTTAGAAGTGAAGTAGGATGCATCAAAGTAAATATTAACTTATGCGTAGGACTGAAAAGTGTTTATTTTCGAAAGAAGAAAGGTAGATTAGGGTTTAACGTCCCTTCGATGTGGATGTCATAAGACAGGAAGCCTGAAGTGAGTTAGGAAAATCACGGAAAACTTAAATCAGCTTGGTCAGACGCGGATTGCAATCGTCCTTCCGAATGTGAGTCCAGTGCGCTAAGCACCGAGCCACCTCACTCGGTATTTTCAAGGAAACCACCCGATTATATGGGTGTATCATTTATAAGCACGCGCATGAGACTTGGGAGTACTGTTAAGAATTTTGTACAGGGTCGTTTATCTTTCAAAAATGTTTCAATGTGCCCTCCACCGACCTCACAACAAGGACGCAGACGACAATCAAACTCGTACCATGCATTGGCTAACATGTAGTGAATTACTGTATTCACTGTGCCACTGCAGTTTAGTTGTTCCAAGGGGTAGCACATAAGCGGAATCTTGTAGCAACTAAATTCTGTGTGGTTTGAAACACAAACACTACAGAAAGACACTTGAGGGATGGCCTACTTCTCGACTGACACCAGGAGTAAATCCCTGTGAACCAACTGTAAATGTTGAATGCGCTTTACATCTTAATCGAGCATACGGGGATGCCCTCTGGATTTCTCCTTAACTAAACAGTGTCATAAAACAGCTGGTACAATCGTCGAATGCTTTAAAGTGTAGGAGGTGCTGTGCCGCACTCTCGATGAAGCTGTAACTGAACTGCATCAGGTGTAATAGAGAACGCAAAACGGTTTTTGTTTCTGTGTTACAGCCCTCTCTTCAAGACGCGCGTTGGAGAATGGACGATTTGACGAGCGAGCGCGATGCACCAGGGAGACCGCTACCAGAAACCACACGAACGAAAACTTACCACTAGTGCCAAGCTAAACTTTTTGTTTCGATGCATGCGTTAAAATCCACCCCAATTTTTAATCTTCATTCTTGCAAAATCGGATGAGTCTTTTTGAAGCACTCTGTATAATAAAACTGCTATGCTCATGCGGAAATTACACCAGCGGTAAGACACAATCAATACCTTCACCGAGCGACAGCTATCGAAATTTTGCGGAAGACAGTGCCATTAAAGCAGAGTTACTGAACACGGTTTTCCGAAATTCCCTCACCAAAGAAGACGAAGTAACTATTCTAGCGTTCAACTGCGATGCCAAGAACAGTTGCCAACTTGAGTAACTTAGAAATAGGTATCCTCGGTGTAGCGAAGCAGCTTAAATCACGTAATAAAGGCATGGCCTCTCGTCGAGATCGCATACTAATTAGATTCCTTTCATCTGCATTAATTCTCTGAAAATCACACTGAAGTGCCTGGCAGAGGGTTTATCAGAGTACGCTGATATAATAGCTCAACACTTAGTAATCCGTTCGCTCGAAGGAAGATCCGCACCTAAACACTGGAAAGCTGCGCAGGTTACATCAATACTCAAGAAAGGAAATAAGAATAATCGGCTGAATTACAGAACCATAACACTAAAATCGATTTGCAGAAGGATTTTGGAACATATACTGTGTTGTAATACCATGAATTACCTCGAAAGAAACTATCTATTGAGGAATAGTCTGCAAGGATTCAGAAAGTATCGTTATTGTAAAACAGGACTAATTCTTTATAAACACGAAGTAATGAGTGCTGTTGACGGGTGATGTAAAATTGATTCTATGTTTTTAAATTTCCAGAAGGCTTTTGACACCATTCCTCATAGGCGACTTCTAATTAGTTCGTGCCCTTGGAGTAATGTCTGTTTTGCGACTGTGTTCTTGGTTTTCTGTCTTAGTAACTGACTAAAGTGACATCTGGCATTTCCCAAGGAAGAGTTACAAACCCTCTGTCGTTGCTAATCTATCTAAACAATTTAGGAGACAATATGAGCAGCCCTTTTCGATCGTTTTCAGGTGATGCTGTCACTGACCGTCTAGTGAAGTCATCAGAAGATCAAAACCAATTGCAAAGTGAATTAGATGAGTCATCTGTATAGCGCGAATAGTGACAACTGACTCTAAGCAATGAAAACTGTGATATCATCCACACGATTACTAAAAGGAACCCGATAAATTTTGGTTACACTATAAATCACACAAATCTAGAGGTTGTGGATTTCACTAAATACCTAGGGATTACAATTACGGAGAACTTAAATTGGAACGATCACGAAGAGAATGTTGAGGGGAAGGTGGATCACAGACTTTTATTGGCAGAAAATTTAGAAGATGTAACAAGCCTACTAAAGAGACTGTCTTCGTTGAGCTTGTGCGTCTCTTCTGGATTATCGCTTGTGTGGTATGGGAGTCTTACCAGATAAGATTGACAGGAGACATCTAAAAAGTTCAATGAAGGGCAGCTCCTTTCGTATTATCGCAACCAAAGCTAAGAGAGTGTAACGGTTATGACCCGTGTGTTGCGACGGCTATCGTTAAAATAAAGCTGTTTCTCGTTGCAACCAGATCTTTTCACGAAATTTCAATCTCTAACGTTCTCCTCCGAATTCAAAAACATTTTACTGGTGACCAGAAACATAGGGAGAAATGATCACCGAAATAAAATGAGAGAAATCAGAGCTCTTACGGAACGATTTAAGTGCTCGTTTTTCCTTTGCGCTAGTCAAGAGTGGAACGGTAGGGAAATAGATTGAAGGTGGCTCGATCAACCCTCTGCCAGGTACTTAATTGTGAATTGCAGAGTAGTCCTGTACTTCTAAATGCAGAACTATAATGAAAACACTTCACTAGCGCTCACCTCAGTCGTGTGCAATTTACAGCCATGCAGCTAAAATGTCCATGTGACCCAGCTAGATAAACACCAGGCTAGCACCCACATTCTGTCACAGATACATGCTATGCAAAAATTAGGAAACGTTCTTCCACTTGAACATGAGATTTATTCTAGATTCAAGCAGAGGAGGTACACAAATCCTATCAATGGAAGAGCGGTGGTGTCACGAAAGTCATTCGGTCAGCAACTGAATCATTAACATTGCCCAAACCCATATAACAAAGCTGACCGCATACAGGAACGGGGAAAGGCAAGGCAGGGGAAGAAGCTGACAGGTCTATATGACGTAAAATAGACTGACTGAAAAAAATCGCAACATCAAGAAGAAGTTGTGCGAGATAAACGAAAGTTGGTAGGTGTGTTTCACAACTGAAAGATGAAATCTACTGAAATTTTGCACCAGTCGCATAAAAGTGGCACTAGTTACGCTACTATGAGGGTGCAAATAAGGTTTGCTTTAAACGCACGCTGTAATTATCGTGAGCGTTACTTGCCTTTGACATTTGACGTGGTGGTTTGATGACAGTCAAGAATGCCATCATCAACACCTTAATGAGTTTGAGCGAGATCGTGTAATAGGGCTATGAGAAGCTGAATGTTCCTTCTGCGATACTGCGGAAAGACTTGAAAGGAATGTAGCCACTGTAATTGAATGCTGGCAGCGGTGATGCCTGGAGACCGGGGTCCGTGCGGCCACGTGGCACCACGGAGAGGAAGGATCATCGTATTCGGTGTACGGCTCTGGCGCATCGTACTGCTTCTGCTGCAGTAATCTGAGCAGCATTTGGCACCACAGTGACACAAAGAAGTGTTAATAAGCGGTTACTTCAAGGACATCTCCGAGGCAGACGCCCTGTATTGTGCATTACACTGACTGCACCGCCATTTTCGATTTCAGTGGTGTCAAGCGAGAGACCACTGGATGGCAGGATGGAGGTCTATTGCGTTTCCTGATGAAAACTGGTTAGGACTCGGTGCCAGTGATGGCCGTGTGTTGGTTAGAAGGAAGCCGGTTGAGGCCCTGCAACCAACTTGTCTGCGTACTCCACACACTGGTCCTAGAATTGGAGTTATGGTCTCGGGTGCGATTTCGTTTGACAATGGGAGGACCAAAAATATGTACGTCAATCTGTTGATTCGACCTGTCGTGCTGCCATTCATGAACATCATTCCAGGGGGTGTTTTCTAACAGGATAACTCTGGCCCACATACCGCTGTTGTAACCAACCTGGTCTACAGAATGTCTACATGTTTTCCTGGCCTGCTCAGTCACCAAATCTGTGTCCGGTCGAGCACATATGACACGTCAACGGACGACACTTTCAGTCATCCACAAACAGCATTAAATGTCCCTGTATTGGACGGCCAAATGCCGTAGACACGTAACTCAGTCCCACAGACTGATATCCGGCACCTGTACAACACAATGCAGTCTCGTTTTCACGCTTGCATTCAACAGTCTGGCGTTTACGACTTCTTCCCGCTTACATGAACCTGTGCTTTCACAATGTTTGTTAAAAAAAGGGTTCAAATGGCTCTGAGCACCATGGGACTTAACATCTGTGGTCAGCAGTCCCCTAGAACTTACAACTTCTTAAACCTAACTAACCTAAGGACATCACACACATCCATGCCCGAGGCAGGATTCGAACCTGCGACCGTAGTGGTCACGCGGTTCCAGACTGAAGCGCCTAGAACCGCACGGCCACGCCGGCCGGCCAGTGTTAGGCTCTTAAATATATTACCTAGACAAATGTATTCCCAAAGTTTCATTACGCTACAGCAATTATATTTTGATGTTGCCATTTTTTCCGTCAGTGTATGAACACCCCGGGTTCACTGCACCTTTCTTTTTAGCTAAGGCTGTGGCGAAATTATGTGCAGCGCACTTCTGTGACTTCAGAATATAGTACGGAAGCAGCACTTAGTGGTTTATAAGCGTAATTCTACTGGAGTTAGCGAGCGGCAAATTCCGCGTTGACGCGTTCCCTGTTTTCAGCTTTACTGTGATGGAGGGGCCATACCAGAAACAAATCACGGCGACCTTAAGGTGTTCCGGGGGCGAAAACACAGGTGGTCGTCGGCGGCGCGAGGATGATGTGTTTACGCCCGAGTCCGCTAACCCGTTCTCCCGGCGGGCCGGCCGTGAGTGGCTACATCAACGGAGCACGCGTTTAAAGGCGCATCGCCGCTTACGCAACGCAGCGGAGTGAACGCGATGCTTCGGCCTTCTAACACGCCGCTTCAAATATCATCCGCCACGGCTGTAGACCGCTGCGAATCATGCGGGGGGCGTGATGCGCTTCTCAGTCTCATTTAAAGATCGGGCCAAGTGAAATTCAGCTCTCATTACGAAGAAAACGCACACGTAGTACACGGTATTGTTCTTATTCGGCACGCGAGATGAATTAACCGATTGTACGATAAAGTTTTAACTGTAGATGATGGGAGGAGGAGGAAGATCGATTGTGAGACGTCCAGACACAGTAACAAATTCCAGAGATTTAATTGTCAATAGTTACTGCATTTAATTCCATCGCTATGCAGCTTTCCATTTCACCCAAACTTGTTGGAAGGTGAGACACATAAACGGAGTCTTGTAGCAATTGAGACCCACCTGGATAGCCGAGTACGTTAACGCGTCGCTTTCTGGATACGGGGAGTCACCTCATCCGGATCCATTCCGCCTCGCAGATTAACGACAAGGACTTGTGAGCCGCGCACATGGATGTGGTTTTTAGGCGGAGGCAAACGCCGAGCTGGTATCCACGTCCTGCTTCAGATTCACGTCAAGCAGACATTTGGTAAACTTTTCACGCTTGCACATGGGATGCACTCTAGACGCAGACAGATGGGGTGGACGGAGATTCCCATCCTTTGGGTGAATACGATACTGATGACTATAGATGCTTAGTCTCTTTAGACCTGTAACGATCATTATCACTCAGCAACTGAATCCTTTTTGGTTCTAATCACAACTGTCGCCTCAAAAAACGCCAGACATGCACTTCAGGATTGGCTGACTCTCGGCTGGCGCAATGAGGTGACCTCTGAGGACCACAGGTAATTGTTGAACGCGCTTTGCTGAAAACATCGGTCCTGCTGAAGTAGACTATCCGCACAGTAAAACAAGTGTTGCTGAGGATAACATCTCGGCTTAGGCTGCGTATTCGTTCTAGAGTATGTATAGGCGTTCGAAAAATGTAAGAATTATCTTAAAAGCATCACACAGTAACATACAGCAGATGCATCTGATACTGAAATTATATGTTCTAAAACCGTATTTCAGATGTCTTTATATTTTCATTATTATTTGATCTGAACTTCCCTCATTCGTTCATTTTTTTAATAAATACATCATCTGTCCAAGAAGTTCCGATACTCATTTTATTCTTGCCGTGAAAGCTATATCAGCGCAGGATCTACAATGGTAGCTTGAACTAAGATAAGTAAACAATAGCTGTGCACTGGACCAGTCAGTTGTGAGCAACCAGTGCTAAGTAGAGGACGTGCGACCATAGTGTGTCACAAACAGCATTGTGGCTACAGCTCTAAATCCAATCATCAAGACTGTGCAGAATGTTTTGAAGAAGAGAAAAGAGTGTGAAAAATTGTTCCTCACACCTTGACTCCCGAACAAAAATAACGATGCGTGGATGCCTGCCAAGTCTTGATTGAAATGAAAAATGCGGCCAATTCTTTTCTGGAAAAGTCCTGACTACAGCGAGGTCACCTCAGCTGAAACATTAACTGGCAACTGCAGATGGAAACAACAATGAACTGTTCCCAGAACGCCTAAAGCGATCTAGGAAGCCAATGAAACACTTAAATTAAGGCATATATACCGGAATTTCAGCCCGTCTGCTACTCCAAACACGTCACCTGTCTTATTCACTGTGCCGTAGCTACATTGTTTGAACTTTTTCCAGTGAAAGTAAGTAGAGCGAATGTATGACTGATGGCGATGTTCATAGTCTACAAATAACTGAACCTTATGTTATTTCAAAATCTATGTGAGATTTATGCAACATTAAACTACACAATGATATTATCATAATGTCCGCAGCTCGTGGTCGTGCGGTAGCGTTCTCGCTTCCCGCGCCCGGGTTCCAGGGTTCGATTCCCGGCGGGGTCAGGGATTTTCTCTGCCTCGTGATGACTGGGTGTTGTGTGCTGTCCTTAGGTTAGTTAGGTTTAAGTAGTTCTAAGTTCTAGGGGACTGATGACCATAGATGTTAAGTCCCATAGTGCTCAAAGCTATTTGAACCATTATCATAATGGAAAAATTAAAAATGTGTTCCGATGTCTGCGGCAACAGAAGTACGTAAAATATAAAATTTCCGTACTGCAATATCTGCTGGTGATTGTGTTTGGAGAAAAGGTGACCTTGCCTCAGCCAAGGTAAAGGTCGTGTCAGTATGAACAAAAAATCGAATAAGTGGAGGAGAAAAATAAATAGTGTACCGATTTTACATTTTCCGCCCTCGGCTTCTCAATAAATCTGTAATAACTGTTAAGAATTCCGAGTGTTCGTCTAACGTATTTCCTTACGAAAACAGTGGTGTGAGACGAAAAGTCGTATGGAGATGGTGTAAGATTTTGATCCTCAAAACCGCAGAAACGGAAGACGAGTGGACAAATCTAACCCAAACGTTGGGGTATTTTAAAATGAACACTGCATGAACGGAGGATTGTTCCTTCTACAGAATACACTGAGCGTAAGACAAGTGACTTGATTTCAGAAGAATGGAAAGAAAAACCGTGGTATCTTCGAAAGGTCGTGGGAGTTAAGGTTCTGAATGAATATAAACAGTGATAACCCGTAGTTAAAACAACAGAATCGACAAAATAACATTTTCAAGTAACGAGAAAGTAGTGAAACAACATTCAAGTTGTTGAAGAAGAAAGACGTCATTGATTACTTGATTCTCTGAATAAAGTGCAATAATGTAATTTGTTAATGGATTCCACGTATCAGTTGACCCAAGAGCTGTTGTGACACATCAGTTTCCGCTTTTCATACTCACAGGATGTCTACAAAATATAGATGAAGATGTTCTGCCTACTTCATTCTCCGAGTGAAACCGAGATCGCTTAAGCAGATCCAGGTTTTAGATAGCGGACTCGATGATGGTTGCTGTTTTGTGAGGACCGAAAAGGCTTCAGTATAGTTGCTCATTGTAGCTACATAAATAAAATACTTGCTTACGGAATATCAGTTAAAATGTCACTGTATAGAAGACTTATAAGAGAAAAAAAAGAAAAAAAACAGGCGGACAATTTCAGAATTGGATCAAGGAAGAAGTTGTGAATCTCGGGAATGTTTCCTCTTAAAATTCCGAGAGAGCATCTATAAAGACGAGTAACGAAACAACATACCACATACTTACAGTTATGGTAAGGATATGTGATGTTGTGTAGATATTTACTAATAGTCGTTCGTACCGCCCCACATCTGCGAATGAAATAGGAAGGCAGCAAAATAGTATTTGTAGATTGTGTACCCTTGTCATGCACCGTACGGTGGCTTGCTCGCTCCAAACATAGGTTCATGGGTAACTGTCGTAGTCAGAAATGCTCTTGCAAGTATTTCTGCTCATAGTTAACACACACGCCAAAATTTTCCTACCCAATGACACAAAAACTGACAAACCAACAGTTTGCTGTTGTCTTTACGTTTCTCACGATATCTTACTCATATCCTTTTCTACTAAAGTGGCAATCGTTTTAGCGAACGGCGCTGGTAAGTACAAGACAGTTATGTGCATGTAAAAGATTCGGTGCATTCACGCTTGTACTTCTAGATTTCCTGCTCCATATGTTAAATACTTGCCTAAACAACGGACTGAAAAACAGGAAGTTTTCTACAAGATAACTGTTGCGCCCAGTTCGAAACTGTTGTTGGATGAAGTATTAAGTTCACGATTGGTGACGATAAAACTATTGCAAGGGTAGGAAACGTGAAAGAAATTACTTTCACTTGATGTACTAAAAGACAGTTCTCACTACATGTTGATAATGCAAGATAATATATACAACCAAGAAAAAGAAGCCATGTCGCATGAATAATGGCAAACTTTTAAACACCATAATTTTGTTGAAGTAGCTAGCACTACGATGTGACATCATATAGAGTTAAAAATGAAATCAGTGGAGGGGAAAGATAATGAATGACTCACATATATTGGGAGAATTCTGGAAAATGTGAGCGTGTGCTACGAAGACAGCGGCGTTTGTTGTCCTCAAGTACGCGTGTTAGCAGATGTCTAAGGAATTTGGGTATGTGTTACTAAGACCTTAAGAAATGGATGTAGAACATATGAAAGTGCTCAAGTAACTTAAACGTGAGTCCTGAAGGAAAGGCGGCGTCGTTCTCCCAAACTCCATCTGGATACATTTAAAGAAACAGAATTCAAGATAGAACGGGCAACAGCTGCATTGCCTTCCTCACGTCCGATACGTGAAAATAAAATGAGACTGGGGTATGTTTGAAGGCATGTAGACAGTGTTAAACTCTTCGGTTCGAGTGAAATGAATAAAATGGGGAGTGATTAATGCCGGTAAGTGGTAATGATATAAAGCTTATTGATGTTGACGTTGGAACTGTTCTCAAACTTATCCGAGGAATTTGTTGGAACTGAAAGGCAAGCGGCCGGAATAGGCTGCTGCGTTTGTAAACACCGACAGGTGTGGCTCTCCTGCCAGGCTGTGTCACCGTCAAGCCTATGGTCTGTTTACATGTTTCCACAAAAGCTATTCGTTTGAACATGAGGACGTACAGTTTACAAAGCTCTTACTGATAAGCTAGGAGTTTTTACACACTCCCTCTTTCAACAGTTTTAGCTGTACCTGTAACTAGCCAGTTCGTTATAAAGTAAAACTACAAGGATTTTTTTTCCCTCAAAGTCAAATCATTCATCAGTTGCAAAGTTGGAATCTTTTGTTGGACTTAACCGGTTTTGACAGATTAATCTGTCAGCTCTGGAAATTCAATACTGGTTTATAATATGGATAAGCAGACGTCAAATTAGGATGTCTTAACCATCCGAACATAATTTGACTTCGGCTTGTCAAAGATTGTGAGCCACTATTGAACTTGTGAAGATAGCAGATTAATCTGTCGTAACTGGTAAAGCCCTCCACCCCCCCCCCCTCCACCCCCCCCCCAAAAAAAATGCAATAGTGCAGCTGATGACTGCTTTTAAATACCTTAGTCGGTGAAAAAATAACAGCTATGAACAAGATCATAAATACTTTTTATCTTATTATCGCAAGACTATATTCTTCCTATACACGACTACAAAGCCTGGCGTAAGAGCCCGACTTGATGGTGTGTACAAGGCAATACTCGAAGCCTGCCACTTTATCTTTCAAGCACTGTCACTGAATTCGTCTTTTCAAGAGCTCTGGAATGCCATTAAAAGAAGAATGCTATCTGCAATATCTCGGTTGATGAAAGGGCTTATTAAGTTTTCAATCAAATTAGATGCCTCTGTTCATTTTCATGTGCCGAAAATCACTTTTTATACCTTGAACACTTAGGTAAATAAAAGGGTACTACGTCTTACGCGATTCAACCTGTGTGTAGGGTACCAACGAGATTCTCCTCTGTGCCATTGGCGAAGTGGGGAAGTGATTCTCGTTCACTGTGTAGCCCCCGACAACTAACTTACGATGACTCGCCGAGTACATATGTCGAGACTAACGCACGGCGGGAACGCGTCGTAACAGGCCGGGCCGACCGCGTGGCGCACCTGCGTCGGCCTCTGACCTAAGAGAAGGCGGCCCTACCTGGCTCTGAGGCTGGCTCCTCCGGGCCTGCCGGTCTGGTTTCGGGAGGCGGGCGGCGCGGGGGCGGCGGTGGAGGCGGCGGCCGCGGGGGCGGCTGCAGCGGCGGCGGCGCGCAGGGAGGCGCTGACAGCGCTCGTCCGGGGCAGGCGCGACGCCTGGGGCGGCGGCGGCGGCGCCTTGGCGGCGGCCGAGCCGGGGGGCGCGAGCCGCGGCGGCGCCAACAGCACGAGCAGCGCGAGCAGGAGCGGCGGCCGCATCTCGCACGGGACTGCGCCAGCGCGCCGCCGGGCCGACCGCCTGCTCGGCCGGCCGCCGCCGCCGCCGCCGCGTGGGCCGCGGAGGGGGAAAGTGTGCCGCCGCGGCAGCAGCGGCCGCCGCCGCCGCCGCCGCCGCACTTGTCGCCGTCTCCGCCGAGGAACCGCGACTTCCCTTCCGGGCGACCGCCCTCCACGTACAGACGCACTGCTCTGCTTCCGAGCACACGAGAGACGTACACCGATGAGCCACAACACTACCATCTGCTTAACAGCGCGTTGGTCCACCTTCGCCGGCAGGAGTGACCGAGCGGTTCTAGGCGCTACAGTCTGGAACCGCGTGACCCCTACGGTCGCAGGTTCGAATCCTGCCTCAGGCATGGATGTGTGTGATGTCCTTAGGTTAGTTAGGTTTAAGTAGTTCTAAGTTCTAGGGGACTGATGACGTCAGAAGTTAAGTCCCATAGTGCTCAGAGCCATTTGAACCATTTGGTCCACCTTCGGGATGCAACACATCAGCGATCCGCGCGGCACGGATTCGGAAAGCCCATGGCACGTTTTTGGAGCTACATGGTACAGGTCACACAATTCCTGTAAGTTACGAGCCAATGATTTGTGGGCACAGGGCTAGCCTCCTACACTGAAGAATCTGGCACATCTGCTTAATACCGTGTAGCATCCCCGTGAGCACGCAGAAATGCCGTAACACGACGTGCCATGGACTCGAAAGTGTTGCTGCAAGGACCTGACACTATGAATCCTGCAGGGCTACCCATAAATCTGTAAGAATACGAGGGGGTGGAGGTCTCTTCTGAGCAGCACTTTGCAGGACATCCTAGGTATGCTCAATAATGTTCACGTCTAGGGAATCTAGTGGCCTGCAGATGTGTTTAAACCAGAAGAGTGTTCCTGGAGCCACTCTGTAGCAACTCTGGGCGTGTGGTGTGTCGCATTGTCCTGCTCGAAAGTGTTGCTGCAAGGACCTGACACTATGAATCCTGCAGGGCTATCCATAAATCTGTAAGAATACGAGGGGGTGGAGGTCTCTTCTGAGCAGCACTTTGCAAGGCATCCTAGGTATGCTCAATAATGTTCACGTCTAGGGAATCTAGTGGCCTGCAGATGTGTTTAAACCAGAAGAGTGTTCCTGGAGCCACTCTGTAGCAAATCTGCACGTGTGGTGTGTCGCATTGTCCTGCTCGAATTGCCCGAGTCCGTCGGAATACACAATGAACATGAATGGATGTAGGTGACCAGACAGGACGCTTCAGTACATGTCACCTGTCGGCGTCGTATCTAGACGTATTAGGGGTCCTATGTTCTATATCACTCCAACTACACACGCCCCACACCATTACAGAGCCTCCACCAGCTTAATGCCGCGCCGTATTAGCCGAGCGGTCTAGGGCGCTCCAGTCATGGACTGTGCGGCTGGTCGGGCATGGGTGTGTGTGTTTGTCCATAGCATACATTAGGTTAAGTAGTGTGTAAGCTTAGGGACTGATGACCTCAGCAGTTAAGTCGCATAAGATTTCACACACATCTGAACATTTTTGAACCAGCTTAACAGTTCCCTGCTGACATCCACGGTCCATGGATTCATGATGTTGTTTCCATATCCGCACATGTCCTTCCGCTCGATACAATTTGAAAAAGACTCGTCCGACCAGTCATCAACAGTCCAATGTCAGTGTTGACGGACCCAGGCGTGGCGTAAAGCTTTGTGTCGTGCAGTCATCAAGAGTATACGAGTGGGTCTTCGGCTCCCAAAGGCCATATCGATGATGTTTCGTTGCATGGTTCTTAAGCTGACACTTGTTGATGGCCCAGCATTGAAATCTGCAGCAATTTGCGTAAGGGTTGCACTTCTGTCACGTTGAACGATTCTCTTCAGTCGTCGTTGGTTCCGTTCTTGCAGGATCTTTTCCCGGTAGCAGCGATGTCGGAAATTTGATATTTTACCGGATTCCTGATATTCACTGTCCACTCATGAAATGGTCGTATGCGAAAACCCCCACTTCATCGCAACCTCGGAGATGCTGTGTCCCGTCACTCCTGCGCCCTCTATGACACCGCGTTCAAACTCACTTAAATCTTTATAGCATTGTAACAGCAATAACCCATCTATCAACTGTGCCAGACACTTGTTGTCTTATACATATCTCTGTATTTGAATATGCATGCCCATACCCGTTTCTCTGGCGTTTCAGTGTATGTTTCACATGTGTTTCTTCGTATTCATCGTATTCATATCAGGCGAATTTGGTGCCCAAGACATCATCCCGAGTACACTATCATACTCCTAAAACTTTTGTAGAACATTTTTGAACTTTTGACACTGACATTTATCTTGCTACCAGCTGCAGTGGGCAAAGTTCCCCTGTGTATTTAATATCTGCCATACAAACTGACTAGCCCTGTACCTTATTGATACTCATAGCGAGTGCAAGCCACGTGGGAAACAGTAATAGCTTTAAATCGAAGTGCAGATCTTAATCACTGGGTGTCAACAGAATGCGACGAATGAATACCTGCGGCATCAGGTTCTAGGCTTCCAGTCTTGATTTTTGCAAACATACACCTATTTCAAACCAGAAAGTTTAGTAATAACAGTGACATCATAGGTTACTCTTTGATTGCTTTTTAAATTACATATTAAATTGATATATCTGCACGCATCATCTACCTAAAATCCAAGTGTAAAATACATACTTTTATCATTACAATATACTTAATTTTCTGCAATAAATTTTTATGTTTATACATTGTGTATATCAAAAAATTTGTAGCCTATGTCCACCCAAATGTTCATTAGAGGACCGAGTAGAAATGTGAAGTAAATTGGCCAAAAGCTTTTAGAGATTTTTGGTAACAACCTTTCCCCTTTGTATACTACACACATATATGTTTCAAGTCACATGATCAGATCTTATGTAGACATTGATCTTCCTCTTGTCTTGAAGGTAAATGTGCAAAATTTCGTAAACACCAGAATGAAACTGTAGATTTGTGTGAATTACAAGCTAACAAAGGAACAAACGGACACTCTTCTTTTATCTACATATATTCTTTTATTCACCGCTGAGGCGAAGAGAGCGATCAATGCACGAAGTCGAATATACCCATTTGGTAAAACACCGTGCACTGCTGCGTGATGAAGTTGCTAGCTGCCTTCTACACATCCTCGTCCGACAGGAATTGTCGACCCTTCAACGCCTGTTTTAAGGAACCAAGGGTGTGATGATCCCCTGGGGAGAGATTAGGGTTGTAGGGTGAGTGCTCGTGCGTCTCCCACTTGAACTGACCGAGCGAGGTGGCGCATTGTTTAGCTCCCTGGTCTCACATTGGGGAGAACGAACCGCGTTCGGTCATCCTGATGTAGGTTTACCGTGATTTCTCTAAATCGTTTCAGACAAATGCCGGGATGGTCCCTTTGAAATGGCACGGCCGACTTCCTTCCCCTCCTTTTCTAATCCAATGGGACCGATGTCCTCACTGTTTGATCCCTTCCTCCAAATCAACCAACCAACCACTTGAGCTGGCGTAGCTTCTTCCAGATCGACCAGCACCGGACTTGGCGCACCATTCCACAACGGTGGTTTTCGACAGACATGCTGCTCCATACGCATTCTCCATTCTCCAATGGATGTCTACCTGTGTTCGTCCTTCGGCAGTCAACAAAAGAATAACAGCATTATGGTCCTGCTTGGACGCGTTTAGCAATAACGTCGCATAGTTCACGCACATTTACTGCACGCACGTTGGAAAGACATGAATGCCACACTAATGCCTTGCCCGGATGTCGGTGCGTATATACCCAAATCGGAGTGCCGCCTGTTACAGAAGATGTCATCCCTGTGGGAGAGGACATCAAGCAAGAAAGATGCAGGTGGTCCACAACAATGACCATGTGGTCGACAGCTATAATCGCCACTTCGATTGCTATGACAGGCCACATGGAAGGCTAGATCAGTGTACCGACAGCATAATACTGCCCCACCATCACACGACGGGGTACACATTTCGAGCACCTGTTTTCCTGGATGGTAGCACATCCGGAAATGTCCATCGCTGTAGCAGCAAGAAACGTGATTTATCAAATCAGGTGTCATGTTACCATCCAGTCTCGATGATTCCGTGCCATTATAGTCGTAACTGACGGCGCGCGTTTTACCATGAAATATCGGCTTAACAGGAGTCTTCCGTCCATAAATCCTTCCCCTTGTATCGCCCCCACTATCCACTTGTACAACACTCATATTTACATAGAAGTGAGTGATCGGCGATTACAGGTCCAAGTGAAGATATGGGTTGATCACATCAGGGGGCGATACCAAATAAGCCAGGCAAGCTAACACGACCGATGTACCTCAATTTTCTCATAAAGGTTCTTCCTACTTTGTTGCATGGTTTGGCACAGCAGTTTTGTCGGATAATGTGGATGCAAAACGACGCAACTCTAGCACAATTTGATGCAAATGTCTGGCATCAAGTGGAGGTCATGTAAAGGGGGACCGGTTTCACGGTCACCGTGTATTACATCTCTTGATTATACGCTGTGGTGTGCTATTAAGACTATTTCGTATGCTATTCGTTTAACATCACAGGATTCTCGTGAATCCATTTTCTGGCTGAATTACGGAATGCACAGCCGCACTAACTTCGAGGTATGTATCAATGTTGTGATGTACTCTCTGTAGTCAAGGTGAAGTTCAAAGTTTTGAACGATTTTTAATTTACTTATTTGTGCACTGCAGTGATTAGGTTCTAGCAAACTATTCTCAAAGACTGACGCCTCACAGTGTCAAAAGCAGGAATTCCTGAACAGTGATTCCCTCTTGAAAAATGGACAGTTTGTCGCGACACTCAACATACCTTTGCGCAGGCGCATTACGAGCGTCCATCCTACTTTAATGCGTAATGTGTTGGATACTTAATTAGTGAACAAAACACAATTCGAATTCAAAAGTCAACGCCCGTAGAACCACCAAATTATGCATTTTCCGACAGAGGTTGCCTCTTCAAAAACGAGATGCTCGCTGTCCCGTGCATCATACTGAACGTTGCAGACCATTTTTTTTCTGTACGTCTTATATATCGAAGTTTCGCTCAAGGAGCAATGACGCAAAATCTCGCACTGGGACTGTATTGTCAAAAGCCAATGAGAAGACAGCGTTCTGTTGCAGAGCTCCATTCTAACAGCAGAGCAGAGCTATCCGACGAGGTCAGTATGCTATCAGTATACTGTACTAACTGGAGGTGAGTGATTACTCTCCTGTAGCATTTATGTAGCGGAAGAAGTAATCATTCCGTTGTGTGTGGCATAAAAGACTAAATACACTACTGGCCATTAAAATTGCTACACCACGAAGATGACGTGCTACAGACGTGAAGTTTAACCGACCGGAAGAAGATGCTGTGATATGCAAATGATTAGCTTTTCAGAGCATTCACACAAGGTTGGCAACACCTTCAACATGCTGACATGACGAAAGCTTCCAACCTTCTCATATACAAACAGCAGTTGCCCAGCGTTGCCTCGTGAAACGTTGTTGTGATGCCTTGTGTAAGGAGGAGAAATGCGTACCATCACGTTTCCGACTTTGATATAGGTCGGATTGTAGCCTATCGCGATTGCGGTTTATCGTATCGCGACATTGCTGCTAGCGTTGGTCGAGATCCAATGGCTGTTAGCAGAATATCGAATCGGTGAGTTCAGGAGGGTAATACGGAACGCCGTGCTGGATCCCAACGGCCTCGTATCACTAGCAGTCGAGACGACAGGCATCTTATCCACATGGTTGTAACGGATCGTGCACCCACGTCTCGATCCTTGATTCAGCAGGTGGGGACGTTTGCAAGACAACAACCATCTGCACGAACAGTTCGACGACGTTTGCAGCAGCATGGACTATCAGCTCGGAGACCATGGCTGCGGTTACCCTTTCCGCTGCATCACAGACAGAAGCGCCAGCAGCGGCAGCTGTATGTGAACAGCGCGTAGCGTTGCGCAGTTGGAGGTGAGCCGCCAGCAGTGGTGGATGTGGGGAGAGAGATGGCGGAGTTTTGAAATTTGTAAGACTGGATGTCATGAACTGCTATGTACATTATGAGTTTTCAACACTATTAAGGTAAATACATTGTTTGTTCTCTATTAAAATCTTTCATTTGCTAACTATGCCTATCAGTAGTTAGTGCCTTCCGTAGTTTGAATCTTTTATTTAGCTGGCAGTAGTGGCGCTCGCTGTACTGCAGTAGTTCGAGTAACGAAGATTTTTGTGAGGTAAGTGATTTGTGAAAGGTATAGGTTAATGTTAGTCAGGGCCATTCTTTTGTAGGGATTATTGAAAGGCAGATTGCGTTGCGCTAAAAATATTGTGTGTCAGTTTAAGCACAGTCTTGTATAATTGTTCAAAGGGGACGTTTCAGGTGGAGCAATTTTAATGGCCAGTAGTGTAACATAATTCCACAGTAGTCAGTATGAGGCCAGCGCTAGCGTTTACTGATGATGGAAAGCTGCGTAGACAGACGAAAAAAGTATTTCTGCCGCTTTCCACAGTGTCTATCAATGGCACATTCTATACGCAATGGAGCTGTTTCAGAACGATAGTGTGTATTACGGCATATGTACGGAAAATAGTAAACGTCCTGTTGCCTTTCGCTGACGTATATACACTCTACTGCGTTTTTATTTCTGATCACTTTTCTTCATTTAAACGAAATATTCTGCTCTTTCTGTTAGAAGTGCCTTCGCCCTGATTTTCAGAATGCAAAAATTTTGTTTAATAAGATATATCGGGAAAGTGTGTAAAACGTTTATTGAAAGTCAATAAACAGGCCATCGACCACCTTGTTGCTGTCTTCAGCCTCCTATTTATCAGCTACTCATTTGTCGAAGGGGTCGCATCAGATGTAAGAATGATTTACTCCTTTTTAATAGATTTATGACTCTTCTGCCCTCTGTGTTATCTTAAGACATAGGATACATGTGTCACTTTCCAGAACCAAGTGAACCTCCGTTACCCCATGGATCTTCGACAAACACCTGCTAGAAGAGAGGTCACATCTGTTACGCAACCTATACACAACCTAACAGACACATTCTTTTTATCTTTCGTGATTTTGTACAGTTCTTACTCAGTACAAAGTGGATAGCCTTGTGACTGGGCGTGTTGCGTGCGCTCATGACGAGAATTGACTGCTGTCGGAAGCCACGTTCGACAGGTTTCAGGTTGGAGCTTTAAGCTGCAAAGACATAAAGGCACCAGTGCTGAAAGTTGTGATATCTTTGCTCTTCCGATGCGCAGTATCTGACCCGCCTGTCTACACTCGAGGGGGAGTGGCAGACAGTGGTCATATACCTCTGCGAGGAGGGCGAAAGTGGGAATTAGCTTCACAGCTGCCCCTTATGCCTCAGCAACAGATATGTGCTGTAACCCACTGTAAATACCACATTTTCCCAGCATGGCGCGCCTTGCCTGCTACGCTGGTAGCGATATTCCTACCAATTTAGGAAAAGTGCGGAGGGCGGGTATGTTAATCAATGGGAACTCCAATGTTAGACGGGTAATGAAGCCCCTCAGGGGAATAACAGGCAGGTCGGTAAAGAAGAACATCGTGCACTTGGTATATTTAACTGGAGGTCACATATGATATGTGGAGGAACCCCTGCCGGCGGCTATTGAATGCAGTGGAACCAACTGGCTGCAAATCATCGCTCATGTCGGCACGAACGACGTCTGCCGCTTGTGCTCTGAGGCCATCCTCTGTTCCTTTCGGCGGTTTGTCGTATAGGTGAAAGCAGCTTGTATCGCACGCAGGGTGCAACGTCAGCTCACTGTTAGTAGCATTGTATCAAGAGTCGATCGCGACCCTCTGGTCTGGAGCACAATGGAAAATCTAAACCAAGGGTTCAGACGATTCTGCGACGATATACAATGCGAATTTCTCGACCTCCGTTAAAGAGTGGAGAAATATAGGGCCTCCTTGAATAGAACAGGAGTTCTAAACTGTGGGGACATCCGTGATGGAGTCCCAGACTTAATATCTCTTATAGAAGGTAACAATGACGAGATGGTATTAGGAACAGAAAACTGGATGAAGTGAATAGTGACGAAGTCCTAAATTCAGGTAGGAATATATACGAGTATCGCAAGAATAGGTCAGACGCCAAAGGTACCCGCCTAGGTATTGCAATACAGAATTCAATAAAATGTAGTTTAGTTATTATAGATTCCGAATGTTAAATAATCTGAGTGAAGTTAAGCACCAAAGATAGATCAAACTTGGCAATCAGATGCCCTTGTAGACGACCTGCATCAGGAGTCGTGGTGCAGCGCGCTTCAGAGAGAACTTGCAGACTTCCGTGCGTAAGCTTCCTGGTTGTGCTACTAGGAAAGGGAGACTTCATCTTGACAGATATAGAATAAGAAAATCATACGATCAAAACTGGTGCCAGCGACAGCGGTTTTGTGACGTTCTTCTGAATATCTTGTCCGGAAATTATTTCGAGCGGATAGGGAACCGACTCGTGGTGGTAACGTCTTAGGCCCTCTAGCAAAAGACTGATATCGCCGAGGAGGGCATCGATGACCATAAGATTGTGATGGTATGAATGATGAAAGGTGTTACAAGGAATGTTTTTCCTTAGCTAGAGTGACAGTTTAAAAAAAAAAAAAAATCAAATGGCTCGACGCTCTATGGGACTTAACATCTGAGGTCATCAGTCCCCTAGACTTAGAACTACTTAAACCTAACTAACCTAAGGACATCACATACATACATGCCCGAGGCAGGATTCGATCCTGCGACCGTAGCAGCAGCGCGGTTCCGGACTGAAGCGCCTAGAACCGCTCGGTCACATCTGCCTGCGACAGTATTCAGATTGCAGATTATCTAAGTAGTCAATATCAAATATTCAGTTGTGAGAACGAAGATGTGGAGCACAAATGCATTCAAACGCATCGTTCAGTACGTCTTATCCGCGTATGTTCGGAGCAAGGTGTGAACAGCTGAGAATGACCCATTATGGTTTACTAACCGTATTACAAAGTTGCTAAGGAAGTAGATCTTCATCACGAATTTAAGCGAAGTCAAAGCATAGCTGTGGAAAAGAAAGCTGTTCGAAGCGAAAATGTCCGTAAGAAGAGAAATGAGAGAAATGTTCAGTGAATCAGAAAGTAAAATTTTGCCAACCGATTTTATTAAGAATCCTAAGAAGTCAGTATGCTCTTTGAAATCAACTATTCAACGCTCATTGACCACAGAGAGAACAACACTAAGAAGTTTTGATCTTATGTAAAGTCAGTAAGTGGACTGAAACCATCTATTCAGTCGTTAAGGGGCTATAATTTCAGGGAGAGGGCTGTAGTGCTGAATTCGGCCTTCCGAAATCGTTTAACAGCGAAAGAGCGTAATACGGTCACTCCTTTCAGTCCTCGTACGAACGGCGAAATGGAAGATACTGAGAAAAGTGATCGCGGAATAGGGAATCAACTGCAATTGGTTAAGAGCGAAAAGGTATCTGGACCAAATGAGACATTTGTAAGATTCTACAGAGGTACGGTATGTGAAAGAATTTCTTCCACTTCTAGCATTAGTTTATGGTTGCTCTGTGGATCAACGAAGATTACTGGAAAAAAACGCGAGTCATTCCCACTTTGAAGAAGGGCTTTCCGACAGATGCACATGATTATAGGTCTATATCGCTGATATCAGTCTGTTGAGGAATTAGAGAACATGTTTTATGCTCACGTATTATGAAATTTTTGGAGAACGAAATATCCTTTGTAAAAATCAACGTGGATATCGCAAACAGAGAGCTTGCAAAACTCCGCTCGCTCCGTTCATCCATGAGATCCATTGGCACCTAAATTGGATTTCAGGAGCACATTTTATTTAGACGCGACTTGTAGTTTGGCGAAAAAATACGCACTTATCGAGCACCGGACCAGGTTTGTGATTCTACTCAGGGCTTCCTTGCAGATACAGCTCAACAAGTCGCTCGGTACGGACCAAATTCGGCAAATATAAAGGTAATTTCAGTAGTGTACTCCAAGGAAATTTGGTAGACCATTACTGACGGAAATCTGTTCGCAGATGATGCGTTTGTCTGTAGGAAGATAGCAACGCTATAAGACTGTTGAGAACTGCAGGAACCCCTGCAGAGGACCGATGGTTGGTGTGGGGGCTGGCAGTTTCTCATGAACGTAAATAACATCAATATATTGCGCGTAAATGGGCGAAGGAATCCACTTTTGTACCATTACGCTGTTGGTTATGAAACACTGGGAACAGTGACTGCCGGTAATACGTAGGAGCAACTGACCGGAGCGAACTAAAGTGGAATGACCACATAAAGCAAATGGTAGGTAAAGCTATTATCAGCTGAAGGAATTGTAATACTTTCACGAAAGAAGTGACTTACAATTGTTCGACTGATTCTTGAGCATCGCTCATCAGTCTTTGTCCTTTACCGTGTTGGATTAATAGAACAGACAGACAACATCCAACGAAGAACGGTGCGGCGCATTTCGTCACGATACCTTTTACTAGGCGAGACAGCGTTACGTAGGTATTGAACCATTTACAGAAGCAAACGTTACAAGAGAAACGTTGTGGATTACAGAGAATAGGTTCCGGGAAGAGTTGGACAAATGTATTACTTCCTCTCATATACGTCTCTCGAAATGACTGCAGCGAGAAAATACGAGGAATTAGAGATAACACAGAGATTCACCGATACTCAGTCTTCCCACGAGTCATTCGCGAATGGAAAGGGGAAGGGGTGATCAGATAGTGGCAAAGATATTGGCAGCAGATGTACCTTCCGCCATACATTGTAAGATGTCTTCGATTGCTTCAAAAACCGAAATCACTTTTCACTACGTCTGACATTTTAGTTCCCCTTCGACAACTAAACGCAGGGATGGCGAAACACACATGCTTCTACTAGGCATCAGTTTCGCAACTCTCAATTCAGAATCTTGGTCCTTAGTCATTCCATCTTCTTTACTGTTGCTAGTATGAAAATCGAGGATTAGATAGATGTTTTTGATACTTTAACTGATATTAGATGGAAGCTGAAAACCCAGAAATGCTTTGATAATTTTGTAGGTAAGATTTATCAAAGACTTCTCTCGTAGCTATTCCGATTCCCCTAGCTTTTGTTTGTAAGGAAGGATATAATTCTCTCTCTCTCTCGCACACACACACACACACACACACACACACACACACACACACACACTCACACACACACACACATCCTGTTTTTCGATTTCCGCATTCGTCCTTAAGCCGTGACAAACGTTTTAGTAACTTCAGTGTCACATACTTACTTAGTGTACGTAGGCTACTTCAGTGGGTTTGCATTTGAACCACAGTCCCTCCTCGTTTTCAGCCGAATACTCAAGTACTTAGTAACACATCTTTGTAACATTTGATGAACAGAATCCATTTTTTATTTTCGAGAATCCAATCAGACATACTCGCCGGACGATTGATTTAAATTTTCGATTGCTACTTTAAATTGTTTCACATAATACCTAACAGATCAGAGGGGTGGTTATTTTTCAAATTCCTGTCTAACCAGTAAACCCCGATTCTTTAAAGAATCTAACTCCCATAAATGACATTGGTTGGAAAGCTTGATTACTTTACAAACCATTTAACGTGTAATATGTTCGACGTTAACCACTTAAGCGACAATGAGATTAGTAAAGGATTGAAATTGTATTTAAAGTTTGTTGAAAGTCGCTAAGTGCTCCCATTATGAAACACTGGAAGAAAATAACCAGGGTAATTTGCACTCCATTTTAAGCGAAAGCTAGTTTTTCACGCATCTCAATGTTTATGACGTTATATCTCCAGAACTGTGTGTCGTATAATGATGTGATTTTGCAGGTACATTCGGTGCTATATGTCGATACCGTCTGAAAAATAGGTGGCGAATAGAGTTAGTAGTAAAAAAGAAATAAATTCAAACGTCATACCTGATGCTGAAGTTCTACTGCGGGAGCAGTAAAAATGTAGAATGCGATGCCCTTTTTCCTTTCATCATTTTGTGAGGAGCGTTACCGAGAAAAAGTTTCATAAAGGTTTAAAACTATGTTTGAAGTTTGTTGGAAGTCGTTAAATGCTTTTATTCTCAATTATTGGTGAATATAGTCACGGTCACTTTCGCGCAGAGAGCTACACTGCCTCGACTTTCTAACTGTGATACTTGTCTTACTCTGTTGAATCTTTAACATAAAATGGTACCTTTTAATGAGTAGATTTTGATAGTGTCTTATATTTATACATTCGGTCAAACATTATATGAAATATTGAAAATCAAATGTTTGTTGCCTCTTGAAGACCTTAGATAGGCAATCTACAACTGAATCTGTGAACCGTTAACCACGAACAGGGTTAGTCAGTTAGTAATACTCTCGTATACCATTTCCAATGAACTCAATTTTCTGCAGGTCATAAAACCCCACCCTCACTTCCTTTCCAACACGTATCATCTGCATTTAAATTGTATTTTTTTCCTTCCAGTAAAGTACAGAAGACCGGATAACTCAACCAGCTGCACAGGTTGTTAAGATCAGGATATGATATACCTACTCCAAATAATCACCTGTAGAGACAATTATTACACCACACTTATAAATGTTAGTTTAAGTAAATATAATTAACACTGCTTAACAAAGAATATAAATTAAAGATTATGTTAGATTCCTTGGGAGCGATTGTGTCCCGCGACCGTGATGTAGTTCAGGACAGAAACAAGGTCAGCATCGGTCTTAATTCATCTTCCTTTTTTATGGCAGATTTACGAGTACATTTCATCTAACAGTGCAGGTATAATAAGAGCTATAAATAAAAATAATACAAGAATCAGTTATAGAAACAGCATGTTTTTCAAAAGACATGTCATAGCTGTATATAATTCCCCTTCCATATTTACATACTTATAGCTGTACAGGTATTTATGTAGGTTCAACGTAAATATAGCAACACATATTCTAACTTAACTGAGGCATGTACAAACATTGGTCCAACTGAGGCTGCTGTTAACAGATCCATAAAGCTGATCTCGGTTTACGTCATAATGGACAGCCAGCGCCATCTGTATTATAGCCCATATGTAAAAGATTGTGTTGAGTAGAAAAAAACAGATGATATTACAACCTATGCTGACCTTATTTCTGTCGTCGTAAATTAAAGAGGTATGCCGGGTTTAAGAGCTCGCTGTAAGATGGTGCAACCAAAGAATGTCATTATAAGCATTTATGATATGTTTTCAATGAATGTTTTATAGCATTACTATGAATTATTAGGTAAGTGGAGTACCACACTCAACCTCCTAAAGTTTTGTGAATTTGCATCCGGCTATTTGTAGACGTGAGAAGAAACAGCTTGCCTTTTCTTACCTCGTGATACTTCTATTAAACTAAGGCACCAAATTTCTTAGACTTCTTCATGTATTCACGACATGCTCTAGTACAAATAGTTGAAATTTCAACAGCCATAACTTTTTCGAAAGCTATGCACAGGTCACAGACACTTCGAAATTATTACTAGTCATAATATAAACTTGGACTCTTTCTCTCGCAAGGCAGACCCCCTTGTCCTTAGCCTACCGACGGGCCATTCACATCAGATACCGGTTGCGCAAACACACATTGATTGCTATCTGCCGAATATCATGCGGCCAATAACGTAATATACAGCGCTAGCCGGTGGCGTTTGTTCTCTTAACAACCTAGTGAACCCCACACCAGCGTCTGATAGGAGGCCGGCGGTTCATTTCACAACACTATAAATCGTATATCTCTCTCAACTAATAAGCATACATAAACCTTGCGCAGCACACATACACACAAGGGTGTTCTCGACGAAAACTATGAAGGTAAAAAGAAATGAGTTTTTAAGCAAACATCTTCTGAAAAATAAAAAGAACTATCGCTAATTGTCTTAATTTGACAGTTCCAAATTTCCGTAGTAATTATCCAATAGAAATATTTTTACAAGCAAGTTTTTGTATCTTTCAATAATGATCCACACTTCTGCTCATAAATTAAGCAATCATTGCAGAATGTGGTGCCACTCAACGAGGCACTACACAAAACTGGCGCTAATAGCGTAGACACATAGGGAACACACACGACACAGATCTGTAAGTCCTCGGTATTGGTGATAAGTTGAGAAAACCGTCATGAAACACGTCTGCTACAAAACGCCACTGTTTCCTGCGCATGTACCCCGATATCAATGTGGGATATGATCACCATGCACACGTACACAGGCCGCACAACGCGTTGGCATAATCTGAATCAGGTGGTCGAGCAGCTGCTGGGGTATAGCCTCCCATTCTTGCACCAGCACCTGTCGGAGCTCCTGAAGTGTCGTAGGGGTTTGAAGACGCGCAGCGATACGTCGACCGAGAGCATCCCACACGTGCTCGATGGGGTTTAGGTCTGGAGAACAGTCAGGCCACTCCATTCGCCTGATATCTTCTGTTTCAAGGTACTCCTCCACGATGGCATCTCGGTGGGGCTGTGCGTTATCATCCATCAGGAGGAAGGTGGGACTCACTGCACCCCTGAAAAGCCAGACATACTGGTGCAAAATGACGTCCCGATACACCTGAAGTGTTACAGTTCCTCTGTCAAAGACATGCAGGGGTGTACGTGTGCCAATCATAACCCACCCCACACCATCAAACCACGACCTCCATACAGATCCCTTTCAAGGACGTTAAGAGGTTGGTATCTGGTTCCTGGTTCACGCCAGATAAAAACCCGCCGAGAATCACTGTTCAGACTATACCTGGACTCGTCCATGAACATAACCTGGGACCAATGTTCCAATGACCATGTGCTTCACACCAGGCTTTACGGGCTCTCCTGTGATCAAGGGTCAGTGGAATGCACCTTGCAGGTCTCCATGCGAATAAACCATGTCCGCTCAGTCGTCTGTAGACTGATAGTCAGGAGATAACTGTTCCAGTGGCTGCGGTAAGATATCAAGCAAGTACTCAAGGGCCGTCTGCGGGCACTGATGGTGGGATATCGGTCTTCTTGTGGTGTTGTACACTGTGAGCGTCCCGTAAAGTAGCGCCTGGACACGTTTCCTGTGTGCTGGAATCGTTGCCATAATCTTGAGATCACACTTGGTGGCACACGGAGGGCCCGTGCTCCGACCTGCTGTGTATGATCAGTCTCCAGTTGCCCTAGTATTCTATCCCTCATAACATCATCAATATGTGTTCTTTAAGCCATTTTCAACAAACAGTCACCATTAGCACGTCTGAAATCGTCTGCACACTTACTCGCTGCACCGTACTCTGACATGCACCAACACAACTGTGCGTATGTGGACTGTTACCAGCGCCACCGTGGGACGATCGCAGGTCAAATGCACCGCATGGTCACATCCCGAGGTGATTTAAACCTGCAAAACGCCCACCAGAGCGTTGTTTCACCGTATATCAGCAGTATCCTTAATTTATGAGCATGAGTGTATTTTAAATTTTATACTGTTTAGACATATATTATTCATAGTTTGGCTTGGTCACTATACTAACTCTTCAAGCCAAATTTAATAACGGCAACATTACACTGAGATGACAAATGTCATGGGATACCTCCCAGTATCGTGTCGGACCATCTTTTGACTATCCTTGCGTAGCCATTTGACGTGGTATGGACTCAGCAAGTCGTTGGAACTCCCCTGTAGAAATACTAAGCTATGCTTTCTCTATAGACGTCAATAATTGCAAAAGTGTTGCCTGTGCAGGAATTTGTGCACGAAGTGACCTCTCGATTATGTCCCATAAATGTTCGATGGGATTCGTGTCGGTCGATCTGGATGGCCAAATTATTCGCTCGAATTGTCCAGAATATTCTTTAAAACAATCGCGAACAATAGTGGCGTGGTGACATGGCGCATTGTTATCCATAAAATTTCGATCGTTAAACGGCTGGTCTCCAAGTAGCTGAACAAAACCATTTCCAGATAATGATCGGTTCACTTGGGCCAGAGAACCCAGTGCATTCCATGTAAACACAGCCGACTCCATTGTGGAGCCATCACCAGGTTGCACAGGGCCTTGTTGACAACATGGGTCGCTGGCTTCGTGGGGTCTGCCCCACACTCGAACCTTACCGCCAGCTCTTACCAACTGAAAGCAGGACTCATCTGACAGACTGCGGTTTTCGTGTCCGACCGATATGAGCACGAGACAAGGAGAGGCGCTGCAGGCGATTTCGTGCTCCCAGCAAAGGCACCCGCGATGGACGTTTTCTGCCATAGCCGATTAACGCCAGAGTTGAAGGCACTTCCTTACAGATACGTTCGTTTTACGTCCCACATTCATATTTGCGATTACTTCACGCAATGATGCTTGTCTGTTAACACTGACACCTCTACGCAAACGCTGCTGCTCTCGGTCGTTATGTGAAGGCCGCCCGGTACTGACAAGGGAACCTCCCCATCGCACCCCCCTCAGATTTGGTTATAAGTTGGCACAGTGGATAGGCCTTGAAAAACTGAACACACATCAATCGAGAAAACAGGAAGAAGTTGTGTGGAACTATGAAAAAATGAGCAAAATATATAAACAGAGTAGTCCATGCGTAAGATACGCAACATCAAGGATAGTATAAGCGTCGTGGTCCCGTGGTAAGCGTGAGCAGCTGTGAAACGAGAGGTCCTTGGTTCAAGTCTTCCCTCGAGTGAAAAGTTTAATTTTTTATTTTCAGTTTAATTGATAAACTATTATTTTTTTCATCAGTTTCTTGGGAGTGATTATCACATCCACAAGAAAACCGAAATCGGGCAAGGTAGAAGAATCTTTTTACCCATTCGCTAAGTGTACAACTTAGGCGGGTCGACAACAAATTCCTGTCATGTGACGCACATGCCGTCACCAGTGTCGTATAGAATATATCAGACGTGTTTTTCTGTGGAGGAATCGGTTGACCTATGACCTTGCGATCAAATGTTTTCGGTTCCCATTGGAGAGGCACGTACTTTCGTCTACTAATCGCACGGTTTTGCGGTGCGGTCGCAAAACACAGACACTAAACATATTACAGTGAACAGTGACGTCAATGAACGAACGGACAGATCATAACTTTGCGAAAATAAAGAAAGGAAAGTTTTCACTCGAGGGACGACTTGAACGAAGAACCTCTCGTTCCGTACCTGCTCACGCTAATCACGGGACCACGGCGATACTACGCTTACGCGCTCCTTGATGTTGCTCGTGTTGCACATGGACTACTCAGTTTGTATATTTTGCTTATTTTTTCATAGTTCCGTACAACTTCTTCCTGTTTTCGCGATTGATCTTTGTTCAGTTTTTCAAGGCCTATCCACTGTGCCAACTTATAACTAAATTTGAGGGGGGTGCGATGGGGAGGTTCCCTTGTGAGTTGCTAGTGGTGAGAGATAATGGCTGACATTTGGTATTTTCGGTGCACTCTAGACACTGTGGTTCTCAGAATACTGAATTCCGACATGATTTCCGGATTAGAATGCCCTTGCATCTAGCTCCAGCTACCAATCCGCATTCAACGTCTGTTAATTCTCGTCGTGTGGTCATAATCAAGTCGTAAATCTTTTCACGTGAATCACTTCCGTCCACATGACTGCTCCGCCAACGCACTGCCCTTTTATGTCTCGTGTACGCTATAGTACCGCCATCTGTAAATGTGCATATCAGTATCTTACGACTTTTTGTCATCTCACTGATATTCTCAGCACCATTAAGTGCGAGTACATATTGACACGAAAAACCAATAATAATTGCTGTAGACATGTGGGCAGTTCTGCCACTTGGTGGACAAGAAGATGTAAAATGATAGGCTGCATGCCTACCCGCTTTGATAGTCACGCGCGTTAGACAGCCATTTCTGTTGTTCGGTGAGGCGCGCCGGCCCATGATCGAATCCGTCCGGCGGATTAAAGACGGGGACAAGTGTGCCGGCCGGTTTGGATGTGGTATTTAGATGGTTTCCCACGTCCTACTAGGTGGATAGCGGGCTGGTACCCGCGTCCCGTTCCACGATTTTCAAACATTTGTCCACTTTCACATGGGATACCACTAGATGCAAACAGACGGAGTGTACAAATTGCGATCCGGTGGAGATATAGGATAAAGGCCGAGGGTAAGAAAGAGTTTTCCACTTAAGACATCTGTTGTAATAAATAAATATGGAGAATATACACTGAGGTGACATGAAGTCATGGGATAGCGACAAGCACGTATACAAATGGCGGTGGTATCGTGTATACGAGATAAAAAAGATCAGTGCATTGGCCGAGCTGTCATTTGTACACATGTGGTTCATGTGAAAAGTATTCCGATGTGATTATGGCTGCACAACGGGAATTAATGTACCTTGAACGCGGAATGGTAGTTGGAGCTTGACACATGGGGCATTTCATTTCAGAAATCGTTGGGCAATTCAATAGTCCGATATTCACAGTGTCTAGAGTGTGCCAAGAATACCAAATCTAAGCTGTTACCACTAACCACTGACAACTCAGCAGCCGACGCCCTTCACTTAACGACCGAGAGCAGCAGCGTTCGCGTAGAGGTGTCGGTGCTAACAGACAAGCAACACTGCGTGAAATAACCGCAAATATGAATGTGAGACGTAAGACGAACGCATCAGTTAGGACAGTGCCGTCAACTCTGGCGTTAATCGGCTATGGCAGCAGACGTCTGTCTCGAGTGCCTTTGCTGGGAGCACGAAATCGCCTGCAGCGCCTCTCCTTGGCTCGTGCTCATATCAGTCGGACACGAGAACCGCAGTCTGGTCAGATGAGTCCCGATTTCAGTTGGTAAGAGCTGGCGGTAGGGTTCGAGTGTGGCACAGACTCAGTTGTCAACAAGCCACTGTGCAAGCTGGTGATGGCTCCCTAATGAAGTCGGCTGTGTTTACATGGAATGCACTGGGTTCTCTCGTCCAAGTGAACCGATCATTGACTGTAAATGGTTATGTTCAGTTACTTGGAGACCAGACTTTTAACGGGGCGCCATGTCACCGCGCCACAATTGTTCGCCATTGTTTTAAAGAATATTCTGGACAATTCAATATTTGTGGGACATAATCGAGAGGTCACTTCCTGCACAGACAACACCTTCGCAATTATGGATGTCTATAGAGTAAGCATGGCTCAATATTTCTGCAGGGGAGCTCCAACGACTTGTTGAGTCAATGGCACGTCGAGTTGCTGTATTACACAGGGCGAAATAAAGTCCGACACGTTGTTAGGAGGTATCCCATGGCATTTGGCCCCTCACTGTATTTAGACTTTAATGTAGATGAAACACCTGCCTGTAAATTTCGTATATAATTAAATCGTAAGGCAAAAACCGTCTAAATGGAATTGCAGTGCAGGGCCAAATTGAATACGGTGAGGATTAACAGTTAAACTGTTATCTATCAGAAATCAATCCTGTCCCATGAGGTAAATGCGGATTAATGCCACGTTGAGCTAGCCCACAACAGCTGATAAATCCCCTTGAGTTAGTGAGTACCAGACTTTTTCGCTTGTAAATCTAACTTAGAAATCCAGTAACTTTCTGAAGTCTGAGATCTTCTTCATGTTCTGTCCTTCAGTCATGTACTCGTACACCGATGAAACGGCCATAGGATAGTGCGATAGATAAACTTATTATTTTGGGGTAAATTTACCTACAATACATACAATTGCATGATGAGAAATTTTTTTACATGGACATTCTGGAGTATCTGCATATTTAGATGTCATTTTTAATGTGATATTCACCTATCAGAAAAATGAAGTAGGTTCATTTTTGAAACTTCCTAACAAAACAGAACTACATACCAGGGCAGCAGTCTAATTAGGACCTTTACCTTTCGCGGCAAGTGCTCTACCGAATGAGCTATCCAAACACGATTCATGACCCGCCCTTAAGGCTTCACCTCGGCCAGTATCTCACTTTGATTGGTGCCTTCGTCTTTTACTGCTCAACGCAATGCTCTAAAAACATAGCTCACATAGATGAAACCTTCTCGGGTGATCAGCCGAATGGTGGCGTCGTCTTGCCGCAACTTTTCGATGAGTTTCCTACAAGCTTTATACATCCTCCACTACCAATGGTGACACCTGACGTCTGTGAGTGGTTATTGCACTTTGAAGTCGAACATAGGCGGTAGTCACATTGATGTATTTGGGCCGTGTGTTTTCCGTAAACCAGTGTGCAGTATGTGGTGGTGTGTCTACGAACGATATGTGACTACAGTTTTCCGAAAAAAATAAAGTTTGTTACGTTGTGCTGCTTCGATAATATCATCAAAATAATATTTGTGGCACTCACACGTTGAAAAATCCTTAAGGAGGATAATGAAATTGCTAAAAAATTCCTCCTTGATTTTATTATAAAAATACTTCTTGTTATACTCCCTTTTTTGAAACAGATTTGAACTCTGTATCTCCTGAATAGCACTTTGTAATATTTGGTTCATTACAAGAAGTAAGTTTTGACGACCATTATGTAAGGAACCGCATGAATACCTAATATACAAGTATATATGTCACATCACAAAACTAAATTACAGCGTGTGTTAAATTTTTGTTACATGTAGCTCATGCTTTTATAATGTGATGTGCCTAGTTACCGTTAAACCATAGGTGATACAGACAACAATTGACAGTGTTATATCGAATATCATGGTCAGCTCATGGGTGCGTTCCGTCTGCAGGTGACTTCTGGAATGAAAAGATTTCTTCTGTATTGTTCCACGTTCAATAAATGTTTTTTCTTTACAGGGGGAGAATCTATGAAACGTTTGGTTTCATCAAAAAATATACGAAAAAAATAATAATTCCTTCCACAGGTAAAGTGGATTTAAAAATACAAAACTTTTACGAATACATTTTTCGAGACCAAGTCAATGAACAGTAGGTTCCGGCTATGAGTGATATCGTTTACCTGCAGATGCGAATCGTGTTCTAATTGAGAACATTTATGTTTACATAAACACGAATTTAGTGATACGATTCATTAGAAAATGATGCAGAAATACATTCGGAAATTTCTTACAAATTAATTATTTTAGATTTAGTTATGTTTACTTTTCATGTTACGAATCGTCATTTCTTTTATGTAATCCGATTATTGGTAATAGTTTTCCATTGATCAATTGCGAAGGAACATTAGGACGGTTGCTTTGGAAATAAAGAACTATAAAGCAAACGACCACACAGTGCTTTGCAGCAAAACTTTTACGCCTGAGTCTCTTGATCCTGAAGTACCGGGAGAAAACTAACACAGGCGTTCTGTCATACATTTTTCGTTTTCTTACTAATGTGTAATCCCACAAGCTTGAGTAGCCTAAACAGACAGCTTCATTCCATCTACATCAACATTTAACTGTAGTTTGGTTTGTACAAAAGTCTATGAAAAACACCATTATTAGCATTGTTAAATAAGAGCTGCTATTATCAGAGCATTAATAGTGAGGATACTGTGAGTAAAATTACATCTGCAGATGTTGTGTGTGTTCTCACAGCAAAATGATTGTAATTGCTCTTCAGAATCGGTGCAGAAAATTTGACGAACACAACGTAAGTGGTGTTTCCCTGTATCGCAGTAATTAATAAAGTAAGTTCTTCTACTGTCGCCGTCACAGTTTTTTGTTCATTTTTGGTTGGTTGTTTGATTTGGGGGAACGGACCAAACAGCGAGGTCATCGGTCCCATCGGATAATTGAAGGATGGCGAAGGAAATCGGCCGTGCCCGTTCAAAGGAACCATCCCGGCATTTGCCTGAAGCGATTTAGGGAAATCACGGAAATCCTAAATCATGACGGCCGGACGCGGTTTTGAACCGTCGTCCTCCCGAATGCGAGTCCAGTGTGCTACCCACTGCGGCTCCTCGCTCGGTGTTCATTTTTCTTTTGTGTTCATTGCCGATAACTTAAGAATTATGCTGAACTCTTAAAAGCGAAATTTGTTTTTCAGGTATACTTTAACATTAACACTGTTGACTTTTGTCTGTGATACAGATTACGCAGCTATTATCTGACTCATTACAGAAGTTTAAAAAAAAATCAACGTTTTATAATGCTTTCTGTTTCATGTTTTGATACTGATCGGTATCAGAATTGGATTTAATAAACGTCATAAAACCTAAATGCTTATTTAGTGCAAGGATGTGGTGAAAAAAATCGGATATCATTTCTTATATCATAAAATAACGTTTCACATGTGTTTTTAAGGAACTGTCTGAAAATTAAATGCTTTCCGCCAAACTGTTATTTTGTCTTATGGAATCCATGAACTAAATGTCACATATTGTAGCAAAAAGAGATAATTCACGGAAGAAACAGTATTTTTACCGCTTTTAAAAAGAAGGATAGAAGTACAATATTTAAGACTTTGTTTATCACTTTTCCACTTGATCCATTGCTAAAACGTTTGTTTTTTATTCTTTCACTTGGTCGATTGTTAAAACGCAGAAATTACATTAAACGTAGTACTACATGTGTGATACTCATACAAAAAGTCTCTGAGTCGCTCAAATAAATGCGTGTTTTAGCAGTAACTGAAAAAACTGTAACTGCCAGATTCACTGCGCAAACTACGTGATGCTAAAAACTGGGTTTTATTCTACTCATCACGTGACAGAAATTGGTTTCGAATCTGAGCAAAGAAGAGAGATGAGCATGAGTGGTCTATATGTATCGATGGTGTAACTTGACCCATGCCTAACATGAACTCTATGGAGATGAAAAAATCTTAAAGAACAGGGTGCATGTTCGTGATTATTTGAAAGCAATTCTTTTCAGTGATTACGTTTCCGTAGCACCGCAATGTTTAAGGACTCTTCCGGTGAATACCTTTCAACACTCATGTAGGCAACACAAAAGAATGATATCACATAAAATTACGTGAATGTCTAAACCAGCCTAACGATGTACTTGTTGCAACAGTTACTATTGAGTTACATTGCAGCATGAATATTTTTTTTAAAGGTAACTGACTTTGAGACAGTCTAGGTATCATATGCGATGGTTAATTCCTGCACGATGTGATCTATTTGATGTGCGATTAACATATCTGGTGATATAAAGGATGATTATTTACGTCCGTGACTACAGTGAATTGGAAATGATGCTATTCTACTAGGTAAAGACAACTGTAAACACGGCACTGTTTCCTTTTAATATATAGCTCGCTAGTGCTTTACTAATTTCTAGAATAAACCACGACCTGCGCGACGCATACTTTAGCTTCTGGTAACGAAGATATGAATCATGAGATCGCAGCTTTCCTTGGTGTTTTATTTTGAATTCCAGAAACTGCTTATTTGGGTGTGAAAGTTGAGTGTTAATGAGCTGCGTGCTGTGGAAGACTCCCTGAAAGTCATCCGTTGCCGTATGATATTTTTACCTCTACAACATGCTGACGTTCACTTTCTCTTTACTATTCATCAGTAGCAGTGAAATGTAATTAATGCCAGCTGTAGGATACAAATCCCTCCCGGTCGTGCTTATTCTGCCTTTCCCAAATATTATATTCTAAATTCTCCTCGTAAACCCCTTTAAAGTTCCCTAATAATGGGCATGGTCTAAATACAGCGGCATTATTATCATTTTTAATTTTTTAGTAGTTGTCTGTCCGATTACGAAGTGTCGTAAACGGTTGGCCCTGACTAGTTTTAGTACGCAATCTGACTGCATAGAATAACAGCAAAGAATGAAAGAAAATTTCCGTTAACACAATTAATTAATTAAGTCCCCAGCAACTATAAAACGTACGAAGCTAAAGCACAAGTGTAACTGTTCTGTGTGTGGAAGTGTGATTCAACGTACACATCTGGCACCATTCTTCTTCAATAAGACAAGAAATTTTATATACCATTTATACTGAAGTAATTAAAAAAATAGAAATACTATAATTGCGCAAGAAAACCAGAATTACATTCTAATACAAGAACACGAGCCATATGCTTTGTTGACTGAACCTGTGACGAAGCATTGTTAAAGACATAATGAAAAAAAAAAGGAATATTTTTTACCTTCATATATATTGACGAAAAGCACTCTGATCATTACAATATCTCCATTCGAACAACATCTGCTGTCTAGCCCACCAAATTCGTCCACAAAAATAAAAGATAATATTAATACATAAATATCACATAATTAGATAAAATTTTGGCTTTGCACTGACCTTTCAATAACCTAATATATAAAATACAGTAAGCAATACAAATTCTTTCATACATGTGACTTTACATAATAGTTTACACAATACACAAAAAATCAGTTTATACAAATGTTCACATAAAATGCTTTCAATGATTCAAAAAACAAGTAGTTGATAGTTCCAGCAGTAGCACCCAGCAATGGTCAACAGGTGCAAATACCAACAAGTGACATCATTTTAATAGAAGCAGTTCCATCAGTGGCACCCAGCAATATTGAACAGGTGCAGACACCAACAAGTGACATTATTTCAATATAAGCAGTTCCATTAGTGGCACCCAGCAATGTTGAGTAGGTGCAGACACCAACAAGCGACATTATTTCAGTAGAATCAGTCCATTAGTGGCACCTAGCAATGTTGAACAGGTGAAGACACCAACAAGTGACATCATCTCAGTAGAAGCAGTTCCAACAGTGGCACCCAGCAATGTTGAGCAGGTGCAGACAGCAACAAGTGACATTATGTCAGTAGAAACAGTTTTATCAGTGGCACCCAGCAATGTTGAGCAGGTGCAGACAGCAGTCCATAATATTCACTATCACTAATCACACTGTTCATCAGAGTTTATCAGCAGAAATTAAACATGTCCTAGTGGCACCAATCATGTAGAAAAGTGCAAGTAACAGTCCATAATATTCACTATAACTAATCACACTGTTCATCAGAGTTTATCAGCAGAAATTAAACATGTCCTAGTGGCACCAATCATGTAGAAAAAGTGCAAGTAACAGTCCATAATATTCACTGTCACTAATCACACAGTTCATCAGCAGAAATTAAACATTTCTAAGTGTCACACATCAATGTTGAACAAGTGCAGGTATGAACAACAGTTTGAATGCACACACAATTGCTTTTACAAAATTATTATCAATGCTCTTACACTAAACATACAAATTATAATAAACACACAAATGATATCAGATAATTGTCATATTAACTATTACAAATACACAAATATCAGTAAACCTATAATATTTATGGGTGTCAGTGCAAGCCACAACAAACAAGTAAAATAATATTTAGGAGATAGGTCGGTACCAATTATCTGGGATTAGGAAAGGAAAACACACAAAACACACTCACTCATCTTTCGTTCACATTAGTGGTACTGTGTAATTGAATAGTGTTAACTGTGTAAATGCAATTCTGTCAAAATTTGATGTTCATCATGTGTATCAAGTAGTAGCGGCAGCAATGTATAACAGTCTATAATAGTTAGTCAACGTCATAGTCATCATGTCAAGACCAATGTCTGCCAAGCCAAAACAAATGTACGGTTGCTGAACAACTGTCAGTGAGCCAAGATATGCAAATGCTTCCTCTCTCAAAAAAAAAAAATAAATTATACTGCTTATTGATTTAACAAAGTGTGTGTGTAGACAATCTCCTTTCCACTTGGGGTTCTAGTCTGCTATCTTCATCCTCCTTGTTCCATATAAACCAACAAAAAAAATATGCTCCTCACTTACTTTGCCTCTTATCCATCAAAACTCCAATAATCATCAGCATCACATAATCTTAATACTTCAATAATACCTCTTACGTCGATACATATAAAACTTATCACCTTACCTCTCCAATAATCATCAGCATCACATAATCTTAATACTTCAATAATACCTCTTACGTCGATACATATAAAACTTATCACCTTACCTCTTGTCCACCAAAACTCCAATAATCATCAACTTCACACAATCTCAATACCTCTATAATACCTCTTCAATACGTCGATACATATAAACCTTATTACCAATATCATTTCCCTTCCATAACAACTCTTTCCTCTAGTCAGTCTCCTCGAACAAGTACAGATAAAATCCTAGTGCAAACTTCAATTTATCATCCCATACAATCCGTAGATACAATGTCCACACACAACCTCTGTGTAATCCATCTGACCCATATCTTCTACTCATTATGAATTATAAAATACATTTTGGTTACCTTGTCCATCATTAAATAAAAGAAATGCATACATGACCTCTAACAGCCTTTACTTCGAATAACTTTCAGCAAGTAAGTACGAGTACGGAGTGTTAATGATCGTAATATTTCACAGTGTGTACACCACTTCAGGAATAATATCAAAACAGAAGCAAACATGTGGAGTATTTCTTGTGTCAAGTGTCACTTGCTATTTCAATTGCTCACGAAGAATGCAGTGTAATAACTGTCAATGGTCTAAACCTAGTGTTGGTATGTCACGTCGTTAGCTTCCTTCCTATTAGCATACATTTATACAGCTTCCATAAAACCTCCAGCTCATGTGACATCTATGAAGTTTCTTGTACTAATGTCGTTCGTCGAATTATAGCAGTTCATTTTCTTATCTTAAAAATATAAGGCACTGAGCGTAAGCAAAACATGCAATAGCGAGTAAATATACCAGTGGAGAACAGAATGTCAACAAGTGGATGCAGCACAATTCCTACAACGAGGCTCTGCCAAGCGAACAATCTATAATTAATACCATAGTGTGACCTAAACTCTATGTTCGTACACAGTATATCAGTATTTCTATATACCAAATTAAAGAGTAGTGATGACAACAAAACAGAAATGTGTAAATACGCAATCCATACGCAAAGCAGCAAATATATATCTTACGTAATAAACAGGTCATTAGCATCATATCAGCATAAGCAAATAAATGTTCATGTGAAATCTTAATAAGTAAACATGAAGGCGCAAGCAGATAAATCACAAAGTATAACTTACATACATAACCATATCAGCACAACTAATCAGGTGACAATTATAATTTAAATAAATAAGCACAGCAGGCACATAATTAAAAAATATAACATCAGTGAAAAAGCATAGCAGCCAAGCGATGCATAATATACATAAGTAACAACCTTGTTCATTAATCAATCATTGTCAAAATCAGTTAATGTACGCAAGCACGTCGCTTCACAAGTAAATTCATAGAACATGAAATTTAGCACAAAGTATGAATCACGTAATCGCGAGCAGCAAATTACGTCTAAAGTACGTACCTAAGTGGAAATGTGTTACCTGAAAAATAAACTCAATTAATAGTTACCTTTTTAGTTTATTAGTTTCTTCTTCGAAATTACATTCTCTCTGAAAATTTCTCGATAGCAAGCTCTCTTAACGTCGGACACACACAGAATTTACCTGAAGTTCTTAAATATTTTATACAACCGTATCCTGAAAAATACTGAACGTTAATAACATAATTCATCAAGTCACTATAGCTTTATACTGAATGTAATCAGAAAAATTAAACTGTGTATTTGTTTACGGGTGTCAGTGCATTCGCACTGAGCGCTCGATCAGCTGTAGGCGCGTGACGTAGGAAGTAATTGTTTGCGGTCAACGACTGCCTTGTGCGGCGCGCAGACTTGACTGTTGCTTTGAGTATGTGCCGCCGCCGGAACACGGCGCGGTATCCTTGCATTCTCCGTATGTTTACGTATAACTGTTGGTTTCTCGAAAGTATGTCATTCCACAAAAATTTTAACGTTCGATATATGATGTACTCCCTTAGAGCGTCGAGATTTAAGAGTTTCTACTTCGACAGTGTTATCATGAATAATTTTGCGAATTCTATATGGACCGTTATAAAGCAGAAAAAATTTGCGACACAAGCCTTTTCCTTTGTGAGACAAACGATGAGACTTAATTAACACCTTTTGACCAACTGACAAGATTTTTAAACGACCAGGATGTTTAGCTGATTTCTCTCTTCTAGCAGCCGCAGATGCAATATTTTGCAGAGCCAAGTTCACAACTTCAGAATGCCGCAGTTTCCGTGTAGGCGGAAAAGGAACGATTTAAGAAATGCGATTTGTCGGTGCTTTGTTTTTTAATACTAATAGAGGCGGTAAAGAAGTTGAATCATTAGGGAGTTCATTCAGAATGTTTTGAAAAATATGAAGGTACTGATCCCATGTTCTGTGATTCTGATAACAATAAAGTCGACACAATTTATTGATTTCCTTCATCCATCTCTCTGAAGCGTTAGACTGAGGGTGAAAAAGTGAAATGAAAACTGGTTTAATCTTACGACGCCGTAGAGTACGAAGCCAAATTTTAGAGCGAAATTGTGATCCATTATCTGATATAACCTTATCAACATGACCCACTTCTTTAAGAAAATGTTTGATGAAAGCATTAGATACTGAACGAGCTGTTGCTTTGCGTAAAGGTGTAAAACACACATATTTTGATGTCAATTCCACTGCTACGAAAATGTGCGCAAAACCATTAGTAGAACGAGCCACTGGACCGAACAAATCGACTGCAGCCATGTACTTTAATTTCGCTGGAATGATAGGAAACAATGGTGCTCTGTGAGAAATAGTTGGCGGCTTAGCCTTTTGACATAATTTGCATTTGGCAAGAACAGATCGAATACGTTTTTCCATATTACTGAAGTAGCAATTTTCTCGTAATTTATGAAAGCATTTTCTGGGACCAAAGTGTGCATTACTGAAATGTGTGTACCAAATCAATTTATTAACCCACTCATCAGGAATACAAACTAACCAAACAGAGTTGTCAACCGATTTTCGTTTAAAAAGAATATCATTGCGAACTAGATAATACTGTCTAATCGCTACGCTTTCCTTTCTCCTCCACTTCTCCTTAATGTCCTTCCAGATTGGATCCTTATTTTGCTCCTTAGCGATCTCCTGGAGCGAAGACGAAATAAAATTCTCAAACGCAACACCTTGAATATACATCAAACAATAATTGTTTTCTTTGCAGTCCTCCTCAGCACTTTGTTTCAAACGCATAGGTGCACGTGATAAAGCATCAGCAATAATATTTGAAGAACCCTGTATGTAAACAACACTAAAATCAAATTCCTGTAGATACAGCGCCCATCGTGACAATCTGCCATGAGTTAATTTTGTTGACATAAGAAATTCCAGAGCTCGATGATCGGTGTAAACCTTAGTATGTCTGCCAAACAAAATGTCCGAAATTTTGTGAAAGCCCAAACAACAGCCAAAGCTTCAAGTTCCGTAATCGAATAATTCTTTTCTGATTTAGAGAGAACACGACTTCCAAATGCAATAGTTTTCTGTACTACAACGCCGTTTTCTTCTATCTCTTGAAATAAATGTGCACCTAGGCCTTTGTATGATGAGTCCGTCGCCAAACAAAAATCTTTAGATAAATCCGGATGTGAAAGAAGTGGAGCAGCAACTAAAGCATCACGAAGTTGTTCAAATTCTGATTGAGCTTCCTCATCCCAACACCAATTAGAATTCTTACCAGATAGTTCACATAAACGAGGTGTGGCCAAATCGTCCAATCTAACAAAGCGTCTAAGAAAATTACAGACACCAAGGAAACTACGAACATCACGTTTTGTAGTCGGAACAGCATAATTACGAATTGCGTCTAGCTTCTCTGGATCAGGGAGAATACCTTCTGTAGAAATAATATGACCAAGAAATTTCACCTGAGAACGACCAAATTCAGATTTTTTCAAGTTCACTGTAATGCCAACTCTTGCAAAAATACGTAATGATGAATCCAAAATTTTGTTGTGCTCACTCCAAGAACGTTTAGCAATAAGAATATCGTCAACATATGAAGTAATATTGTCACGAAGATAAACAGGTAAAATTTCGTTTAAACTACGAATGAATGCTGCTGAAGGTACAGTAAGTCCAAACGGTAATTTCCGAAATCACTTTTGGGTAAAATAGTCGTATCCGGTTATTGTTTACTGACTCTCTAGATAGATTGATAGTTGAAGAGTTATTCTGATAGATGCAAAGAATAGTAAAAGGGTAGGCAGCGGTGCAGAAAACTAAAAGGGAAATAGCACCACTACAGCTCGGGGCCCTATGCACGCTACGGCACATATTCATTTAGTGTAGTGAATCCCCTGAGGACTTTAATAGCAGCACATAAATTCCAGTTTGTGACTTAGTGGCCAATTTGGTGGAAGTGCGTACGTAAATTGATCTAACCATGAACATGGATGTATGTCATTCTTAGAATTGCGAAAGATCTTAAATTTCCGAACAGTTAAGAAGTGTTTATAGTCAAAGTTTTCGCCTCGTGGCGACAAAGACCTACCGTGTCTGTCCCAGTCCCAATGTCGATTATTGTCAAGTTTACGCGCCTGGCGCTCTCTTGTTGCATCCCGTAAATGAAACAAATTATTTTCTTCAAAGCCCTCTGCTATCTGTGATTCTAAATTTTTTCTGCTGTCTTTTCCTACGATTTCGCCTTCAATTTGTTTGACTTGCTTCCGTAACGCCTCAAATTCCCTTTTAACGCGTTCATTAAATTTTCCCTGTTTTTCAACATGCTTATTTATGTTCTGGTACTCTTCTGTTTCTGCAAATCGCAATGGTGCTGTATCATCTGAATCTCTGTCCCCATTTAAACTAAGACTTGTCAGTTTATCTGAAATCTCCTCAACTCTTTCCGATGAGTCACCTATTTTTTCTTTCTGTTTATTTACGTCTTCCGTAAGTGTCGCGACTCGGGTTTCGGTATTGCCACATTTAGTAGTTAACTGTTCATACTGTTGTGTTAGGTTATTTATTCTGTCATCCGGTACGGATTCCTCGATTCTTTCAAGTATTTCTTCCTTATCGTGTGCACGTTGTAAATTAAGCTCTGAAAATTTTTGTACTATCACGCGATCTCTTTCCTCCTGTTCTCTGTCCTGTTCCTCTTGTCTAATATCTATTGAAATTACACTATTATTGTGAGCATTCAAAATCGGTTTTACTTCTTCTCTAATTTCCTTCTTTGATTCATCTTTCATGTTTTTGAAACATGTCCCTGTTCGTGAGCCTAACTGTGTTTCCATCGTTTCCATCTAGGTTGTACTTGTTCCTGTTTGTGAGCCTAACCGTGTTGTCAAAGTTTCCATCTTCGTGTTAATTCTTCCTATTTGTGATGCCACTATTTGTGATTCAGATTCCAACTGTGATCCCAAATTTAATATTGCACTCATTAACTGCTCCATATCTTTTGTCGTTAATCTCGTATTCTGAAAATTTTTCGATTGTGAAAAATTTTGAACTGTTTCCGGACTATTTTCCCGACTTATTAAATTGTTTTCCACTTCATTATTCATCATCCTGTTCTCCTGTGTTGGCGAGTTCGCCATGTCAACAATTTCGTTATTGTGACTATCCATCATTTTCGCCTTTTTTATCGATCGCGTAATCATTTACAAAACATACAAACCTCGTCACAATACGAAAATTGCACACAATGACACTATATCTCCAACAATACCATTCACACGAAATGCTTCCCGACAAACACGATTAACGAACAATTGAAATCTTCATAATTGCACAAAATTGTCAAACGCGTATACAAGACATCAAAAATTAAATTCTGCAAAAAAAAAAAAAATACCATTAGAAGAATAACAATTACCAAATCTACACATGCAATATAGACTACAATTACTAAACTACAAATTACTACAACAATACTACTGTCTGCTACTTTTACAATCAGAAGAATTCCAGGGGACGATCCGAAGCAGCGGTCGCCACGTGCATGGGGGCTTAATTATATAGATATGAAAATACTTTTTAATTTTTTAGTAGTTGTCTGTCCGATTACGAAGTGTCGTAAACGGTTGGCCCTGACTAGTTTTAGTACGCAATCTGACTGCATAGAATAACAGCAAAGAATGAAAGAAAATTTCCGTTAACACAATTAATTAATTAAGTCCCCAGCAACTATAAAACGTACGAAACCAAAGTACAAGTGTAACTGTTCTGTGTGTGGAAGTGTGATTCAACGTACACATCTGGCACCATTCTTCTTCAATAAGACAAGAAATTTTAAATACCATTTGTACTGAAGTAATTAAAAAAATAGAAATACTATAATTGCGCAAGAAAACCAGAATTACACTCTAATACAAGAACACGAGCCATATGCTTTGTTGACTGAACCTGTGACGAAGCATTGTTAAAGACATAATGAAAAAAAAGGAATTTTTTTTACCTTCATATATATTGACGAAAAGCACTCTGATCATTACAATATCTCCATTCGAACAACATCTGCTGTATAGCCCATCAAACAACTGTATAAAACATGGAACAAGCACTCCCTACTACAACATCTCAACACCGACTCACTACTACCACATCTCGATAAGCACTTACTACTGCCACATCTCGACAAGCACTCTCCACCACGACTTCTCGACAAGAACTGCCAGTGGAGGCGGCTGAATAATACTCTTTGGCGCAATCTCTGGCGCTGTGGCTCAGTGTAGCCACCTTTCAGTGTGATATGGATATTAAGGTTGGATGTAATGTAGAGAAATACACTCAAACAAGCAAAAAGTAATACCATTGGCCTTTTATGTATAAATAATTACTTATAACAAAATAAATTTTTGGCCACTCGCTGCAGCAACTGAGCTTTAGCACGTGACTAGTTACAGTCGCAGTCAAGCGTAAAGTGATGCGTGCTGTTATTTCAAAGTGTAGGCATAAGAATCGCTTACATAGATGCTTCATGGACGTGTACGATGACTTGGTGCTGACGTTATCAAGCTAAATGCCAACCAGAACATGATAACAATATCCCATTTTGTGTTCCTAAGTGGAAAATTAATTTTTAGTGTCAAATATTTCGTGTGTAGTGTACAAAGCAAGTGTTGGTTTACTGGTGGTCGTTTGCATATGGCCATGTAAATTTTACCTACAAGATGATAGCAAGGTCATTTAAGCAGCCAGGGCTTAGATGTTGAAGGAGACGGAATGGACCAAAAACACTATCACACAAATAAAAAAGAGCTACACAGATACATATCAGCTGTGGCTGGCGGAGGAAATAATTTACTCGTTAAAAATGGATGTGGAGCGTTCCATTAGTGAATTATGAGACCATTAGCGTTATTTATTTATGCATTTGTTGCATCTACCAAGTTTGAGGAGTTAGGCGCACTATTAGGTCTAACCGTATCTTGTTAATGAATTGTAATTACACTATGCATAGTAAAGAAGCTGTACATGATAATAATAATAATCATAATAATAACAGTACATACAGTAATGAATGCAAACAGCAGAATGGAAGGAGTCAATTCTAGAGAAGTTCATTATGCACAGGAATAGCTTTGTAATGGGCTTAAGTTAGCAGAGAACGTAGAAGGGATATGGGATTAGTAAAGTTAGCATAAAGTGCATAGTGTAACAGAACTAGCGGTTCACTGTTGGACAGAGAGGGACGAGAGGGATGGTATGCCAGTGGGTAAGGTTTAAACTTCCTCTTGAATGTAGAGTTATTCTGATTCATTTTGGGTGGTATTTTTCAGAGTCATATGGCTGATGGCTGAAGTGCAGATGAAGATGTAGTCATATTTAGTGTTACGCCTAGATACAGTCTAGACATTAGATGTATTAGATTACAGTTATGGAATGATGATAAGTACTGTATATTATATACAAGCAGAGGTATTCAGGACACCAGTGACCAAGAAACCGATGAAGTGAGTGTGATAAATCACAAGGCTTGCCTAATCGCATGCAACCTGACTCAGCATTGAAGAATCTGACATGATCAAGCTACTGAACGTTGTATTTTATTGTATTGTATGGAAACTGGGGGCCTAGAAACGATGGAGTGGCTCCGTCCCCGCCGCAGCCGCAGTGGTCCACAACCCCACGACGACTACCGCAGTCCACTTCACCTCTCCATCGCCCCACACCGAACCCAGGGTTATCGTGCGGTTCGGCCCCCGGTGGACTCCTCCAGGGATCGTTTCACACCAGTCGAGTGTAACACCTATGTTACAATGGTAGAGTAATGGTGGTGTACGCATACATGGAGAACTTGTTTGCGCAGCAATCGCCGACACAGTGTAGCTGAGGCGGAATAAGGGGAACCAGCTCGCATTGGCCGTGGCAGATAGAAAAGCGCCTAAAAACCATTCACAGACTGGCCGGCTCACCGTTCCTCGACACAAGTCCGTCGGGCGGATTCGTTCCGGGGGCCAGGCGCTCCTTCCCGCCTGGAAAGCCGTGCGTTAGACCGCACGGCTAACGGAGCGGGCTAACTGAACGTTACTCACATACTCAGTCGAGCCAAAACATTATGACCACAGGCCACTGCTAACTGATTGCCGTCTGATAGCGTTGCACGCATCTGCCGCACCAAGGAAAATTTATAAGCTGAGCAGGGATGAATAGTGAATCATTCCAGCTACGATACGCGCCGAAAATGGGGAAATCCACTGACATAAACAACTCTGGCAAAGGGCAGATTGTTATGACCTAGCGCCTGTCAATGAGCACCTCGGAAAGGACAAAGCTGATCGACTGTTCGCACCCTACTGTAGTGAGCATTTATGGAAAGTGGTTAAAGGACAGTGAACTCACGAATTGGTTTCAAGGCACTGGATGTCTACTTCTCGTTACAGAACTTAAAACAGGATATGCGGCGATCTGTGGCGGATATGACGACAGAGTACAGTGCTGGTGCACACACAAGTGTTTCGGAGCACATCATTCAGTGCACATTGTTGAACAGGAGGACTCCTCAACAGCCGACCCCTACGTGTTGCCACATTTACCCAGTGACATCGCCAATAAGACTGCAGTGGACACGAGACTGGATCAGTGGAAATGTGTCGCTTGATCGGACGAAACATGTAACACCACGTTGATGGGCGTGTCCAAATATGCTGTCGTCCAGACGAACAAGTGCTCAAAACATGAACCCCGCTACGGACACATGCCACTGGGGGCGGTATTAGGTTTTGTGAGATATTTAACCTGGGCTTCCATTGGACCTGTGGTAGTAATCGAAGGCACCATGACAGCAGTGGACAACATAAACATTATTGCAGACGATCTGCATTGCTTCATACTCTAAAAGATAGCGCCGATTGCTGATTGTCAGGAGGCGTGTTTTGTATCTATGATAAGGGACCTATGAGGGGACAAAGATGCCACCTGCTCGTAAACGGACACATGCTGCCTGGGATTTTCCCGAAACTGCGGGATGAGGAAGACTTTTCTGTTACTGCCAGGGATTGAATGTGACAAAGATGGTGAACTGCGAAACTTATAGTATAAATGGCTGTGGCCTCTAACTTTGAAATTACGTAATACATCGGAGGAACGTCAGATCAGAAAACCAAACACAATAAGGTTACCAAGGGAGAGAGGTGCATTTACTTCCACTTTGATGATAATCATACTGAAAAAATTACAGACGTTATGTCGACACACCTGTATGAGCATTATTAGATAACCCTAGTTTCTGCTTTATTTTAGGTGCTGGTAACTCTCAATTTTTTATTTATTTTTTATTTTCATGTAGGTAAGAAAGAAATCTCTTGTATAGTCGGACAGTTTGCTTTTCCAACTTTTGATGCTCACCCGAGATATGCCAAAATATTTAACTTTCTCTTGGTGAGTTACCTGGAGAAGGGAGGAAGTGTTACACAAACATGTTCCCTGATCAACTTTTCATGTAATATAAGGATCACATGTGACTTCTTAGGGATTTCTATAAGGCTTAGTTTCTGTGCCCATTGTGATGCTGATAGACTGTCGTACACATAAAACAGAGCAGAAGTAATATTTTTAGGAGTGGTTCTTAGGTACAGCTGGATTTCTATCTAAGTGGTAGTTTCATACAATTTCGTCTGTCTTTGTTGTCCTTCAATCAAACAAATGAAATATCATTGTTGTACTTGAAGAAATGCAATGGACCAAGTACTGAACGCTGGAAGTCCCCTGATAACATGTCCAGTGCACAAGTGCTTCATTTACATTTGTTTTTATGGTAGTTATCGAACCTCAATATTGCTTAAGAGTGAGCTGTTTCAGATTAATAAGTAAAATATTGAAGATAACAGTACCAAAAGCCCTGCTGAAATCAAGAAGTGGTAGAAAATATACTTCATGGCTGTCTGTGGCGTGTTTTTATGTTGTGGAATGGTTTGATCTGTAGTGTACTATTTGCTGGTTTTGAGGGTTTCTGTATATCGAGAAGTCTTTTAGGCTGTTTTTGTTTTCTTCTGTGATGTCTGGGAAGTGTATTTTATGTCTGTTTTGACTTCAGGTGCGAAATGGATGTTGGGTTGGGAGTATTGATGTCTGTGTATCTGAAGTGTTCAGCCACGAGTTACATGTACCAGAGAAATTACGTCATCAACATAGCAGTACCAATACATTATTTTGTACTGATTACTTTTTTTAAATTCAAGATGGTTAAGAAAGATATTGGCCAATAAACTACTTAAGAGTGATGGCATTAAGCGTTCTTTCTGTTCAACACAGTATGCATTCTTGAATTTGATATAATTACATCCTACGATTACCTTCCAAATGGTTGAGAATTCTTGTGTCTCCGTTTCTGGTATTATGCTTGTCTATCTTTATTGTCTTTCTATCATTTTGATTGTTTTCTTCAGATGGTATGTGAGTGTACATTGATGTGATGTCAAATGGGAGTAAGGTAGCTGTGTTGCATATAAACATGTTTTTGATTTCGTGGATTGGATGAATGGTGTTTTATGAGCTTTGTTAATTGTGTATGCGTAGTATTTTTGTACAAATGTGTGCATGTGTCTGTCTAAATGACTGCTAGTGCATTCTGAAAGTTGTCACTGGTCTGGCATATTGGGTTTGTAAGTTTTTGGTAAACTACTGTATGTGGTCTGGGGTATTTCAGTGTTGTTCATTTTATTTGACTTTGTGAGAAAGCTGATTTAATCTTTCTGAATAATTTTTGTATGTTCCTTTGTAATCTTTACTTGACATCCCTGTTTAACCTTGGTATATTGTTTTCTGTTATGAACTTCAGTGTTTTTGGTACAGCCCCTTTCATACATGATGACCAATGTTTATTATGTGCCTTCACTTTGTCGTGTGTGTCTTTGGATGTTTTCTCCTATGTGGTTTTCTTGTTGTCATTGATGGTGTTTTTGTTGTTTCTAATACTCTCCCTGATTTCTTTTGCTATCAGTTATAGGGTCATCAATGCATGGAAGTTTCCTGTATCTTTATTTTCTTGCTCTTTTTTTCGTATATACTCTCTGTGATAACGTACTCTGTTCTGAGTGTGATGTGTGTTTAAATTGCATTTTCGCCCCATTTAGAGTAATTCTTCTACCCGTTTTGAAAACATTATTTCTGTTAAATTATAACTCTCTCACAGATGCATTTCTGTGTGATGGTGTCTGTCATTCCTATTGTGTGGTATAGTGTTCAAGATTTTCTCCAGTTTCTGGTCTTGTTTCTCCAGCTTCTTCTCTATTCCTGTTTGTATTTGGAGTCTGTGCTGCTAGCAATGTTGTAAAGTGTTGCAGATTTTTAATGTGATTGACTAGTTTAAAATGCGTCTTGTATAGAGTGGTGCTAAGTAGATGCTTCTTCAAGTGCAATTCTTGGATTGCCTTTCGAGCCATGCAGACTCTGCAATTTGTAAACAGAGTAATGAAATGCTGTTTTCATTTATCTTGGCATAGTTAGGAATAACCTTGTTAGATAAACATATTTTATTAAACTTAATATTTAGTAGGGTTTGGTCGAGCTGCATTGCTGTATGACCTTGTTAGATAAACATATTTTATTAAACTTAATATTTAGTAGGGTTTGGTGGAGCTGCATTGCTGTACTTTTTGTTCAGATTTGAGGGAAATGTCTGGCACAGCACTGAAATTATCACAATGGAATTTTAAGCTATGTTACCATGCTTGCAAAAACATTGTAATGAATTCAGTTGCTTATAAGAACACGAGTTATATTATGGTTAATCCTCAATAATGTTTCACCACAGCTGTGGCATCTTCACTAGATTTTTTTTTCTTTTGTTGTTTCTAAAATATGTACGTACAAATTTTATGTATGTTAGGAATATGTTGACATCAGAACTGCGACAGAATATCGTGTAATCAGAAACATGCACACATTTCCACTAAAACGTTACACGCATACAAACAGATGGTGCTTAGAAAGCTCCTACTAGCTAATCTACGAAATCAAAAACATGAATATACCTTACACACCTGCAGTACTCTTATTGGACATCACACCTACATACACTTCCACACCAGGTGAGCAATCAAAATAATTGAAAAACAGCTAAGACAGGCAAACATTGTAACACAAACACAGCCATTAAAGTCTTTACCAGTTTGAAAGTAATCATAGCGCAAAATTATATCAAGTTATACGATGAAATCTACATTCAACAGGTAGAAATCGCCATGGCATCATCCGATGGCAGCGCTTGGAAGTAATTCGTGCCAGCTGTCTACTTGATGAGGGTCATGCTGCCTCTACTACTACTAGACACTGCTCCCGTTAGCTGCGGGTCTGTAGCCTACACCTAGTCCTGATGACGGTAGGTGAACTTGTGCCTTCCAGCTGAGGACCGTCTGCTGGCTGACCTCAACTGACTTTAGGGCGCCTACCAATGGTCCATGGCTCACAGCCCATGCTCAGACGCCTCCAGCACTGAACCCATCTGCTGAGGACTGACACAGCTCTGTACTCACTAGGGTGCTAACATTGCTTCTTCACCGCAGCATGACGCTCCATCTTAGCGACTCGCACCCCCAGTCGGCTCCTGCTGCTAAATGGTGACCCAAGCACTGGTGCCTGGGGTCAGCCCTTGCTGCTGGCTACGACCAAGCAAGATGACACCTTCGACTGCTGTATTGATAATGATAAATGAACTTGTTACCATTCGCACATCCTCTGTAACAGAAGACTACCTGCTTCTATGTACCTGCCAACTTGCCAGCCGTCCTGTAACGTCAAAACAAGTTGCTGTGAAGTCAATGAACACTCGAGCCAACTTGACGCAACAATAATTTTACGGCACAACATACCAGTTATTATCACACAGCAAATATCACAATTACTTAAGATAAAGACACCACAAACAACAAGAAAACATGTCACACGCTGACATATGACAACAAAAATATCCCACAAAATAGGAAACATTATGAGAAAACGAGGAACAAACAATACCACACAGAAAAAATTAAAAGCACCAAAAACCACTATAGATAAGTTCAGTAAATCAGGTTTATACCAGTTGATCTGCAGGGTTTGTGATTCAGTAAATGTGGGACAGACATGTAGAAATGTCGGAATAAGATACTTTCAGCATTTAAAAGCGAACAGCTCACACAACATATTGCAGACAACCTCACTGAAAAGAATCACAACCCTAGGGTCCTAGAAACACAGTAATCTGTACCACTTATTACCGATATAAGAAAGTTAAAACAGAGGACAAAAAAAATCATAATGATCCAAGAAAACTTTACTCAGTAGTCTAAGCGAATTATCAAAAAATACACATTAAAACACACACTCTCCCCCTCCCTCTCTCTCTCTCTCTCTCTCTCTCTCTCTCTCTCTTTCTCTCTCTCTCTCGCACACACACGTAAAGGAAATGAAAACACACTAGAAAAAATTCAAACTTCGCGGCCGACAATCAAAAACAAAACAGTGAAGCAAACGACTGTCAAAAGCATATCTAAAAAGTAAATGTGCAGCGAAAGGAAAAGTATGTCTAAGCCACACCAACATAAGATCATCCAGAATTCACAAAGAGCACGAGAAAATGTAGGTCAACGCTGTTAAAAACCCGTAACGCAATCTATAAATAGCAAATCACACCAAATAGTTTTCCGTATCAGAACCTCATGTAATTTTACCGTTGTCCATAGCAGGTAAATAAAAACCAAATGCAACTCAGGACTGGTCAACTACATCAATTGTAAGCGCAAAGAGCGAGTGTGCCACTACTTTACGGGAATAAATACTTCAAACGTTATAACCTAAAAAAAATTTCATTCAGACGCTGCTCTGCCATCCCTGTGTTGTAGACGACATGCTGTGTTAATATAGACTTGTGGCTGATTTTTGTTGGCAGTCACAGGGCACACAAAATTAAGAAAAATTAAAGTATGCATGTAATCTAAACAACAACTAAATTTGATGTCAACGTATTACTAACCTACATAAAATTTCTATGGGAAATTTTTAGAGCCGATAAAAGAAAAAAACTCACTGAATATCACACAACTGTGACGAAACATGTTTGAAGATTAATCAAAACAAAAATTGTGTTCTTGTAAGAGAGCGTACCCGCTTTAATTAATTACTAAGAAAATAATATATTGTCACAAACATGTTGACCATTCCATTTTATTGTTGAAAAAGGAATGCAAATGTGATCAATTACGTTGCTGTGAAGATTAATGCTTTCCACATTAAAGTAAACTTCACCGTTGAAAATGAATATAAAGCGGTAATGAATTTCCATGGTATAATTGTCGGTAAAGAAGATGATAGACAAAATTCAACATTACAGGAGACCAACTCTGACGGGGCTCATTATAGACTCTACATCACGTCATCCAACTACGTAAAACATAGTATACTTTCGTTGAATAATCAAGAGGCCATTTAAACTACATTTAAGTGAGCGGCAAAGAAAGAAACAAGTAGCCATTCTTAACCTAGTCGGTGTAAGTAATGGTTACTGTTGAAGAAGCCACTAGACTATTTCAGTAAACTGAAGCAGAACACACACGGAAAACAGATATTGCTTTAAAAGAGAGAATCAAGTGCAATAAGCTATTTATATGGATATAGAAAGGGATCGGAGTCAGATACAATAGGTCAACAGTATCCAATACTGAGTTCAGAAGAGACTTTCGTACAAGGAAAATTCTTCGTTATAAACTGAAACATGGTACAAATAAATCAAGTTAAAAGTTTAGTGAATCAGTTGTGTATAAAATTATAAGCAGTAATTGTAGCCTAAGTGGGGCAGACTCCTAGAATTATCGAGACCTGCTTTAAGAAATTTACTTCACTACGAAATAATAATATAGCAGTGGCAGTGAATCTGGTTCTTATCACCCACCAGTCGTTCCAGCTTTTGTGGCGGGGGCGGGTGGTACAGATTTTGATGACATTTCATTAGGTTTTCATAAAAGTTTGGTAAGGTGTTTGGTAAGTAACTACTATTATATGCTTCAAGTTGCTGTAATTCTGTTTGATAAATTTTATAAAGTGAACTGACTTCCCTACTTTATAAATCACCATTACAGTGGGACAGGTGGGCTGTTAGAAAATTTTACTACTGACAGAGATACAAACGGGGGCGGTAAGCGAAAAAAGGTTGACTACCCCTGTAATACAGCATCCGGAGACCATCTAAATGAAATTGAACACTCGTTTCTTCAATATTTTGGAAGAACTTGAAATCTATGGACATTCATCTCAAAGAAAGAACTAAAGTACTCAATTTTCTGTGTGACTGCAAGACGTCTGTGTACATTCAGAATTCTGACGAAGTACTAATTTGGCGGCCCAGTCAGCAATAACAGTCTGTGTTTGGTTCAAAATGGCTCTGAGCACTATGGGACTCAACTGCTGAGGTCATTAGTCCCCTAGAACTTAGAACTAGTTAAACCTAACTAACCTAAGGACATCACAAACATCCATGCCCGAGGCAGGATTCGAACCTGCGACCGTAGCGGTCTTGCGGTTCCAGACTGCAGCGCCTTTAACCGCACGGCCACTTCGGCCGGCAGTCTGTGTTTGTTACAACCCCATTCGACAGAAGACAACGTTAGTAGGTTAGCCGCATTTGCTGGCAGCTTGGCAGCGCGTCTGCGAGCAGACGGAGACTAACGTACACAAGCAGATAAACACACCTGAGACGCCCTGTGGTTCAAAATGGTTCAAATGGCTCTGAGCACTATGGGACTTTACATCTGAGGTCCTCAGTCCCCTAGACTTAGAACTACTTAAATCTAACTAACCTAAGGACATCACACACATTCATGCCCGTGGCAGGATTCGAACCTGCGACCGTAGCGGTCGCGCGGTTCCAGACTGAATCGCCTAGAGCCGTTTGGCCACGACGGCCGGCGCCCTGTGATGGAAACATCGTGAACTCAATGTTTTAGGACAATTTTCAATTTAATTATGAATTTTAAAAAGAAGTCTCATGTATGAATATTAAATGCATTTTTCTAAATAGCTTATCAGTTTTAAATTAATTACTATAAATATTTTAGGCAATATCTTGGTTACAGTTTAATACTGCCTAGTCACAACCCCTCCCACATCCATTTTCCTTCCCCCCATTCTCCCCCCCCCCCCCCCTCAGCCGGCCGCTGGTGGCCGAGCGGTTCTGGCGCTACAGTCTGGAACCGCGCGACCGCTACGGTCGCAGGTTCGAATCCTGCCTCGGGCATGGATGTGTGTGTTGTCCTTAGGTTAGTTAGGTTTAAGTAGTTCTAAGTTCTAGGGGACTTATGACCTCAGCAGTTGAGTCCCATAGTGCTCAGAGCCATTTGAACCATTTTTTGAACCATTTGAACCCCCCCCCCCCCCCACTCACCCACCCATCGTCCATGACAGATAGGTTTGTGCAACGCCAAGTGGGATTAGTGAAATCCACTGACTGCTGTTACAAGTTCGCTATAGTGCTTTTCTCTTATTCTACAGCTTATGGTTGTGTTCTTTTACAGAAAAAAAATTAACTTTTCGAAATTCGTGATTAGAATTGTAAATAATTTCAATCTATAGATGCTAAAAACATTAATGTTTTATTTTTGTTTGTAGTTCTGAAGATAATCATAGCGTGATTAAAAATAATTGTCATCTGCGACAATTTGCAACTGAGACTATTACAATAAATACTTTAAAAGCAAAGTTTTCTGCAGATGGAATGATTTTGTAAGGACCTGGCTGTGCGCTGATTAAAGTAGGCCCATTACAATGTGATAAAGTGCAGTTTATCTCTATGATAACTAAATCCAAAAGTAACGAAATAAAGCTGCCGGTAAGAATGTGTTTTGCTACCAGCTGGACTCTTACACCTTCGTAGAAGTTGACAGCACGTTAAAGGAAAGAAGATTAGCGATTAACGTCCCGTCGATGATGATGATGTTTGGCTCGTGGAGCGCTCAACTGCGCGGTCATCAGCGCCCTTACGAAGTCCCAATTTTTCCACAGTCATTTTTTTTTTTTTTTTACGCAGTCCAATCTAGCCACAGTCACAAATGATGACGATAGTGATGGAATGATGACGACAACACAAACATCCAGTCCCCGGGCAGAGAAAATCCTCAACCCGGCCGAGAATCGAATCCGTGACCCAGTGATCCAGAGGCCGCAAAGCTAGCCACTAGACCACGAGCTGCGTCCAGTCGATAACTAGGTTATTAGAGACGGAGCACTAACTCGGACTAGGGAAATCGGCCGTGCCATTTGAAGGAACAATGCTGCCCTTCACTGTAAGTGATCTAGGGAAACAACGGAAACCCTAAATTTGAGCGGTGTCCTCCCGAATACGAATGCAGCATCTTACCATCTGCCATCTTGCTGTGTCCAGCATGTTAAAGTACTAAAGGAAGACGGAGTGATGAGTATGGAAGGAAGTGCACGATGCGGTAGTGTGCGTAATTTGAGCTAGCGGAACAAACGTATTGGCAATCTAATGACAACCTGCAACCATCTTCAGTGTTGCAGGTGTGTCTCCGATGCTGTGAACAGGAAAGGGAATATTTTCCGAAACTACCGTTTCAGAAGATTTCATATTAGATGAGTGGCCTCGCGATACTCACAATACACAGTTCCCCATAATTTGTTAGGGAAGAAAGGTACCACAACGAGACCAGTAGTGTTTTTGGGTCGTTAATGCAGATATACCACGTCGAATTAGTACCTGCTAGATAGCAGTCTGTGTTGCTATAGCCAGACAACAATGCCGATGGATGTTTAATTGTTGTGACTTTTCACGTCTCTTAAACTTCTGACGTATATCTTATGCATGTCTGTAAGCCACCGAGTCTTTGAGACCATACTTCGAAAGAACATCCGTTACTGTGTCACATCTAAGTCCTTTCCAAAGACTAACAATAATAATAATATTAATAAAAATAACAATAATAAGTAAATAGATAAAATAAAAAGTGTATAATGACCACTGGAAGACACCTATTGTGAAAGTTAGTCAGACATCCCTCAAAGAGAAAACATAATTGGTTACGGCCGAGTCGGAAAAAGATGTTTCCTTGGTATTTGTTCACGAACAGTACAACATGACTTTAGAACGCATTTTCGAGGGTATTGTGAACGACACATCGCGGGCCGCAGCACAGAAAACGGGTAAAAGTTTTTGTTTTTGTTGCACTTTGTTGTAACTTCAGTGATCATTTTTTCGAACAGCGAGACAACAGTCCCCTTGGGCAATTCCAAAGCGTACGTGATTTCGCTTCCATCTCTCTTGTTCTGTCGGGCGTAAACAAAACAAGCTCGCAGCTGAGGTCGGTACCACACTTGATTTTCAGTGTAACACGTACATTCTACTTCGCTTTTTTCAGAACGGATCGCATTATTCAGGCACGTGACATGACAGTTTCTCTCATTGCTTTACGTAGCATGAAATGGAATGGAAAGCAAACACAATGAAGACAGCGAGAAAACGCTCCCAGCCGTACTGAAAAGGAACTATTCATACGCCTATAGTTGGTGTACATATTGTTTTATATCGGTAAATCTCTCGTAGTTCATGCCTAACCCCTGCTACAACGGTTCACGCATTCATCAAGCTAACCACTGTCCGAATGCTGGAGCGACAGCGGTTTATTCGAATTATCTACAAAACACCAATCACCAATGGTATCGAGTAGGTAACTAAATGAAAATAGTGTTTACTCCTATCGAAAGCAACGAACTTTGCGTGAAAAATTCACAAAATAGCAGGCGCAACGCAGTGCAGCAAGGGTACAGTAATTAGCACGGATCTGTTCCACATTTAGGAAATCTGCAAAATATCACTGTGCATTGCATTGCCTAACACGGATGAACGCTGTTTCTATAAGCTCTGATCTCCATACCTATGACAAATTCCTTATGCTCTATGACGAACAGAAATTGGTTTCGTAATGATCCTGGGTTGATTTTTTTCAGTACTTGTATAGATATTGGATCATATGAATAAAAAAGGAAACACTCTCCACAGAAGATTCTCACAGCAAAAGAACATTCACAGGAAAAGTTCTCTATTCCGTATGAATAAAAAATTGGCAGTATATTCTCTGACGAGGGACTTCTTTCTCACTACCTCCCCTCCTTCTTGAGAAAGTTCTCTGTGTGTGAAGTGTCGCCACGTCCGACACAGGAAAGAGCGTAATCTAACATTTCATTCAACTCGCTCCAATAAGCAAACTATTCAACGTACTGTTATGGAACTGGCATGTTCTGAAACGGTTGTACTATGCTTTGATATTACTTTTACGTGCGAAACGAATTATTAAGACGATATACGGACAGGTTACGAAAATGCATTTTCTGGCGACTTTACCGAATTTTCGGCGTGAGGGAAACTTTTTTGTTATTGTAGTTAGATGAACACCTTATGCAACTATATCTTAAGAATATATCGCATTTTGATCTGCTCCAAACTGGAACTGTGTCAAACATTTCTAACATGAAAAACTTTGAGTTAAATGTGATGCTCAATGGTTCGCTCGTGCGTCAAGTACCAAGTAGTCGCGCGTAAGTTTTCGTTACGAAAAACAAATCGCTAGGTTTGTTATTAACGAGTTATTAATTTTTCTGGTCCGCTTACTTACTTCTAACATAACAAAAGAATAAGATTTATCCGGTGAGAAAACGTGTCTTAAATAGGCCAACCGGTACTGGGAGAAAGAACAAAAGCAATACAAAACCACCAACGTTTATTTTGAGAGCTAGGGTTTAAATTTCTGAGGTAAACTTCATTTGGAATGAGTTACCAATAAGGCATTCTAATTAAAATTTCAGGACTTATGACAATATAGTTTTGTTATGTAGCTACTTACAGTCGTAAACTACGCACTCCAGGCATTCAGCTGAATATCCCTGGCTTCATTTCTATGATGATTACAGAAAAATTCGGTGACATCACTCTCACCGCTATGGCAGATGTTTGAAGCGTCACTGTCACTTATCACAGTAGTCATTTAGTGGAATAATCATCTGCTCCACTGAATTTTCCAAAATAGCTTCATTCTGCCATGTTGAAGTGTGTTTTAGGCTCCCTCATCAGATGTTTGTGGATACTAGAATGGGTCTTTAACCATGGAGCAAAGCCATACACTTCATCTCCTAAAATTAATGCATTACTCTGTTAGTATCTGCCATACACCGAAGTTCCTCCATATCCTAGCATCATGTACAGACCCAAACCATGTAGCCTCGACAACAGTAAACATTTCACTATAACCATATGTCGCCTTCACGTTGATACTAGGAAAGCCCTTTCGGTTAATACATTCACCTCCATATACAGAAGGTTTCACGGTTGGTATGTCGTGCCAATAGAGATTCCCCACAGCACATGGACACTTATACCTTGGCTGCCATTTGACTTTTACTGTTCCTCGTTCCCCTGCCTTTCTGGAAAATCGGATCCACAAAGCTGCATTTTGTGTAACATATGAAGAACGTCTGAGAATGTCAGTGACACCGTTGTCTGATGTATATCTGAGTCTTCTCCTACATCAGCCTGAAAATTTGGGTCTACTAAATAGTGCAATTGTTTCTTTTTTTAAATTTGCGTTCGTTCGAAAGGGCGCCAACTCTTCTCTCATGATTTTCGGGAAGGATATGGTTCACCAGCCGAAATATTTCCATTGTTAAACTTTTATAAGCTTCTATTGTTTCTCCCATTTCTTCAGGGTACGAATACCTTTTTTTTCTCCTAGCAACATAAATTCTCCCATTTTTCCTAAAAAGCTCGGCGTAGAATTTAGCCTCAACGGAACTCACTCAGCTCGAAGTATGCTACAGAGCTCATTTCAGAGAACGGAGAATGTTCTCCACTTTTGAAAAATTTCTCTAACTTTATTCATATAAAATAGGAGAATTTTCTTCACGCCAAGCAACTTTTCCCACCCTTTTACTCAAGCTGAGAACATTCTCTGGTGAGATATATTCTCCAACTCGTTTTATTCATGCGAACCTGAGAATGTTCTCCGAAATTCCAAGAGTAGGCGCACTCTCTGTTTTATTCATACGACCAATTAGATGGTTTTACGCTTATTCCTATTTTTTACCCAAAGTTCATTACAGATGATCAACTAAAGTTCAGCAGGCTTGATGAACTCCGTTACACCACATTAATCACAGTAAGGCAAGGTAGAAAGTGGATCTAATATAAGATATTTATAAAAACGTATTTGGTAAAAATAGACTTTTCTAAATACGTTTTTACATAAAACAATGACCTGTACGTTATCTTATACGGACAGACTAACGTATTACGTTTCAGCTGACAAGAACCAACGTATAGTAAATGGTAATACATCATACACATGAACGAATGCACAGTATACCACTCAGTAATTTTAAAGGCTGATTAATATACGTAGCTCTCTGTTCCCCAATATCATGTACGAGAACTTCAGTGCCAATGTTGGTGCCTTCGGATTAAATGAGATGTTTGTCAAAGACAGGATGAAGCGGTAGTTCTAATATTGAGATCTTCGTGGATAACATATGCAATGAAAAGAAATGTTTCACCAAGACGTCATAGAAATACGTTTTGGCAAATGATTTCTACAGCTGATGCAGTTATTGATATTGAAGTACTGTCTGAAAAAAGCTGCACAAACTCACAAGTAGATCGTGATAAGGTACACAAACTCGTTTGAATCATACTTAACAAACAGAATACAAAACGTTTTGGTTATTAATTCGAACAATGTTGGAAGGTAGAACATTTTACTGACTGTGGAGAAATCATAAACGGAGTCCCACAGGATTCAATTTTGGGTCCACTGTTATTTATTATATATTCAACAATCAGAATTGGTACTTTCTGCAGGCGATAGTAGTCTTATAATAAATCCTATCAGAGAGAAAGCAACAGAAGAGGCTGTGAATGATACTTTCCAAAGAATTACTAAACTGTTCTCAGAAAATGGACTCTCCATAAATTTTGGAAAAAAAGGACGCTATATTCTGTTATGTACAACAAATACAGGCATGCCAACAATTGGTGTAGCACATGAGCAGGAGTCAGTAGAATGCTCCAAATTTTTGTGTGTACATGTCGATGAAAACTCGAACTGGAAGATGCATTTTACTAGGCTTCGCAGACAGTTAAGTTCAGCTACTTTTGCTCATCTTGAAAGCAGGGATGTCGATACGTACAACAATAGAGGGAAAAATGACCTTATTACCCATTATTAAAGCTGTTAGTGGCTCAGAAAGAGTTCAGTATGTAGCAACAAAAATTTCTGATCATTTTCCCAATACCATAAAATCTCTGACACGTAACAAAGCAAGTTTTAAATCTAACATAAAATCATTTCTCCTGGACGACTCCTTCCATTCAATGGACGAATTTGTATTTAAAAACTGGTAGCCTAGAAAAGACTTGACTTTAAGTGTAGTTGCATGACTAGGACAAAAAAATAATGTGTTCATTAATGATAACGTTAATAATGTATATATATTCTGTATTCTGACTCGTTCCCATCATTTCGATAAAAGAATCGATAAATGATGTATGATACATGTAACCAAGTAAGTAACAAAACCAACAGTCTAGCTTTCAAAGTGGTGCAAAGGCTGGCAATTTGCTTTAAATGTACGAAAATGTAAAATTATGTGTTTCAGAACACGAAAATATCTAGTATCCTATGACTACAATGTCAGTTATTCACAATTAGAATCGATTAACTGATACCTATGTGCAACAACTTGTGAAGATATGAAATGGAATGTTCATACAGGCTCGGCTATAGGTAACACAAGTGGTAGATGTTGGTTCATTGGCACTGTAACGGGTCTACTATATTTTGACATAACACTTTTTTCTTCAAGAGGTATCATATATTGCGCAATACTGTTGAAAGTCGCAAAATGGACGCCTTCGATTCTTTTACGCATCAGGCAAAGAGACAGTGAAGTGAATGTCACAAAGGTCAGAAAAGAAACATGTCAGCGTCGGGAAACCTAAGAGGCAAAATCGCCAACGTTGATCATCCGGAGTAGCGCAGATCGACGATTTATCTCCGAACACGATGCGACGCCATTCCTCAGCAATCTATGCTTCCCAGTCACAACATTACCATAAATGGTGTAATGGCAGCCTCTGCATGGGACAGCAATTCCCGCCTGCTGACAGTCTCCGACTAATGTTGCGGGATAACAAAGGATGTTGCACGAAGTTCCTTACGTGTCCTTGTATGGGAGAAGCAGATCAGAATAATTTACGCTGTTCTTAAGGTAAAATATGGTGATCCTCCCTTACCATGAGCAGACGTGGTCGCCAGAATCTTGATTAATATGCCTCTCCTCACAACTCTATACAGTCCAATACTCGGCCAGTGTCAGGTATGATTGCCCCATATCTGTATATTGCATGATTAGACCAGCTGACTGAATGGAGGCCCTTAATGAAATCTGCTTCAACCTCTGTCTTGCTGTCTTTTGCAAGTACACGGTTTCTCCATTCCTCGACAATGATTACTCAACATCTGACGTTGTTCACATCTCTTATATAACCCAGCAGTCTTCGTAACAACAATAATCACAAACAACAATGATGAACTATAGTGGGTGTTCTACTTGAAACCGAGAATTACAACTCATATTATTTACATACTCGTCAATCGTGTGTACGTGTACGAAGTTAAGTTGATGTCCGACCGTACCTTTTGGATGACAAACTTATTTTCGTCAGGCTGTGTAGCCATCAAAACTGTTTCTTTGAGTGTGTGTACAAGAACATGCTAAGAAACTAAGGAAAAAGTTATTTTGGCCAGTTATTTAAGATTTTAAGTATCCTATAGTGGGGCTAGTAATTTTTAACCGTATCGTACCACTCCCCACCAAAAACACATCAGGATTTTAAAATTTCATGGGTAATCTACACCGAAGAGCCAAAGAATCTGGTACACTTACCTAATATCATGAAGGGCCCCGGAGATCACGCAGAGGTGCCGCAACACGACGTGGTGTGACTCGACTAATGTCTGAGGGAGTGCTCGAGGAAATTCACACCATGAATCCTGCAGGTTGTCCGTAAATCCATAACAGTACGATGGGGTGGAGATCTCTTCTGAAGAACACGTTGCAAGGCATCCCAGATATGCTCAATAATGTTCATGTCTGGTGGCTAGCGGAAATGTTTAAACTCAGAAGAGTGTTCTTGGAGCCACTCTGTAGTAATTCTGGACGTGTGGGGTGTCGCATTTTCCAGCTGGAGTTGCCCAAGTGCGTCGGAATGCACAATGGACGTGAATGGATGCATGTGAACAGGCAGGATGCTTATGTACGTCTCACCTGTCAGAGTCGTATAAAGACGTACCAGGTGTCCCATATCACTCAAGTGCACACGCTTCACATCACTACAACAGAGACTCCACCAGCTTGATTTGTCCCCCGCTGACATGCAGGGTCCATGGATTCACGAGGTCTCGATACCCATTCTCGTCCATCCGCTCGATACGATCTGAAATCTATGTTTCTTCGTTGAATGGTTCGCACGTGACGCTTGTTTGTGGCTCATTGAAATCTGCAGCAGTTTGTGGAAGGACCGCATTTCTGTTATGTTGAACGATTCTCTTCAGTCGTCGTTGGTCTCGTTTTAGCAGGATCTTTTTCCGGCCGCAGCGATGTCGGGGATTTGATGTATACCGGGTTCCTGATATTCACGGTACACTCAAATGGTCGAAAGGGAAAATCTCCACTCCATCGCTATCTCGGAAATGCTGTGTCCCATCGCTCGTGCGCCGACCATAACATCACATTCAGAGTCACTTAAATGTTGATAACCTGCCATTGTAGCAGCAGTAACGGATCTAAAAACTGCGCTAGACAATTCTTGTCTTATAAAGGCGTTGTCGACCGCAACGCCGTATATTGTCTGTTTATCTATCTCTGTAATTAAATACACATGTCTATACCAGTTTCTTTGACGCTTCAGTGCAGAAGATGAAAATAAATTTTCTTTCCTTTCTCTCTACAACAGTGCTACCATGTCTTTTATAATGGAGGTGGACTTCAGAAACCTACTTAGACTACAAAGAAATTTAGCATTCATTTGGAGCTGAATTTGGCTGAAAATTCGGAACAAGAGTAAAAATTATATATCTTGACTAATAAATCAAATAAAGTCTATTATGTGATAGCGTTTCCTTCATTTTAGTGCATAAGGACACAGCTACAAGTGTTTTCTGACAACTGACAGACTCTAGAGTCTCATAAAACACATCAAAAATTTCGTCTGAGATTTCTCTCTGATATGATGCAATGTTCCACATATCAGCTTGCTGTTTGAGTGAGTTGCAATGAAATATGTGTTTAATTAGGAACGAATCTTGGCGGCAGCAGACGCCACCCGAAATTTAAATCGGCTGAACTAATCACAGGCCGGCCGCTGTGGCCGAGCGGTTCTAGGCGCTTCAGTCTGGAACCGCGCGACCGCTGCGGTCGCAGGTTCGAATCCTGCCTCGGGCATGGATGTGTGTGATGTCGATAGGTTAGTTAGGTTTAAGTAGTTCTAAGTTCTAGGGGACTGATGACCTTAGATGTTAAGTCTCATAGTGCTCAGAGCCATTTGAACCATTTTTTGAACTAATCACGAAGCAGTATACCAATATCGTCGTACACTTCAGAACAACAGGGGTTGAAGGAGAGCGTCTATTCTAAGTGTACTAAGACATATGCATCGTTAACTGTCATTCCATATCACTCTCCCCATGCACCAGTTAGAACAGTGTTATCAGGTTCAAGTTACTATATGAGAGTAAATAGCATGTTTGGAAACTAGTGTCAACTGCAAAGATAATTCACTAAAGTATAGAATTACAAGTTATAATTAATTTGAGAAGGAACATCTAACGCAGAAGACGGTCGGCTTTATAAGTTAATATTTACTCCGCTGGAGGAGCTTCACGTGTATTGCTTAATTTTTTGTCCTCCGCAACAGACGATTCTAACAATTAGTTTAGTCTCTCGTTACAGCAGTGGACTATAAGACATCAATAATTAAGAGGATACCAAGGGAGGGAGGTAACATTGACACTGTATCTGAGACGTAATCATTAGTTACTATAGCAAGATAAGTAAATGAAAGCACTACGTATTTGGGTTAAAATTAAGCACAAATAGCAAGTGATTTTAAGTCAGACATATTTAATACTAAACCATAGAGAAATTAACACTAATGCTGCTACATAGCTACTGCGCGGCGTTGTCTAGGAGGGGGAAGACTAGGCCCAAGTACGGGTTGAAGATCATTCGTGACTAAAATATTTACTGAACAACCCATGCTCTAAAATATTTACTAAACAACCCACGCTTAAAAAATGAAATAAATTAAGAAATATTTACTAGTAAGCGTACAATAATCAATTAAAACCACATTAAAAACAATAACAAGTCTCAAAGGTGATCAAATTTCATAAATGTGCACATTCCAGAACGTGTGCTGCAGTGTTTACTTTTCATTTAAGTAAGACTTTAATACACTGTCGCACTGACCCACATTGTAGACCTACATTGTAGGCCTACTGTTAAAAACATAGGAAACCCAAAATGTTGTGTATGGTTGTGCAAATATCTATGTTGAGAGAAACAGTAAGCTTCGCACTTAACTAACAGAGTTATTGAAGCAAATACCGGTACTTTCAACAACCCATATCACGGAGGCAAAGAAATTTGCTGCAGTTCCTTGAGAATTAATCACTTATCACTAAGTATCAATTCCTGTAATGAGATACCAAGTAACAGTTAGGACACAGTAAATTTTGTAGTACAAGGTTATGCGACAGAAGAACGATGCAAAAAAATTAATAAAGTATGTATACTTCAAAACGAGAGCTACAACAAGAATTCGTGTCACAAACAATTTGGCAATTCAACTCGTGTTTTCTGACTGCCTGTTGATATACAATTTCTTGGGGTCACAGAATGTTTCACAACACTACTGACTAAAGGAATGAAAACTTACTAAACAATAACTTTAAAATTTACATTCACTTTCCCAAAAGGACACACACACACATTTCCAAAAATACATAATTCTTTCAAAACAGAAAACAATACAGATATAATATTGCGTCAAGCAATATTTTTGGCTACTTGATTATTGTTGATCAAGAGACTGCGCAACCCGCGACCTCTAAATCCAACCGACTGCTCCCATGTAATTAGTTAGCGTATATCAGATACAGAAACCTCCCGGATAAGAGAGAGACAATTCTGCTCGTGGCGCTAGTAATTGCTAGTCTAACGTGGCAAGAAAAAGGAACTCTAAGTTCAACAAATAACCAAATCATAGATGATCTTTAACCCCTCAGTCATGGAACTGAACACAATATAGCTTATGGCTACGAGCGTAATTACATACACACCCACATATCAACAAAGAGGCGGAAACCAAGCCCTCCAGTATTAATTGCAAAACACACACACACACAATCAGGAACTTATTACTGAGCACTATCCAAAATTTCAACAAGCAGATAGGGAGATTCGCACGCCAACAGCGATTCACTTTCACAACGCCCACTGACGTAACGGTAGTAAGAAGCAGCTACGCGGGACGGAAAATCAACAGGATTTGAATGCATGCTCACGGTTGACAAACGAACTTCAATTACATTAGCAGACAGTACCTTAAATACCAAGAAATTGGTATGAATACTTTTCTCCCAGAATTAATATGTTAAATGGCAAGCATCAAAGACACTCACAGCAATAAATGAGGTAACTTAAACCAAAATCCACAAGGCTATCATACACAAGGAGGTAAGAACACAGTATGTCCTAGTTACAGAAAATCACAAACTTACGCTGGTCTAACAAGCAGTTGGTGCGAACACGTGCAGGCCTCTTGAACTCACACTCAACGTACCCATGACCGGGGCCTAAGCAATCAGGAAGATTGAGCCGGTATTTTTAGAGTTCTAATAGCCTTGATGGTGGGTAACGCGCATAAGCAGACGGCGAAGTACTGGGAAAGACAATAGAAAGGAACATTTTGCGATCCTTAAGCTGCCCCCCAAATTCATTCAAAAGAAGTCAGGTACCTCACCGTAATTCTAAGACGCCGAGATCTCCACTTATCCATGGCGCGGCAACCACGGGCTTCCGCAGTAGGAATAGTTTCGCCCGCCGCGTGTCCGCCAGGATGAAAACACTCTCGGACACGCAACCCAAAGCGGAATACCGAAAGTCCAGTCGCCCGAAAAAGAAATCACACGGCCCAAATCACAACACACCGTGCCTGAAGAGCTCTTCCCACTCCGCCGCTTGGCGCCGTCCGAACCCCTCCTCACACACTGTCGTTTGCTTACGTCAAAACGGTATGGCTCTTCAGTCCAGAGACTGGTTTGATGCAGCTCTCCATGCTACTCTATCCTGTGCAAGCTTCTTCATCTCCCAGTACCTACTGCAACCTACATCCTTCTGAATCTGTTTGTGTATTCATCTATTGGTCTCCCTCTACGATTTTTACCTTCCACGCTGCCCTCCAATACTAAAAGGGTGATCCCTTGATGCCTCAGAATGTGTCCTACCAACCGATCCTTTCTTCTAGTCAAGTTGTGCCACAAATTTCTCTTCTCCCCAGTTCTATTCAATACCTCCTCGTTAGTTATGTCATCTACCCATCTAATCTTCAGCATTCTTCTGTACCACCGTATTTCGAAAGCTTCTATTGTCTTCTTGTCTAAACTATGTATCGTTCACGTTTCATTTCGATACATGGCTACACTCCATACAAATACTTTCAGAAACGACTTCCTGACACTTAAATCTATACTCGATGTTAACAAATTTCTCTTCTTCAGAAACGCTTTCCTTGCCATTGCCAGTCTACATTTTATATCCTCTCTACTGTGACCGTCGTCAGTTATTTTGCTCACCAAATAGCAAAACTCCTTTACTACTTTAAGGGTCTCATTTGCAAATCTAATTCCCTCAGCATCACCCGATTTAATTTCGTTATCCTCGTTTTGCTTTTGTTGATGTTCATCTTATATCCTCCTTTCAAGACACTGTCCATTCCGTTCAGCTGCTCTTCCAGGTCTTTCGCTGTCTGAGAGAATTACAATGTCATCGGCGAACCTCAAAGCTTTTACTTCTTCTTCATGGATTTTAATTCCTACTTCGACTTTTTCTTTTGTTTCCTTTACTACTTGCTCAATATACAGATTGAATAACATCGGGGATAGGCTGCAACACTGCCTCACTCCCTTCCCAACCACTGCTTCCCTTTCATGCCCCTCGACTCTTATAACTACCATCTGGTTTCTGTACAAATTGTATATGACCCCTGCCATCTTCGGAATATATAGGCGTTAACTTTCCCCCAGGAGTCTATTTACAAAATTTCAGGAATCAGCTTAAGCTGAGATATACAGGATTATACTATAGCTGTTCACATATCGCTCCAGCATGGACAGCGAATGTAAGACTGATGAAGCTTCTGGGCGAATTTAAGAGCGGAAGCAATTACAGTGAGCTTAGAGGCATTAAGATAACTTTATACGTAACGCGCGTTGAATCACGCCAAAGCGTGATCGAATTTCAAAAGAGTTTAGCTAACAGTGGTAGAATGCATTAGTCGTGCATTAGTTGATGCAGTTACTCTCCTGCAGTTTCTTTCGGCTTTAGTCATGTTACAAGTTGATTTTCAGTGACGGGATTGCACTATTCAAATGAAATTGGAATTACATTAACAAATTAGCCTAGTATGCAAAATTTTCTGGACGATATTTGAAGGCAGTGTGATGCCAACACAAGGTGAAGAAAAATGGGTTGTAGTAAAATGGATCAAATGGCTCTGAGCACTATGCGACTTAGCTTCTGACGTCATCAGTCGCCTAGAGCTTAGAACTAAGTAAACCTAACTAACCTAAGGACATCACACACATCCATGCCCGAGGCAGGATTCGAACCTGCGACCGTAGCGGTCGCTCGGCTCCAGACTGTAGCGCCTAGAACCGCACGGCCACTCCGGCCGGCTGGGTTGTAGTATTTCTAGAACTTTAAGAGTACGCAATGTTTCCTCATTACATCGGAGCACTCAGTGGTGAACATATCAGAAGAAATCCAGAACATTCAAATTCCTTGTACTTCCCTTATAAACATTTTCCTCTATCGTGCTGTTGGCGCTATAAGGCTCTGACTGTCGCTTGTCAGGTAGACATTCGCGCTTGTGGAAAACACAATCACTCAGGAATTTTCGAACATTCCGTTGTACATGAAAAGCTTACTGAGAAATCTTTAGATGTACCGAAGGTAAGATCTTTAACGGAAAAATACGAAATGGCATTTCCTTACATGATCGCACGTGACGGAGAATTTGCGCAGTGGAAAATTTAATGAACCCCTGACCTACGAAAAAAAAAAAAGATATTTAACTAGCGGCTAGCTATAGCGTATACTTTTGGTACATAGTGTAATAAGTGGAGAATACTACACCGCTCATTAGGTGACAGCGTGGTTTGTGTCGAACACAGTGTAAAAGCGATTACAATTCTTCACAGTTATCTTCAAATTAGAAAAGAATTTAAACATGGAGACACCGCAGAAGAATAGAAATGTACAGGTACAAATATTATCCGCAATGGACGGTCCATTTCAATTACGGATAACGTTCGGGCAAACTTTCTAACTATCTTGTTAATGAAGGTAGACTTGAACATACGAATGAAAGTGTACTTGTTACGTATATTTTTCTTATGTTCTGAGTCATTCCCGTCACATAGAATCAAAACCAAACCTAACCAAGCTCATCGTCTCAAAAATTTATTTTTATACAATTCCAGCGCTATATTCCCGAATGCTGTTCTTTATCTTATTTCGTCAGCAGCTCTATGTCAGTATTTCGGCTTAGGTTTCGCAAATTTGTCTCAAAGTCCAACAAGGAAAAACAACAGTTCCAGCCAGAAAATACGTCTGGTCACGACGGAACAGCGTGACCAACTGAGCAGCACACGGGCGCCATCTCTTTGTAAATTGAATGTAGGATGTCTAACAAGCGATGTGAAAACACTCGTCCTAGTTCCGTCATCTAAACGTAGCCTAAGCAGTCATTACTCCTACAGTCTATATGCGAATGCAAAGGGGAGACATCCTGACATGTAGTACGCACTTCCCACTGGTATGCAGAGTATTGATAAAAATGTTGACCTGGAAGATGGGCAGGGCCAGAGAGGAAGAGAACCTAAGGTTTTTGACAACAGAGCTCTGAGCAAAAACGATAGGATAGTAGAATAGGAATAGCATTATTTCTTTGTCTTGAAGTATCTGCAATTAAAAAAAAAAGAAATATGTTTGTATGTTTGAACTGTAACTGTTGAGCGGGTTAAAATGCGCAAAGTGTCTCTGTACATATTCATAATGGCTGTACTTCGAACTCTGCATGAAAAGATCTGTAAGGGTGTAGTAAGAGACTAGGAGAAAAATCTGGCGAATTAAGAATAGTATTGTAACGGGTACAGAAATGACACACACACTGAGTCAAACAATTTATCTAAAAGTCCATACTTCGGAAAATTGCTATCTCCAGGATAGGCAAATGAACACGAAAATATAAACAAATCTTCCACTCTGTAATAATTAGTGCCTGTAAAAAGTGAGTGAACTTAATACACCACTGCATAAAATAACTGTGTGCTGTTAATACCACACGATTAAATTACTGTCCTTTGAGCAAAGTAATTCTGAAACAAGTGATTTTTTTCATTAAGTAATGTACAGTGTACTACAAGCTCGTTAGAAACAGTATAATACGTGTTTTCAAATAGCACTCCCCTACGAAAAATGTATTATAAGCCCTTCACTTGACTTTTGCTTCGTTATAAGCACGACTGCAACAACGCGCAATGTATCATTGCCATTAAAATAAGGCTGCGAAGCAAAGCTGCATAATTAACAGTCACTGGCTTTAATAACGATTCCTTTGATGTATATATTGTGAAGAGAATTAAGCACATCATCATGAACTAGTTTACAACAGTATTCTGCTTACAATCATATGATCACTCACCCATTAAGTCACCTTTCTTCTTGCCTTATTAATTACAAAAGGCTATCCAGTCAAGAGGCCATTTCAGGAAAACGTAGATAAATCTTTGTGTTATAAAGTGCACCCACTATGTTCTTGGCCAGTACATAGAAAGTGTCTGAGTAGTTGGTGACATTGTGTTGTGAACGAGTTGTCATTAAAGAAAATCAGCAATAGAACGAGTCAAAGATATTACCTTTACAGAGACATACGTATTTCGACAAATGATACTCAACTGTCAAATATCACTCACATAAAAAGTTAATTTATAACATAAAGACATGTTACAGGGCAACTGCGTAATTAAATCGAAATGAGATAACAGTAATCAAATTGGTAGCAACAATCTGTGATACAGTACCACGTAGTGACTCCTGTAACAGCTTGCATGTGATCCTGCTAGCCCAGTGATTGGCTTTCTAAACAAGCTCCAAAGTCGAAATACAGTTTTTTATACTCATAGTACATCAAAGGAATGGAAATTAAAAACTGTGTAACAAGTGGCTTGAAAAAAATGCTTCTAACAGATTGCTTAATATTACAAAATCCCCATCGGATAAATGAATAGCGAATATACAGTTTGTTGATAAATGTGAGTACGAAAATCAGTAGAACAAACTAGAAATGTCTGACATTACCTTAACACGAGTCAACTAATTTACTTCACCGTCAGGTGAAAATTATTTGAATCTTGTAGGTATTTTTGTATTCCTGTAAATATGTTTACACGGTTGAAGTGAAATTATTTTCGTAACGATTCGGAACACATTTGAAAAGTTAACTGTCAGAATGCATGGAAAGAATTTCAGGCGTACATGAATTTCGAAGAACTTCTTTAGTAGTGGTTGCGCTTACTGTCAGTGGTGCGTATGCCAGAGCTATATCATATTCCACAATGGCGTGCCAACATAACCATTCATCGTGGGAGAAAACTTTCCGGTCTAATTTAGTCATTAGATTATTTATAAAAACGCTTTACAATATATTTAAATAGTTATAGGACTCTGGACGTTTTCATCGCAAAGACCTGAGGGTTTCCTAAAGCTTCAGAGGAACACCTATCGCTATCGAAGAGATGGTAACAAATAATATGCAAATCTTTACTGACTTTTGTATTCATATTTCACAGACGTAAATGTGCTGTTACACAGCACGAGTCATAAATATCAAAAAATAATGACTGGATAATCTTCGTGATTATATCAAACATGTACGATTATTTTTACTTTATTATGGAATTAAAGAATGTATGTGTATCTGCATGTCCTAAAACCGAGCAACGACAAAGATCGAGTATGAGACCCCTTATTAATCCATGAAGTGTGTGCTGATATTTACGAGGTGCATTCAAGTTCTAAGGCCTCCGATTTTTTTTCTAATTAACTACTCACCCGAAATCGATGAAACTGGCGTTACTTCTCGACGTAATCGCCCTGCAGACGTACACATTTTTCAGAACGCTGACGCCATGATTCCACGGCAGCGGCGAAGGCTTCTTTAGGAATCTGTTTTGACCACTGGAAAATTGCTGAGGCAATAGCAGCACGGCTGGTGAATGTGCGGCCACGGAGAGTGTCTTTCATTGTTGGAAAAAGCCAAAAGTCACTAGGAGCCAGGTCAGGTGAGTAGGGAGCATGAGGAATCACTTCAAAGTTGTTATCACGAAGAAACTGTTGCGTAACGTTAGCTCGATGTGCGGGTGCAGTGTCTTGGTGAAACAGCACACGCGCAGCCCTTCGCGGACTTTTTTGTTGCAGTGCAGGAAAGAATTTGTTCTTCAAAACATTTTCGTAGGATGCACCTGTTACCGTAGTGCCCTTTGGAACGCAATCGGTAAGGATTACGCCCTCGCTGTCCCAGAACATGGACACCATCATTTTTTCAGCACTGGCGGTTACTCGAAATTGTTTTAGTGGCGGTGAATCTGTGTGCTTCCATTGAGCTGACTGACGCTTTGTTTCTGGATTGAAAAATGGCATCCACGTCTCATCCATTGTCGCAACCGACGAAAAGAAAGTCCCATTCATGCTGTCGTTGCGCGTCAACATTGCTTGGCAACATGCCACATGGGCAGCCATGTGGTCGTCCGTCAGCATTCGTGGCACCCACCTGGATGACACTTTTCGCATTTTCAGGTCGTCATGCAGGATTGTGTGCACAGAACCCACAGAAATGCCAACTCTGGAGGCGATCTGTTCAACAGTCATTCGGCGATCCCCCAAAACAATTCTCTCCACTTTCTCGATCGTGTCGTCAGACCGGCTTGTGCGACCCCGAGGTTGTTTCGGTTTGTTGTCACACGATGTTCTGCCTTCATTAAACTGTCGCACCAACGAACGCACATCCATAACTCCATCACCAAATGTCTCCTTCAACTGTCGATGAATTTCAATTGGTTTCACACCACGCAAATTCAGAAAACGAATGATTGCACACTGTTCAAGTAAGGAAAACGTCGCCATTTTAAGTATTTAAAACAGTTCTCATTCACGCCGCTGGCGGTAAAATTCCATCTGCCGTACGGTGCTGCCATCTCTGGGACGTATTGACAATGAACGCGGCCTCATTTTAAAACAATGCGAATGTTTCTATCTCTTTCCGATCCGGGGAAAAAAATCGGAGGCCTTAGAACTTGAATGCACCTCATACATACGAAAAATGCGGCACTTAAACATTGTTATAACTGGACTCTTCCTGGCTTAGAAACGTATGGGAGGGTGTTGTACCTAGAGGATTGTGTACCTAGGATCATACGATGCTTTTTGGTCGGTTCTTTAGTGGCCGCTTTTATACTCTCATGAAGGAATGCGCACTAAAACTGGCGAACGCAGTTTCTACCATTTTCCACAGTTTTTGTTGTTTTTAGAGATGAAGTTGTGTTTTGAGTCGCATTTGTAAATATTTCACATTCTACACATTTAAGTGCAGCATAATATATTAAAGCTCTTTGAAATGTATTGCTAACTTTGCTGGTACAGAATTTTACAAAGATTGAAACGCTGTATATTTTTAGATCTGTTTATGTAAAATGTGGACAGTTAAGCCATCATTCTACGGTCGTCCAACATCTTGTACGTTGAAACAGAAGGACCTATTTTCCAAAAGGATATGTTATACTTGCAGTGCAATGAGTTTCTTTAATGTCTTAACAATTTTACATCTTCTGAAATTGGAAATTTGTCTTGGTTTCCAATAGCTTGTGTTTCAAAATTTATTTAATCTTTAACTGTATTTTAACAATACTTAATAAATAATCGGTCAGTAACACTTATGACAAGATTATAAGCCTAAAACTAGGAATTAGAGTCGTCAAATATTATTCTTGCAGTTAATTTTATAGTGCTGAGACATCAGTACTCACGCACATGACAAATGAATGTTTTTATGTTCAGTTGCCGTCACAGCACGTTGAAGGAAAGCAGGAAGATTAGAGTTTATCATCTCGTCGACAGTAGGGTCATTCGAGACGGTGCACAAGCTGTGATTATGAAAGGTGGGGGACGAAAAAAAAAAAAAATGTGCAACGGTACCGGCCGGCCACTGTGTCATCCTCAGTCCACAGTTGTCGCTGGATGCGGGTATGGAGGGGCATGTGGTCAGCACTCCGCTCTCCCGGCCGTATGTCAGTTTAAACGACCGTCGGTCGGTCATAGCACGCGGAGATTATTACGGAGGTGCCGTGTGACCAACGCTACAGGAATACAACGTATGCTCCAAAGACAGGGATTAGCACAACATCAAAAAATGAATTGATCAAATCACGCAGCACTAAAAATTCCAACTCCAGCGAGCCATTCTTCACGGTGACACGTAGGGAAGCACATGCCGTAGACGTGAAGGCAGAATCACTACGAAGGATTTGCATCGCGTGTTCATGTGGTCACTGTCTGATGTTCAATGAGCTGTTACAAAGTAAATCTAGCCAACAATGAACGCCAATCTCCCAGTGCGATTATGGCGCAAGAAGAAGTAGAAGAATTTTGTTTATCTCAGCAGACAGTGTCGTTGACATTTATGTGATGTAATCAGATTGGAAAAAATACACCACTTAGCAAAGTGAGTGAGCTGCATAAATTATTTGACTGTCAAGAAATTTCATTCGTTTACAGAAAACTGTTTACTGTTGGATAGAAACAACAGCACACGCGTCGTAGTATGTCTCAACACCTCTGTAAGCGGAGCCAGCCTCATCTGCGATCCCGATCGCAGCACCCAGGGGCAAGAAGTGCGAAACACAATGCAGCGGAAAGATGTAAGAGTGGCGGCGAGACGAGACGAAACACGGCACGTAACTGACCGCCACCGCTCTCACTTTCGAGTCGGTCGACAGAGCAGGAGAAATTTTCCACGGACCGCATGATGCAGAACCCTTCTCCCATTTATTTCGCGCAAGAAAACCAGCAAATACGCGCAGTCCGGAAACGGTCAGAGAACAGCACATTCACCAGTCACTCCGCTGATTCACGGCAGAGACTGCTGCAATCTGTTTTTTTTTTCTTCTCTTTTCTGTAAGGGTATTTTAAGGAGCAATAACATTCACCGCGACTGTATGAGCAAGCCGCCCCTAAAGTACAGAGAGAGTGAAAATCCATTTCGCAGACGAAAGTTGCGATTAAACAAACAGCTAAGTCAGTATTATCTACAAGCGGTGAATATATAAAGTCCGTGCAGTGGTACTCCACTCTTTGCAGATGGTACTTGCCTAAGATTGCCAGTGTGGTCTACTGATACGAACAGCTGCTTTTATTTAATGAAACTAACCGAAGTAATAACAGTATTTTACTAAATGCATGGCCTGGCACTGTGGAAGTTGACTGTTGAACGGCCACATCCATTTATTTCAATGATTTCTTTCATTAACTCCCGAACTTATCTTCGCTGGTAGTTTGCAAAGATGTTGCTGTAAGCAGTATCGATATATACATGGATGTTTAATAAAGGGAGTTCAAAGCCCACGAGAAGGACAGGCCGTTGCGCGTACGTCACAGCACGTGACACTGCTGGTCTTACGAGTACCAGCAGCCACCTCTGGCGGGGAGCGAGTAACTATTTCAGATGAATTTAATAATTCTTGACTGCGCGTTTAAATGTATGCAAGTTATCGACAGCACACGAAAAAATTAAGACCATTAATCGGTAATTTTTCAATTAAATATTGATTTTCCGTAGGCCATGCACGCAGCCGAGTGTTCCCAAACTGTGGCGAACAAGCTTACTAGTGTGACGTCACATGTTCGTTGCAAGACTCCTGTATTTCGTTGGCCCCAAGGGAAGTTGTCATGATTTCACAAACTTGAAGCCGACGTCCCCCATGTTCGTTGCCCAAACATTAGGCTCTGGTGGAAGTGTTATGATAAAAAATGCCAGCTTCCGTCATTTATCGGAATACTAACCATTCTGATTATAGCCTAAAGTGTGAAAGAATGGTATGTCATTCGTAAAGGGACTCGTTTAACAGATATTTTCATTTATTTTGGCTGCACTGTTTACAGTTACTGCATATGTTTTACTTCTGTCATTTGACTTTAGATTTCCTGTCGGTCCAACTATAAAAGCTCTCTGAGTGAACGCTGTGAGAAAAATGGAAACCAACCAAACAGCAAAACAAATTCTCAGCATTTTCAGGCTGTGAGAAAAATGGAAACCAAGCAAACATAGCAAAACAAATTCTCAGCATTTTCAGGATGAGGACAACAGTTCCGTCTGTCCATATGAAGGAAAATGCTGGATTTCCCAAGTAGCCTTTCATATCACACACTTCTCTTCTTACTTTTGAATACATTATGGGAGTGACAGTGGTCAACGCGTTACAAATATTTACTGTTAAAAACAGTCTTAATCACAATTTATTTATTACGGTAACGGGTTTCAACCACTAATGTGGTCATCTTCAGACTTATAAGTCGTATACAAAGCTTTAATTAGAGGGCTATTTACATTAAAGAAAATACATAAAGTTATAAAGCTATAAAACGATGAATTACCAGTGAGTAGGAACCTCCTTCTGCTGAAGAATCACTACTGGAAAAACCAGTGCACGTCTTACTATATACAGGATGAGTCACCTAACATTACCACTGGATATATTTCGTAAACCACATCAAATACTGACGAATCGATTCCACAGACCGAACGTGAGGAGAGAGGCTAGTGTAATTGGTTAATACAAACCATAAAAAAATGCACGGAAGTATGCTTTTTAACACAAACCTACGTTTTTTTTAATAGAACCCCGTTAGTTTTGTTAGCACATCTGAACATATAAACAAATACGTACTCAGTGCCGTTTGTTGCATTGTAAAATGTTAATTACATCCGGAGATATTGTAACCTAAAGTTGACGCTTGAGTACCACTCCTCCGCTGTTCGATCGTGTGTATCGGAGAGCACCGAATTACGTAGGGATCCAAAGGCAACGGTGATGGACCTTAGGTACAGAAGAGACTGGAACAGCACATTACGTCCAAATGCTAACACCTTTTTATTGGTCTTTTTCACTGAAGCACATGAACATTACCATGAGGCGTGAGGTACACGTACACACATGGTTTCCGTTCTCAATTACGGAGTGGAATAGAGTGTGTCCCGACATGTCAGGCCAATAAATGTTCAATGCGGTGGCCATCATTTGCTGCACACAATTGCAGTCTCTGGCGTAATGAATGTCGTACACGCCGCAGTACATCTGGTGTAATGTCGCCGCAGGCTGCCACGATACGTTGTTTCATATCCTCTGGGGTTGTAGGCACATCACGGTACACATTCACCTTTAACGTACCCCACAGAAAGAAGTCCAGAGGTGTAAGATCAGGAGAACGGGCTGGCCAATTTATGCGTCCTCCGCGTCCTATGAAACGCCCGTCGAACATCCTGTCAAGGGTCAGCCTAGTGTTAATTGCGGAATGTGCAGGTGCACCATCATCCTGATACCACATACGTCGACGCGTTTGCGGTGGGACATTTTCGAGCAACGTTGGCAGATCATTCTGTAGAAACGCGATGTATGTTGCAGCTGTTTGGGCCCCTGCAATGAAGTGAGGACCAATGAGGTGGTCGCCAATGATTCCGCGCCATACATTTACAGTCCACGGTCGCTGTCGCTCTACCTGTCTGAGCCAGCGAGGATTGTCCACGGACCAGTAATGCATGTTCCGTAGATTCACTGCCCCGTGGTTTGTGAAACCCGCTTCATCGGAAAACAGGTAGAACTGCAACGCATTCTCTGTTAATGCCCATTGACAGAATTGCACTCGATGACTAAAGTCATCACCATGTAAATGCTGATATAGCAACACATGAAACGGGTGAAAGCGGTGACGATGCAGTATGCGCATGACACTACTTTGACTCAGTCCACCGGCTCTCGCAATGTCACGTGTACTCATGTGTGGGTTCATGGCAACAGCATCTAACACACCAACTGCACCCGCTTATCCTGTGATGGGCCTGTTACGGACCCGTTTGCGTGCTACGACCATACCTGTTGCATACAGTTGGCGGTAGATGTTTTGCAATGTGCGGCACGTTGGATGCTCTCTGTCCGGGTACCGTTCTGCATACACCCTGCAGGCTTCAGCTGCATTTCGTCGACACTCGCCATAGATGAGTATCATCTCCGCCTTTTCAGAGTTCGAATACACCATGGTCACAGTTCCTACAACACTACACCATCACAGACGTCTGGTAACACGGTGTACTATAGTTGGTCTGCGTGCGGAGACGAATGCAGAATAAAAATAGCAGCAAGCGCTACATGCGGACACTGCGACAGCTAGACCAAACCACAACAGTGCACTACAGCCACACTCGTAAACACGGTCGTCATCGTAAACATGTCCCTGCAGATGCTGCTCGCCGACCGTGGCCCGTGTTTGTTACAACACGCAACTGAACGTCGGAGGTTTCAAGCGTCAACTTTAGGTTACAATATCTCCGGATGTAATTAACATTTTACAATACAACAAACGGCACTGATTACGTATTTGTTTATATGTTCAGATGTGCTAACAAAACTAACGTGGTTCCATTTAAAAAAACGTAGGTAGGTGTTAAAAAACATACTTCCGTGCATTTTAGTATGGTTTGTATTAAACAACTACACTAGCCCCTCTCCTCACGTTCGGTCTGTGGAACCGGTTCGTCAGTATTTGATGTGGTTTACGAAATATATCCAGCGGTAACGTTAGGTGACTCACCCTGTATAATGGAGGCTCCGCCCACTTCTGACGGCATGATGTCGTTACTAACCAATGAGTTATAAGTCGAATAACAATGTAAAATTTCTTAGTTAAAAGAACATTGTCAAGAAATAAAAATAAACATACACCAAACATAGCTTATTTAACAGCTATTGTCAATGAAGAAGCGTTAAAAATATTTAAATATGTAGGATAAATGACCTTCGGTTTAACATACACGGGTTGCCCTCTCAAGGCCTGTTAGTGAACCATTTGGAACTACTGGTTGCCATGGTGAGGTTGGACGCCGTTCCAAAGATGAGGCAGCAGGCTTCTTTCCACTGAAGTTGTTGTAAAGTCGATAGGCAAACTAGTGGTTGCAATGGTGAGGATAAACGCCAGTGTTAAGATGTGGCAGCAGGCATCTTTCTAACGAAGTTGTTGCGAAAGTGGAATGGCGAAGACTGTCACGCCAGACGATGTATTATTTTTCATGGATGGGGCTTGCACCCCTTGTTGTTTTGCGTGGCACTATCACAGCAATGGCCTACATAGATGTTTTAAGCACTTTCTTGCTTCTCACTGTTGAATAACAATTCGAGGATGGCAACTGCATTTTTCAACACGATTGAGCACCTGTTCATAATGCACGGCCTGTGGCGCAGTGGTTACTTGACAATAACATCCCTGCAATGGACTGACCTGCACAGAGTCCTGACCTGAATCCTACAGAACATCTTTGAGATGTTTTGGAACGTCGACTTCGTGTCAAGCCTCACCGACCCACATCGATACCTCTACGCAGTGCAGCACTCCGTGAACATTGGGCTGTCATTCCCAAAGAAACCTTCCAGCGCCTATTGAACGTATGCCTGTGAGAGTGGAAGCTGTTATCAAGGCTATGGGTGGGCCAACACCATATTGAATTCCAGCATTACCTATGGAGGGCGCCAGGAACTTGTAAGTCATTTTCAGGCAGGTGTCAGTATATTTTTGATCACACAGTGTGTGTACTGAGGGTTATATGCTCAAACATTTTCTTAGCCACTCAACTTCGTAGTCCTCAATCAACATCAGAAAACTGCAGTCCAATAGTGTAATTATTGATGCCAAACAGAACCGATAGGCCTACATGTATCATAAAAATTCTTGGCCTTATCCCATGTCTCCACTGGTCCGGAATGTTAATTCTGGATTTGTCGGTGTTAGTGGAAGAGAGTGGTCTGATTCCCTTCCTGGCGTCACCCCTTCCCTTCCCAGGACGGAATTTGTGTACCAATTCTGTCTGCTACTAGTGTTATCCCAGGAGAAATGTGAGAACGTTTTTCTTTGTTTCCGAATCGTGTGCCTGAGGTGGGACATGGGTACTAGCCCGATATTCAACTAGTCGGATGTGGGAAACCGCCTAAAAATCACATCCAGCCTGACCGGCACACCGGCCCTCGTCTTTAATCAGCCAGGTGAACTAGATCCGAGGCCAGCGTGCCTCCGCGAATCCAGGAAACAGCGTGCTAACGAGTCTCGGCTATCCGAAGGAGACTCGTATGCCAGAACACCACGACGTCAGTGTAAAAGGCAATTTCGGTAGTGATTACTCGGAACATTCAAGCGTTATCATATCTAAGCAAAACCTGCTACGATTTCCAGGTCTCTAAATCTACCCAGTAGCGTTTCAAGAGGACAACATTGACTTTGTTTCTCACAATTTCTATTTGAAATGACCTATATGCAGGACTCACAACATCTGGTTACCACAAAAGATACTCCGAACTTTGTCGTAATATGAGTGGCCTGCCGGAGTGGCCGAGCGGTTCTAGGCGCTACAGTCTGGAACCGCACTACCGCTACGGTCGCAAGTTAGAATCCTGCCTCGGGCATGGATGTGTGTGATGTCCTTAAGTTAGTTAGGTTTAAGTAGTTCTAAGTTCTAGGGGACTGATGAACTCAGAAATTAAGTCCCATAGTGCTCAGAGCCATTTGAACCATTCGAGCGGTTCTAGGCGCTTCAGTCCGGAACCGCGTGCTGCTGCTGTCGCAGGTTCGAATCCTGCCTCGGTTCTGGATGTGTGTGATGTCCTTAGGTTAGTTAGGTTTAAGTAGTACTAAGTCAAGGGGCTGATGACCTCAGATGTTCAGTCCCGTAGTACTTAGAGCCATTTGATTTTTGATCATACAGTGTACGCTTTCAAGGCCGGTAAGTTCTTCACTTAAAACTTCAGGGCTGGTAGGTCTTGGTCGATGTATAAAACTCCCCCCTGATGTTTCGTGTCCGATTGCGGGAGACGTCATCCGAGGTAAAGAGACGAACTGCAAAGAGAACTCGAGGAAGCGCTGATTATATAGGCAGTCCATCAAGTAGCGTTTGCTTTAAGACTGTCTCTGGTAATGCCAACATTCTCGATTGAAAGTAATGATCGTCACGTTTCCCGTGCAACGCTGAAATCCAAATTTTATCCAGTTTGACACCTTCCTCTTTCCTGTTAAAATTATTACGGTGTTTATCAATCTCGATAGCCTCTCTATACATGCGCGCATAATAATGCGAGGTTTTAGATATGACGCTCGTCTCGCTGATTTCATGATTACCTTCCTGGTAAACATATTCTGCTACGGCCGATTTATTCGTATGACCGAGGCGGCAATTCCTGTTATGTTCAACCAGACGGTTGTTCACACTTCTCTTTGAGGTAGGGCTATAAACCTGTCCACAACTACAAGGAATTTTATATACCCCTGGTGTAGCCAAAGGATGTCGTGCGCCTTTTGCCGATCTTAAATATTCTTTTTCTTTCTGGTGGCTCTGAAAATAGTTTCCACCCCATACTTGCTTAACATTTTCCCAATGCGATATGTGACCTTACTAATAAACGAAAGCAAAACCTTGCCGTTGGGCGGCTGTTATTCGTCGTTACTCCTGATTCTCTGCCTTGAGCGAAGTGCTCTATCAATCTCCTTACTAGAATAGCCATTCTTCGCTAAAGTCGACCATAGATGTTCAGACTCATCTTTTAAATAATCAGGTTCACAAATTTTGTGCGCCCTGTCTACCAAGGGTTTTTATTACACCTCTTTTCTGTCTATGGCGATGGTTTGGATCTTTATGCAAATAACGATCAGTATGTGTGGACTTTCTATTCACCTTACGGCCCAACGTTCCGTTCCGTCGTTTAATCACAGGCACATCCAGAAAATTCAATTGCCCGTTTCTCTCCGTCTCCATAGTAAATTGGATTTTGGGATTAATACTGTTTACATGTATCAGGAAGGCACCCAACTCTTCTGCTCCGTGTGTGCATACTACGAAAGTGTCATCGACCTAGCGATACCATCTGGCTGTTCTCTTACTGTCAGTCTGCAACGCCCGTTGTTGAAACGTCTCCATACACAAGTTGGCCACAGCAAGACTAAGAGGACTGCCCATAGTCACCCCTTCAGTCTGTTCATAAAAGTCACTATTGAGTTGAAAGTAGGTTGTGGTGAGACAGTGTCTTAATACTTCCAAATTTCCATTGATCTTCACTACAGTTCATTCATGTAGTCGTTTAACTCCACTCGCAGGATTTAAATGATGTGACTGGTGCCACTGGTTTATCTCTCATGCGATACTTTAAGACCTCCTGTCTCTTTCTCTTATTGATATGTACTACTCAGAATGTATTCAAATTTAAGGACACGCTTTCGGGAGGACAGCGGTTTAAATCCTCGTCCTGCTATCTAAATTTAGGTTTTTCCGTAATTTTCCTAAATCGCTTAAGGCAAATGCAGGTAAGGTTCCTTTGAAAGGGCACGACCTATTCCTTCCTATCCTTCCTTATCCACTCTTGTTCCGTCTCTAATGACCTCGCTGTCGACGTGACGTTAAACTCTACTCTTTCTGTTTTTCAGATCTAAAGAGAAAGGAAAGAGAGGAAATCAATGTCCAATGACGACGTCATTAGAAACGGAGCTATAACTCATATTGCAAAGGATGAAGGAAGAAATCGATCTTGTCGTTTTCAAACCACATCGAGATTGATCCTAAATGGTTCATAAAACAATGTGAAACTTAAATTTAGATGCCTGGACGAGTTTTAGCATCTTGCTCCTCTCGAATGCCCGGTAGCTTAATCATTATGCCATTTCCTTCTGTAAATATAAGAAGAATAACCACTACAGTGGAAATAGAACCTACCTGTGCACTTTCCTACAATTATCTAGCAACGAAACTGCACTGTCAACATTCTCATCAGAGAATAATTCTGGAGTAGACCTAGCCCTAGTTAATAAATAATTCATATGTATTAGGAACATTATCTGTTATATTACTTCTTTTTTACTTACATGAGATGTTGCTTTCATTTCCATTAAATAATTGCCGCCCAATATAACGTTGGCCTACTGGGTCCCAAAAGTAAAAAATTCTAAACCATCACATATTTGATAGACTACCCATTATTATGCAATGTTTGATACCAACCGACAGTGTGGTATTGCGGTATACGTACGTCTTTCGAAGATCCAGTAAACTTGATGTCAACGGAACGTTTCATCTCTTTTTCTTGTGTTTTCGGCGACCCCACTCTGTGAATAGAGACTTGATTCATCACATTTTTAGCGTCATCACCACCTTGTCCACAGTCTCTAGAGACGCCTAGTTTAATTATGGCCGTTAGTACAGTTGCACTAACTGGTCACCCTACCTACGGCTTTGCTCTTGATTGAGAATGAGGAATGTATCTCAGTTGAGTCACCTGAAGTCCTGCAGCTGCACAGTCGAATGTGAAACATGCTGCATAGCGTGCTACAAAGCAACTACCTAAATTGCGCTAATGAACGACAGTGGCAACATGCAAGCGATCACTGTAAGCGTTTCACAAATATTCTGTTCAGAAGATCATACCTTGATAAGTATGTGTGGTGGGCTTTGTCGGCAGCGTTATATTGATAGCTGCAGGGGATTCGTGTCGCAGTGCTCCTGCAAAAAAGGAGTGCATAAAAGGTAGGCACGACTAGAACAGAATTTGTGCGACAGTTATAAATGCTTGGCGAGGAGCATACATAATGCTGTGCGGCCAGTTCTGAAACACCGCTCTGACTTCTAAGAGTAATGGCGTTGCCCTAAACACTGTTCTGTATGGAGCTATAAGGTTTCCTTATATACATCTATTTTGTCATGCACCCAGATTCCAGCGCAATGTGGTTGTAACGTATAAGGGCCACTGAAGAAGCACTACATTTTCTTCTAAAGGAAGTTTTCTTCCGAAGTAAATCCAGTATGTAGGATTGTAGACAGATAAAAGCAAGCGTAAAATAAGAATTCGCCCGAAATAAGAATTACGGTAGAAGAATATATACCTAACTCTAAAACAGATATATTTATGTGGCTCAAATCATTTCTATAGAACAATTCAGCAATAGTACATGCCAAACAAATCGTTTCTGAACTCTCAAGGTAGAAATTTGTATTTACCAGCTTGTTATCGAAGCCCTTCCTAAATTTATCCGTCAGGCAGTCGACACTGGGAATAACCTAGCATCCTGACATCTCTAGTTTGAAACTTTATGCTAGACAACATGTAATGTTTATTTTAAATGTCAGTTTTTCGACATGTTTTCTGCAGGTATAAAATAGTCGTCTCTGTATACTTGTCGCATCTTACATGCAGACAAACTGCTGTACCTCATTACCAAAATAGCATGACCACGTTGGCTATCGCAACAAGGCCCGAGCAGTCAATTATGCAGACTGTAGACCCTGCATCCCCTGGAAAGGCTGAGGGGTATATAAGTCTCGCCTCGCCACACATACATCCCCGAAGAAGTTGCACGTAGGGTTCAGTTTTCTGTATCGTCGTGCCATGCAAGTCATCTCACCGATGCAAGGTCCATTGTTCATTAAACTACCTCTACTATTCGGTCAAAATATTTAGACTAAATAGAATGTCATCTTACATTGCCGTTTAGTATTGGGAAATTTGCACATCTATATCTGTACGAATCACAAGAATCTGGTTCATATCTACTGTTGTCAGTTGGTGACTCACGAATTACAACTCCGTTATTTTAGAAGTGAATCAAGAATGAAGCAATACACATCTACGTAATGGAAATTTCCAGTTTGTAACATAAAAAGCACAGAAGTAAAATGCTGTCTGGCGGTTAGTGGGAGACAGACACTGCATCTCTCGGTCGTTCTATTAGCCATGCCACGCTGCCATGGAAAAAGAGGACGAATCCCTCAAAGCAAAGACAGAAAGTAGAACTAGAACTGATTAGATATCCTCGGTACTTATCTGGAAAATTTACCACCGCCCTTGGATTAACTCAGGGCCGTCCGTGTCTAATTCTGCCCAAGGATTTCAACTAGTTGTGGTGAAAGTGTGAGAAAACAAAATGCCTGATATTCAGTGAGAATCTACATTTTTCATATATAGTCTTTTCTATTGAAAGTCTCGTCAGAGAACAATTCTAAAGTACATCTAACGGTATGTCATAAATCATGTAGATGTATTAGGAACATAATCAACTGCATCACGACAGTTTTTTTAGTTACACAAGATGTTGCTTTCGTCTCTATTAAATAATCACCGCCCCATATCACGGTGGCCTCTAGGTCTTAACAGTCAAAAATACTTCGAAAAAATCACATTTTTTCATATGCGGCTCTGTTGACGCTATTAGTTGCTGTCGCATGAGGAAAAGTATTTCAACTCGCTAATATCCGTTTTATATGCCAGTTTCAATTTCACATTTTGTATTTGGAACTGTAAATTACCATTTTAGTCGACTACCGCTAATTCGAATAAAAGATCGCCGGAAGAACTCCTTTAACATACAGAGAACTGAAAACTACCTTCGATGGAAGTAAAGTCAAAGACGTCAACATTCAGAGAGCAGAGGAGAGAGCGAATAGGTGTAAAGAGAACACGGAAGGCCTTTGCGAGGGGGAGGAACTATTAGCTAACAGGACAGAAGAAAAATCGAAGTCAATGTAGAAGACATAGGAGACCTAGTATTAGAGTTTAACAGAGCTTTGGAAGACTTGCCACCAAAAAAGTCGGAAAGCAAAGGTAACATTCCTTCAGAATTTCTAAAAGTAGCTATCAGACGAGTGTTCAAGTCGGTGTGTAGAATCTGTGACACTGGAAAATTGTCACACACACAGTATCGAAGGTAGTAATGGCAGAACGAGAACTATTGGAACATCAGCTGAATAGCTTGTGAATTCAAGTTACTAACAAGAATAATATACAGAAGAATGGAAAATAACATAGAGAATCTGTTAGACGATGATCAGTTCGGCTTTAGAAAAGGTAAACGCACCAGAGAGCCACTTCTGACATTGTGGTTGATGATGGAATGAAGACTTGAGAAATGTCAACACTCATTCGTAGGATACGTCGACTTACAAAAAGAGTATGACAATGCAAAATGGTGCAAGATGTTAGAAATTCCCAGGAAAATATGTGTAAACGATGCTGAAATGCGGGTTATGTACGAGAACAATACGTACGAGGACCCAGAGATAACAAGAACAACTGACGACCAAGAATGTAGTTACCTGACGGGGACGTAGTCATTCACCCCTATACATCGAAGAAGCAGTGACTTTCAGTAGTGAGATTAAAATTCAGGGTGAAATGATATTAATGATAAGATTCGTTAATGGCATTGCTATCCCCTGTGAAATCTAAGAAGAATTGCGGGGCTTGTTGAATGTACTAACGAGCAAACACTATAAATTGGTAGTAAAAGGAAATAAGGTGAATGTAACGAGTCGTAGAAGTATTAACGACAAACTTAACAGCCAAGTTTAGGACCAAGAAGTACACGAAACAAAGGAATTCGGCTACTTTGGAAGGTAGATAACAAATGGCGTAAGAAACAAGAACGTAAAATGCAGACTTGAAGAGGCAAAGGAAGTATTCCTGGTATAAGAAGTCTACTACTATCAAGTATTGGCCTTAATTTTGGGAGGAAATTTATGAGTATAAACGCGAGAAAACAAGAGGGAAAGACAATCGAATGTTTGAGGCGACGTGCTATACAAGAATGCTGAAAATTAGACTGATAATATAAAAAGAGAGGAGATTCTCCGCAAAATTGGCGAGGAGAGGAACTTGTGGAAAATATTTACAAGAAGAAGGGTTGGGATGATACAACATGTGTTAAGACATCCAGGAATAACTTGAAGAAAATAGATACTAACAGCCGCAATTTTATCTAATAATTTTATTTAGCTAACAGTTTCGCTGCCTCACTGACACTATCTTCAGGCCCCTATAAGGAAACTCGGTAATTCTTGTAGTCACTTGTGCTATTATAGAGACCACTATATCCAGTTGGTTTCCGTAGACGTCTAAAAACTTCTCGGTCGACGCAGGCCCTTCAACTTCTAACGAGGTGTGAAGAGACCACGTCCACCGAGAAGTGTTAAGAAGCCTACGGAAACCAAATGGATGTAGAAGTCCCTATAACAGCACAAACTACCGGCCCATAGTGTCCAACGGTCACAATATTTCGGTGATCAGACATGTCGCCATCGTCAGGTGCGCTGACGAACTGAGCTTAAAATACCCTCCCCTCGCGAGGCGTTCTCCCCCCGGTCCGCGCCCGCGTGTCAGCGGCGTCGGCGTCGGCGTCGGCGTCGGCGTCGGCGTCGGCGTCGGCGTCGGCGTCTGTGGTGGCGTCGGTGCAATTTCCTCGTCCGCCTTAGTCGCCCGTTCGTTTCCTTTGCTGAGCTCTATGCTGCCTCCCATGCGCTGCTGAGGTTGTAGCCGCAATCTCGGTTGACGAGACCGTCCCTGGTACGAATTTCGATAGCCGCTCTAACGACGCTGTCCCAGTATTTAGATGTCTTTGCCAAGACCCTGTTGGTAATCCATTTCGTGATTTTCGGACAAATAGTGCTCTGCGACTGCCGACTTGTTGCGGTACCCAAGTCGAGTGTGCCTCTGATGTTCTCGGCAACGATCTTCGATGGTGCGCACCGTCAGTCCAATATAAGTCTTCCCACATTGACACGGAATCTGGTATACGCCGGTCTTCCGCAAACCGAGATCGTCTTTGACACTTCCCAGTAATGCTCATGTTTTGTTTGGTGGGCAAAAGAGAGTTGTTACTCGGTGTCTCCTCAATATTCGTCCTATTTTCCCCGATAGTGCCCCAGTATACGATATATAGGCAGTGGCTATCTCTCGCCTCGCGAGGGGAGGGGATTTAAGACGACCGCCCGCCCTCAGGAGCTCAGTTTGCCAGCGCACCTGACGATGGCGACATGTCTGATCGCCGAAATATTGTGCGCGTTGGACACTATGGACGGGCAGTTCACCCATGGACTGATCGAGCAAGAAATATGCCGGGAGACACTGAATAATCACGACTAGAACACCAGTTTCCTGTATAGAGGCCTGAAGATTGTGCCAATGAGATACCAAAATTGGTAGCTAAATAAAGTTGTTAAATAAAGTTACGCTGTCGGTGTCTGTTTCGTTAAGTCTTCAACCAGCCACAATCCCATTCCATTTACACAAAATGAAATTACAGGATCCAGGAATAACTTCCTTGACTGTTGAAGGAGCTGTAGAGGGCAAAAACTATAAGGGAAGACAGAGATCAGAACATACCCAACACGTAATTGGCGACGTTCGGTGTCAGTGGTACCCCGAGATGAAGAGGTTGGCACACGAGAGGAATTCATGTCGGGGGCCGCATCAAACCAATAAGAAGAGTGATGACAGACATCCCTCCCCCCTCCCACAAAAAAAGTAGGAAGTATTACGGTTTGTGTTAGGAACATCAAAATTGACTGATAACGTCGTCGTCGAGCGCCCGTCAGCACCAACATCAGAACTTTAAATTAATAATAGTTGTGCAGGTATATGAGCTGAAGACTTCTCTTAGTAATGCTTACCGCGCTGGTCTTATAACTCGTCAACCCCACCCAGAAGACTGAGGGCACCCTGCGCCCTCTCCTCCTCCCCTCCCCCCCCCCTCCACCCTTCCAAAGAAATGTCTCTGAGCACTATGGGACATCTGAGGTCATCAGTCGCCTAGAACTTAGAAAAACCTAACTAACCTAATGAAATCACACACATCCATGCCCGAGGCAGGATTCGAACCTGTGACCGTAGCGGTCGCGCGGTTCCAGACTGAAGCCCTTAGAACAGCTCGGCCACACCGGACGGCCCTCCTTCCAGAATAGAAAGGAAAGCACTGCTACATCATCAGCGAACCGTGTCATGTTGATTTTCTGTTCTTGGGAAACAGCTTCCACAAAAAGGTTGACCCTTCACTTAACAATGGGCAACACTGCCGTTCATCTTTCCTGATTTTGGATTCTCCTATCATTTTATCAGCTCTGTACGCACTCTTTGTATTAAGAGAATTGATTGCTCTATATCCCGTTGTTGGCACTACATTCTATACAAACGGAGTACACGTTACTGCGTTCCATATTATTCTCCAGATCTACGAATGGAATGTTTGAATGTTTATTTCCTTGTTTGTCCTAAATCTGCTCTCCATCATCAATCGCAGCGATAAGGCAGTAGGTTGTCACACGGGTTTGCGACGGAGCTGTGATACCCGTTGGTCGCTGAAAGAATGGTCCGTCGGTGTTGTAAATAAAGATGGAATCGCTGCAGTGTTGCTTCTGGTATTCAAAAGGCCGCTTAGGAATAAAACTGAACCACTCACCCAGTCGCACACTGGACTCGCATTCGGGAAGCCGATGGTTCAAACCCGTGCCCGGCCATCCAAGATTTAGGTTTCCCGTGAGCTTCCTAAATCGCTGCAGGCAAATGGGATGATTCCTTTTAAAGGGCACGGCCGATTTACTTTCCCATCCTTGAAACATTTTGAATTTGCTCTCCGTTTTTAAGAACTCTAATGAACACTACCTCCGTTTTTTCCTTATGGTAGAATATTTAATTTAAAGAACCGTACTTACACGTTTTCAGAGTATTATTGCGCTACATCCATTGCCCCATTCCTAACCGATGTTGAATTAATAGATGTAAATAAGATTTGCTGCAACAGATATTTCTTTAAGGATAGTTTATAATGACTCTCACCCCTACTACAAAACATAGCAACTGCAATAGTAATTTTTATTAGTCTAAATCACAACAGTCTTAGACTGAGAAAATTTTTGTGCAATTATTTAAGTAAAAATATCGCTATCTTACGTTACAGTGGCTTGCAGTTAGAAATATCAGTGAGAAAAAGTCTCTTACCCTATTTTGTTATTGTGCCCTGTAACTGAGTGAATGTTTGCGCAGACACGACTGCTGTGTAAATGCGTCATTTACTATTTCAGGTTAGTATATTCGTGGATACACTCGTCATTTACGATTTCATGTTACTCGTATTTTCGTGAATACACTGTTTAGTGATTGGTGAGTATTATTCTGAACGGCGTCATCTTTTCTAACTTGTCTTGTTTTCCGTGATATGTGAACACTAATACTAAACCATCTACACATTTTCGTTTCATTGTTTCTTTTCTCAAGTTCAGTCTAGAATTTATTTTACCTGTACTTTAACGACGAGTGCAGAATCTAGCACTATTTTCGAAGTAACAAATGTTCAAATGTGTGTTAAATCTTATGGAACTTATGGGACTTAACTGCTAAGGTCATCAGTCCCTAAGCTTACACACTACTTAACCTAAATTATCCTAAGGACAAACACACACACCCATGCCCGAGGGAGCAATCGAACCTCCGCCGGGACCAGCCGCACAGTTCAAAGTAACAGACTGATATGTAAACGAATAGCAAATATGTATAGGCTTCCAAAGAACGAGATTATAAAATACGCTTGTTTGGACACTTTGTGTGATTAATTTCACAGACACTTTGGTCTGCTACACGGGTCGTAGGAAAGGCTAAGAAGTAACATACCCTCTATTGTGAGACACCAAACCGTGAGGAAGTAGACAGTAACACCTTACCTAGATCACTGAACAGAATAGTAAAGATGAGGCAACATGTACTTGTCGGAAGCAGATGAAAAAATATAGCACGCTCTTTCAACATATAATACTATATACACTCCAGTACCAATTCCACTCAACTGAGTGGCAGCAGAATTATCAGACCATACATTGTCTGATACAGACAACTTTCAAACGGTCACTTCCAGCTCAGCACTCCACAATAACAGCAACTTCATACGTAAAGCTGCTCAGCACTAACTAACTCACGATAACATAGATAGACTGTTCAGATCTGATCACAACAGACTGACTTCGTACAACTGTCTCTCCTTCATCCTTTCAAATACTACGTGATGACTTGACACGACCACGGCGTAGCCATTCACTGGCCGAGCTACCGACCCCAAAGACTACAAGTAAAACTGAATACTTCCCATGTAGCAGAGAGAAATATCTGAATCGGTCAAAATGCAATCAGAAAATAAAAACAAAGAGGTCTCCCGTAACCGATGCGAAAAAGTGCTTGATCTATATGAAGTATGGCTATATAAACAGACATCTTTCATCAGACTTCCATGGTACCGCAGATGAGACTTGTGTTGAATTAAACAGTACAAATTCTAAGCTGACCATGAGACTTATCCTAAAGAAATCGTCTTCATTCACCGAGAGAGATAATGTATAACTTCACTAAATATTCTCTCATACATTAATTCCTTCACTTACTTGCACATAATAAAATGACTTGTAGTTGTTGCAATATTTAGAAAATAAAGGAACTACAGATAAATAATGTTTCAGAATCAAATATAATATGTTTCAATTAATATGAATTAACTTGGTAGATGAAATTTAATATCAGGTCGGACTGCAGCTATGATGTTACACAAATAAGAAATAGTATAAGAAAGATAACTTAAAAGCTTAAAAGTGGCCATGTTTGCATAATCTGTTAAATCCTTCTCAAATTTAACCAAACTGTGAAAATCAACTAATTTAGAGCTCAATTATCGGCTCAATGGTCCTGTGACATTACACAAAGAGGTGTGCCATCCTTAAATTGAACGATACAGTGAAAATCAATTAATTTAACTGAGTGCATCCTTTCACATGACTCATTTCTGCGATAATGTTGATCATCATAACAATGAAAATGTTGGTGATACCTAATAATGATATAAATACTCATGTTCATATTTTGTTAATACTGTTGTTGTCTACATGGGGATCCTTTGCGTTGAGGCCTAGGTTAAGAAATTATTCAGTTCTGGATGTTGTAGTTATTCTTGTCACGTGCAAGTGATTTCTGATTACTAAATTTCTTTGTGTCTCGTGAATATTTGTCTACAGGAAGAGAGGTTCTACCTTATAATTGGCCTGAGACGTATTCATGCATTCAACTAGACCATTCACTTGATTGGTGATGTTTCTAGAGTAAATGATTGAACTTTGCTTGTGTACCTAACGATGAATGGCGAATGCAGTATTTTAAAGAAGCCAACATTGCATGGGTAGTTAATGGTAAGGAATGGCAGCCGATGATGTAGATGGGGTGTATCCTGGAAAATAGTAGAACAATAGAGCCAAAAAATTCATAAACATGAGTCATGCAAAAGGAGTGCATTCAATTAAATTAATTCATTTTCACTGTTTGATTAAATTTAAGGATGATGCACCTCTGAGTTACATCATGGCCATTATGAGGCTCTCCTTAAGCTTTAAATTATTAGATTTTCACTTTTTGATTAAATTTATAGATGTTGCACCACCTTCTGTAATATCACGGGCACAGAGAAGCCATACCTAACCTTTCAACGGATTGATTTTCACTATTTTATTAAATTTAAGGATGATGTGCCTTTTTGTGTGATATCACGGACACAATGCTGCCACACATAAGATTTAAATTGATTAACTGGTCAATTAAATTTGAGGACGATGTATCTAATAACGTAATATCACGGCCACAATGAGGCAACGTTTAAGCTCTTACATTAATTATTTTATATTATTTCCTACTTGTGTAGCGTCAAAGCTACAGTAAAGCCAGATATTAAATTTCTTTTCGGAACTCCAAAATCTTTCCGATGCCAGGAACCTGCGTGGCTTCTATGCTGGAATTAAAGAGCTTTATGGGCCCATCCGCTCCTGATCAGGAACACTGAAAGCTGCTGCCAACACCACCATCCTTACTGAAAAGCAGGACATCTTAAATCGTTGGAAAGAGCACTTCTGCTCACTGTTGAAACGCACTTCTACTACCGATGGAGACTTTCTCAAACATGTCCCACAGCATCCTCCACAACCCTGGATGGCTGATCCTCCAACTTTTCAAGAATTCAGAAAGGCACTCGACAGTATGAAACCAGGAAAGGCTCCTGGCCCTGACAACATCCCGTTGGAAATTATTCAGGGTAGCGGCTTGCCTCTAAAAACTAGGCTCTTCTCACTGATACTATTAATGTGGGAATCTCGCAAGGTACCAGCCGACATGAAAAATTTCACAATTGTCACCAACTTCAAGAAAGGCGACAGAAGCCTCTGTAGTAACTACCGTGGAATATCCTTGCTCTCTGTCGCTGGTAAAATTTTTGCCAGAATCCTTTTAAATTGCCTTCAGACACTTTCAGAGACTGTGCTTCCTGAGTCTCAATGCGGGTTTCTCTCATCAGGAGGGACGATTGACATGATTTTCTGTGCACGACTACTGCAGGAGAAGTGCAGAGAACAACAAAAACCTTTACTGTTTTTTTACGACCTGGACAAGGCCTTTGATACAGTTTCCAGAGAAGCCATGTGGATGGTCTTAAAATGTTTCGGCTGCCCTGAACGTTCTGTTGACCTGGTTAAAGCTCTCAACGATAACATGACTGGACAGATCATCTGCCAGAATGAAACATCTAATGAATTCCCAATAACGAGTGGGCTCAAAGAAGATCGTAGTGGCTGGTACTCACATACCTGAAATGCTCTTCAGAACATTGAGCTGGAACGTCGAAGACTGGAGAATGACAAACGCCAGAGACGTAAACTCCTCCAGGCACAGCAATGTCCTCCACCTTCCATCATTTGTAATTTCTGTGGTCGCATGTTTCACGTGAGGATTGGACTAATAAGCCATCAAAGACAGTTCCACGCCTGAACCGTGACAAAGGAAATTTCTGGAGAGAAATGAAAACTCGGATACGAGTATCAGCCGACGACGACGACGACGACGACGAAATTTCGTCCACCAAATTGATTCTGTGGTACCTCAGACATATTATGTTTTGTTCTAAATATCTTTCTGATATCACGATTCTTTATTATACAAATAACTACAGGTCATCTGCATGTAAATGAAGGAATTGAGTATTAGAGTATATTTAAAGAAGTTCTACGTTATAGCTTTTGGTGGCTGAAGATGAATTCTTAAGTGTAATGCTCACGATCAGCTTGGAATGTGTACTGGGGAATGTGTACTGTTACATTCTCAACAGAAAACATTCCAAGTCTGACCTCCAGTTCGAGGGAACTCTGATGCAAGATGTCTGTTGATATAGCTACCCTTCATTCGGATCAAGTATGTTTTCACATCTATTACGGGAGAGCCCTTTGCCTTTATTTTATGACTGCACGTTGACTGATTTAGATGTTTCTGTCTGACATACGGGGAGTAATTAAGTTTCAGTTGTGGTCTTTGAAGTCGGTAGCTTGGGCAATGAACAGTTAGGGTGTAATCGTGCCACATGACCATGTAGAATCTTTAAGGAAGAAGAAGAGGCCGTTGTAGGGAGTCAGTCAGTTTGTTATCGTCAGACATGGGCAGCCGTAAGTTCTCTCGCCATGTGAGGCAGTGCACGTTATTGTGAGTTAGTCTACCGTCAAATTGTTTCTAGAATATTTAGTTGTATGATAGTGACCAGCCATAATAAGATTTCAGTACTACGCTTCCCTTTACGAAAAATAATTTCTTTTTCTTGTAGGATTTTCTGGTTGTCACCACCACTCTGAACGCAGCTTAACAATCATTTCCACTACATTTGGTGACCACAGTAGTATGGTGACAGGTCGATATCGCTGTGGTCTATCCTCTCATTCTCTACTTTTGGAATGGAAATTTTTTCATTAGACTCAGGTCTTTGAAATCCCTGGGCTAGCAGGACAGAGCGGCTGTTGTTATATTTGTGGAAAGGGACCAAAATAAGTTATTGTCAGTTGCACTCAACATATAAAGTTTATTTCTTAAAACAGACAATCACCCAAACAAGAATCAAAAACTCTCAAGGTTTTAACGAAAGACTTCCTTTGATTTAAATAGATTGGCTGAAGGCCACATCGAAAATCCAGGGTACAAGGTCTAAGCAAGAAATTGAGGTACAGGAGTTCTTCTGGAGGCTTCATTTCTTTAGAAACAAAATTTTTTAATCTTCAGTATAAGCCTTAGCTCAAAATTTTTCCCATAGAACTCGGCTAAAGGCCTCACGTTATTCAAGATCAATGTTACGGCTTAAAGCTGAGACAAAGATTTTCAATGTTTAATCTAACTAAGCTGAAAACTCGGCTGAAGGCCGTATATCAACTAATCAATTTAATGGCTTAAGGTCTAGGAAGAAGAGCTTTCAATTTGAAAAGGCTGAAGGCCTTATCTTAAAATATTTCGTGTAAAACTCGGCTGAAGGCCTCATACTAAAGAATAACAATCTTATGACTTATGGGCAAGACAAGAATTTTGAATTTATAATTTAAGAGAGATTAAAACTTGGCTGAAGGCCACACAGCATGAAGAAAACAATTTTACGGCTTAAGGCCTAAAGGGAAGAGTTTCTAAATTTCAACTAAAATAGGCTAAAGGCTTTATCCTAAAATGCTTGACATAAAACTCGGCTGAAGGCCACACAGGAAACCCAAAAAATCTCACGGCTTAAAGCCCAGACAAAGAAATGTCCAATTTTTAGTTTAAGCTGGAAAACTCGGCTGAAGGCGACATACAAACTAGAAAATATTTCTTACGGCTTAAGGCCTAGACAAAATTTTTCAACTTTTGACTTGAAAAAAATGAAAACTCAGCTGAAGGCCACATACCAACTTGAAACAAATTTACAGCTTAAGGCCTAGGCACAAGGAATTTTTAATTTTAATTTTGAAAGGCTGGAATTCGGCTGAAGGCCACATACCAAACAGGAAACAATTTTTTTTACGGCTTAAGACCCAAGAAGAAAAGCCTCGCAATTTTAATATGCTAAAACTTGGCTGAAGGCCACACAGATACTTAAGACTATAAAGGTAATCACTACGTAAAACACAAGGAGCGGCGCTCGGACGGTTCCAAGGATCGGCCTGGGAAGGTAACACTAACGCACGTTTAGGAGAGATAGGCAGCCAGAGCGACAACCTCTTAATCGGAAGGCAACCCAACCGGAAGCCAGCTGACAAACCAACCAACAAGATCAGTTCTGCTCCCCCGACCAGCAAAACGACAACAAGATGTCAATAGCACAACGTTCTGGATATTGGTGAACAATCCAGCCAAGTCGGAATAAACGCCCAAAACTACTGACAACACCTCAGCTGTTGGCCGCCAGCGTCTCCAGCCTGACCATGCGCCATGGAGACTTCCTTGCTGCTCTGCCCCAACCGATCGACTGTCACACACCGCAAGCCGGAAAATATATCAGCCACAACAAAGATAGTACAGCAGTACCAGCATCGACACACGCTGCTGCTGCCACACACGGAGAGAAGACAGCAATGTTATGGCGGTAATCGAAGAATAAATAAGACACCACTGGACTTCAACCAATGACAAAAAAAAGGAAAAAAACAAGGCATGACGCGAGCCAGCCACGGCTCAGACTTTGTGTGCACACTTTTCTGCACATTTTTATCAACAGTAATTTTCATTTTAGTTGCAGATATCTCACCATTTGGTAGTCAGTATAATTGGACCCATACAGTTCTCTTTCCTTTGAGTAATGCAGTTTGAAGTTCTTTTACGGAAAATAATTACTTAGGTTGGCATAAGTATTTGGTACAACAGGAGGCTGGAAAAATTATAACAGTTAGTCTGACTGTGGAACTATACACTTATTCGCGGTCATGACTTTTTTTATGTGCCATACCTTACGACATTCCAAACCCGAGTTAAAAACTATTTCTTTAACAATTTCCGTCTTGGCGTGTGCTTTGTTGAGGTTAGGGAAATCAATGTCAATAGAGAGCATTTTGTATTTATGAGCTTTGTCGAGTTTCATAGTCTCTTTCGGTAGCTCAAGTTCCAGATATTTTTTCCAGTTTTCGATCCAAAGAAGTTTCTTATTGATTCTAATCAGCTATATTTGAATTACATTTCCGAATAGTTGTTTTCCTTACGATTTCGGTAGGTCGTAGATTTATTGTAATTTCGACTGACTTGTGGCCTGTAAATTATCTATACTTTATCACTTCCCACATTGTTCCAGCCGATGTTGTAGGAGGTGCTATGCTTAGATCTGTTGCTCTGGGGACTCATTGGGTCCTTGCTTTCGTCTTGGGCGGGTATTATTTAGGACTATCAGATTTTCTGACTCTAGTATACTAACCATTTTTTTACCTGTTTCGTTCTTATTTCCGTAAATCCAGTGAATGGTGACGGCTGAAGCCAACAACCCAAGGGGCTCCATATGTGATGTACGATGTACAGGGTGAACAAAAATGCGTGCACTTGGACATCGCAAAGCAATTCCTCACATACTAGCAATACAAAAATGTCTTTTACAAAATTTCGTCCTGCGCATATTTCCGCCAGCAAATGGACAGTATGGAATGCCAATCTGGTAATCACATATACGGTTATTGCCTGTGTCAGCATACAGAAGTAGTGCTGTGCGTTTTGTGTTAGCATGCAGGAGATCGAGGGTTCGAATCTGGGTGGAGGTGTATTTATTTATATTTGCCAATTTCATTTTGCCATATAACACTGTAGTACACACTGTTTCTGAAGACATACGTATCCAAAATTTCCTTAGCACAGTGTTTTGTAACAGAGAACACAGAGAACAGAGAAAAGGTAGTCAGATAAGTCAGAAATAGACATATGAAAGAAATGACCTGTCATAGGACAGAATAACTTCAAGAACAATATCAATTTAGAGATGCTAAAGATGACTGCACAGTTAAATAATTCAACATCCACTAGTCACTTTTACTACATGCAGTACGTACGCTCATATGTAACACATTAACAACCAGTGAGAATAATAATTTCCATATTAATGATCGCATGACATTTACAAAAGAATGCGTTGTCCTCAGAGCAGGTACGCAGAGCGACCCCGCCCCTTTCCCCCTGCGCGTCCATACATTGCTTGATCCGATGGATCATACAACTCTGGATTCTTCGCAACATTGCTGCAACCACAGATACAAGAACAGCAAGAACATGCGCTGTCAATTCTTCCACATGTGTCGGCAGAGTAGAGTACACGTTCTCTTTCAAGTGTCCCCACAGGAAGAAAATCAGGGGATTTAGGTCAGGTGGACAGGGAGGCAATATAACTGGACCTCCCCGTACTTACCAGTTCCCTGGAAATGTTCTGTCTAAATACGTCGCACTTTAATTTCAAAACGTGGAGGTGCACCATCATGTTGGAACCATAAACTCTGCCGAATATGGAGTGGAACATCTTCCAGTGCGTCAGGCAAATAATTTGAGAGGAATGCGTGATACCTTCGTGCAGTCAACCGGTCTGGCAACAAGTAGTGACTGAAACTTTCCCAATTTTCCGGCTCAGACGCTGGTGCCAAAGCGAACTTGATATGACATCGAAGGTCGCCGGTGACGTCGGGTTAACGTCAAACCAACGGTAGGCCTTGTGCATATTGAACAGTGAAAGCTGTTTCATGTGACCATACTGCAGTATTTATGAAGTCTTCGCTGGCTTCCTGTTCTTGTTGGAACCATTCACAGAATTGCATCCCCAAACGGCGGTATGCAGGATGCGGATGTTGCGTTAAAGAATAATGATAGGAGTGTAGCCCATGCTCATGCAGCACCTCAACGACAGTGCGCTGCGAGACACGGAGCTACCTTGCTACGCTACACGTACTTCGATGGGGTTCGTAGTGTATGACCTCCAGCACAGCTTCCTTAGTAGTTTAGTGGTAGTACGGAGAATCCGTGGACGACCCCTATCACAGCGTTGGTGGAAGAAGAGAACCTGCCTCCCGAAGGCAAATCTCCAGATGACTAAGTACACTTTTATCTGAATGATATCGACCAGGACATCTGAAACCCCGTGCTAAACCAACAGGCAGAACAGGTAGTAGGACTTATGGAAAGGGGCCCAAAATGAGCGGCTGTCAGTTACACTCGAACACATAACTTTATTTAATTGCCCAAACATTACAGCGCAAATTCCCGAGCTTAACTATCCACTGAATATGTCACACAATCTTATGGCTTAAGGGCACAACCTTTTTAATTTTCAAAACGGCTGAGGGCCCGTGATTTAAAACGCAACTATAATAAATTTTCAAAAGGCAGAAAGCGCAAGGTTTTATCCTTAAATAATATTTCAAATGACGCTGAAGGCCCAAACAATCTAAGACATGACAAGTAAGGAATTTTAATTTTAAGATGGCTGAAGGCCCATGATTGAAAAACACAACTACAATAAATTTTCAAAAGGCAGAAGGCCCAAAGCTTTATCCAGACAAAATATTTTAAATGAGGCTGAAGGCCCAAACAATGCAAGATCTGACAAGTAAGGAACTTTCAATTTTAAAACGGCTGAAGGCCCATTATTTAAAACCCAGCTAAAAGCATACAAATTCAAACCATCGGCTATGAGCTATTAAAATACACAATCAAACACCAATAAGAAAAGGCAGTACAGCCAGCGGCGCTCAGAAGTTTCCAGGGGTCTGCACTTGAAATATTAACGATCGCTTAGGGGAGACAGATAGTCGGCCCAGCTATATCAGATCCGCCGGCAACCAAACCAAGAGGCAGTCAACGGACCAACCGAAAAGGCGACTTGCTTTCCACTTGACCAGTACACAAGGAACTCCAAAGCCAAAACGTAAAAGGCGTAGCCGCCCACAACCAAGTATGCATAAGCTGTCGAAACTACACACACGTGTTGGACAGCGACAACACGGTGAGAAAAGGACACTGCCTGAATTTTACGTCTGCGGCCAGGGTAGGTAATCGGAACGCTAAAGGCCACAAGGCAGAAAATTTCGCTGGTGCACTTGGACTTCAAATAACCAAAATAAAGTTAAACTCTACTCGATGGAGGCCAAACTTTCGCCAACTCGAACACTGGCTGTTGCTGACGGAAATACCCCCAACAGCCAACCATGAAAACCAACGACACAATGTGAACAGACTGGCTTCAGTAATTAAATCACCACTCATCTTTGATGTCCTGGGTCGGTGAGCCATGAACCCCTTAGCAATCGGAACAGCTCCCACACACTCCGACACTGCGTAGAGACCGCCAGCGGGCCCGGCCCACTGACCCGCATGGAGATTTCCTGGCTGATCCACGCCAACCGACCGACTGCGGCACATCAGCACGGAGACAGCACTAAAATATCTGAGCAGTCGACATCACAAGCTACACACAGTTTCGCGAACATTTGCACGAAGGACTAGACAATCTAACGGCAGCGACTGTGCAATAACAAGGACGAATCACGAGTCGGCACACGCAGGCAACCCATAAGCGATCGCCGGCCAGCATACACGTCGTCCGACAAGACGACCGACCGACGACCAGCCAAGGTGGTCCGCACTCAAGTGATGTGTATCGGCATGTCTGTCCGGACCTCACTGCAGGCGCTCCCCGACTGAACTTCTGCCACGTCCTAAGTCAAACACTGCCAGGTCCGAACTGCACTGCTAGCGCCTCCCAACTCACTGGTAGATCCGAACACACGACAACCGGGAAGTAATAGCAGTCAGCAAAGATAATACGCCAGGGCTTATATCGATAAACGCCGCTGGTGCCGCTCACGGGCAGACAAGGCGGAAACTCGGTAACACCGGTAATTGAAATTAACATAACGAGGTGGTAGTACAGTAAAAAAAAGATGTCAAAATGAGATATGGCACGAACACGAGCCACGCACGGCTCAATATCTAGCAGCACATTCACGAGCTGAAACATCACCCCGGTTACCAGATGCACCAAGGACCAGAAGCATATCCACATATTCGTCGTTTGTGCATTCCATATATCTGCCACAGTTTTTGAGAATAATACAAGAAGAAAATACGGTAAGTGTACGACTCTACGTGGAGTCTATCACGGGTGCGTTACGACGGTAGCAGCGCGTCCCTGTATGGCAAACAGCGCATCCAGTATAAACACGCCATTAGTCGCAGCGGGCTGCCCCACGTAACACACATCTCCGCTTTTACAGCTTTTGTTCTGCATGATTCATCCCGACACTGCTAATCATGAAATACTCGTTTTCGAATTACACTCTTTCCCTAACGGTAATGGACGTTATGTTTCCAAATTTCCATCGATTATAATAATAATAATAATAATAATAACAATAGTAACTCATGTAGTTACTTAACAGCATACGCTTATGAGTCATGGCAGGCATAATTAATGGTTCCATAGTAATAATACATACAAATGGTAATCGAATTTAGAGATTATTTACAAAGCACTTTGGTAGCCGTACTGGCGACGTGAGGTCCTAACGAAATTAACGGACCTGAACTTGGCAAGAATAACAGTTGGTACTAATCCATGGGGCCATTGGGGAGGTTACATGAAAAACAGGTTTGGAATTTAGAAGACGCAGTGGTGCGAAACAATTCCCGTCCACGACGTGCAGAGTTCTTTAAAAGCTGACCAATGAAAACGATTGTACTTCCATTTCTGTGTTGGTAATACGTAGGTGTGAATGTTTTGTAGAAGACTCTCTGTAATCGCGTTACGACTATGAAGACGGCAAATACCGTGCCAAGGAGACTACATTTAGCAAATAAAAACAAATGTGCCTCAACCCCAAATCGAACCCTCAACCTCGCGTGTGCTAACCCAAAACGCTATCCTCTGCACCAGTTGCACTGCGGTACTCGTCTATGCTGACAGATGTAGTTACCGTACATGTGATTACAGTGTTGCCCGACTGATAGCCTTTAACGTCCATTTATTACCGGAAATATGCGCAGACGAAAGTATGTGAGACACATTAATGTATTGCTAGTACGTGAGAATCGCGTTGCGAAGTTCGAGTGCGTGAATTTTCTTTCACCCTGTATAATTTTTGTTGACTCTTCTTTAGAGACCCTACAGTAGGTTCTTTATAAGCGGGGGCTCACAGGAAGATCGAATTCATTGATCCTTAAATGGATACTTATCGTCTGTATCGCAACTTGTTTCTTACTAGTATTGGCTGTTGAATAGTAAATATCTTTTCTTTGCAAAAAACTGCTACTCTGCATCACCCATCATCTGTACCTCCCCTGATAACAGAGTAACTTGGAATCTGAATTTTTCATTCAATTTTTCAGTGATATTGCCAATGTCTACGTTGTTTTCTAGTAAAAACTGTCGAGGGCTGTCCTTTTTTTGCGTTAAATGACCTCGCATTTCATTGGACGATTTTACAGGCCATCTTTGTAATCATGTAAGGGCATCAACATATTTGGAATCAATATTGGGATCGTATCTATTAGTAATTGTGGTATGGGGCCATTAACAAGCTGTTAATATGATGTATCGTTGATTACGGTCATAATTATAGTTAAGATATTGTTAAGCAGGTAATTCTCAAAATCACCCTGTTGGTGATATAGAAATAGTTAGGACCCAATGTGGCCAGGTGAAGAGAAGGTTCTGATGATACAGGGAGCGAACAAAAAATTTCCGTTAAAAGGCCATACAGACCAGAATCGGCATGCCAATCAGATAAAACCACCGTGAGCATTGAGACAATCATTCTACCGACGCACCCGGTTGTCCTGCTGCGTGAATAAGTCCGTAAGTGTGTGCTATACATTCTCGTCCGACAGGAATCGTCGATCAGCCAAGACATGGTTAACGAATCGGAGGCTTGAATATCGCACAGGGAGAAATCAGAGCTATAGGGCAGGTGCTCGAATGTCTGCCACTTGACTTGGTGTAACTTCTGTGTTACGACATTTGCGATATGGGGCGTGCGTTAGCCTGAAGCAGCGGCACCCCGTATCGCATTTTTCCCAACGTTTCATTCTAATTGCGCGCCATAATTTCTACAGCGTGCGTAGTACAGTTCCCCGGTACTGGAGATACCAGGAGTTGTGTCGAATGGCGGCCAGCAAAGAACTTGGAGCACCATTCCACATCGGTACTTTTCTACAGACATACGAGGGAAAGTCAATTATTATCCTTAAAGTAGTTATAAAATTTTATTGTAATCAAATAGGAAACTTTTTTACAATAACATCACTTTTCGATATAGTCTCCTTGCGTTTCAACGCACTTGGTCCGTCGTTATACAAGCTTCCTGATGCTCTCATAAAAGAAGGTTTTCGGTTGAGCGGCGAGCCAGGAATGCACCTCTTCTTCCACTGCTTCATCCGAGGCAAATCGACGGCCCCTTAATGCCTGTTTGAGTGGACCAAACAAGTCATAGTTAGAAGGGGAAAGATTGGGACTACATGGAGGATGATCCAGTACTTCAAATTTGAGTATCTGGAGCGTTTCAGCAATGTGGGCAGCAGTATGCGGACGGGCGTTTGCTTCGAATTGCAGGCTTTAGCCTGGCAGTAAGCATTCCACTATAATGTACTCTGTTTGTTGTTGTGCTCCTTTCCCCATAATGTTCCAGTGCTGAACCTCGTGCGTCCCAAAAAACCGTAAGCATCAGTTTTCCTGCGGACGGTTGGGTCTTGAACTTTTCGTTGCACGGAGAATTTGGATGTTTCCATTCCATGCTCTGCCGTTTACCCTCCGGCTCGTAATAGTGGATCCATGTTTCGTCACCAGTAATGATCCTGTCCAAGAAGTTGTCCTCTTCGTTACCATAGCGGTCCAAATGTTTTTTGTAGATGTCCAAGTGCGTTTGTCTATGCAACTGTGCGAGTTGTTTTGGGACTTATCGTGCACAAACTTTATGAAACGCAAATCTGTTGCGGATGATTTCGTAGGCAGAACCGTGGCTAATTTACAGACGATGTGCCACTTTGTCGATAGTTAATCGTCTGTCTAAGAGAATCATTTCACGTGAACGCTCAGTGGTTTCTTCATTTGTGACGGTAAACGGTCGTCCGGCTCCTCCATCGTGCGTAACACTTGTGCGATCATTTAGGAATTTTTCAATCCATTAGTTGACACTCCGTTGTGACAAAACACTGTTCCCGTGCTGTACTGGAAGTCTTCGGTGAATTTAGGTCCCTGATACGCCTTCACACCACAAAAAACGGATCGGTGAACGTTACTCTACTTTGGTGCAAATAGACAGCGGAGCAGCCATGATTAACAGCACGGCAGCGATAACGAAACTAACCTAGCAGCTGGACAATTGCAAAGATATAACAACAAATAAACAAAGCATCCGTCATCAGCGTAAAACGACAGTACTACCAAAATAAAAAAAATGTAACTAAATTGCGGATAATAATTGAATTACCCTCGTACTTGGTAATACACATTCTTCATTCTCCGATGGATGTCTGCTGTCGTTTGTCCTTCGGCAGCCCACAAAAGAATGAGAGCACGTTGGCTCCGTTTGGACGCATTTGGTAATAACGTTGCCACAGTTCACGTTTCCGCATTTACCGCGAACACATGGGAAAGGCACAAGTGCAACACTAATCCCTGCCTATACGTCGGTGCTTATATAGCAGCATCGGAGTCGCACTATGCAACATATTAACTTTAAAAAATTAAATTTTTCTTAAGAAACTAGATATCTTAGGAAACGATTAACATTACATTTCTACAAATAACTTAATAGTAGTTGTTATTGTGGTCTTCAGTCCTGAGACTGGTTTGATGCAGCTCTCCATGCTACTCTATCCTGTGCAAGCTTCCTCATCTCCCAGTACCTACTGCAACCTACATCCTTCTGAATCTGCTTAGTGTATTCATCTCTTGGTCTCCCTCTACGATTTTTACCCTCCACGCTGCCCTCCAATGCTAAATTTGTGATCCCTTGATGCCTCAAAACATGTCCTACCAACCGATCCCTTCTTCTAGTCAAGTTGTGCCACAAACTTCTCTTCTCCCCAATCCTATTCAATACCTCCTCATTAGCTACGTGATCTACCCACCTTATCTTCAGCATTCTTCTGTAGCACCACAATTCGAAAGCTTCTATTCTCTTCTTGTCCAAACTGGTTATCGTCCATGTTTCACTTCCATACATGGCTACAATCCATACAAATACTTTCAGAAACGACTTCCTGACACTTAAATCTATACTCGATGTTAACAAATTTCTCTTCTTCAGAAACGATTTCCTTGCCATTGCCAGTCTACATTTTATATCTTCTCTACTTCGACCATCATCAGTTATTTTACTCCCTAAATAGCAAAACTCCTTTACTACTTTAAGTGTCTCATTTCCTAATCTAATCCCCTCAGCATCACCCGATTTAATTTGACTACATTCCATTATCCTCGTTTTGCTTTTGTTGATGTTCATCTTATATCCTCCTTTCACGACACTGTCCATTCCGTTCAACTGCTCTTCCAAGTCCTTTGCTGTCTCTAACAGAATTACAATGTCATCGGCGAACCTCAAAGTTTTTACTTCTTCTCCATGAATTTTAATACCTACTCCGAATTTTTCTTTTGTTTCCTTTACTGCTTGCTCAATATACAGATTGAATAACATCGGGGAGAGGCTACAACCCTGTCTCACTCATTTCCCAACCACTGCTTCCCTTTCATGCCCCTCGACTCTTATAACTGCCATCTGGTTTCTGTACAAATTGTAAATAGCCTTTCGCTCCCTGTATTTTACCCCTGCCACCGTCAGAATTTGAAAGAGAGTATTCCAGTTAACGTTGTCAAAAGCTTTCTCTAAGTCTACAAATGCTAGAAACGTAGGTTTGCCTTTTCTTAACCTTTCTTCTAAGATAAGTCGTAAGGTTAGTATTGCCTCACGTGTTCCAACATTTCTACGGAATCCAAACTGATCTTCCCCGAGGTCCGCTTCTACCAGTTTTTCCATTCGTCTGTAAAGAATTCGCGTTAGTATTTTGCAGCTGTGACTTATTAAACTGATAGTTCGGTAATTTTCACATCTGTCAACACCTGCTTTCTTTGGGATTGGAATTACTATATTCTTCTTGAAGTCTGTGGGTATTTCGCCTGTCTCATACATCTTGCTCACCAGATGGTAGAGTTTTGTCATGACTGGCTCTCCCAAGGCCATCAGTAGTTCTAATGGAATGTTGTCTACTCCCGGGGCCTTGTTTCGACTCAGGTCTTTCAGTGCTCTGTCATACTCTTCACGCAGTATCTTATATCCCATTTCATCTTCATCTACATCCTCTTCCATTTCCATAATATTGTCCTCAAGTACATCGCCTTTGTATAAACGCTCTATATACTCCTTCCACCTTTCTGCCTTCCCTTGTTTGCTTAGAACTGGGTTGCCATCTGAGCTCTTGATATTCATACAAGTGGTTCTCTTCTCTCCAAAGGTCTCTTTAATTTTCCTGTAGGCAGTATCTATCTTACCCCTAGTGAGACAAGCCTCTACATCCTCACATTTGTCCTCTAGCCATTCCTGCTTAGCCATTTGGCACTTCCTGTCGATCTCATTTTTGAGACGTTTGTATTCCTTTTTGCCTGCTTCATTTACTGCATTTTTATATTTTCTCCTTTCATCAATTAAATTCAATATTTCTTCTGTTACCCAAGGATTTCTACTAGCCCTCGTCTTTTTACCTACTTGATCCTCTGCTGCCTTCACTACTTCATCCCTCAGAGCTACCCATTCTTCTTCTACTGTATTTCTTTCCCACATTCCTGTCAATTGTTCCCTTATGCTCTTCCTGAAACTCTCTACAACCTCTGGTTACATAACTTAATAGTTATGACACATTAACTATAAGTTGTTTGTAAATCCTGCAGTAATGCCCTCAAGCGGAAGTTATATATTTGTTCCCGGATTACAGATTTCTGATGTGGTCATCTGTGGTCTGTATAAGTTACACACAGCTGGTGTATGATTGTTCTGTGCAGCAAAGGAAGTGTGTGGTTCCGGCGGGGTGACCACTGAAGTTTACTTTCTGTTGTACGTGCCATTGGCGTCATAGCGTGAGCTACGTGCTGTGAAATGTAGATAGGAAAGCTGAAGTTTGTACTGAAGCAAGCTTGTCTTGTATCAGGATGTTGGCTGGTGCAGTAACAAAAGTTACGCATGTTCTGTTTTCAACTGTAGCTGTTGCGTCTTAGAAGGTGACACCGTTCAGAGGCACAATTTTTTTCATTTTATTATTTTTACGTATACAGGACAGTTTTGGGATGTGGCAGTGTATTTATCAGTGTAATAAGTGTAGACCGGTTGACTGACCCGCCCGTAAGAGCTGCTTTTGTGAGGCCTGCAACAATACATATTGTGGGACTTGGTAATTTTTCCCGCCATGTTCAGTCTACAAAAAATTATAGCAACGTAAAACAGATAGCGTGTAAACTTCCACTGGACAACGAAACTTCTTGAATAAAAGAAACTGTGGAAGCTGTTTCGAGCTGGATATCAATTCAGGAAATGGTAACGGATTTCTTACTGTCTCCCCATTGATGTTCACGGTCTTACTAAACTGCAATTTCAAAACAACACGTACTTTCGGTTAGTAATTCTTCCTCATTTATCGAGGTTTATACATTATGTGTAGTAGTAAAGAACTTCGGGATATAGGCCTAAAAATTTGTTTCTTTTTTTCGCTGCTGTCATAATGTTGATTTGTATTAGAATAAAGACTTGCAATCTCAGTTACCTCTGTTACACTGCACGAGCTCTGACCGAGCAGATTAATCACTTTCCTATCGCCAAACCAGTGGAAACTTACTTGGATTACTTTAAAACGGTACAAAGACATGAGGAAACGTTCTTCGCATTTCCTATTGGTCAGTGTTCAACACATGCCAGATCTATTTCTCACACGGCTTTGTCATCGTTACTTCTTTCTGCAAAATGTACAGTTCTGTTTGTTCTGATACTCCTATGGCATTAATTAGTTCTTATGCTTTTAACTGTCGATCTTCCGAGACCATATTACACACTTACTTTTTCATATAATTATTTCTGTCTCATGCTGCAGTTTTGGTTCGGCCTCCATAAAAAATGTTTGTGAAATCTTATGGGACTTAACTGCTAGGGTCATCAGTCCCTATGCTTACACACTACTTAACCTAAATTATCCTAAGGACAAACACACACACCCATGCCCGAGGGAGGACTCGAATCTCCGCCGGGATCAGGCGCACAGCGGCCTCCATAAGAACCATCCTCAAGAGAAGTGCTCACACTTTTGCATTCAACCACCCAGTCCTCAAACGTGCAAAATGAAGGAACAGATTCCTAATAAACATTCCACAACCTTGGATGAATTTCCAGCGGAGATAAAAAGTCTAAAAGAAAGAATTTTACCATGACAAGATATTTTTAATTTTCCATTTGAACAACATTTGCCCCGATCACAAGTGCTCTAAATATGGATAAAAACCTAAACTATTTCTCGTATCAGTTGGATACCTAATTCACATTACTGCTCAAGTACTAACACAACAAAAAGAAACCTTTATTTACGTTTACGTAATTTATATGGTAGACCAGGATATAACCTCCTTTCCCTGGTAATGGGAGAGACTGCAAGTAAAATAGAAATCCTAGTGTTGGTGGTGTTTCAAGAATCGGGGAGAAATCCAGTTTCACTCACTTAGCTGATTGAAAACGCAGCGGGGTGAGGCCACAAGGAAGATCTTAACCTAGCTGCCATATAGTCAGATGTCTTCTGGTAGCAGCCATTGTAGGACCAGCATAATGCACTCAGAGAATTCTAAGAACGGCTTCGTGATCTCAGGTGCCATGATGAACAGAGGTAATGACTGACAGCTAGGCCATAGCGATTACAGAGTTTACAAACTGCCTGCCAACGGCTGCAGTTCGTGGTTAACATTGTCTGGAACGGTATCGACATAATCATCGCTTTTCAGAGATGTGCTGCGTAGCGGAGTCTCCAGAGGCATTTCCAAGGACGGTTTTATTAAAAGCAGTGAATGTCGCGACAAACGAAAATTTGTGCCAGAACGCTATTCGAAGGCGGGTCTTCTACTTATCGCGAGCATAAACGTCTTTCACGCATACCTCCAGGACCAACTCAATTTTTCAATGTCAAGCACGTATTCTCATTATTTCAAAACACTGAAACCAGAGACTCTCGCACGGGGTGCACAAAAATAGCAAAGGTATCATGAAACGTTCGAAACTAACTTAGGCAAACAGAGATAAGAATGGACATTATTAAGTTATTTTAATGTTACTCACTGTATCAAAAATTTATGTATCGCTGTTCTGTGGTAGACGATTCAGCAACTCAAACTGAAAGTAACAATAGCTACGGCTACTGAATTACAAATCAAAATAAGGAATAAAGAAAAAGTCTAAAAATATATTTCTTCTGGTTCCCTGGTACTTGTATTTAGTATGTCATTCACCTTTTCATTATCACAACAAGAAATAAAGAAAAAGTCTAAAAATATATTTCTTCTGGTTCCCTGGTGCTTGTATTTAGTATGTCATTCACCTTCTCATTATCACCGAAGAAGTGAAGTACTATTTTCCGTCTTTGTTCCGTTAAGGTCTGCCATATTTCACTGAGGAAAAGAGTAATTTCACGACGTAACCGATAAGACGTATATTCCTTTTGGAACACAGTTGAATGTAACGGAGAACACGTATACTCGTTTTGGAACACAGTGGAGTGTAAACATACGTTTTTACATTGTTTCGGTTGGTTTGATTGATATTGCTAAACGACGGTTCGTTTCAGATGTAGAAAGAGAATCTATAACTCTTTACGGCTCAGTAAGACCGTGAACGAGATACGCTTTTCAATTGCAAGCTGTCGTAGAAACGACTACGTTGGAAATGAAACTTGCGAAAGAACGAACGAAAATTGCTACTGCGACATTATGGAGCAAAACGCGGCAGAAAAACCTGGGCTTTAAAGGAAAAAGAGCTGGCTCCCTAGCCTGGCTTTCCACTGTCCTCTTAGAGAAATCGACAGTGTCTTGCACCGCGAATCGGACAGATCACAACGGATATTCAGTTGTTAGTCCTCCTTATTACTCTAAAAATGTGGAAAAATACTTAACAGCGGATGCTTAATTCCCGTCATCCGCTGTCCATCAGTTCTGCGCTGATAAAAGAAGCACATGAATGTAAATATGAGCTCCACTCCTCGTAATTAACAGCAAATTTAAATTTCGTAATTAAAAATCAAACAACGAAGCCGCTGATGACCAGTATTACATATGTTTGCCATTCGCTGTCGGCTTTTCATTTGGGGATGACTGACCAAGTCAAAAGCACGTTAGACAGTGAAACAGTTAAAATATACATTGGTACTGTTTCTCAGTAATACCAATATGAGTATATGCCATAAGTGGATATTCTACCCCTTTCGTTCAAAGTGCTACACAAGTAGGATAACTGTTTGAACGTAAGAATAAATGTTATTATTTCTGTTTCATTGCATACAGATACTGTAACATGCCTAATATCGGTTAAATCCATTTTCAGGCAAAGCCGCAAAGTAATAATCAAATCTATGAATGCATTGAAGAGAAATTAAGAGTTGCGGAATGTATACCAATCAGGAAACAGAACCCACGTCCAGTAGGGCTAAAGTTGTGCGTTACCTAATAATCTTCAAATAAATCGGTAGGTGTCTCGCAGTACAGATTGTGCAAATAGGCCGGCCGAAGTGGCCGTGCGGTTCTAGACGCTGCAGTCTGGAACCGCGAACCCGCTACGGTCGCAGGTTCGAATCCTGCCTCAGGCATGGATGTGTGTGTGGTGTCCTTAGGTTAGGTTAGGTTTAACTAGTTCTAAGTTCTAGGGCACTAATGACCTCAGAAGTTGAGTCCCATAGTGCTCAGAGCCATTTGAAACACTCATTCGGGAAACTCGAGTCTGTTGCATGTTTGTAAATTTGAACAGCAATTTACTTATTTCATAAAAATTTTGAAAGAGGACAAGAGAGGCGCTCTGCATCGCGGTGTAGTTTGCTGTCCAGATTTCGAGAGGGTGCGTTTCTGGATGAGGTATCGAATATATTGCTTCCCCCTACTTATACCTCCCGAGGAGATCACGAATGTAAAATTAGAGAGATTCGAGCGCGCACGGAGGCTATCCGGCAGTCGTTCTTCTCGCGAACCATACGGGACTGGAACAGGAAAGGGCGGTAATGACAGCGGCACATAAAGTGCCCTCCGCCACACACCGCTGGGTGGCTTGCGGAGAATAAATGTGGATGTAGATGTAGAAATATTTAGTGGCTGGCAGATGTTATTGAAATATGTGCTAAGGACTTGAAGCCATTCAGCAGTATATAGGTTTGCTCAGTTTAGGGCAAACATTGATTGAAATAGGAAAAAAAGTATAGCTTAGTAGACATTTAAGCGGCATTCTGGTAATATGCAACTTAGAGAACTTAGTATGGAGGTAAATCTTCTTATTTCAGACAAGTACTTTTTAGATTAACATAATATGGAAAACGAACTTGTGTTTGCTATAATGGATTTGGGAAATTTAGAATAACATATTTTGGTCACTTAGAGTGAATTCACCGACCCTCCAATGTACATCCTGAAAAAGTAATTAAAATCGGTATAATTGGGATCATATTTGGCTGGAACACACTAAGATTGCAGAAACTAGACTTCCGAAACCTTATTTTATCGCATTGCAGCATATTAGACATCTTCAGGTTTTTAGGTACACAGCATCTCGACTTACAGAGATGATTATGCTTACTACAGAAAACATGTATTAGCGGTGACCTGATGATGGTTCGAACTGAGAATGGCCAGTACCCCTCGAAAGAGGTTGAAGTTGCAGGGAAAATTGTTCACGCGGAAATAAATAAATAAGCCCGAAATACGGCGCAAAAGGACAAGTAAAGTCCACTATTTTCTGGCCGACGACCACCCAAAATGGAACTATGTGTCACTGAGCCTCGTTTTGTGATAGGCGGGTAAAAAAAGATTATCAGCCTCCGAATCCTACTCATAAAAATACAATAAAACTACAGAGCTGCTGCGTAGCGTAGTACAGTTGGAAGACGGGTAGGCAAGCAAGATTCTTATTAGCCTGCTTTGTCCACCTGTTTCTCTGATAGCTTGCAGCAGCTTGCCTGCCTGGCTAACAGGCAGTCATGGGCAGGTTGAAAGCGGAATGTCTACACCTCTGAGCACATATGCAGCACGGTGAACTCCCCTGTTGTCCGTCTGGCAGACGAGTGCATCCACAGAAAACATAGGAAAATTTAGGAGAACCGGCAACACTCGGTCGCCGAAAGCGTTGAAATAAACATCCAGGTTCATGTTTACGGTAACCTTAATGTGAGGTTCCGTTTCATGGCTCAAAAAACATCCCCAACTTCTCTCTGAAATACTCCCTCCACGCACAACCGATTACGTAAGCCTCAATGACCAATTTGTTTATTCGAAACATTGCATCATCCGAAAAGAATTAAGGTGGAGACTTCTGGGACCACAACACGCGCCTACAGTAAGCTACTGTCTAGTTTCTGCGTTGTTTGGAAAACTGAACACGTGCAACTTTATCTACCGCTGAAAGTAATGGCCTTTTACGTGGTACTTTATTCCAAATACAGTTCTTTTCGAGATGTTCACTTGGCAACCATCTGAGATGGACTTGCATTTCCAGAGAACAACACTTTCTGTATGAAACCGATTGTCATTGAAAAAGCGAGACACTTGTCAACAGTCCCGGTTGGTTAGGATCTGTTGACGACCACTGTTCTTACGCCGCTTTACATGGCTGTGAGTGGTGCGCCATTCTATGTAGACACGTCAGGCAGTACCCATTGACACACCAACAAATTGGGCAACTTCATTTTCAATGTGATCACAGGAACATCCAAATATTTCAGCTTCTTTCTACTACTATGTTACACCTCTGCACCGACCCGTCTTACTGCAATGATTCCGTACAACAGAACTGGCACATACACACCACTTTACTATCGTGAGGTACATAATTGGAGCGTCACACGATCACGTAATAAACAGTTTTACACCATCTAAAGGACTCCAAACGAACCAGTGCTCTTTTAAGGGGAAATTAATATTTCATCCGGTGACCTGCCGATCTGTACTTGTAAATCTACTGAGGTGACAAAAGTCATGGAATAGCAATATGCACTTATACATATCGCGGTGGTATCGCCCATACAAGGTTTAAAACGGCAGTGCATTGGTGGAGCTGTCATTTGTTCTCAGATGATTCATGTGAAAGGATTTTCGATGTGATTATGGCCGCACGACTTTGAAAGCGAAATTGTAGCTAGAGGTAGATGCATGGAACATTCCATTTCGTAAATAGTTAGGGAATTCAATATTCCGTAAACCACAGTGTTAAGAGTGTGCCGAGATAACAAATTTGAGGCATTACCTCTCACAACGGACAAAGTAGTGGCCCACGGCTTTCACTTAACGACCGAGAGCAGCAGCATTTGCGTAGAGATGTCAGTGCTAACAGACGAATAACGCCGCTTCAAATAACCGCAGAAACCAAAGTGGGACGTACGACGAACGTACCTGTTAGGACAGAGCGGCGAAATTTGACGTTAATGGACTACGGCCGCAGACGAACGACTCCAGAGCCTTTGCCTGCAGCGCATCTCCTGTGCTCGTGTCCGTATCGGTTGGACCCTAGACTTACGGAAAACAGTGGCCTGGACAGATGAGTCCCGATTTCAGTTGAAAAGAGGTGACGGTAGGGTTCGAGTGTGGCGCAGACTCTACAAGTTTGTCAACAAGGCACTGTCCAAGCTGGTGGTAATGGGCTGTGTTTACACGAAACAGGCTGCATCCTCTAGTCCAACTGAACCGATCTTTGAGTAAAAATGGTTATGTTCGGCTGCTTGGAGACCATTTTCAGCCATTCATGGACGTCACATTCCCAAACAACGAGGGAATTTATATGAATGACAATGCGTTATGTCTCCGGACCACAGTTGTTCGCGATAGGTTTGAAGAACGTTCTGGACAGTTAGAGCGAATGATTTGACCACCCTGATCGCCCGACATCAATCCCGTTGAAAATTAATGGAACATAATCGAGAGGTCTGTTCGTGCACAAAATCCTGCACCGGCAACACTTCCACAAATATGGACGACTATAGATGCAGCATGGATCAGTATTTCTACAGAGGACTTCCAACGACCTGTTGAGCCCATGTAACGTCGACATGCTGCACTACGCGGGGCAAAGGAGATCCGACACAATACTAGGAGCTATCCCAAGACTTTTCTCATCTCAGTGTATTCTCGACGTTAGATGCCGAGCGTATTTGTGATGTTGTTAAGCCAAGAACGTTACATAAATCTTTTTTTATATCATGTGATGCTGCAGTAAAGTTAAGAAAACTGCCCAATCTAGTAAATGAGTTCTTGTAGTTGTCTGTTCTCCTACGTAATCGCTTAATATGCTAGACATGACGAATGTTAGCAGATGTTGACTAACGCGGTACTTCATTTACTTTTAAACGTATTAGGTTTCTAGCTTATCTTTGGTATTCAATGAAAGTCATGTAATCATGTGATGTGTCATATTCAATATCTTTACACCTTGTCATTGTCATACAAATCTCTTCAATAATCGATATATTACGCCACGAGCGGCTGCTAATAAGCTACACATCACGCCGATAAATATCAAACGATACCTCGCATGGTGTAAGGAGCGTAAACATTGGACTATTGAACAGTGGAAAAACGTTTCGAGCGGCGAATAACAGTACACAATGTGGCGATCCGATGGCAGATTGTGGGTATGGAAAATGCCCGCTGAACGTCATCTGTCAGCGTGTGTAGTGCCTACACTAAAATTCGTTATGTTGTGGTCGGTTTCTCATGGAGGGGCTTGCACGCCATGTTGTTCTGCGTGGCACTATCACAGCACAGACCTACATTGATGTTTTAAGCACCTTCTTGCTTCCCACTGTAGAAGAGCAATTCCGGGATGGCAATTGCATCTTTCAACACGATCGAGCATCCGTTCATAATGCACGGCCTGTGGCGGAGTGGTTACAGGAAAATAACATCCCTGTAATGGACTAGCCTGCACAGAGCTCTGATCAGAATCCTATAGAACACCTGTGGGATGTATGGAACGCCGACTTCGTGCCAGGCCTCACCGACCGACATCGATACCTCTCCTCAGTGCAGCACTCCGTGAAGAATGGGCTGTCATTCCCCAAGAAACCTTCCAGCACGCCGGCCGGGGTTGCCGAGCGGTTCTAGGCGCTACAGTATGGAACCGCACGACCGATAGGGTCGCGGGATCGAAACCTGCCTCGGGCATGGATGTGTGTGATGTCCTTAGGTTAGTTAGGTTTAAGTAGTTCTAAGTTCTAGGGGACTGATGACCTCACAAGTTAAGTCCCATAGTACTCAGAGCCATTTGAACCATTTTAGCCTTCCAGCACCTGATTGAACGTGTGCCCGCAAGAGCGGAAGCTGTCATCAAGGCTAAAGGTGAGGCAACACCATATTAAATTCCAGCAGTACCGATGGAGGGCGTCTCGAACTTTTATGTCATTTTCAGCCAGATATCCGAGCACTTTTGATTACATAGTGTAATTATTGATTGTCTCTGGTGCACACAGTATTCCGGAAAACAATGAACGTTTTCCAGTGACGTCAAAATTAATGCAGTAAAATTAACGTCACTGGAAAATATTCAATCAATAATGGGATAGCAAAAATTGAAGAACAAAACAAAAGGCGACTGGTTACAATAATTGTAGAATTTATATATTTCTTTAAAGATCTAAAGATCCTACCCCTTCCCTGCATTTATATACTGGAAGTAGTCATGCATGTCAAAAAAAGCATACTGAGAAAAGAAAACCTTTCTCCTCAAAACAATCGCGTCCATGATTACAGTACCAGTTCAGACAGTGACATTCATGTTAATCACTATAACACCACATTATAACATAAAGGTGTATATCGTGCAAGAACAAAACTTTACGACAGATTACCAAGACATATAAAACGTCTTCCTGAACTACAAAGCTCTAAAAAGTCTGTTACAACCTGTCTTGTGAAAAACGGCTTCTATTCAATCTCACAGTATCTTATGCAAGAAACATGTAATTTATATCTTTAACTGTAGAAATAAGTTATAAATATTCAGTATTTCGAAAATTTGTAATTATTAATTGTATAGATCCAATTTGTCATAAAAATTTAAATAATGTATGTTTGACGTTTGAAAAACAAACAGCTAAAAAGGTTTTCTGTCCAATATCCTGTGTACAATATATGTACTGAAAAAGATATTTATATGGACAAATAAATAAAAAATACAATGCCTCCTGAATAAGAAAGTTTTAAAACTGTCGAAACCATGATCAAGATTTAATAAACATGCCTTTTGTAATTTGTTATCTGTTATTTCCATTCCATTGAAGTACGTAGCATCGCTACGCTTCCTTGCATTGCACCTCGCAAGGTCTCTTTCTATAGCTGGTTTGTTGCTGCGCTGTATTTTAATGTTTGTTACTTTCGAGCAGTACCGAGTTGCCGTTGCCACAGGTAAGCCACAAAAATCTGTTAATCATTCACAGTTAAGCTTTGAATTACAAAATTATTATCAGATTAAATGTAAGTAAAGTTCAGTGTAGATTACGTTTCTTACGCAGACTGTCTTACTCTTACAGTGCGGTGTTATGTTACATTCGCGTGTATCATTTAATGTTTCGTAATTTATTTAGGCAGTTTCCAACGCAAATGTACAGAGCAATTTCACAGAAGCATTCTTGGCATTTATTTTTTCAAAATTCGATCTGTAATTTTAAGTTGAACTTTTATTCTATTAGCTTGGCGTGTTGGAAGTGAAAGTCACTCATTGTGAAGTCACGCATTGTAGCACTGTTCATTGCACTGCACGATACAGATTTTCACAGTATAACTTATTTAGTATACAGTTTTAGGTTTTCTAATTAATTTGCTAAAAGTTAATACAAAAACAATTACACAGTTTGATAGTTTTGACAACTCGTTTTACCAAATAGCGTTTTCGAAATTACACCAATTATATCATTCAGCATTTCAAGACACACACACACACACACACACACACACACACACATACAAGAAGATGATAAATGTCGGTATACTGACCCCTTGTTCGTCATACGGAGTATGAGAGAGGTTAGATTCAGGTGAAGCAGACACATGGTCAGGATGTTACTTTGTCCACTCTCTCTTTCCTATCCACACATTTGGCTCACAGAAGGCTGGCACTTGCTGCAGCCTCCGGAAGGGAGATATCATCGAGTACTGTGAGCAGAACGCTTAATGGAAACTTAATGGAATGCAAGGTCACGTCACAAGAGGGAGTGTTTCCAGTGGACACGTCAGTGCAGGGCTCTGCATCGCAGATCATTAGAAAAGCGTTGTCTTCCTGGGTGCACCGCAGATTATTGGAGATGGGTTGTCTTCCTCGGTGCCTCCGGGTTTAGTTCAAAAAGCGAAAGAGACGTGTCTCGATCTGTTTAAAATCCTGAGCCGTTTGTCACCCATGAAATATCAGCGGTAGGAACGCCATCAAACAAGACAGCCATGTATGCGATCTTGTGTGTGTGTGTGTGTGTGTGTGTGTGTGTGTGTGTGTGTGTGTGTGTGTGCGGTACGTCTTCACGTTGACACACAAATACTTCCTCTTTCCAAGTAATACCGTGATTGTGCAGTTTTATATAGATTGTCCTATAACTACAAGGTCCAAATTATGTAGACGGCGGAGAATCCTAAGATGCGTGTTTTGAGATCAGAAACCAATGTTAGGAAATAAATATTTGAGGCTGTACGAGGACTTCGGTGAGCAAAGCGTGTGAAATATGTGTGTGTAAACTGTTTATTAACAAACATCTTTTACGCACGTTGTTTGTTCTACCTTGAAAAAACCATACACAAACGCTAAAATTAGTATTTACTCTACAGCGGAGTACAAGCAGATTTGAAAGTTCCTGGCAGACGAAAACTCTGTGCTGGACCGGGACTCGATGACAGGACGTTACCCTTCACGGGCAACTCTCTTACCGACTGATCTGTACTGGCACGACTCACGACCTGCTCTCAAAGGCTGTGGCTAATCCATTTCTCCGCGCTATACTTCCTTCCCGGAGTGCTAGACCCACAATATATGCATCAAAAGTTCTGCGAAGTTTGGAAAGTAACGAGAGAGTTACTGGCACATGTAAGGCTGGAGGGTGGGTAGTGAAACATACCAGGAAAACTCAGTCAGTAGATTATCTGCTCACGAAATGCAAAGATTCCGGGTTCGAACCCCGATCACGTATGCAGTTTTAATCTGCCAGGAAGTTTCAGCATCGGTTGTTTACAGTTAATGCCTGGTTATTGAGGTTGGAGCATTACTCGGTACAGGATCTATTATGGAACCGGAATAGACGCACAGAGAAAACTTGTCCGACAGGCGTCGTCCTAAATCATAGCCGTTTGACATATGACTTGTTGCTCCGGCGAGTGGACCCTTCGATGTGTGGCTTCTTGTGACTGTACGTAAGATTTTACTAGATTATGTTTTACTTTCACACCAGAGGACAGCGGCGGATTTGCCCCCCATTTTCAGTGACTTTCAAAGCAATGCTGTTAAAAATTTAAGGTTTTGTGATACGTGCAACTTGTTTCCTAAAATTTAAAATGTTCTTAATGTGTTAACAGCCTAACTGGCTCACCCATGTTTTTGTAAGTGGTCAGCCAGTCACATTTAGCTGTGATGTTACTTTAGTTTCTCTGTCGTTTTTCTTATGTTTTAATCCCAGGTACAGCACTATTCACCATTTCTCCTTTGTCTTATTGCGTGTGACATAGACTGTGTGGGACAATGTGGATTGGGTGATAGTGAGTGTTATTTTGTACTTTCACATTTTTAGCCATTTTTCCGCACGTTCGTTTTTTTTAAGTATATGTAAGGGTGCTGATAACCTCACCGTGAGTGCCTGTAAACTGTGTACATACACAGAGAATGTTGAGTACGCTTCGACATGTCCATAGTTCCTCGAATTTCTTCTCTTCAATCGGCTGCTCTGAAAGAAGAACCGCCGGCCTGGGTGGCCGAGCGGTTCTAGGCGCTACAGTATGGAACCGCGCAACCGCTACGGCCGAAGGTTCGAATCCTGCCTCGGGCATGGATGTGTGGGACGTCCTTAGGTTAGTTAGCTTTAAGTAGTTCTATGTTCTAGGGGATCGATGACCTTATCAGTTAAATCCCATAGTGCTCAGAGCCATTTGGACCATTTTTTGAAAGAAGAATACCATAGAGTTTCTACGGAAGACATAAACACGTTTGTTACTTACGTGACTCACAATTCGTTACGTACTGTCCCTGTTCGTGCTAATCAACTTTGGTCTTGTGAAACTGTCACCTATTTCGTGCCTGTTAAACATGACCTACATCAGATCGTACTATTTCACTCTGTTTTAATGTTTCGATTGCGCCGTATCGTGTCTAATTTGTTACTTTCCAGTCATGGATAAATATGAACGTCCTGTAGACATAAGGTTGTTTAGAAAGTTTCACATATTCCTGCAGGAGGTAGTACTGATCAAAACTAGAAGAAAAGTTCCGATAATTCAATATCCGGAGACTAATACCTGTCGAGATATGGGCCGTTTAACTTGTGACGGATAATGTGTAGTATTCGGTGGTGTAGGCCAGAGATGGTACAGTAAATTACCACAACACGCACGTATGTTTAGATGCAGATCACCTAGCAATCATGGATGTGATGCATCAGGATCGCTTCAGCATCATTGTATGATCAAAATCTGTCGGTGACAGACGCGTAGGGTCAAACAACTTACGAAGCAGTTTAACAGGTCCTCCGTATCACCTATTTCAACGCTACTGCAGAACGTTACCCTAACAGAAAAACGACTGTGGCTTATTCAGACGGGGCACCACCATAATGTTTCATGGGCGATGGATTGGTCGAGGATATCCGGTAACGTTGAAAGATAACTATTTAAATTTTATTTTAGTGAAAGTAGATCTGTTCGCGACGAAATTCACCTGCGAGAATGAAAAGAAAAATGTAATTGCGAGAATTGTAAGAAAATAATGCCCTGTCTGAAACCTATTGTTATCACAAAATCTGACTATGAACTTCGATGAAAAAAAATATTACTTTGAAACGAACTTTGGTCCTTGTGAAACGTAATTAAAGAAAGAATCTGTTTCCTACATTGTTTGGCTTACCTGAGCCGTGCTGGATAAGTCCGTGCAAACTGATTTCGTAGCTACAGCGCGTCTCGATAACAGAGCTGCAAAATCTAACTACTGAGATACGCAAAGTTGCAATGCGTTCTCTGAAAAACGTCGCTATTATTCTTGGTTCATAGTTTTTGATAATTGTTGCAAATAAACTGAAAATTGATTCCTGGGATGTGGACAATGGCGCCGGGTTAAATGAAGTCAATAGGAATCTCACATCGTTTGACTTAATAACATTTAATAAAACTTCAACAATGATTTAAGCTTTCTCTGAAATCACGTAACTATAATCCAACAATTACAAGAATTAAACTCCACGTATATAATCTTTCCTTAAACAAAATTCCAAAATATGATTCTAAAATCCACTTCTCTCAGAATGATCGATAAATCCTAACAAGAAAATGAAAAACAAAAAGATTCCTGATGCGGGTGCCTGATGAACAAAGAATGCTGAACTATCAAACTGCTGACTCTAATAAAACAAATTTTATCATAACCTGTAATCCGTTCTTCAGAATGGCGCAGTCATATCAATGTAAGAATGAATTCTTTTTCTCTGCGCTATAACTCTTCCATTAATTCCTAGCCGCGTGGGATTAGCCGAGCGGTCTTAGGCGCTGCAGTCATGGACTGTGCTGCTGGTTCCGGCGGAGGTTCGAGTCCTCCCTCGGGCATGGGTGTGTGTGTTTGTCCTTAGGATAATTTTGGTTAAGTAGTGTGTAAGCTTAGGGACTGATGACCTTAGCAGTTAAGTCCCATAAGATTTCACACACATTTGAACATTAATTCCTAATATAATTCTCAAAAATCTCCATTGTTTGTTGCTTACTGCTACCGTTACTAAACCAAAACTCGACTGTTCACATCTAACATCAGACTGTCTGTCTTCCCAGACTTAGCAGAGCAAAGATCACCTCTAACTGATCTCTGTGCGGCGCAGCTTCTCTGCCGTGGCTGCGCGCATGCACGTCTAAGTAATTCAAAACTTACGAATGCGATTCCAGACATCCAAAACAAGAAAAATTCCTATGAAAATGTGCACACATTTTTCAACATGGCCTCCCCGTTCACTGGCTCTGTATGTGTAGGATTTCTTACTATGGGGACATTTAAAGACCCTGACGTATGAGCAACCAATCGACAACGTGAAGTCGTTAAAATCTCGTGTGACGCTTGTGACAAAATCCAAATAGCGGCAGATGTATTCGAAAGAGTGCGTGATTCAGAGCGAAGAATGCTGAAGAATGTGTCGGGATACATGGCAACTACTTACAATACTGTCTATAGTGCCTGGTTCTTCGTGAGGACACATTAGTTCTTCATAACACGGATGGGAACCAGAGGACACATTGGCCGATGTCTCAAAAGGTATTGGTTTGTGAACATATCCTTATAGGTAGTTGTCTTCTAATTTTGACCAGTACTACGTCCTGCAGGAATATGATACGTTTTTTAAATCCCACGAAAATATGTCCGTCATTCGTAAATAAACAGCCCCAAGTCAGCTGAACACACGAGTTAGGGCAACATTTGTATTATTTCTAAACGAGGACGGAGTAAATCCTTGGCGTCAGACAGGCACAGTCAGCGTTCGCTATTCGGGTTCACTGTCGGTGATCTCGCAATCACCAGCCACTGAATGAAGAAGTCGTAGTAATGATATTTAAAGTAAAGTCGCGCAATTTGAAAGTGTAAATCAATTATTAGTTGACAATGTGACGCGGAACTCTACACCCATCTGCAAAATTTCCGCTTAACATGGAAAGATGCAAAAAACCTTTACACACATTTAAGGTCCTTTATACTTCCACCTTCATACTCTACGAAGAATCATTGCTCCAATAAATACTAAAACAGACGAAGATTTGTTGAAAATTTCCTCAAAATTAAGCTTATTCGTTCTGGGCATTTTCCTACGTACCGTAATAGGAGTCAAATAGTGACGACGAGTACGATACTGGAGGACGCAAGGAATAATGTTTCGCAATTAATAAAACCTTCAGAGGATTTGTTTTTAAGGAAAACGTTTTGTGGGCACTCACTGGATATTTTACATATTTGAGTTACATTCTGTGTTTTGAAGATGCCATGAATATTCAGATAAATATAAAACATTAAAACATGATATTTTTGGCAGCGTAACCATGTATTTTAAGGCAAATAGAAATTTTTAGCATAATTTTCTGTACTTGCATCATTTGACAGTAAGCATTACTATACGTAACAGAGGATTTATTTAATTTTAGTGTAGGGTTTTTTATCAGCCTTAAAACAATAACAAAGCTAAATTACTTGCTTAACATTGCGCTGTCATTTTATATTCACACTGTTGAAATCAAAGAATAACAACATTGCTACTAACGATCTATCAGCAGTTACTGTGTGAAGCAAATCAAGAACTTGTGAAATGTAATTTGTCAGAAATATCCGGAAACACGGATAAGAACCGTTGAGACTTTCGCTTCTCTCTCCGTCTGGGAAAACAGCACCGTCACGCTTCATCGACAGTGCCACAGCAGAGAAGAGCACTACATTTCGCTGTACTAGACCACAAACCGTCACCTTACTGTAGCTTTACATCACGTATTTTTGCTAACAGTGCAGAGATAAATCCTGAAGACCGTAGGAGACTTTAGAACTAGAAACGCGATAGTTCCGTAGTTTCTCTTCCTTGGAGACAGTTTAGTGTTTTTAGATGAGATTATTCTGCCTCTGTAAGAAGTGGAAGGCCAGCCGACGAATCCGCTCAGCAGTTATGTGGCAGCAAAAATGAGAACTGTAATGTGGGACTCATTGGTGAGATAAAACGAGGAAAAGCAATCGTTGTACCTACCCGTTTTACAATTTTGTCTTATGGTGAGGCGCACGTATGTGTATGTACAAAGAACATCTATTTAATGAAGGAAGGCCTCCACGATTTAGACTTTAAAGTCGTCCAGCACTCTGCTAACAATGACTGTACGATACACGTTAAGGAAATTTTTTTGTAAGAGGGCTATACCATATTGAAAAATTACTTGGATAGAAAAGTAAAGGCCAGAAGAAAACCGATTGTACCCATAGATGGGGGTATGGAAGATACACGCTAAGACAAAACAAAAAAATACACTCTAAGACAAAACACAAAAAACGATGCAACACTAACGAGTTTCGCAAATTGGTCACAAATTGATATTCATACTCATATTGACGAAAAACTTAAAACTGTAAACTTTGGTGGCAATCGCTGAATGTGTAAAGCTGCAGTGCAATTTCAACGCGCACCTGGCAAGGATAGTAAGCAGGGAACATGTCGATGCCAGGGCATAAGTTGGACAGTAACTATGCCTCATACACAGTCGTGTGAACAATTCACACAGATGAAACTTCCTGGCAGATTAAAACTGTGTGCCGGACCGAGACTCGAACTCGGGACCTTTGCCTTTCGCGGGCAAGTGCTCTACCAATTGAGCTACCCAGGTTCGCAGGAGAGCTTCTGTAAGGTTTGGAAGACAGGAGACGAGGTACTGGCAGAAGTAAAGCTGTGAGGACGGGGCGTGAGTCGTGCTTGGTAGCTCAGTTGGTAGAGCACTTGCCCGCGAAGGGCAAAGGTCCCGAGTTCGAGTCTCGGTCTGGCACCCAGTTTTAATCTGCCAGGAAGTTTCATATCAGCGCACACTCCGCTGCAGAGTGAAAATCTCATTCTGGAATATACGCAAATGTTAGCATTTGACAGAGGACGTGTTGTTGGGCTCAAAGAAGCCGGCTGGAGTAATCGGCGAATTACTCGACATTTGAAAAGGAACGATGCCACTATTCGATGATGTTGGCAGGAATGGATGAGCCGTGGTGGAACACAGCTTCAAGAAGGAAGCGGTCGATCTAGAGAGACAACAGAACGAAAAGACCGAGCAACCGTCAGAGAGGCACTCAGAGCTCCGGAGTCATCGTTCACATCGGTCCGAAGAGCAACTGGTGCTTCAGTGGTCACAGGGACCATTAATATGCGGCTCACAGAGAGGGGGCTGAGATCACGACGCCCCTCCCGCCGACTACCATTGAACTATGTGCACCAACAAGCCCGTTTACAATGGCGTCGGGCACATTCGGCGTGGAACCTCGTTGACTGTAATAAAATTGTCTTCAGTGATGCCGGCCGGAGTGGCCGTGCTGTTCTAGGCGCTACAGTCTGGAACCGAGCGATCGCTACGATCGCAGGTTCGAATCATACCTCGGGCACGGATGTGTGTGCTGTCCTTAGGTTAGTTAGGTTTAAGTAGTTCTAAGTTATAGGGGACTGATGACCTCAGAAGTTAAGTCGCATAGTGCTCAGAGCCTCTTCAGTGATGAGTCCTGCCTCTAATTTACAGTAGTTCCGATGACCAGCGAAGACGCGTCTGGAGACGTCCCGGACAGTGGTGGGATACTAACCTCCGACTGTCGCCCGCCATGCGGCCCGATAACCAGGAGCCATGGTCTGGGGTGGCATTTCTTTTCATAGCAGGTCCCCTTTGGTTGTCATCCGTGGCAGCCTTTCAACACAGCGGTACGTTGACAATATTCTACGTCCCGTTTTGTTGCTTATCATGACAAGCCATCCTGGGCTTAAATTTCAGAAAGACGGCGAGAGTTCCCACTGTTTGTCTTAGTGCTTGCCAAACTTCACATTGCCCTCTGGGCCGCTGGACCTCTCCCCAGCGGAAACGTTTGGATCATTATGGGCAGGGCCCTCCAGCCAGCTCAGGATTCTGACGATCTAAGCACCAATTGACATAATTTGGCTAAATACCCCTCTGGAGGACATCCAACAACTCTGTCAATGCCAAGCTGAATAAATGTTTGCGTAATGGCCAGAGATAGATCACCGCGTTATTGACTAGCTCAGTTTGTGAAGCTGTCTCTCCCGAATAAATTATCCAATTTTATGAAATTGTAATCATTTGTCTGTACATGAACATACATATATACGAGCTTCCGTTCTTTTCGTATAATATCTTCACAGTGCTTGGTATTTTCTCCCTCTCCCTTTCTCTTTCTCACTTTCACTCTCTCTCTCTCTCTCCCCCTTTCTGCCCGTCTCTCTCCCTTTCTCTCTCTCTCTCTCTCCCCCTTTTCTCTCTCACTCTCTCTCCCTTTCTCTCTCTCTCCCTTACTCTCTCTCTCTCCCTTACTCTCTCTCTCCCTTACTCTCTCTCTCCCTTACTTTCTCTCCCCATTTCTCTCTCTCTCTCTCTCTCTCTCTCTCTCTCTCTCCCTTACTTTCTTTCTCCCTCTCCTTCTCTCTCTTTCTCTCTCTGCCTTTCTCTCTCCCTATCTCTCTGCCTTTCTCTCTCTCTCTCTCTCTCTCTCTCCCTCTCTCTGTCTCTCTCCCTCCCTCTCTCTCTCTCTCTCTCTCTCCCTTTCTCTTTCTCTCTTTCCTGTTCTCTCTCTCTCTCACTTTCTCTCTCTCTCGCTCGCTCTCTCCCTTTCTCCCTCTCCCCCAAGAGTGTAACTGGGTTGTTATAGGACCCCACCAATCGAATGGGATAGCACAGTGGGTATCACTCTGAATTTGCATTCGGGAGGAGGACGCTTCAAAACCGCGTCCGGCCGTTCTGATGCTGGTTACATGTGCCTTCCCTTAATCGCTTAAGTCAAATGCCGGGATGGTTCCTTCGAAAGGCCTCGCCATCTTTCCTTTTCCATCCTTCCCCAATTCGAGTTTGTGCTCCGTCTCTAATGACCAGAACTTAAACTCTAATCTCCTCCTCTCCTACAGTATCCCATCTCTCCGTCCTACCACATATGATTCCAAACACTCTAGTGCAGATAAACACATAGCAAGATTTCTTTTTCAGGTTTTATGGAACCAAATGAATCAAAGATTTAAATTTATATTATTTTAGAGATAAATAAAATACAAAATAATGTATGAGAAACACATTGAAGTGATAGCTATATCCTGTCGCGAGGAAATCGTGTACAGTGCTATAGGGATATTTCACAACGAAGCCTTTCAGTTTAAATTTGAAATTCCGTGACATTTTTCGCTTTTGTTGAAATACTGAAACTACTACCTTCATCACAGTGTCTACCTTCCTGTACGATGGCTAAGAAACTGTAATCTAAATGCAATCCTCTTTTCTGTCTCCTCTTTTGTCCTTTCGTTTAAGTTCATGTTATTAACTTTTACTAAAACGAAGGAGATGGTTCAAATGGCTCTGAGCACTATGGGACTTAACTTCTGAGGTCATCAGTCCCCTAGAACTTAGAACTAATTAAACCTAACTAACCTAAGGACATCAAACGCATCCATGCCCGAGGCAGGATTCGAACTTGCGACCGTAGCGGTCACGCGGTTCCAGACTGTAGCGTCTAGAACCGCTCGGCCACCCCGGCCGGCAAAACGAAGGAGAATATATACAGATGAAAGAGGTAAATTTCGAATAACCTTTGAACAAAGAGCTGTACAACGCTCACGAACTCTCCTCAGATCGTTGTGATCGTCTTTCCATGGGCTAAGAATATGCTTTATCAATTTACAGTTTGTGCACAAGCACTGTACGATAGGAGGTAAGTACTGGCAAGGTAAATAATCGTTCGTGTTTCAGTGGAAATTCTATTTATAGTGAAGACATTTTCTACACAAGATCTTAAGTGTGATAGTCCAAGAAAGCTTTTCGTCCTTCTGTCATAAGAATTTAATATGTTCGAAATTATTCAAAATTTCTTCGTCTTATAACAATAAATGAGAGGTTTGTGCCAGAAACTGGTTCTTCAGCCGCCTGATTCGAAGCTTTCCATGATCGTAGGCAATGACATCTTTCGTCTGCAATGTGTGGGTGTTATGTCTACGTGCCCAGTGTAGAGAGCTACCAAGACTGCGTATATAGTTTAATATTGTATATGTCTTGTTTTTGGAGGCAGGTGTGTTTTTGGAATTAACATCCATTGTTAATTCTAAAAACACACCTGCCTCCAAAGTCTCCCAGTTACTGAATGAAATTCCGAAACAGTACTATACATTTGATAAATCATACTAAGTTAAGAACACAAATGAAGTAGAAACTAAAATTAAGGACATAAATATTCCTGCAGTTGCCAGGTTCGCTTCTTTACGAATGTACCAACTGAAGAAACAATAGACATAATCTTTGAAAACTTAATAAAAGATAAAAAATTCTCAATTGCAGAAATGTCAAAAGTCTAGGACATGTTACAGCTAATATTGTCTCACAATTGCTTTACATTTAATGGGAAAGTTTACCAACAGAATCAGAGTCTTGCATGAGCAGTAACATTTCAAGTTTTCTGGAAGACATATTTCTCAATCATCTGGAAAGTTGGTTCTATAATGAAGACAATAGACTCAAAAGTAAAATACTATATTACTGTCGATATGTTGATGACACCTTGCTGCTATTTGATGGAACAAAAGATGAGCTCGAAGAACTGCTAGCAGTATTCAATTATTTCCACGAAAACATAAAAGTCTAAATAGAACATGAGGACAACAAACGCATATAATTCCTGGATCTTAAAATCACCAACCACCAACAAAAACACAAGTTTAGCATACATAGAAAACGCACATACACAGACATAACACTGGACAACTCATCATGCCATTCCACCATACAGAAAGATGCTGCATTTAGGTCCATGCTACACAGAGTACACTCCCTTTATTTAGAAGATAACACTGTCAAGAATGAAATAGTTACAATAAAGAGCAATGGCTACACAGCCAAAACAATTGACAATTTAAACAGACAAATACACAAAAGCAAGACAACGAATGGACACACTGTGAAAGAAGAGAGAATATTCGCCAGTATCCCATATCTTGGCCCCATATCACAAAAAATCGCCAACCTTTTCAGAAAAACTAATGCTACAGTTGTATTCTCAACTAATAATAAGTTAGGAAACCAACTCATCCATAACGTAAAATAAAATACACAAACATACAAGAACAGCGGAGTGTACAAAGTATCATGCCCCAGTTGTCCTGCATACTGTGCAGGGAAAACAGACAGAAACTTCAAGACCCGATTTCAAGAACATGTAAATGCTTCCAGGCTCAAGAATTTCGAAAAATCGGTCATTGCACAACATATGTTGGAAACGAAACATGAGCCGGGCAGGGTGGCCGAGCGGTTCTAGGCGCTATAGTCTGGAACCGCGCGACCGCTACGGTCGCAGGTTCGAATCCTGCCTCGGGCATGGATGTGTGTGATGTCCTTAGATCAGTTAGGTTTAAATAGTTCTAAGTTCTAGGGGACTGATGACCTCAGAAGTTAAGTCCCATAGTGCTCAGAGCCATTTGAACCTTTTTTTTTTTTTTTTTTTTTTTGAAACGAAACATGTCATCAACAGTCTAGAAAACAATTTGGTAATACTACATAACGAAGCCAATGGTAAGACCCTACGTCTGTTGGAACAACTGGAGATATACCTCCACAAAATCAAAAAACCAAAATCTATGTCAAATGAACAAACAAATTTCGAAAGCCATAGTTATTTAAGTAATTTTAAATGCCTGTTCTAAAGTTATTTCTTATATATGTCAATCGTTTAATAGTTATGTCTTTAGCACTTCGAATAAATTCATCTTTGACAACACCAAGTACAAAAACATCTGTGAAGTGTTTATAAACATGTGTGTGCAAATGTACATCTTGAATGAAGTGCTCTAAAGCTGGTCACCCTAGCATCTTGTATGCGGCTTCCTTTGCACTTTGCACATACGCTGCATTTTACCAGAAGCCTCTACCAAATCTAAATCTTTTATTCGGCTCCTCTAGCACTGATACTGAGCGAGGAGCGGCAGTGATTAGCATACTGGGTTCACATTCGGTAGGAGACGGTACAAAAATCGTCCGATCATCCAGATTTAGATTTTCTGCGAGTCGCTCCAGGCAAATGCCGGGATAGTCCCTTTGAAAGGGCATAGCCGATTTACTTCTCCATCCTGGAAACAGTTTGAGTTTGTGCTCCGTCTCTAATGACCACGATGTCGACGGAACGTTGAACCCCAATTTTCCTTCCTTTTTGCTAACTCTAATTTTACCTAATCGTCATATTTCATATTTCTTCTTCGTATTACTCCTAAAACTTATACATTATGAAGTTCATCCCTCATATTGCACTCTGATACTTTCGGATTTTTTCTCTTTGCGTTATATTACCTCCACAGGCGTTTAAAGAGAGATGTCCTTCATTATAACAAGCGGAAATTTTCGCTGCGATATCTGCCTGCAGACAATGTCATCACCATCGAACAATCTTACAGAGCAACTGATGCCATCTGGTAAATCGTGCGCGCATTTTGAGAACATTAAAGGTCCTATTATGTTTTGTTGGATCTGCACAAGGGCTTTCATTCGTTTCAGTGCACCATTTGGCGTTCAGTATAGCTTACTTGGCTATATTAGTCAAACATTCTTCAAGCCAATCACACATTTGCGACGATACTCTGTGTAATCGTATCTTGTTAGAACTTGTTAGTTATCTAGTTGGTTTCATGATCCATGAATCAAATGGTTCAAATGGCTCTGACAAGGGAACCTCCCCATCGCACCCCCCTCAGATTTAGTTATAAGTTGGCACAGTGGATAGGCCTTGAAAAACTGAACACAGATCAATTGAGAAAACAGGAAGAAGTTGTGTGGAACTGTGAAAAAATAAGCAAAATATACAAACTGAGTAGTTCATGGGAACATATGCAACATCAAGGACAATAGGATTGCAGGAGCGCCATGGTCTCATGGTAACGTGAGTAGCTGCGGAACAAAAGGTCCTTGGTTCAAATCTTCCATTGATTGAAAATTTTTATTTTCAGTTTATGTGACAAACTCTTATGTTTTCATCACTTTTTTGGGAGTGATTATCACATCCACAAGAAAACCTAAATCGGGCAAGGTAGAAGAATCGCCAAGTGTACAAGTTAGGTGGGTCGACAACTTATTCCTGTCATGTGGTGCACATGCCGTCACCAGTGTCGTATAGAATATATCAGACGTGTTTTCCTGTGGAGGAATCGGTTGACCTATGACCTTGCGATCAAATGTTTTCGGTTCCCATTGGAGAGGCACGTCCTTTCGTCTACTAATCGCACGGTTTTGCGATGCGGTCGCAAAACACAGACACTAAACTTATTACAGTGAACAGAGACGTCAATGAACGAACGGACAGATAATAACTATGCAAAAATAAATAAAGTAAAATTTTCACTCCAGGGAAAACTTGAACCAAGGACCTCTCATTCTGCAGCTGCTCACGCTACCACGGGACCACGGCGTTCCTGGGCTCATACTGTGCATGATGTTGCCTATGTGGCCCATGGACTACTCAGTTTGTATATTTTGCTTATTTTTTCACAGTTCCACACAACTTCTTCCTGTTTTCTCAGTTGATCTGTGTTCAGTTTATCAAGGCCTATCCACTGTGCCAACTTATAACTAAATCTGAGGGGGGTGCGATGGGGAGGTTCCCTTGTGAGCACTATGGGACTTAATATCTGAGGTCATCAGTCCCCTGGAACTCAGAACTACATAAACCTAACTATCCTAAAGACATCACACACATCCATGTCCGAGGCAGGATTCGAACCTGCGACCGTAGCGGTCGCGTGGCTCCAGACTGTAGCGCCTAGAACCGCTTGGCCACTCCGGCCGGCGATCCATGAATCATTTGTGTGATTAATCGTAATGAACAAGTCATTTTTATATTCATACATACATGCAGTTACATGCTGGACATTTACAAGTTTCTTTATGTATTAAATAGCTGTTACGTGCTGCTAGTGATATTCTGCATGCATTGACGCCAGCTGCCCTCACGTGTCTGCCTGTTCAGGTAACAAGGCTTGTGATGTGCGTCGTTCCCCTCCCTCCCCCCACCTCCCACCCCCATCCCAGCACCACCACCGCTACCCTTTCAGCGTCCAGTTGCCCCACGACATGGCGCAGCGGCACGCACAGCGTCGCTGCGGAGCGGTATGTACAGTGAGGGGTTGGTGTATGGGGCATCAATGCAGCGTGCTACTGAAATTGGCTATAACTATATAACGTATGCGTTACACAAAAAATTTTGTAACTTCTTAATGTGGTTTATGTGCAAGGATGTGCTATCTACATACCAAATTTGCCTGAGTGCGGTTAAGTTTCTTTCAGTTTTAACTCTTGTGTCTGTTACATGTTTTATATTATAGGATAGGTGATCAAAAATTTTAGCAGTTACATTGTACACCCAAAAGTTGACCTTAATATGAAATAATGTGTATCAATTTTTGCTGCAGTATTGTAATCCTGTACATTCTTGCTCCTTTTGATCTGCAGTGGGTAATTTACAACGAATTTCATGGAGGAATGCACATACTGCGAAACAGTACACAAAATATTTAATTCCATAAATAGATATCTACACAGATCACAAGATAATTTTTCACCATTTAAAATGTTCTTTCTTAAAGATGAGTTGCCCCAGGATATTCCACCATAGGACAGTACTGAAAATAAAATACGAAAACTGTGTTAACTTACTGGTCTACCTCTTTCCAAGATTTAAATGATTCGAAGTGAAAACGTGGCAGAGCTGAGTTGTTTTAAGAATTCAAGATTTTTGTTTCGTTTTTTCGTTTCTTCCTTTTATATTTCGCCGGTTATTATTTCCTCATCATATGTTCCATTTATCAAAGGGGTAGTACCTCTACATGTACTGAACTGAACCTGTTGTATGTCTGTGAAACAGTGAGAGACCATTTGCAGAAAACCTCTCGATAACACCTTTAGTAACGTAATTTACCTTTCATATTGTTGGGTCTGGCCCACTTGTCTCGTATAGGGTACCTAAGGGATGCTGCGTTATCGGAATTCTATATAACAATTCAAGCAAATAACATTAGTAGCTTTATTTCAGTGAAGCATATTGGACAATACTTAACTTGAATGTACAAAATGTTGTCGCAAGCAATGGGCGACTTGCAATATAATTCAGAGTCCTTGGCTATATGCAATGTTCCTGCAAGTTGACACACGTCACTGATAACTGTTCTCGTAGCACTCTCTGCTAGGCCGAGCTAATCCTCTGCGAATACTGTCCACTGATGTCCGTATACCGAGCCGACCTGAGTGACCGAGGCTGGCAGGACCGGCGCTTATATTCACTTCGGCTTGTGGCTGCTCCTGTCGTGGTGCGGTCCTGTTCCACGCACCATTGGCCGACGTCGTTTCACCGCCTTCTGTGGTCTTGCTTTCTTCATCTTCGTTTCGATGCTTGTGGTTACGCCAGAACACATATGTCGCTGTATGTACGAGTATTAAGCATCAAAATATTACGACCACCTGCGTAATACTATGTTGGTCAGCCTTTGAAATGTAACACAGTAGCAGTTCTACATGGTATTGATTCGACAAATCCATGGTAAGTTTCAGTAAGTATATGGCACCAGATGTCTATGTATAGGTCACGCCATTCCCGTAAATTACATATCGGTAATTTGTGGGAGCAGGGATATACCTGGTGGTCCATTGATCGTGACCGGGCCAAATATCTCATGAATTAAGCGTCAAACAAAAAAAGTACAAAGTACGAAACTTGTCTAGCTTGAAGGGGGAAACCAGATGGCGCTATGGTTGACCCACTAGATGGCGCTGCCATAGGTCAGACGGATATAAACTGCGTTGTTTTAAATAGGAACCCACATTTATTACATATTCTGTAGCACGTAAAGAAATATGAATGTTTTAGTTGGATCACTTTTTTCGCTTTGTGATAGATGGCGCTGTAATAGTCACAAACATGTGGCTCACAATTTTAGACGAACAATTGGTAACAGGTAGGTTTTTTAAATTAAAACACAGAACGTAGGTACGTTTGAACATTTTATTTCGGTTGTTCCAATGTGATACATGTACGTTCGTGAACTTATCATTTCTGAGAACGCATGCTGTTACAGCGTGATTACCTGTAAATACCATATTAATGCAATAAATGCTCAAAATTATGTCCGTCAACCTCAATGCATTTGGCAATACGTGTAACGACATTCCTCTCAACAGCGAGTAGTTCGTCTCCCGTAATGTTCGCACATGCATTGACAATGCGCTGACGCATGTTGTCAGGCGTTGTCGGTGGATCACGATAGAAAATATCCTTCAACTTTCTCCACAGAAAGAAACCCGGGGACGTCAGATCCGGTGAACGTGCTTCGACGACCAATGCACCTGTCATGAAATACGATATTCAATACCGCTTCAACTGCACACGAGCTATGTGCCGGACATCCATCATGTTGGAAGTACATCGCTATTCTGTCATGCAGTGAAACATCTTGTAGTAATGTCGGTAGAACATTACGTAGGAAATCAGCACACATTGCACCATTTAGATTGCCATCGATAAAATGGGGGCCAACTCTCCTTCCTCCCATAATGCCGCACCATACATTAACCGGCCAAGGTCGCTGATGTTCCACTTGTCGCAGCCATCGTGGATTTTTCGTTGCCCAATAGTGCATATTATGCTAGTTTACGTTACCGCCGCACTGGCGGAATGTTATGTAATACCAGGTACTTATACGTTAGTGACTATTACAACGCCATCTATCATAAAGCGAAAAAAGTGATTCAACTAAAACATTCATATTTCTTTACGTACTACACGAATATGTAATAAAAAATGGGGGTTCCTACAAAAAAAAAAACGCAGTTGATATCCATTTGACCTATGACAGCGCCATCTAGCACCAACCATAGCGCCATCTGGTTTCCTCCTTCAAGCTAGACGAGTTTCGTTCTTTGTAGTTTTTTCGTTTGATGCTTATTTCGTGAGACATTTTGCCCGATCACTATCAATGGACCACCCTGTACAGCGTCCGATGTACGTGCTGTCAGATTCAGATCAGGTGAACTTAGTGGCCGAGACATCAACGTGAGTCCATTATCATGCTCCTCAAACCACTGTAGCACGATTAGGGTATTGTGACGGGGCAGTTATCACAGTGGAAGATACCATCACCATCTCGAAAGAAACTAACGAAACGATGTAGGTAGTCGCCAATAATGTTCACATAATCCACAGCTGCCATGGTGCCTTCGATTACTGTCCCGTGGAAGGTGAATGTTGCCAACAGCACAATGCTGAACCCAAAGGCCTGCATCTGTGACACCGTGCACCTGTCTACTAGCCTTTCAGCTAGATGACAGCGTATCTAGACACGACTGTCGAATTCGTGTGACAGGAAACTTGATTCATCGGACCAGTCGTCACGTTTCCATTGATTCATGGTACAGTTATAATCATCCCATACCACTGGAATCGTAATTAATGTAGGTGTTGTCTTGAGTCGTAAGACTCATGTTCAACAAAGTGCGCTGAATGAAGTGCTCCGTAACACTTGTGCCTCCGCAGCCATTTTACCCTATCTTCAGATCTGCCGCAGATCGCAGCCTATACTATTTCAGAGTGGGCAAGCTCCACGTTTGTGCTGGAAATGGAAATGAGCGTTTGGCGTCATTGGTCGGGAGACCCCATGCAGGGCCGGCCGTTGTAGCCGAGTGGTTCTAGGCCCTACAGTCTGGAACCGCGCGACCGCTACGGTCGCAGGTTCGAATACTGCCTCGGGCATGGATGTGTGTGATGTCCTTAGGTTAGTTAGGTTTAAGTAGTTCTACGTTCTAGGGGACTGATGACCTCAGATGTTAAGTCCCACAGTACTCAGAGCCATTTGATTTGAACCCCTTGCAGGGCAGGTCCGGCCGCCTTGGTGCGGGTCTTATTACATTCTACGCCACAATGGGCGACCTGCGCGCCGGATGTGGATGAAATGATAATGAAGACAGCACAACACCCAGTCCCTGGGAGGAGAAAATCCCCGACTAATTCGGAAATCGAACCCGGAACCGTAGGACGGCAATCCGTCACGCTGACCAATCAGTTATCGCGGTGGACCACGTTTGTGATGACTCGTGGACGTTCAAATCCTTGTCGCATATTCGTGATTTACTGCCCTTCAAACACTTGCCATAGCATACGAACAAACGACGAGCTTCGCCGTTTCTGAAATGCTTGTTTTCAGGTGTCGGGGCACGAAAATCTGCCCTCTGTCAAAGTCACTTTTGTCAGTGGATTTCCCTTATTGCGGCCCGTACCACCGCGTCAAGTACTCGCAACGGCACAAGGCGGCTTTTAGTCTCGCAGTAGGCAGTGACTCATAAGTGTACTTTTGTCATCTGCAAAAATATTCCATTTGTTTCATATTAGATAGAATGTAACTTATTACACTCTCATACACAAAAAAGAGCGAAGCACTACGAAGGAATTACCTGAATGGAAAGGAAATCAGTAGATGTCATATTCACATACAGACAAACAAATCATTACAATTTCTGAAAAAATTGGCGATTTTTTCAAGAGAAAGAATTTCACAAATCGAGCAAGACAATAACACGTTGGTCCACCTCTGGCCCTTACGCAAACAATTATTCGGTGTGGCACTGACGAACAGAACTGTTGGATGTCCTCCTAAGGTATGTCGTGTCAAATTCTGTGCAATTGACGCGTAAGATCTTCAAAATCTCGAGCTGGGTAGCAGGTCCAGGACACAATCCATACGTTCTCAATTGAGTTGAGATCCAGTGACATTGCTGGCCAAGGTAGGTTTGGAAAGAACGAAGACAAGCATTAGAAACTCTCGCCATTTGCGGACCGGCATTACCTTATTGAAATGTGAGTACAACATGGCTTGCCATGAAGTGCAACAAAACAGGGCGTAAACTACGTTGAGGTACCGCTGTGTTGTAGGGGTGCCGCGAATAATAACCAAAGGTGACCTGCTGTGAAACATGTCACATAGACTATCACTTCTGGTTGTCGGACGGTATGGCGGGAGACAGTGAGGCTGGAATCCCACCGCTTTCTGGTGCGCCTCTAGATACGGTTTTTGGTCTGGAATATCTCTGACTGGGCTAGAATTGTGTTCAGCGGGGAGTCCAGCTTCCAACTGAGCCCGTATGACCAACGCAGACGTGTCTGGAGACGCCACGGGCTTCGTTGGGATATCAATCTGACTGTCGCCCGCCATACAGCTCGACAATTAGGCGTGACGGTCTGGAGGCCACGTCATTTCATAGCAAGACGCCTTTGGTTATTATCCGTGGCACACTTACCACGCAGCGGTACGTCGACGATATTCTGCGTTCAGTTTTGTTGCCCTCCGCGGCAAGCCATCCGGAACTTACATTTCAGCAAGATAATGATAGGCCGCACTCGGCAAGAGTTTCTGCTACTTGTCTTCGTGCTTTCCAAACCCTACATTGGCCAGCAAGGTCACCGGATCTCTCCCTATTTGAGGACTTTTGGAACATTACGGACAGAGGCTTCCAACCAGCTCAGGACTACGAACATCTAACATGTCAGTTGGACAGAATTTGGCATAGTGTCTCTCAGGAAGACATTCAACAACACTATCGATCAATGCCAAGCCGAATAACTACTTTTATAAGAGCCGTAGGTGGACCAACAAGCTAGTGACCTGCCGAGTTTCTGAAGGTCTTTCTCTTGAATAAATCATCCAATTTTTCTTAAATTGTTATCATTTGTTGGTGTGCACATGCACATCACATAGCCTGATTTCCGTCTCCCCCCCCCCCCTCTCTCTCTCTCTCTCTCTCCATAAAAGTGAAACCGCAGAAAAGGAGTAGAAAACGAAATGAAACTTCACCAATTCATAGAGTACGTGACGCAATTATTACAAAATCGAGTCAAATTTACAAAGATATTGGGAGTATAAAAGTTGTAGTCGTCTGCATGTACTGATTCTTGATTCTATTGGAAAGTGTATAACAAAGCCATCGTATGCTCTCCTGAGACCAGCTGGACCTCAAGTATTGTGAGAGGTGTTCTATATCCTGGATACTGCCACTGGGATGGAGGTGACGAACCAGCTGGTCCTGCATGTCATTTACGCTCTGTGAATCTTGCTTGCCACAGAAGGGCAAGAACCAGACACTTCATAGAGACGCGTGCCATTTGTGGACGAGCATTGTACAGTTGAAAAATGGCACCATGATACTGCTGCATGAGACATAACACATGAGGACGCAGCATGTCCGTGACGTACCATTGTGCCCATCACAGTTGCCTTAATCGCTAGCAGCGTGATCTGAAGTCATACGCGATGGCTCCCCACACCATAACACCAAAAATAACTCAAATGTCCTCTCCAACACGTTGAAGAAATTGGACTCTCTCCAGGTCGCCGCCATTCCCACCACAGATGATCACCCGGGGCTGTCCAGAAATGCGATTCACCACTGAACGCGATACGACACCATTCATCAGCAGTGCACCCTTTTTGGTCACGGCGCCACTCCAAATTCAACCGTTTGTGTTGTGGTGTCAAGGACAGTCTACCTGTGGGATGATATGTCTCTAGTCAGGCAGGTGCTAGCCTCCGAATCAGGACGCAGGATGACTCACAATGCTGTCAGCATCCCATTGCATATTCTCGGATGACAGGGGGTTGCGGGTGATTTGGGGGAGGAGACAAAACTGCGAGGTCATCGGTCTCATCGGATTAGGGAAGGATGGGGAAGGAAGTCGGCCGTGCCCTTCCAATGGAACCATCCCGGCATTTGCCTGAAGCGATTTGGGGAAATCACGGAAAACCTAAATCAGGATGGCCGGACGCGGGATTGAACCGTCATCCTCCCGAATGCGAGCCCAGTGTGCTAGACCACTGCGCCACCTTGCTCGGTCGGATGGCAGGTGCAGAACTGAAGGGATTACGATGTCCTTGACACACAATGTGGCGTCACTCCCTTTGTGGTGATCAGACATGGTCCACTGGAATCTTGATGGCGAGCATGCCTGTCCTAAAGTTCCCAAGCAGTCCTTCATCAGGCAAGTATCACATACGAATGCCCTGGAAATCTGTATATTACATGATTCGACGAGCCGCCAAATGGAGACCCACTATGAAACCTATCAAACTATTAGGTGCAGATGACGCTGTCTCACACAGCATCTTCGTGTCCTTCAGTGATCATCCAACATCGTTCGCTGTTCTTGCCCTTATAGACATAGTAATAACAATAGAGAGGAGCAACTCTAACGCACTGTGGTGGCTTTTCCATCTGTCACAAGGAATTGCAGCTCTAATAATTTACATACATGTCGATGGTGTATGTGCATGAGGTCGCATTGACACCCGACCCCGTCTTCTGGAGGCTCCACGTGTGAGATCCCAAAATTGATTATCCTGTAGTCAGGCTCCTCTGATTCCATAGGCTGAATCGTCAAGAACAACTTTCTGTATCCTTTGGTTGAAAATGGCCGTACACATTAGCTAGCTATACCATCAACTTCGTAAAATCTCACTTTATTGAAATTCGCACTGTCAAGTTATAACTGTCCATGTCGGCCAGTTGCGCTAATGAAATATTCTGGAGTTTTCACTATGACATCCGACGTCTCGCCCGAGAACCGTATATACAATATTTTACCTATCTACACTGTTCAAAGAACAATGAAAACGGTTGCCAGCCTAATTAGGTAAGAGAATGATTGACATTCTTGTTCAAGAAAATAAGTATGAGTAACTTTAACGGACAAACACAACCTATACTTTGCCACACGCGAGTGCAATGAACTCTGGCATCTGAATACAGTATGTTCAGGTTAAGGTTGCAGTTGACAGAGTAGAACAAACTATTTGCATAAATGTAACAGATAACAAATGGTTCAAATGGCTGTGAGCACTATGGGACTTAACTTCTGAGGTCATCAATCCCCTAGAACTTAGAAGTACTTAAACCTAACTAACCTAAGGACATCACAAACATCCATGCCCGAGGCAGGATTCGAACCTGTGACCGTAGCGGTCTCACGGTTCCAGACTGTGGCGCCTAGAACCGCTCGGCCACTCTGGCCGGCAACAGATAACAATACACATCATTAGTTTCAGGGCTTATTCAAACTGAATGGTCTTTATAACATTACTATTAATATTCACTGTAGAATCACAAATAGGACATAGGTTCAGTATTATTTTTCAAACATTTTCCTAGCTGACATGTAATTGTAAATGTAGTTCACTGCAAAATTATGAACTGGTCACAGGTAAAGTCTCTCTCAGCTAAACACTTTTCTATTTAGAATGAAAGTTAAATGGAATTCACTAACAGATTACTTCTCACTGTCTAGCATGAGCACAATAGGCAAACTATGGATCCTGTTACAACATTAATATGCACTTTTAATACACAAGAGGAACCCAATATTGTACAGAATTTGACTTGAACAGCAAGAGTAATTCAAATTTGCTATAATTAGGTAACTTCGTGCATTTGAACTACTTTCAGTGGAGGGGGGGGGGGGGCCTGAATCTTGACCACTGTAGCAGAGCATACTAAACACACTTTCAGTACACTAAAGAAACAAGCCCTTAACAAGTATGAACATGTAACCTCCAACAGTATTAGTTCTCAATAGAACACAACTTGACCTATCTGTAAGAAACTGACTCACCTTTTGCGATTTACAACAGGTAGCAATGTGATCATTTACTAAGCAAAACTTTATAAGCCTCTGTTTATGAAATTTTAATTCTGAAGTTGGCAACAACACATTAATAAGCAGTCTTAATAGAAAAATTATTTTCAACAAGCATCATGTACTTTAGCTCACTCTCTTGCCACATTAACTTTAACTCTCTTTCAGTAAAGGACACTCGGTAAGCACTTTAGAGTGGGAGGGACCCTAAGTGGATATGTGACTGAGGATAAATCACGGTAGGTTTAAGAGTTCAGTTAAAATTTACCTTGTATTTGAGTACACTAAAGATCCAGTGAGGTGATCCTTCACTGTACATTACTATAGTGTTCCATTACAGTGATTGCGCAATGTGGTGGCGATTGTATGTTGGTAGGTGGATTTGCAGGTAGAACTGCCGGACTCTGTCATTTCTTGGTGGCGATGACAGACATCAAAACACAGTTTTTACATGAGCAGTTGACAGTTTGGTAGCTCGTTCCCGACTGACTCTTGGTTCCACCTTTTCTAGCTAGGCCAACCACGCGCGGGCTACACAGTTCCGTTCCCGAGGGGAACCACAACACCTTTTACTTACAAAATAACTAAGAATCCTAAGTGAAGGTCAGCAGTTTACGTAACAGCAAACAAACATTTTAAATAAAACAGAACCTTTGCACCTATTGACATTTCTATAAAAAAAGTTATTTAAACAAAATTATTCATCCTCAAAGATAACCAAAGTGGTTGTGTAAGAAAGACAAAACATATCATTACAGAGATTATACTTCATTACAGTATCAAATTAATCGTACACTAATTACAGAAGTTCAAAGATGGGGTGTTGAACAAAATAGAAAGTTAAATGAATCAACAAAAGGTATGTAATATCTAAGCTATGGTGTTACAAAGTGCCTTCTACAGGTCACAAAAATGCCTAGTGGAGCTATTTTGTTGTTGTACTGCAGCACGTTTTATATGTGAAACCAGCCGTGATGGGCGCGCAATATATGGGGAACTACCCAGTCTGGTCCCGCTGGGACAGCCTGGGTGAGCTGTCTCCCAGGGAGAGGCGAGGCGCCCGCAAAAAGAGCCCGCGGCGACTCTGGCTGCCCGCACGCCTCCGGCATTCAGCGGACCAAATACGGAGCAGCTGCAATTTGTGGCGAGCGTAGCCGAAACCGACACGGTGGCTGCGCGGTCTCCGTTCTTGTCCCGCCTCCCCACAGTCGGTCCTACGGCACGGTGTGGCCATGTCCTGCGCGCCGTACACAGTGAAAGGTGGAGCGGATAGTTTCTCTGGCGCCGCGTCCCCAGGAAGGGATCCCGAACGCCGCGTGTTTGGGCCCGCATATTATTTACGTCGCCGTCGTGATGAAATGTGGACGCCGCGCAGCCGCTTACCGCATTCACACTCCCTGTACGTCATTAGTCACGCAGCCATAAAACACAAGTGGACGACGTTATATGTAGGAAAACGTCTGTTAATCTTCGAGACCGGTTTCTGTACCAGTAGAGAATTTTCGACGGTCATCAGCTGCCAATTACTGTGGCGAAATTCTCAGGTCAAGAAACTGTCCTATTCTCGTGTGTTTCGTAACTGCTAAAGCTGGAAACCATGCGCAGTTGAAGACTGAATGAAATAGTTTAGCAGTGCCAGGTTGCGTATACGTGTCTTTACTCTCTAGATCACTGCAATACATTTTTTATTTTCATTACAGCCACAATTATACGAGGGTCACTCCAAGAGAAATGCACACTATTTTTTTTTTAATCCATCTTTTATTCTACATGTTGTAAAGTTTTACAGTGTGTAGATACATCCTTTAGGAACAATATTTTTATTTCTCCACATAATTTACATCCCTCTCAACTACCTTACGCCATCTTGGAACTAGCGCCTGTATAACCGCACGGTAAAATTCTGGACCAACCTGTTGGACCCACTGTTTGGCAGCGCGCACAAGGGAGTCATCATCTTCAAGCCTTGTTCCATGAAGAGAGTCTTTCAGTTTCCCAAAGAGATGATACTCACATGGAGCCAGGTCAAGACTGTAAGGCGGGTGTTTCAGTGTTGTCCATCCGAATTATGTGATGGCTTCCATGGTTTTTTGACTGACATCTGGCCGTGCATTGTCGTGCAACAGCAAAACATCCTGCTTTTGCCGGTGTGATCGAACACGACTCAGTCCAGCTCGAAGTTTCTTCAGCGTCGTCACATATGCATCAGAATTTATGGTGCTTCCACTTGGCAAGATTTCCACAAGCAAGAATCCTTCGGAATCGAAAAACACTGTAGCCACAGCTTTTCCAGCAGAAGGTGTGGTTTTGAATTTTTTTTTTTTTTTCCTTGGGTGAATTTGCATGATGCCAGTCCATTGATTGCCTCTTCGTCTCTGGTGAAAAATGATATAGCCATGTTTCTTCATCTGTCAAAATTCTTCCAAGAAATTCATCTCCACCGTTCTCGCACTGTTACAAAAGCTCGCTGCACACCGTTTTTCTTCTTTCTATGTGAGCCAATGTCAACATCCTGGTAACCCACCTGGTACAAACCTTTTTTAACGCCAACACTTTGAGTATTCTGCAAACATTTCCTTCCCCTATCCCAACGTAGCGTGACAGTTGGTTCACTGTGATGCGTCTGTCAGCAGTCACCAATTCGTTGACTCTCTGCACATTGTCTGGAGTCTGTGCCGTACGAGGCCTGCCGCTGCGAGGACAATCCTCAATATTACCGTGCCCGCTTTCATCACGTAACCTGCTTGCCCACCGACTAACTGTACTGCGATCGACAGCAGCATCTCCATACACCTTTTTCAACCTCTTGTGGATGTTTCCCACTGTCTCGTTTTCACAGCACAGGAATTCTATGACAGCACGTTGCTTCTGCCGAACGTCAAGTACAGCGGCCATCTTGAAGACATGCTGTGACGGCGCCACTCACGGGAACTGGTTGAACTAAGTTTGACAACAAGTGGGAAGGATGTATCTACACACTGTAAAACTTTCACACATGCAGAATGAAAACAGTATTTTTTTAAAAATAGTGTGCATTTCTTTTGGAGTGAGCCACGTACTTTGCGCTGCAGTTTTCTGTGTGATCCATTTACTTGCTTTCCTCTCTCTCTCAGTAATTCACAATATAAAAAAATGGTTCAAATGGCTCTGAGCACTATGGGACTCAACTGCTGTGGTCATAAGTCCCCTAGAACTTAGAACTACTTAAACCTAACTAACCTAAGGACAGCACACAACACCCAGCCATCACGAGGCAGAGAAAATCCCTGACCCCGCCGGGAATCGAACCCGGGAACCCGGGCGTGGGAAGCGAGAACGCTACCGCACGACCACGAGATGCGGGCAATTCGCAATATACATGTCTCCAACTTACAGTATTCTGAATGATTTTGTCATTTACATTCCATTCCTCAGTGGCCTAAATCAATAAATACTGACTTTAAAATGTCATTTTCCGATACACCGAGAATCTCATTCAATTCATCTATAGCATGCCAGGCCATTTTACTCCTCACTTTCTTTCCTGTTCTAACCATCCAGAAACGCCTTCCTCAGCAGGGACTGGTCCTATTGATACATACATAGTATGCGCAAGCAAATTTCAGTGTTCCATAAACACGTAAGTCTCTGAACTTTTTCAAAGTCATGAATGTGGACGGTAAATAATTTCAGGCGTTAGGGGTCGAATAGGTGACAAGCGCACCACCAACGAGTGACTATAACTGCTACGCACAGCAGATGATGCACGGCTTGCGGCAATGGTTCAAATGGCTCTGAGCACTATGCGACTTAACTTCGGAGGTCATCAGTCGCCTAGAACTTAGAACTAATTAAACCTAACTAACCGAAGGACATCACACACATCCATGCCCGAGGCAGGATTCGAACCTGCGACCGTAGCGGCCGCTCGGCTCCAGACTGTAGCGCCTAGAACCGCACGGCCACTCCGGCCGGCTGCGGCAATGGTACTGTTGCTGCAAAAACTAATTTTTCACTTACATCTTCGTGGTTTTATTTTCATTTCGATATAATTATACACACAGAAATTGGCTGCCTTACGCCACTGCTAAAAATCTAAGGGACATTCAAAAGAAACCCGGTCGCTAGTGTAAAGTAACAATAACGATTTTACTAACTCAAAAATGTAGTTACACACAGTATACATACTCAAAAATAGATGCCAAAGCTGTTGGCACATTTATCTCTTTGCGACACTAGCCGGTCGATTTCATCCTTGAAGAAGCTAGTAGGCTGCTGTCGTATCCAGGCCTGTACCAAATCACACACTTCATCGACCATTGCGAATCGATGTCCCGAAGCCGCGTGGGATTAGCCGGACGGTCTCAGGCGCTGCAGTCATGGACTGTGCGGCTGGTCCCGGCGGAGGTTCGAGTCCTCCCGCGGGCATGGGTGTGTGTGTGTGTGTGTGCGTGTGTGTGTGTGTGTTTGTCCTTAGGATAATTTAGGTTAAGTAGTATGTAAGGTTAGGGACTGATTACCTTAGCAGTGAAGTCCCATACTATTTCACACACTTTAGAACATTTTTTTGATGTCCCGAATAGCTTGTTTTCGAGGTCCAAACACATGAAAGCCACACGATGGAAGGTCGGGACTGTACGGTGGATGTTGCAGCGTTTCCCGCCGAAACTGCTGCAGTCTCGTCTTCATCGCATTGGCCGTTTGTGAGCGGGCATTATCATGCAGGAGGATAACGCCATTGGACAACATGGCTCGGCGTTTCGACTTGATGGCTCGTCTAAGGTTCTGTAAAGAGACTTGATAACACTGGGCATTGATCGTGGTTCCGCATTCCAGGAACTCGACAAGCAGTGGGCCCTTATGGGCAGAAAAGGACATCATGACGTTACCAGAATTGTTGTGCCCGGTCTTTGATTTCTTTGGAGGTGGTGAAGTCACATGTTTCAACTGCTTGTTCTGACGCCTGCTTTACAGTTCAAAATGGCGTCATCACGCTTCGCCACCTGTGACAATACCCAATAGAAAGCCGTATTCCTCCTCATGATAACGTTGCACATGACTCAAAGACAGCACCATTCGAGTATTGCGCTGTTCGGCGGTCAGTTGGAGGGGAAACCACTGCGCACAGATTTTTCTAAAGTGTTGATGCATTATGGTGTGGGCAACGCCCAGGCTAACACCCAGTAACCGGTGGATCTCTTCCACGGTGATTCTGCGGTTGTCAAAGACTACAGCATTTACTTCCGCAACCATTTCCGGTGTAATGACACGATGAGCCTGCCCAGGACGATCATAGTCTTCCAGTCTCAAGGAAACTTGCGCCATTCCACATCACTTGAACGACTCAGACTGTACTCACCGTACACAGCCTCATCCGTCGATACATTTTGCGGCCTCCAACTCCCTCCGCCGCCAAAAATCGAATCACTTCTCGTTGTTCCTGCTTACTCGCCTGCATGTTCGGTAGTGGACGATAACTTGCGTGACCACCTTCTCTTCGGCGTGAAACCACACTGGCGCTATGCAGCATCAGTGCGCACTCGCCAGTCTCTGTACCAATAGATGGCGCAACCATTACTGCAGTTACGGGGTGCCACCTTAGGTGTAAGGCAAAGGTAGGCGCGCTGCCCAGGTTTCATTTGAATGAACCTCAGAACATCAGTACTTCACATGTCACTTTTCAGTGTGTTATGGTTGATAAGACACGGAGCACTACAGTCACTGTCTCCTCTCTTTCTACGCGCTCTTTCTGTTCCATCTCAAGTACCCGTCTGCCAGCAACAAGGTATCTATGGAGAACTCAGCGCCCGAGAACAGTGGTGGACAAGCAGGTGGCAGCCTTCCGATCTATCGCCTATGCGTTTGCACTCCCTTGGCCGAGCGCTGCTGGTGGAACAACCGACTGGTTTTTCACAACCGATTGACCAGTGGACTGTCTTCTTCGTTCAGTCGGTTTTTATTTCAGTGGAATAAAAGAACCGACTGAAACTAGTCTTTGCGGCCATGTCAACTATATGAATGTTTTCGCTCATTTTCCGGGTTTGCGTGGTTTCGCTTACTGAGATGTAACTCACTGACACAAGTATCTGGCAGTTACGGCAGTTATAAGAATCTTAGTACTCAGTCTCCGGGTCTGAGTGGTTTCATTTATACTTTTTAAGTCTTTTCGGTTATACATGAACCACGACTGGCGCTGCCAACTAGTTTAGAAACGAATGAAGGATCTTATTTGATGGAGAGTTGAATAAAAATTACTAAAAAAGGAAGTACTTTAAAAATATCTTTATTTATTCAGTTAATACGGGTGACTTAATCACTCTCATTTTAAGCATTTACTGGCACTTTTCGGAAGTATTGGTTCAAAAATGGCTCTGAGCACTATGGGACTTAACATCTGAGGTCATCAGTCCCCTAGAACTGAGAACCGTAGCGGTCGCGTGGTTCCAGACTAAAGCGCCTAGAACCGCTCGGCCACAGCAGCCGGCCTCAGAACCATTGTTTTGCAAGAAATATTTACCACCATTCATTAATTTTCTTCGAATTTCTTTAATCAATACAGTTTCATAAAACGTATCGTCTTGCAGATACTGTATATAGCTTTGAATTTGGCTTGAAAATCACTTTTTATCTAGTCATCTGATTTCTTCCGTTGTCAGGCCACCGAGCGTTTCGGCATTCTGAACGAGACACAAATTTCACTATTAAGATAACGCTTGTTCCTAAACATAGACTTAAAACTGAACTGAAAGCTACTTTTTGGCACTCAATAAAAATGAAATATCGGAACACCAATAACAATGAACAAATGAACTCAACAAGTGATTTAATAATGACAAAGGGATCGAATATTTCCGCTCGGAACTGAACGCGCCAGACTGCGTCGACTGTTAACATTCGGTTGCTCCCATCGCTATATAGCGCCCGAGGGCTCTGGTGGCCAAGTGGTTCGCTCAGGCACAAAATGCGAGCAAAAGAGCTACCGAGTGGGTAGCCTCCACTGCCAGCTTCTGTCCAATGGCGAGAAGACAGTTGATCGCGGGCACACGCACATGAAAAGATATGCTGTCCGTATACCTTTATTAGAACCGGGATCTCTCCAATTTTATCATTGTGCTCATTGGGTGAGACGTGCGTTGGAGAGAATGGTTTATTTCTTGACTCATTTTGGGACGTGAGCTCTCGGCTTTTTTACGACGTAATTCAAAGCTTTTCATACTCATGTTCCAAAAAAATTGTGTGCTGTCCCTCGCTTTTATGCTTTACCTTCACATCCACTATTTCATTTCCAGAATGTGATCTCCAGATTCAGTTTAAAATAATGTATTTTTCCAACTTATAGCTACTTCTTTAGTGTCTTCTCCAATGTCGTTATGAATTGCTTCCTCTGAAATGTCCGCTCAGTGAGTAAATTAATTGTCTTTCTTATCGGAGTAAGAATCGCAGATGCATTACTGCTAAACTCGTGTGCAGAAGTACCTTTTGCATGGAAGGATATGCATTCGTGTTTACAATAACGTGCTACAGATTTAACGCTAAATACTTTCTTGATCATATCTTAACTCATCAGTTTCATGACCACATCACTATGTTTGAGCGGTGTCTCCTAACTCTGTGGTCAGCTTCTGGCTACTACGCGGAGGACCCGCGTACGATTCCGGGTACTGCAATGAATTTTTTCTTGGTGAGAGGATTCGAAAGTTGTACACCCAGCCTCGTGATGCCAACTGAGAAGCTACTTGAGTGAGACGTAGCGGCTCTAACGGCAAGAAAGCCGACAGCGACCGTGACAGCGGTGTGCTGACTCCACTCCCCTCCATACTGCACCTGACGCAATTGGCAGAAGATGACACGGCGGTCGGGATTGTTGCGGTGGCCCTTCTGAGCTAGAATGCGGAGCGAGAACGGAGTTGAAGTTTGAGCGGTCCCTTATGTTCCAGTACCATGGGCAAGCACATTTACCAATACTTAGTTCAAAAAAGTGTGTGTGATTTGCTAAGGGACCAAACTGCGGATGTCATTGGCCCCTAGACTTACACACTACTTAAACTAGCAATATTTACTAAAGTTAACTTCAGCAGCTCAGTAGTAGTTGTTTACTACCGTGTTTTCATAAGTTTCACTTCCGCTTGAACGTTGTCGAGGACAAATGTAATATTGCTGTCGAAAGGCACCAACTTAAATTCGATTTACATGTTTTTGCGCTGGTTCCCACTAGAAACCTAGTTTTAGAGTTTAAAAAATGGTTCAAATGGCTCTGAGTACTATGGGACAACTACTGTGGTTATCAGTCCCCTAGAATTTAGTACTACTTAAACCTAACTAACCTAAGGACATCACACACGTCCATGCCAGTGACAGGATTCGAACCGGCGACCGTAGCGGTCGCGAGGCTCCAGACTGTAGCGCCTAGAACCGCTCGGCCACTCCGGCCGACTTTTAGAGTTTACTTTCTCTGGAAGCAAAAAACACTGTTCCCTGGGCGAATCTTCGTAATACCTCATTCGCATCTGAAAGCATGTGTGGGAAGTTAGAGTCATGACCATGCAGGTCGCTTTCTTAAATTTGTAGTTTAAATATTTGTTTGTTCCGATTTACGTGCTACTCTTTTCTCTGGTCTATCTACGTCCCTTCTTCCGATTGCTTGGTAGACACTTTTTGACGTCACGAACTGTCCATAACTTCAATACCTTGTCTTTCTTAGTATTTGACTTCTGTTTTTCCTTATTTTCTAGTTCTCTCGTTTCGTGTTCTATAAGCTCCTAGACCTCCCATTACCACTCTTAAGAATCTAATTTCCCTGAAGCATTGTTCTTTTTTGTTATTATTCGTCTCTTACAAATATACAGTTGCAGTGGTAGGAATGTTATGTTAAAAAGTTTGATTATTTTTTCTGTCCTTGTTTTATTCTTCACTACCCTCTGGTTGACGTCAGATTTAGACATAAGAATCTATAGCGTTGTGAATACCAGTTTCTAGTATTACAACTGTTAAGATCAAAAACGAAAAATGTAGGTGATAGTGGGCATCACTAGCTCACTCCTTTGCAAACTAATGTTTATGAAAATTGCAGCATCGGGCTACAACCTCACTTGGTGGAGCGGGAAGGTCAATATTACACCTAATTCAGGAGATGAAGAGCCATCGGAAAGAGTGAATACATGAAAGCAAGTGCCAATACGTCTCGTCAACCTCAAGGTTTGCAATATCCGAATGATAGTCGCCTTGAACGGGGCACAACTAGAGGGAATTTACAATTAAATCAATACAATGAAATGAATACCCTTAGCTGTGATTACGTAGGCTTTCCCGGTGTAGTAAGTCATGAAAGTCTCTTCGGGTTTGCTGCCGGATCCTAATATCAACTTGACTAGATATTTCGGCGATCCAACTGGTCGCCATCTTCAGGGAAATGCTGCTTCTGCTGGTGAGTCCCGCTGAGAACTGACGCCAGGTTACAAAGCGACGTCCTATATAGGCCACCGTTCAGTACACGGCGCATGCGCCGCCCATCACGGTTTCTGCATTCCAAAACAGGGAGGTGCGCCGCCCTTAGTGAAACACTGCTGGCAACGATATATCGCAATCAAGGCCGTACCGAAGAACGTTCAGTTTTGATGCGAGATAATACAGGATTCCACGTTTTGCTAAGAGGAACCCCATTGTCTCTGTTGATTAAATTATCAGCCAACCTAATTTCAATCGCCTCTTTATAGACACTGTTCCAAAAACCGGAAATGTTGGCAACCACAACAGTTTCCTCAAATTTCATTTTGTGTCCCTCATTTAGGCAGTGTTCTGCTACCGCCGATTTTTCCGGGTGTTGTAGCCTCGTATGGCGGCGATGTTCCACACACCTGTCATGCACTGTGCGAATAGAACGGCCAACGTAAGCTTTCCCACATTGACACGGAATTTTATACACCTTTCTCCAATACCGACACTGTGGGCCCATCCAACGCCTTGAAGAGCTGGTGAAGCTTTGTCGTCATGTGCTGACCTCAACGTATATTTTATTTAACGGTAACATTTTTGAACAGAATGACGGAGTGGCTATGGGTAGTCCTTTGTCACCCATAGTCGCCAATTTATTTATGGAGGACTTCGAGGACATGGCACTGAGGACTTCAGCTTTGCAACCAACGTGCTTCTGGAGATACGTGGACATTACCTTCTCCGTCTGGCCGCATGGACGTGAGCTCTTAACAGATTTTTGGACCACTTCAACTGTCTTCATCCCCGTATCAAATTTACTATGGAGGTTGAAAATGATGGGATGCTTCCATTTTTAGACGTAATGGTTTATAAAAAAACGGATGGAACTTTGGGACACAGTGTTCACCGAAAGCAGACACACACAGATTGATATCTGCATCCTAAGAGTTATCATCCACCACACCAACGTAGTGGCGTCCTTAGGACTTTGGTACGGAGAGCATATGCCATTTCCGACGCAGACAGCTTAACCCAAGAACTTGAGCATTTGATGACTGTTTTTAACGAAAATGGGTACACCGAGAAGCAGATTCGTCGGGCTATGGAGTTTGGACCATCTCCGGAGGTGTACGAAGAGGAACATAGATCTGTGGCCTTTCTCCCTTATGCTGGAGGCTTATCGTTCAAGATTGGACGAATTTTAAAGAATTTTAACATTAAGAGTGTGTTCCATCCACCTTCTAAGTTTAGGGCTCTGTTCGGCTCTGTGAAGGATGATTTGGGGCTTAGGAAACCCGGGGTGTATAAAATTCCGTGTCAATGTGGGAAAGCTTACGTTGGCCGTTCTATTTGCACAGTGCATGACAGGTGTGTGGAACATCGCCGCCATACGAGGCTACAACACCCGGAAAAATCGGCGGTAGCAGAACACTGCCTAAATGAGGGACACAAAATGAAATTTGAGGAAACTGTTGTGGTTGCCAACATTTCCGGTTTTTGGAACAGTGTCTATAAAGAGGCGATTGAAATTGGGTTGTCTGATATTTTAATCAACAGAGACAATGGGTTCCCTCTTAGCAAAACGTGGAATCCTGTATTATCTCGCATCAAAACTGAACGTTCTTCGGTGCGGCCTTGATTGCGATATATCGTTGCCAGCAGTGTTTCACTAAGGGCGGCGCACCTCCCTGTTTTGGAATGCAGAAACCGTGATGGGCGGCACATGCGCCGTGTACTGAACGGTGGCCTATATAGGACGTAGATTTGCAACCTGGCGTCAGTTCTCAGCGAGACTCATCAGCAGAAGCAGCATTTTCCTGAAGATGGCGACCAGTTGGATCGCCGAAATATCGAGTCAAGTTGATTTTAGGATCCGGCAGGAAACCCGAAGAGACTTTCAATACCCTTAGCTGCATACAGGCGTTGATATACGACAACGGGGACAGTTGAAAATGTGTTCCCCGACCAGGACTCGAAACTGGTATCCCCTGCTTATATGGCAGACGATCTATCCATCTGAGCCATCGAAATGTCCGAAAGACCAGATAACATTTTGGTATATACAGTTAAGGCTCACCGGCCATTTGACCATCTTCTGTGCGGATGCAGATACATTGCCCGAACTCTTACGGGAATCGGTAAAGCTGCGAGTAGTGAGTGTAATGGGCAGGGGCACTACGATTATAGTGCGGGACAATAAGTTGGGAGTGTGGGTCTCACTGGAGGCGTGCCAGAGACAAGTCCCTGCAGTCGCACTATCCTCTGTGTTCTCGGTGGCTCAGATGGATAGAGCGTCTGCCATGTAAACAGGAGATCCAGGGTTCGAGTCCCGGTTGGTGCCTACACTTTCAACTGTCCGCGTTGACGTATATCAACGCCTGTATGCAGATAAAGGTATTCATTTCGTTGTATTGATTTAATTGTGAATTCAATCTAACGAGCTGCGCAGTCACCAGTGGTATCTTCTTGTATACAACTAGAGGGCTTGGAAACTAGTCGGTCTGCTGGGATATGCATCATACGTGGATGGAATACAGTACACAGCAAGGAGAAATGGCAGAGCCATGTGACATGACCGCGGAACGGGACAGACACCGTCTTGTCCCCAAGACCGCAACGTGCGGTACAGCTTTGCCCACATTGTTTGTTTGTACACCGCTCTATAACTCGCTTAGGGATCATGATAATAGTATAAGAAAGATTAAGTTGCTTACATACGCAAAGAAAGTTTTTTTTTTTCTCGCTCAACAGTGAAAATCGTTCTTTTGGTATGATGTACCATCCGACACGCACTGTACAGAAGATAGTGGAGTATGCATAAGTTGGAAAATTTGAAAATGAAATACGTCTGGTGTCTTACCTACAGCGATTTTGCTCATCCAACGTAGATTTCGAACCACAACATCATCATGAGGATTGCAGTTCATTTGTGAGGATCCTCGGTGCGTTTTCAACATGACGGATACGAAAACTGCCGATTTCTGTTGCATACGATATCACAATGAAGTAACTTCCTCATGGTGTTACAACGTCACCTGAACATACCCAATATCCAACGATGACACTGCAAGTACTTGTGTTCATTGCTATGATAGAGGGTCGGTCATTATCATAAAAATAATGAGCAACATTGTCGTTTAGTTCGTCTACAATGGAAGGATCGTTCCAAAACAATAAAATTCCTTTCACGATCCAGATCTCAACTGGTTTGTCGAATACGGAGTAACACACGTCTGAACGTCTTCAAAAAACTTATTGATTTCAGATAAGTGTCTGAGGGATAAGGACGTCATTACACTCTGCAGGAAATTAGTTTGCAGATAGACAGCAACTGAATTATGCCCATGTACATTACGTGATGAAAAGTATCCGGACACCCCCAAAAACTTACGTTTTTCCCATTAGGTGCATTGTGCTGCTATCTACTACCAGGTACTCCATATCAGTGACCTCAGTAGTTATTAGATATCGTGAGAGAGCAGAATGGGGCGCTCCGCCGAACTCACGGACTTCGAACGTGGTCAGGTGATTGGGTGTCACGTGTTATAGGTCTGTGCGCGAGATTTCCACATTCCTAAACATCCCTAGGTCCACCGTTCCAGATATGATAGTGAAGTGGAAACGTGAAGGGACACATACAGTACAAAAGCGTACATGCCGACCTCGTCTGTTGACTGACAGAGACCGCCGTCTGTTAAAGAGGGTCGTAATATGTAATAGGCAGACATCTATCCAGACCATCACCCGGGAATTCCAAACAGCATCAGGATCCACTGCAAGTACTATGAAAATTAGGCGGGAGGTGAGGAGACTTGGATTTCATGGTAAAGCGGCAGCTTATAAGCCACACATCACGACGGTAAACTCCAAACGACGCCTCGCTTGGTGTAAGGAGCGTAAACATTGGACGATTGAACAGTGGAGAAACGTTGTGTGGAGTGACGGATCACAATACACAATGTGGCGATTCGATGGCAGGGTGTGGGTATGGTTAATGCCCGGTGAACGTCATCTGCTAGCGTGTGTAGTGCCAACAGTAAAATTCGGAGGTGGTGGTGTTATGGTGTGGTCGTGTTTTTCATGGAGGGGGCTTGCAACCCTTGTTATTTTGCGTGGCAGTATCACAGCGCTGGCCTATGTTGATGTTTTAAGCACCTTCTTGTTTCCCACTGCTGTAGAGCACTTCGGGGATGGCCAATGCAACTTTCAACACGATCGAGCACCTGTTCATAATGCAGGGCCTGTGGCTGAATGGTTACACGACAATGACATCCATGTAATGGACTGGCCTGCACAGAATCCTGACCTGAATCCTATAGAACACCTTTGGGATGTTTTGGAACGCCGCTTTCGTGCCAGACCTCACCGACCGACATCGATAACTCTCCTCAGTGCAGCACTCCGTGAAGAATGGGCTGCTATTCCCGAAGAAGCCTTCCAACACATGACTGAACGTATGCCTGTGAGAGTGGAAGCTGTCATCAAGGCTAAGGATGCGCCAACATCATATTGAATTCCAGCATTACCGATGGAGGGCGCCACGAACTTGTAAGTCATTTTCAGCAAGGTGTCCGGATACTTTTGATCACATAGTGTACTTTTGTTCTTTTCAGATGATATCCCCGTTCTAGCTTGCAGCTTACGTGTGATTTTGCGACATCTCTGTCTCTCTCACACACACACACGTTTTGGGCATTACTGAGCTGTGTGTGTGTTAGTATTGATGCCTGTCACTCATTAAACTTCTCTGCACTTCGTATCGTAACGATGGGTTCACAAGCATCCCTCCAGAGGCGGCGCAGCCACACAAGCGCTCTCGGCTGAGGGAGTTTTGCTTTCTGTTCCGGTTGCTATCTAGGGTTGTTCACCGACGACAGAGGACCGCTTAATCATGTTATGGATGGCGATCCATAACTGCGAGAAGTGTACCTCCGGCTTTCGATGAGTTACTGCTTCCCACAGCCTTCATGGTCACGAGTTCGGATTCCTTCGGAGTCGGCACGTTTTCCCTCTACTGCTTTGGTTTGTGGATGCCTAGCTGCCAGTACCGACTACACAACCAAGGACCGACGTAGGCAGAAAATGGTGAGCATCTTTTGTTACGTGCGATTGAAGTGCTGGTTGTGACTCACGAAAACCCCCGTCCTTTTTCAGCGAGGACTAGTTAGAGAAATTAAATTTGAGTTCTCACGTATAACTTTGCCTAGCTTTAATTGGTGACTGCTGTATTTGTCTTAAACCTGAATGTCGATCAGCATTCAGAACTACTAGAGCATCCTCCGAGTTATTCTTAAGGCCATTTATCAAAAGCAGTACTTTGCCAAAAAAACTTTTTTACTGCCTGGGGCAATAACGACTAATAAAAATAACCATTTTGACTGGTGTGTCTGCTTTGCAAAGGCACATGTGTTAAAACTGTAAAGAAGGATTAATGTTGTGAATTGTTTGTTTCCTGTTAAAAACTCATGTCTTAAATTGCTAACATTATTGTTTTTTAATCCAAGATTAATGAGATGAAATATAGAAACCTACACTGAAGCGCCAAAGAAACTGGTATAGGCGTGCGTATTCAAATACAGAGATATGAAAACAGGCAGAATACGGCGCTGCGGTCGGCAACGCCTATATAGGATAACAAGTGTCTGGCGGAGTGGCTAGATCGGTTACTGCTGCTACAATGGCAGATTATCAAGATTTAAGTGAGTTTCAATGTGTTGTTGCAATCGGCGCACGAGCGATGGGACACAGCATCTCCTAAGTTGCGATGAAGTGGGTATTTTCCCGTTCGTTCCTCCATACTGAATACGTATTATTATTGTATTGCAGCAGAGAAAAGCCTGAAGACTGTTTGAGGAAAGGACCGAAACCAGTTGCTAAAGAATAAAAATTTGAACACGCCGTCGAGACTGTTTTCATTTGATTTTTAGTATAATAACTTGAAGTGCCACTTTGATTGTGTGGTTCATTAATAATTGTTTTGGTCGAAGAAAAATAATTCTGTTAACCGAAATATTATCTTTCTCAGGAATTTAGTTGTTCATTATGGTCAATATCTTTCCATTGCCGCTGAGGCCAATAAATGTTGCAAAAATCTTTCTTCTTTCCGGGTATGTTGAGTTGGCACCTTTGCATTTCCAGCTCCATTCTACCTGCAGTTTCAATTAATTAGCGTAGTTTTTGGAGGCCTACCTTCCAAGCTTCACAGACATTCTTCTGCCTAATTTGCAGGACTACCACTCATGGAAGAAATGCTATTGCAGAGACATGCTTTAGCCACAGCCTGGGCGATTGTTTCCGGAATGAAATTTCTGTGACGTTTCGAAGGCTGGCTATGAGAAAGTAAAGCTGTGAGGACGGGTCGTAGTCCTTGCTCGGGTTGCTCATCTGATAGAGCACTTGTCTACGAAAAGCAAAAGTCCAGTCCGGCAGGTAGTTTTAACATACCCGCGTACTCTACTGCAGAGTGAAAATTTCATTCTAGAGACTACCTAGCTTTATTTACACATTTTCTGGTGGGTGGCAAAAATATATAGGGTGGTTATCCTTAAACTTTATCTACTTGATTCATTGTAGAAGTAGAGCTATTTACCGTACTTATAGGGACAATGCTGAAACTGTGCGCTGTAGGATTTCCCTTGGTAGCGTTAGCTTCATGACTTGCAGTTAGGCGCCGGTAGTGGTACGGCGACGTAGGCTTGAAACACAAGCTTCAGTGTGCATTACAGTTGCAGACAGTCAACATGGGTCTGGACAAGGTGAGCACGGCTTTAGTCGTAAAGCTGTCTTATCAAAACAACAGCAGTAGTGCCGCTGCTCTTGGCGAATATCTTTCCGCACTGGGTCTGAAGGACATGATTCGGAATCTCGAATAAAATAGCGATTTGGGAATTGTTCTTGGGAGAGGCCGACGGCCAATTGCGCTAGAAATTCTTGAGGAAGTTATTGTTTCCAGGGCTAATAATGCTGGACGGAATGTGCAATCAAGCACTGCACGAGCTATGTCTCGACACTTGAACATTCCATGGTCCACCGTTTGAAAAGCGTTGTGATCAGTTCTGGAATGGTACATCTAAAGTGGTTCTAGGGTGTCTTCGATGCCGGTGATCGTCACATTGAGCAACGTTTGTAACCTGGAACGTAAACATGGTATTCAATTAACAAATGTTATCCTCTCATGTGGAAATTGAAATGTGTTTCTTTCAATGGTTTAAGCTTATTTCTCTCCTGCATATCCTCACAAAAGCTTCCACAATGTTTTATGGTCCTACGATCACTCGTAGCGAAGGCTTAGTTATAACTACCTTGTAAATGGTGTTGCTGCTACCTAGTTCGTGTAGTTGCAAGGAAATGCTAATCATTTACATAATTATCCTAGGATGCAGTACGCGTCATACGTTTTCCGTTCTTTCCTTGCCGTCGCCGTGATGCTGCATTTTTTTTTTTTTTTTTTGGCCGACATTGTCTATCTGTATCACTTTCTTAGCAGTTTCTCTCGAAAAACAGTAGCTTAGGTGGTGAAATAATGGTAGCAAGCAGTGGTCGATTATTTTATGCTGCAAAACCAATTGCTAGCATGACGCCTACCTTCAGTGGATGTAATAGACGACAAAAGAAAGGATAAGTGATCGTCTAGATGTAAAAGAGAAGTATTTATAGCATGTGCATTCACCAGTAAGCACCTACACCCTTCTGCGTCTACTGGCTGCTTATGCATCGTGAATACTTCTGACGTGTGGTGTCTTTAGACGATCACTCACTCGTTCTTTCCTCGGGCCTAGCATGAAAGAGAAAAATAATTAACTACTGACTGGTTGTTATCACTGCATAGTTAGGAGTCTAGATACTGTGACATAGTTCTACTAATCCATTACGGGTAAAATAAATCTATAAATTACTTGAACTATATCACGTAGTGCCAACGGCCTTGCCACAGTGGTAACACCGGTCAGATCATCGAAGTTAAGCGCTGTCGAGCTGGGCTAGCACTTGGATGGGTGACCATCTGGTCTGCCGAGCGCTGTTGGCAACCAGGGTGCACTCAGCCCTTGCGAGGCAAAACTGAGTGGCTACTTGATTGAGAAGTAGCGGCTCCGGTCTCGGAAACTGATATAGGGCCGGGAGAGCGGTGTGCTGACCACATGCCCCTCCGTATCCGCATCCAGTGACGCCTATCATCTGAGGATGACACGGCGGCCAGTCGGTACCATTGGGCCTGCATGGCCTGTTCGGGAGGAGTTTAGTTTAGTGTATCACGTAGTGTTACTTAAACATCGATAGTTGACAGATCCCTTATTATCGATGGTACTATCATAAACTTTCGATGTATCGATTAACTATCAATTGTTTTCGGCAGGTATTTCAAATGAAAAATAGCTTTGTAAGAATTTTTATTGCTTAAAATACAGCAATACAACATACGCAATTTTTTTATAAAAAGTAGGGCATTTAAATTCTTGTCCTTTAGTCTGTTGTTTAAAATACAATATTAAAAGATACACGTAAGGTGTTTAAATTCTTCTCCTTTAGTCTGTTGCGTTTTTAAGTAATTATTTATCCTGCCATGGAGAATACCCTCTCTGCGGGAACTGAAGTCGCCGGACACCACAAAAATTTAACGGCCGTTATACGTAATAGACTATCAGATTTTGTACAATATTCTAATACACAAGCATGCTTGTCTATTACAGGTTTTTCAAAATATTGACGTAAGACAATTATGGAATCACTGACTGGTGTAACGACATCGGCGTTACGCTGTTGAGTCCGGAGCCGCGCTGCTGCTACGGTCGCAGGTTCGAATCCTGCCTCGGGCATGGGTGTGTGTGATGTCCTTAGGTTAGTTAGGTTTAAGTAGTTCTAAGTTCTAGGGGACTGATGACCACAGCAATTGAGTGCCATAGTGCTCAGAGCCATTTGAACCATTTGAAGCCGTTACGCTGTTGCTGATTGGGTAATAAAAGTAGATCACGCGATTTCAAACTGTTGGTCGTTTTAGTAGATGTGTTAGCACTGATCATGGATGTTTCTGTTTCGGGTATTATTCTTGTAGTTGATGCGATGATAGCAGCACCTTCTTTCTGAAATACTTGTGCAGCGTTCTCTTCCTCTTGAAATGTCCTGAAACAAGGTTTTTAAACCTGAGATCTAATAATGTCACAAGCATATTAACATTCAATATATCAAATGGTTTCACTCTTTCATTGACTGATATTAAATCAGTCAATGAAAGAGTGAAACCATTTAATCAAGGAATCCAGAGCACTTCGTCCTTCATTGACCGTTAATGTGCTTTACAAGTTCGCATTCGTTTCTTACTTGCCAGTCTGCCATCGCACAAACTCTCAAGTGAATACTTTGGAAGTAACTGTTTTGGGAAAGCACATTATAGAGACATCTATGTTCAAACGTATTGCTTATTTGTAGTAATGTATAAGAAAATATATTAAGCCTGCTTTAACACAATTATTCAATGATTTATTACTGTTGACAGTGTCCGGAAACAGAACACAAATGATCCGATGGCATCAGATTTCTATCGCGAAGAGTTATGAGGGGAAGTGGAGGCGGGGAGGGGTGACAGTGCCAAAAAAATACATTACTAGTTACATGTGCATAGATTCAACATTGTGATGATCTGCAGTTTTTATCACTTTTAATACGGGTGAAACTAATTTTTCCGCTATAAGAAAATGGCAACTCAGTGGCAGTATGTCTTCATTCGCGTTGCTTTTCCACATATCCATTGTAACACTAAAAATATTTCATTTTCGAAGGGCTTTCTCTAATTTATTTTCTATCTCTTCCTATAGTTGTCCTATGGCTTTTTGGTTTTACCTGGTTAATCACATCCGCTGTCTAAAACATAAACAAATTTTTCAAATCTTGGTCAAAAATTCTGTACAGCAGCACGTCGATAGCAATCATTTGTGATTAAAGAGAATCAAGTTCTTTTTTACTTTTGAACTGGCATCGTACAACTGACTTCTGTTAAAATAATTTTTTATCGAGCTTCATGATTCTTTTGGCAGCACCTTTTGCACTTGATCTAGCTCACAAGTTGATTCCTCACCTTTCAGTTCTATTACTAATTCGTGGTTTCTTTTTAGTGGTCTCTTAAATTAGTCCTATTCCCTGATCATGTTTACAATCTTTAATACAGGTGGTACACTTTACAAACCGACTATAAACCTCCAATCTGTTGAAAAAATTCCACACAGATGATTGATTTTTAATACTCATTTTCATAACATGACAAAAAACTCTATTTATGCAGCTCGTACATAAGCAAAGTAATCTTGGAAGCGCGGAATTTCCTCAGCCAACGAAAAGTACTGATCGTTTCATGTCGGCACCATTCGGAAGACTCCTTCGCTGCTGTGCTGTTTATCTCATTGCTGCCATCGACAGCGATTCAACAATTGTGGCACTATAGTTTGCGTGATGGAGAATAAACGTGTTGTGTGGCGTTCAAATAACGAAAAGAGTGACGAAGAAGCCATTGTCAGCGCACTGAGGTCACCGCCCGTGGGAGCTAGCAGCTTTAAAGACAGAATTCTTCCTCGTGACGCGCGGAAAGATATTAATCAGGTTGTAGAATAATGTAAACTAAAAAAATAAAAATAATTTTGAGCTTATCCTCCCACTGCATAAGTTTCAAACAAGGGGTTTCAGCATTGACGGTAAAAAGCTTAAGAAATATCTACAGGATTTGGAGTTTTGCAAAAACATTCCTGGACATTGGCAGTCAACTCTTGGCAAGAAGAGACTAGTTTTGTCTCAAATCCACCGAAACATTCGCATTTCGCCCGAATTACTTATGAATATGCAGTGCAATGCTGTGAAAGCAGATAGCATGTAAATACAGCTGTATATTTTAATGATTATGTCCAGCTACCATACAAATAAGAAAGCTTGACTCTGGACGGTTTGTGCTTTAACTATGTTCAGTTTTGCGGGAGCTGGTGCGCCCTTGAAGGAACAAGCTCCGCTAACCGGCGACAACATGGGGAACCACATATGAATTATATCTGTGCTTCTGCAACAGCAGAAGTGATGCAGCGGCATTAGAATTGCGTCTGTCTTTTGTGTTTTCGAATCACTTTACACATTAACATGTACAGCCGATAACACTTGTAGGTACAATGAGGACTCAGAGATAGAAGAGAACTGTAGCACATATGTTTAATTAATAATGGCAATAATTGTATTTATTTTAAAATGCATTATATAGCACAATCAGAAACACTTAACAAATCTTTAATATGACTATTTTTCCTCTACTAACTGTGTTGTATTACACAGCCTTATTTAAATTTGTATTCTTTGCTACAAGTAAGTAAACTCACACATTTGTAGATGAAAATCAGTTTAATGCATATTCACTAAGCTATGTTATTTGCGTGTGTAGTTTTTACCATAAGCATCTGATCAGTAAGAGATGCGCGGGACGTGAGCTGTCATTATTGGAAGACAAACAAGAAAATTCCCTCTTTCACGACCCCTCCCCCGCAGCGACCAATATATTAACAACATAGTTTATAAACAACTTAGACTGGCTAAGGTGCCATCATATTTGTTGTTGCTTAAATACCTCCATACAATCTGCTTTCCCCATGCACTCCAAACACCATGGAGGTAATAGGAACCGACAATTTTTCAGGCACCAATTGAAAAAGAATTACATTATAAACGATAGGACTATCGATACTTAAACCAGATTATCGATAGTGACTATAGTGCAGATACTATCGATAAATCGATAGTTTATAGATGTTGAAGTAACACTAATATCACTAAGCCAAGAAAACACTCATAGCGCCATTGAGAAAAAGAGATAAAAATGTAAAATCTGTTAAGAAACGCCGACGATATAGTCTGCATAAGTGAAAGAGTTCAAAACATAAAAATAAGGAATCTTATTTGACTGAAGACTGTTGTGGAGCAAAACAGAAGTTGCATCATCAGCCCGTAAATAACAGCTTAGTAAATTTCAAAATTATTTATCATGGTGGTGCAATGATAAAAAGGGCATTGGCAGTAAATGCTGTGCTGACCACATTCATGTATGTAAGTCTGCAGTCTTTTATGATTGTCGTCACTGGAGGTACAACCATCTAGGTAGTTCCTCTCCTTCATATTCCTCTTCAATTTCTTGCACACTATCGCCGTTATGACCTCTCTGCTGTGATCTGCTTCAGGAACATCTGTTGTTCGCGTTTACCCAAACACTGTCAAAGAACAGTGTTGCGTTTACAAGAGAGTTTACAGAAGGAAAGTCCGAAAAGCAGGTGAGATTTGGACGAAGAATGTAACTTCAGTGCAGAAGACTGCTATAGGCTCCCTGCTAAGTGGCTTCCCGCAATCAAGCAACTAAATAAGCGGCTACGGTGCAACAACGAGTACAAACAAAACCACCTCTGCAGCACGACAATAATATTTTGATAAACCTTTCTCCTATCTTGCTCTGCCTGTTTCGCTCTCTATCCAGTGACGATGGCCAATCAGTAGAAACCGGAAGAATTTTAGTTAGTACCCCCACTTCTTAAGAATAAGCTCGAGAAAACTTAACCTTTACAAGTGAACGTGACGATGGTGTTCTGCTAGCACATCAAGAGCGCAGCACAATCATCGAAAGGTCACTCGCCTACAATAAATTGAAGAGAAACTTGATGTGGCCTAACAATCTTTAAATTTTTTCCTTCAATTTGATGTATGTTTAAGGGATTGCTTTTTTTATTTTTAAAAAGCAATTAAGTCGATACCTTCCGTTACGTTTGTCATATTTATGAATTGTCTTTGTACCATGAACAGATCTCGGAGAAAAGTTATGAAGCATAAGCAGAGCTCACTGTTTCGTCGTATCCGTCCAAATGTTAAGGTCAAGTGTGGCATCAGCGTCCATATCGCACTGGGAGTGGCGGACTCCGTCGACGTTTTCCCTGACCTAGAGCGCTCATCACCAATGTTGTCCTGCTCCGCTCGCTACACAAGGACGTCGCAGGCGCCTGGGACAAATTGTCACCTGTGACAACTGGTGGTTTACCGTACTACTCAATTTTGGCTGTCCTCTAGAGATCCTGAAAGTCGGCGCACTCTTTTCCGCGTACGCCTTGTAATTACCCTTGTCCGACATTTCTTGGAAGAGCTGAACGAGTTGGCCAACCTATACGACGTCTTCTATATCTGGAAGATGAAAAATGGTCACCAGAACAGTTGTATTGAATATAACGAGTATTTATTACGACAATGGTCAACTTCTCCCAAACCCAACTGCATCTCTTCCGTCTTAAGCACTGATAGGAACATCATAAATTCAGCGTAACATGACAAGGCGTACCATTGGATGCTACATCATATCTCAAATGTCATTCTTGGTGGCACTTTCACTTACAAGCGGCATTGCCACAAAACAAAGTTACACGTGAAAACCAGAAGTAACTCCTCCAGGAAGATAATCGGCAGTACATGGGAGCCTGAATCATCAACTTCAAGAGCAAAGGTGTTATGAGTCTGCTACTCCGTGGTAGAATACTCATACCGCATTGGTACAGGGCTGTCCAAGCAAAGAGATCAACAAGATACTAAATGAGACGAGCAGGCTTATTAATGGATGTCTGTTGCGTGCATCATTAGCCAAGTCATGTCATCTGGCAGGTATTTGTCCTTCATGAAGCCGTCGTCAGATTGCACCCAGTGTGGAAACAATAAGCCTGATCATAATGTGTAGGCCTGCATTACATGATTAGGTGCCAACCGTCCAGAGGTTGAGATCCAGGAAAAGTCTGATGAGAACCAGCAATGTCTTAGAAGGCAATAATAGAATGTGGAAAGCTCTGGTAGGATACAGCAAACAGCCGTCATTGATCTCAAACGTCTGAAAATCCACCTTCTTGTAACCAAGAGAAATGTACTACATAGCGTTTTCCCAATATCCTAGGCTTTAGAGTTGGAAGATTCACGTATAACACCAAAAATGGGGATTTACGGTCGTCACTACCAACTCTAACTGCGGAGAAGCGCAAAACAAGGATTACTTGATCTGCTGTCAGTTGTTTCCGCGGCCTGCAATAACGAAAATCTGATTCAGACAGTTCCAAATACTCTTGAGACAGCCAGCTTTTAGTCATTCATGGTCTTATCTTTACATTCCACCCACTTATAGGTGGACATGCCTACTTTAAGTTACTTGTTTTATGTTTCTATAGTTTGTGATTAGTATTACTTTATATTGATGCCTTTGTCACTGATAAAACTTTGACAGTGCTCTAAAGATTCTAAAGACAGCTTCTTCACTCAAGACTTGTTATTAGCATCGTCTTACGAGGAGTTGCCCATAGACAGATTTGTCTTCTTCTTCTTCATCTGCCAATCTAGAATTAGGCCTTACAGCTTTCTCCAGCGTCACTCTCCCTCGGATATCCACGATCCTTTTTCTAGTGTGATTATTTTCCATCGTTTATCGAAGGATTCTCTGAGGTGATTTCCGTAGTACCGTAAGGGGGCTGCTTCTCTGATGGCAGCGCTTTGTAGCGCTTTGCACTGGTCTCCGACTGCGCTTTCTTTGTAAGAGACTCTGTGGCTGGTTGCTTTCGTTGTTGGAAGTTAATCGTCAGTAGTGTTGGGCAGTTGGAAGTTAGTCGCCAGCAGTGATGGAAGTACTGTTGGGTAGCTGGTGGTGAACACCCAGCAGTGATGGGTGTTAGATGTGAGGAGTTCGCATTGATGGAGGGCAGGGGTCTGAAGTGTTAGTGTAGGCTAACGATCTGTACATTTTCGACTTGGAGATTGAATATTATTCATGATTATATACCTTTGTACTAGATGTCAATGACGATTTATATTCGTGTTTGAACCGGATATCACATTATTAAGGTAAAAAATACATTATTTGGTTTGCAACAAAATCTTTCCTTTACTAACCACATGCCTATTAGTAGTTAGTGGCTTTATTAGTTAGAATCTTTTATTTAGCCGGCAGTATTGACGATCGCTGTATTGCAGTAGTTCGCGTAATGAAGATTTTTATGAGGTAAGTGCTTAATAAAATATATAGGTTATTGTTAAGATTTCTTTTGAGTCAGGCCATTCTTTTGAATTAATTATTTGAAGTCAGGTTGTAATTCTTTGTGAGCAGTCAGATTGCGTTGCGCTAGAATACTGTGGGTCAGTGATGACATGATAAGAAAAGAAAAAGATTTACCCAGCTGTTTCAGAATCAAATAAGGTAGAAGTTTCATCTTCTCAGTCATTGAGCAATTTAAGTACAGACACACACATTTAAATAAAGAAGTTTCAGTACATTCTCTTTCCATTCCTTCTTTCGTTGGATTACTTTTTCAGTTAATGACTGTACCCCGGATATTTCATTCTTCATTTCTTACTTTGTTTTCTCTTGTGCAGCCTTTTACTGATCCAAGGGACTTCGTTTCTGATCTTTCAAGTTGTCCTGGCTCTTTTGATATTAATGTCCAACTTCCTGCTCCATTTAATACTGAAGGTATTGCCATGACTTTATAGAATTTCATGTGGGTTTCTTTTCTAACTCCTTAACGTTCTTATCGTTCCACTTTTATGTTGATAGATGTTAAATTTCTTTTTTCTGTCTCTCTCTTCTTTAAAAGTTGTCAGATCCTAGATACGGCAAGTTGGACACCTATTGTATTACTATGTTAATTATCTTAGTCCTTATGGCGTATTTTCCTAAAAATATAATTGTTTTGATATCTTCATATTATAATTTGTTGACTGGAATATGTTCTTTCAAATTCTGAAGGTGGCAGGGGTAAAATACAGGGAGCGAAAGGCTATTTACAATTTGTACAGAAACCAGGGACATGAAAGGGAAGCAATGGTTGGAAAAGGAGTGAGACAGGGTTTTAACCTCTCCCCGATGTTATTCAATCTGTATATTGAGCAAGCAGTAAAGGAAACAAAAGAAAAATTCGGAGTAGGTATTAAAATCCATGGAGAAGAAATAAAAACTTTGAGGTTTGCCGATGACATTGTAATTCTGTCAGAGTCAGTAAAGGACTTGGAAGAGGAGTTGAATGGAATGGATAGTGTCTTGAAAGGAGGGCATAAGATGGACATCAACAAAAGCAAAACGAGGATAATGGAATGTAGTCGAATTAAGTCGGGTGATGCTGAGGGAATTAGATTAGGAAATGAGACACTTAAAGTAGTAAAGGAGTTTTGCTATTTGGAGAGCAAAATAACTGATGATGGTCAAAGTAGAGAGGATATAAAATGTAGACTGGCAATGGCAAGGAAAGCGTTTCTGAAGAAGAGAAATTTGTTAACATCGAGTATAGATTTAAGTGTGAGGAAGTCATTTCTGAAAGTATTTGTATGGAGTGTAGCCATGTATGGAAGTGAAACATGGACGATAAATAGTTTGGACAAGAAGAGAATAGAAGCTTTTGAAATGTGGTGCTACAGAATAATGCTGAAGATTAGTTGGGTAGATCACATAACTAATGAGGAAGTATTGAATAGGATTGGGGAGAAGAGAAGTTTGTGGCAGAACTTGACTAGAAGAAGGGATCGGTTGGTAGGACATGTGTTGAGGCATCATAGGATCACCAATTTAGTATTGGAGGGCAGCGTGGAGGGTAAAAATCGTAGAGGGAGACCAAGAGATGAATACACTAAGCAGATTCAGAAGGATGTAGGTTGCAGTAAGTACTGGGAGATGAAGAAGCTTGCACAGGATAGAGTAGCATGGATAGCTGCAACAAACCAGCCTCAGGACTGAAGACCACAACAACAACAACATATTATAATTTAGGCTGTTTGTAATTTGTCTTCACTGTCCTGTACGATTGCCTGGTCTTCGTTAAAAAGCATCTTATTCAGAAATTCACCTGTCCCAGTTCTTATACCCTGAGGTAGTCTGTCATTCCCTGACCAGGTCGTCGATGTAGACGTTGAACAGTGTCGGCGACACACTACAGCCTTGCATTTTCCCCTGGTTTCTCTCTTTCTGGTGCCAGTATGGTGTCGTACAATATCGATACCATACTAGACAGAATCCATCCCGAAGTTGGTTGTAACTGATGTAAGGGCATCGCCAACGCGGGGCCGCGTAGAGCACATACATTCTGTTACACGCGCACTTACCGCCATCACCGAGCCGGATAAGAAGACGCCGTAGCGAAGCCTGCCCAGAAGCCTCAGGAGCGTTTATAATAGTTTATCTGTTTTGTGAATGTGTGTGCCGACTAAGCTCTGATTAATGGAGTCTCTAAGACTTGCTGTTCCATGTTAGCTAAAGTCAATGTTCTATTCAGATTATGTGTGCTTATTATTTCTGCTTTCTGTCTAAGCATCCACCTGTTCGTCGGCACCCACCTCTGACGGATCCAACAGTAGTTTTTTTTGGCATTTCCTATGGTGTTTTTATGTAAACCTAATTTACTTCTGTCGCAATAGATTTGTTGCAGACTTCTGATACGAATTCTTCCAGATCTAGAAGATATAAAATGGTTACCACTACCTCTTTCATAGCCTGCCTTGGGCTCACTTGCAGATACACCTCCATGAACTCAGTATTCATCCTCAAGACAGACTCAACACCGTGTTCGTTTTCCGTATACAAATGTTGATCTATTAATGATATTATGAATGTGATGATGATGATGTTTGGTTTGTGGGGCGCTCAACTGAGCGGTCATCAGCACCCGTAAAACGTCCCAGTTTTTACGCAGTCCAATTTTTACACAGTCCAATCTAGCCACTGTCACGAATGCTGACAATGAGGATGAAAGGATGAGGACAGCACAAACACACAGTTCCCGGGCAGAGAAAATTCCCAACCCGGCCGAGTATCGAACCCGGGACCTCGTGATCCAGAGGCAGCAACGCTAGCCACTAGACCACGAGCTGCGGACTCATTATGAATATGTATCCAAGTCCGCAGCTCCAATTGGAATTCTGCATTGCACTAAGCGTATATCTGATATAATTGCCATTGTCAAACTACCTGCGAATAATACATAGAGTTATCATCATTTGCTTAAATGGCTCTGAGCACTGTGGGAATGAACATTTGAGGTCATCAGTTCCCCACTTAAAACTAACTAACCTAAGGACATCACACACATCCATGCCCGAGGCAGGATTCGAACCTGCGACCGTAGCGGCAGCGTGATTCCTGACTGAAGCGCCTAGAACCGCTCGGCCACAACGGCCGGCCATCATTTGCTTATTTATTTATTTATTTTTTTATATACGGTATGGCTATATGGTCTGTTATGCAGGGTGTTCGGAAATTCCCATAACAAACTTCTAGGCCCTAACTATGAAGTGCTTTTGTTATGCTTATGTTCATCCGTTATTGTAATTTAAGATTTGAATAAGTGTAAAAACTATACAGAAAATGTTATTCAAATCTTAAATTACGATAACGGATAAACAGAGACGGTTTCAATTCAAATGTTTGAATCAACCACTTCTGCTTGGGGAATTGAAAGGCGTGACGCAGTACAGTCATCGGGTAACAATTCGAAAGGAAACATTACGAAACTTCAGTCATTTCTTCGTAATAACACTTAAATATTACATATTTACATTATTCCAAAACAAACAAGAGTCCATCATACTGTACGTACAGAATAGTACACACTCCCAATCCTACACGTCTCCTCAATTTCTAGTGCAGCGGCCACAATTCGTTTCTGTTTATCCGTTATCGTAATTTAAGATTTGCATAACATTTTCTATACAGTTTTTAATTTATTCAAATCTTAAATTACAATAACGGATGAATAGAAACATAACAAAAGCACTTCATAGTCAAATATAAAATTAGCAACAAAGCTCAAACGGTTAATCAATATCTTCATAGATTATATGTAGCAACTTTGTAATCATATAGCATCATTGGTGCAACTGTCAAATAATCCATCAGAAAGTCGTTACCGTATAAATATAAACTAAAATACGTTGGACAGCATCGACTAATGTAAAAAAGGACCAACAAGCTGTCACATATTCGCCAAAATACAAACATATCCATGACAGCAATTTAATAACCGACAGTACCCACCGAAGTTAAATGGAAGTCAAGAATAACTAGACCTAAGTACTAATTTACATAAACACACCATGTAGCCATAACGTCATAAAAAATTGTTATATTATTCGCAGATAATTTGACAAGGGAATTTTAAGCCGAAATAGGCCTATTGCAATAAAGAACTTAAACTAAAGCAGTGGACTTAGATTCATATTTATAAAGTGATTACAAGACTTAAATCACTCTGCAGGCCCAGAAGAACGAAAATTACTGATCGATTAGTCTAGCTAATAACCTCATTGTAGGAATTCTATTTCCTTATTTAATAGCCCTCCAGTTTCCATGCTACATATATCTCCAAATACTCACCGCCTTCCTTTCAAAGTACACTCCTGGAAATTGAAATAAGAACACCGTGAATTCATTGTCCCAGGAAGGGGAAACTTTATTGACACATTCCTGGGGTCAGATACATCACATGATCACACTGACAGAACCACAGGCACATAGACACAGGCAACAGAGCATGCACAATGTCGGCACTAGTACAGTGTATATCCACCTTTCGCAGCAATGCAGGCTGCTATTCTCCCATGGAGACGATCGTAGAGATGCTGGATGTAGTCCTGTGGAACGGCTTGCCATGCCATTTCCACCTGGCGCCTCAGTTGGACCAGCGTTCGTGCTGGACATGCAGACCGCGTGAGACGACGCTTCATCCAGTCCCAAACATGCTCAATGGGGGACAGATCCGGAGATCTTGCTGGTCAGGGTAGTTGACTTACACCTTCTAGAGCACGTTGGGTGGCACGGGATACATGCGGACGTGCATTGTCCTGTTGGAGCAGCAAGTTCCCTTGCCGGTCTAGGAATGGTAGAACGATGGGTTCGATGACGGTTTGGATGTACCGTGCACTATTCAGTGTCCCCTCGACGATCATCAGTGGTGTACGGCCAGTGTAGGAGATCGCTCCCCACACCATGATGCCGGGTGTTGGCCCTGTGTGCCTCGGTCGTATGCAGTCCTGATTGTGGCGCTCACCTGCACGGCGCCAAACACGCATACGACCATCATTGGCACCATGGCAGAAGCGACTCTCATCGCTGAAGACGACACGTCTCCATTCGTCCCTCCATTCACGCCTGTTGCGACACCACTGGAGGCGGGCTGCACGATGTTGGGGCGTGATCGGAAGACGGCCTAACGGTGTGCGGGACCGTAGCCCAGCTTCATGGAGACGGTTGCGAATAGTCCTCGCCGATACCCCAGGAGCAACAGTGTCCCTAATTTGCTGGGAAGTGGCGGTGCGGTCCCCTACGGCACTGCGTAGGATCCTACGGTCTTGGCGTGCATCCGTGCGTCGCTGCGGTCCGGTCCCAGGTCGACGGGCACGTGCACCTTCCGCCGACCACTGGCGACAAACGCTTTGGAACTCATGAAATCTGTGAATAAGCCTGCCTTGGGCCCGGTGAGGCAGAGGTGGCATTTCAATTGTTACATGTACGAGGTCTCGAGTAGTGACCATCAATGATCAGTTTAAGTTGTTCTGCAACACGGAAATCCTTGAAAGAGTTCGCAAGTGCGTTCACGCGCGTGGGTAAAGAATTCTGATTCAATCGTTTCTGCTCATCTAGTCAGACATACTTGCAGTGTTAAATTACATCGATCATTGAGCTGAATCACTTGTGGTTGAAGCCGTAGTTGCTTCGAAATCGGTAGCAAGTAAACAAAAAATAGCAGACACAATTTACTGTAGAAAATATAGTAAGGGAATAGCCTATTATTCCTCATAACAAAATTTGTAATACCTGACGTCCCCACTTTCCATAACTGTGGAACAAACAAAATTATTTATTTATCTTCCTTTCAGAAGCGATTGTACCACACATCAGATTGTAAACAAAATTGCCATCAATCGTAGCTTGATGTTGGTCCAGTATGTGAAATATGTTAGACTCAGTGTTTCCAGCTCCGAGTTTTCTAGCAACGTTCAGCAACAATCCGTGGTGCATACCGTCTCACGTCATCATAAAATATGGCCGGCCGCGGGAACTTTAGGGTCACACACTTTAAAAGGCTTACGGATGTTATTCTTTGCTGGAATGAAGCTGGATATGATGCAGGCAACAGAAATAGCAAGAGGTAACGTGCATCGTTTTAGAACGGACGGTGTCGTCGGTGAACAGTGGATACCCATGTGTATCAGCATTTTCGTATCCAATTTTTGCATCTGGCACTTGCCTGAGGTTGATACGTAAATGTTTTATTGTTATGGATTCATCACAAGCGAGGCATGAATGCAATTGTAATGTAAATGCCATATGGCATTGTCGGATGGGATATCCCAAGGGGTGGGTTTAGCCGCCTGTCGGAAGGGGTGCTCTTCCTCTGTGCACATTGGCCCCTTTCCATGCGAATGTGTGAGAGAGTTATGGCGCATGTCTATTTGTAGAATGAAGGTGAGCTAAGTGGATGCGTGTATAGTTTAGTGTTATGTTTGTGTCGGATGATGATGATGATGATGATGATGATGATGATGATGACAGAAGACACAGTGTGAAGCTAGGTCCGGCATGTACCCTGCTCCTCTTAAAGTGCAACAAGGGGCCCCATTCACTTATGTTCTCCAGCCCAACGACGGATCACCATCAGCAGTTTCACATTCCCTCACTTTATGGAAACAGCAGAGGGGTTTGGATTTTAATCCAGGACAATGGCGCATATACCGGTGATTAGGAAACTTACTACACTATCTCTCTTCCCATTACCGGTAAAATTTTGGCAGCGAAAATTTCAACCGCCACCAGGATCCAAAACGGCTTACCTTACAGCACAGTCGGATTTCCTGCTTATCGTGCTCGGCCCCCTTTACAACTTTTTTAAACTTACAATCGCCTTAACCACATTTTTAAGTTAATAGAGACTTAATTTAAAAGAAACATTACTCCAAATCAGCGTACTGTCAGAAAATAGTATAGGGACAACTGACTGTTCCTTTTAAGAAGACGGAAGGTAGGGATGATGGGATACGAGTATATGTATGTCGCCTCAGGCTCGTGACAAGGCGGGGGAGGAGAGGGCAGAGGTCGACCACACGAGGCCTGGGCCCGGTGTCCCCAACACCATAAACCAACAGGAAGACGACCAATAGGGACAGTCAAGGAAGGAGATGCTTAATTGTAAGCATGAAATTCCATCGTGTGACAGTTCATTGCTAGGTAGGGGAAATAGGAATGGAAAACAAGAACGGTGTGGTATCAGGCGCTGCACCCATCAGGGACTTGGAATAACGTGAGGGATGTGTTAGTAGTAGGCCACGCCAGCAGTCGATCCAACCATGACAGGAACATTCCAGCTGTTGGCGCAAAACCCTTCGGAGGTAATCGGCGAAATAGAAGACCGAGCCGCAATTTGTTCCAGACTCAATGAATCCATCATTTGATCCACATTATAGCATGAGACTTGAATGCAGGGAAACACACATCCTCCGGGCAAATGAAAACCTACGGTTCGACCACGGATGGAGGGGCGCGGGTATAATCCTCCTACCTATCCGGCTTATTAGGATTTTCTAGAAGACCGTGTACCTGAAGTTCCTACTCCCTGTAGAAAAGGTATCTACTCCGAGGAATAAAATGGCTCTGAGCACTATGGGACTTAACATCTGAGGTCATCAGTCGTCTAGAACTCAGAACTACTTAAACCAAACTAACCTAAGGACAACATACACATCCATGCCTGAGGCAGGATTCGAACCTGCGATCGTAGCGGTCGCGCGGCTCCGGACTGAAGGGCCTAAAACCGCTTGGCCACAGCGGCCGGCTCCGAAGAATAAACCGAGAGAAGTAGACGAAGTTATAATCGAGTCGCCACTGCTCAGTATTTTACCAATGACGATTAGAAACAAAGTTCGGTTCACTTTATCATTTTTTTTAAATTATGTAAACTAGTTTTTTAATTAACAGTAGTTGGTGGAAAATTTGGAAGAAAGATTTTCAAAGTATGTCATTAATGAAATAACCAACGGTCGCCAGTACCCTACCAGAACAAGAATAATTATAATGAAACTGAACTTTATACTCGTCAGCAATCTTAGGTAAGAATAGTTATTGGAGTCATGACGTAGGAACAGTACCTAACGCAGACTTTCAAGTACTCCACACCACACATGCCACATTAGTTGGATAATAATCAAATAGCAAACACATACAACATATCATACTAATTTTCAAAGATTAATCAAAGTACGGTTGTTTACTGGCTGTGGAGATGACAGACAACTTATGCACATGGCTGTAACGGATCGTGTAGCCACGTCTCGATCGCTGAGTCAACAGATGGGGACGTTTGCAAGACAACAACCATCTGCACGAGCAGTTCGACGACGTTTGTAGCAGCGTGGACTGTCAGCTTGGAGACCACGGCGACGATTACCCTTGACGCTGCATCACAGACAGGAGCGCCTGCGATGGTGTACTCAACGCCGAACCTGGGTGCACAAATGGCAAAACGTCATTTTTTCGGATGAATCCAGGTTCTGTTTACAACATCATGATGGTCGCATCCGTGTTTAGCGACATCGCGGCGAACGAACATTGGAGGCGTGTATTCGTCATCGCCATACTGGCGTATCACCCGCCGTGATGGTATGGGGTGCCATTGGTTACACGTCTCGGCCACCTCCTCTTCGTATTGACGGCACTTTGAACAGTGGACGTTACATTTCAGATGTGTTACGACCCGTGGCCTTACCCTTCATTCGGTCCTTGCGAAACCCTACATTTCAGCAGGATAATGCACGACCACATGTTGCAGGTCCTGTACGGGCCTTTCTGGAAACAGAAAATATTCGACTGCTGCCCTGGCCAGCACATTCCCCAGATCTCTCACCAATTGAAAACCTCTCGTCAATGGTGGCCGAGCAACTGGCTCGTCACAATACGCCAGTCACTACTCTTGATGAGCTGTGGTATCGTGTTGAAGCTGCGTGGGCAGCTGTACCTGTACACGCCATCCAAGCTCTGTTTGACTCAATGCCCAGGCGTATCAAAGCCGTTATTACGGCCAGAGGTGGTTGTTCTGGGTACTGATTTCTCAGGATCTATGCACCCAAATTGCGTGAAAATGTAATCACATGTCAGCGTGAATTAATACTGGCTTTTGCATGATTCTATTTCTGACGTTATTCATACTGCAACCAAGTATTTCATTATTATGTAATTGTCCAAAAGTTGGAAAAATTATGTTCTGATAATTTAACAAATTAATGTTCACTTTCAGTTCGTTTTCTGATTATCTCGGTTCATACAAAGGGATAGCATGGAGACTACTTGGATAATGACTTAGAAAAATTATTTACGTGACAATAACCACGAAAACAACGTTATTCAAGCAATAAAATTCCAACTACGCTGGTCAGTCTATTACACTTCTAGTTATAAAAGTCTATATCTTACTTCGCCTCATGATGCTGTTGGTTTGTCGAGTGGCTTCATTTAGTGGTAAATAGGGCACAGGTTGATCTTCTTGCCATACCATAGCCAATAACAAGGGCCCAAGTACTCTTGATGTTATGTGAATTACTCTTGCTGCATTTGTATTGTGCCCAATAAATGCCATAGCTTGCCCATAATAAATATCCGCCAGAACGATCATTTCAGTTTTCACTGCTCCGCACTTCGGAAACAGACTTTTCCTCCGCACTTTTGGATAGCCACACCGGCGAATACACGACCAACGACACCAATCGTCTCCTAGCGACTCCCAACTTCTACTCCTGTTGGCGTGCTCGCACGCCCAGCGATAATGCATTTACAGTTTATTACAGTCTTTGACAATAGTTTTTCCCTGACTAGGCCAGCGTGCCTACTTACAAAATGTTAACATTCCATGTGTATTCACTTTCTTAAATAATAAATAACATTTGGTACTTGACAACATAGTTACAAGAATAATATTAAGCACAACTATTAAAGCAAACTTCGCAAAACAAGTAGAAAATGTATGGTCATCCACAGAGTTGTGGTGTTGCAAGGGGGCCACCTCGGCTACAGAGGCGGATATTCTAATACGAGGTCTACGACATACATTTTAAGGGAAGCTTGCATCTTATTGTTTCATTCTGTCATGTTGATGTCTCTTTTAAGATGTTTATCAATTTTAGAATGTTTTATCACTCGATTTTCACATCGGAGACGTATTAAATACTCCTCAGTTTTCATCAGAATATGGATACATTTTTAATGTTTTGTAATATTGTATCAAATCCGTAGTCATATTTCCGTTCTTCATGTACGCATCAAGTACTAATACAGAATAATATCATTAGCGCGGAATCGATTAAGACGAACTCGCGAAAAACACGAAAAAATATTGGCCCCGGGAGCAATACATTGGTTCTTGTGTCAGGTTTTATCTGTTAACCCGAATTTCAGTGAAGGCGAATCACGAACTCTTTTTCAGTCGCTAGCGTAATTAAATTTCATTGTAATATAAACATCCGAAGTTACAGTATTTTTAAGTGTTAATTTTTTCCGAAATTAATGCAAGAAATGTAACTACAAAGCTAACAACCAATTGTTGAGTCGTTTCTAACGCACTGGAAGTCAACAGCCGCGTTTATCACCTCAACAATCAGCGTGTGCGTAACATTTAAATAAAATGAATAATGTGTTTATTAACATTTAGAAACGTATTCGATGTCAGGTGTTTTTTTAGTCGTACCCAAATCATGTTAGAATACTGAATAAAAATCTACAAACAGTAGCTCGCGAAACATGGCAAAGAGGAAACAGAGAGCTCTGCTGCATCAGGTTCTGGAAACATCTGAACGGCTTCATTGCGCTACGTATGAAGACAACGTGACGTTACTGCTAGAATGATTCATTCATATGCACGCACCTAACATAGGGTGACCAAACGTCCCGGAAAACCGGGATTGTCCCGGTTTTCATCCCTGTGCTCCGGTGTCCCGAAAATTTGTTTCGGGACGCTCAAAAGTCCCGGAATTCAGTTTTTAAGTACATTTCGTGAAAGTTTCTCAAATTTTTGGGATTTCGCTATATTACAGGAAATACAGCACAAGAAATTAATATATTTTAGCTCATTTGTCTAAAACCTCCATTGTCCCATACTAGTAATCACAGTATCAGTATTGATACACTCAGACAATAATTTACTTTGAGCGGTACTTTGGCCAACGAGTAGTAAGTTGTATTATTGTAACAGAGCTATGAAACCATCCGATTGTCGCGCCACTTACTCACACACTCATTGTCAGAACAGTGTAGTAGTTAATGTTTTGTCAGACAAACTGCAATAGTTTTTTCTCATATTAGTGGTATTATTGCTGCAGTACTGTGAAACGCAATGCCGAAACGTGCCTGCAAGTTCAGTGACTGTTATTCCAAGGAATGGAATTTCATTAAGAAAGGTCGTTTTGATTACGAAGCAGAGTGTTCCGTATGTAACTGTTTTATTAGTATAAGTCATGGTGGACGTTCCGACATAGTTGATCACATCAGGTCAATTTTTTTTAACACGAGCTCTTGATTTCGGCCCTTTCGGATTCGTGTTAACGAGGTTATATTTTAACAACAACCACTCGATAATAGAGAAACCAAACGGAGTGAATTACTAACACAGTTTGCAACAATGTCTGGTAATTTCATTTTTCAGTTCACCGATTTGTTTCAACATCCAACGTCACGCTGGGCTTACGGAAGCTATCGTTACAGTTGGCTGTGAAATTACAAGATATTTTCATTTCCATAAACGTCAACGAACCATGCTTGAATTTTTCCAAGAAAATTATGCACTTTGAGAGTACTTTCACTTTATAGTGTTGTAAGTATACAGAAACGTAAAGTGATTGATACTACAGTGTATTAAGCACTGGAAGTTGTTCCTTCTAGGATACGCTGAATCACCTGTTCGAAATTTCATAGTATCACCAGGACTAGAACGAGCTAACAATTGACAATAGGCACCGCGGCGGAATCGCGTAAAATTATTACCTCAAAGCTGTTCGGAAGAGTATCTTTTGATAAAGCGATGACGAATAGACAGGGAGACTAAAGGGGCTGCATCACTACTCCTCAACGACAGGTGTTCAAGTATGTTGTTAAGGAAGCCCCCATGGTTGCGCAGCACTCCCAAATACTCTGAAGTGAGGCTGGAACGACCTTTAATATACGCTTACGAGAACCACCTGCGGGAAACCGCTGCCAAACCGGTAATCATTAATAATCCGTGGCATCGTCAAAGTGGGATTTCGTGTTGTGCCGCTTCAGACGCTCCGCGGATAATCGGGCTCATATGGTTTGCTTTACATCTCGATAAAACAGAATAGTAGCGTGCGACTTATCAGTTCCCACTCCAGCTAGCAAGCAGACACATCGTAAAGTGCTCGTTTCTTCGTAGTCTAGTTCGACTACGGGCGGCCAGTATTATCCAAAAGCTCGTCTTCACATCTACAACGGATACTACATCCAAGACGGCAAAAAGGGAGAATAAACATTTGGTTAAAGATTCTAAATTACGGTGCAGATTTAAGATCTGATGGTCAAATCCTGGCAACAGAAATACAGAGGGACTGACATGAATCTTACCCGTCATCGCAGACTTGAACAGCTTTCAGTGTTAACGATACCAAGGTGTATACGATGCAATTTTAACTGCGCTAATAGTGTAACAGGTGAACGCTTTCCTATCAAAGTAGCGTCGGGCTAGGGGTTTACTGGTTCCTAAAGAATACCTAGTGGGCTAAAATTCTAACTGCAACGGTATTAAATTTCAGACTTGATAATGACCACATACCTTGGATTTTACTATGACAACGAGAAATTCTTAAGTAAGTATATCAAGGAAACGCTTCTACCCCACGAAAGGTCAATAAGTATGATGCTCGTTATGCCACACTGGCATCCAAAGCTTAAGGACGGAAGTAACTTTCGTAACTTTCACATTATGTGTCACTGGCAAGAAACACAGCTCGATGAAACTTGGACCACACATAGAAATAACTGCTACAGTATGAAACGGTATAGAACATGTTCAGAAATGCTAGACGTACCGCCATATGGCGTGAGGATGTAGCACTTAATGCACCCAGGAACATTGTCGAACACGATAAACGCGGTAAACACCCATCAACGCTATTGCGACACTGTATTCATTCCCCATGTGCGTCTTTTCAAGAGTGCATTCGGCCCTCACGTCATTTTTGTGGATGTCAGTGCGCCACCACCTCGAACTGTGAGGGTGCTGGATCTCTTGGAACGAGAGGATATTCGGCGAATGGAGTACGTTACCCGTTCCGCCGACTTATATCCCATCGAGCACGTATGGAGAGACATATTGCAGCGTGTCCAAATACACCAACGACCATGCGTTGTCAAGTGCACTGATACTGGAGTGGAACGCACTACAAGAACTCTTACGCACTTTTTAGCCAGCATCGGAGACGTTGCAGAGCATGCGTTATAGCCGGTGGTGATCACACACCCTATTAAGAATCATTCCCTGCTCTTTTAATGTCCAGGGGACCATTGTGATTCGCCGTGACTTCAGTATAATTCTTATCTTTGCATAAATGTATCATTTCTGTCCATCACATTGCGCATTTCTTTCAGTTACTTTCTGTAATGTACTGTTCTGTACCATACTGTAACTTTCTTTGTATGTATGTATGTCGAAGTCATCGACCTATTTTATTGTCAGTTACTTTTGACCTAAGGTTTTGCAGGCAAGTATATTACATGGGGACAGGATGTAACGATTGAAAAACAATTTCGCTTTTCAGTGTAGCCAAATACCAAATGAGTATGGCTTTGATCATACAATGAATGTTTTCACGACCGGATGTCTTAGCTGCTAGTAAATCCTCCGGGTTATACAGTCTTGGTCCATGAAACATATCCGTTCCTAACGTTTCGTCCAGACCTAGACTGGACATCTGCAGATGTACTCTTGGTTCCGCTGAGCCTTGCTAATTAACGCAACCACGGGTACTTCTGAAGATGTCCAGGGAAGTCCTAAACGAAACATTACGGACGAAAAAGTTTCATGGACCATAACTACACAAGCCAGAAGATTTACCGTCAGTTAAATATGATTTTGAGTTCAGTTAACTATGGGTTCCGGCTAGAACAGGTTGTTCAAATTCAATATCCGATCTGTGAGAACATCTAAATGCAATGCGATCGATGTCTTCGTTTTAAATGACACAAATTATACGGTAGGAAAGTCAAGTAAAATGATACTGATTCCATAAACTGTCAGTGAGAATGCAGAAGCAATTTAATTTTCCATGTACAGTTTTTCACTCGAATTAGCTAGCTTCTAAAGTAAAAGTAGTAAGGTAGGAAACATTTCGGCACTTTCCTTCAACAGAATTACGATTTAAAAAGCACAGAAAGAAGTATGTAAACACATTGTCCAAAATTACGAAAAAAGAAGCAAATCTGCATGACATGGGTACTCCCACCTGTCCACTGTTCGTTTCTCCGTAGTGTAATGGAATGAAAGAACAGGACAGCGCTACGTGCAGTGATGTGTGTAAAGGTGAACAGCTCAGTGGCGCTCCAGAAAGTTTTGACACAGCGGGCAGAGTGCCCTCCTTTCACTTTCTCTGTCACCAGCGTAAATATCGGCATCTTTACGACTGGCACATTTACTTTTGGCAGCACACTGTTCTGTACTGCAAAATACAATCTGCATTAAAAGAACAAATTGTGCAACAGAAGAAACAAACCGTGCTGCGCATACAGCAACGATGTGTTACGACTTACATACATTGATGAGCCAATAGATAATGAAAACAGACTTATTATAGTGCTGGTAGCAATACAACAGCGATTCTGCGTGGCATGGTTTCGGCAAGTCTCTTGTAGGTTCAGGCCAGGCCCGGATGTAGACGGGGGGGGGGGGGGGGGGGGGGGTGGCGAGGGGGGGAGAGGCAACCAGGTTATCTGCCCCGTGCTGCAATATCAAGGGCCGTCTAATTCAGATTCTTGAAGAAAAAACATTGTTTCACAAAGAGCCTAGCATCAAAAGCACCTTAGTCTATCAATTGTTCATATTTTTGAAACGCATCCCTACTGGTTTTTTAACATTGTTGAACACATTTTAAGTTGATTTCTGAACGAATCGTAAGTTGATTTTAGAATGTGTGCATAGTGGACGTGACATCTCTTCCAGGGGAGTCCCCGTCGCGTCTATAAATAAAAAACTTCCCTGCAGACAAAAGCTAGACGAGCTGAGCCGAATAAACCCCAAATGGTGAATGCCGCAAATCGCTGTTTGTTTATGTTGTTGATTGGGTGTGCCACGATCAAGCGATGTTGTAATTATTAGCGGAATCCATAGATTCAGACTAGCACAGTGTAAAATAAACGACTGACAGGGATAACAGGTACGAAAGACTATACATTATCTTGTCAGTGTATCCAAGAAAATGCAATTTTGACAGAAAATCTTCGCCAGAAAACTATACTACTAAGGGCCAGTTGTACAGTCCCCAGTTAGCAGCCGCTTAAGTTCTAATCTCGGAATAGTGCGGAAAACGTGTTTTACCAACACGTAATAACGCCGAACCGGGGAATAAACGCGGAACAACTGAACCGGTGATTTTGGCAGGGTTAGTGAAGTTAACCAGATAATTATGCTTTGGAATTGGCAGGAATAGTTACAGAATTAGTGATGACGATATTATTTGTTAGAGGGAGGAAGAAGAAGGATCGGGGACATAACACAAATTATATAGAACAATATGACGATTCCAAATTTATATAAAAATTTCGTTCTACTACTACTTTTCGATCTCATGTTTAAGAAACTGGAGCATATAAACGAAATGTGAAACTACGAGAGTGAGTCAAATGAAAACCTTAAATATTTTTTAAAAATATTATTTATTGTGCATAAGTGGTGGAAAACTGTAACACTTTTCAACATAATCTCCCCCACGCTCAATGCAAGTCCTCCAGTGCTTACAAAGTGCATAAATTACTATAGAAAAGAATTCTTTTGGTAGTCCGCGCAACCATTCATGCACCGCGTGGCGTACCTCTTCATCAGAACGGAACTTCTTTCCTCCCATTGAGTATTTGAGTGGTCCAAACATATGGAAATCACTTGAGCGAGGTCTGGTGAGTATGGTTGATAAGGAAGAAACTCAAAATGTAGGACTGTGATTGTTGCAACTGTTGTACGGGCAGTGTGGGGCCTTGCATCGTCATGTTGCAAAAGGACATTTGCTGACAGCAATCCACGTCGCTTTGATTTGATTGCAGGCCGCAGATGAATTTTTAGGAGACCTGTGTATGATGCACTAGTGACAGTGGTCCCTCTAGGCATGTAATGCTCCAAAATGACGCCTTTTTTCGTCCCAAAAGAGAGTCCGCATAACCTTCCCTGCTGATGGTTCTGTTTGAAACTTCTTTGGTTTTGGTGATGAGGAATGGCGCCCCAGTAACGATTCTTGCAAGGAAGCCATCACGTTCTCGTTCGAAGCGCCGAAGAAGTTCTTCACAAGCATCAACACGTCGTTCTCTCATTTCAGGAGTCAGCTGCCGTAGCACCCATCTTGCAGACACTTTGTGAAACTGTAGCACATCATGCACAATGTGATGTGCTGACCCATGACTAATCTGTAAACATGCTGCAATGTCATTCAGTGTCACACAGCGGTTTTTCCTTCACTATGGCTTCAACTGCTGCAATGGTCTGTGGGGTCACAACTCGTTGTGCCCGACCTAGACGAGAAACATCTTCTACTGAAGTCACACCATTTGCGAACTACCTACTCCATTCGTAGACTTGCTGCTGTGACAAACATGCATCACCTACTGAACCTTCATTTGTCGATGAATTTCAATAGGTTTCGCACTTTCACTACTCAAAAACCGAATAACAGAACGCTGTTCTTCCCTGGTGCAAGTCGCAAGTGGGGCGGCTATCATTATACTGATACTGCGAAGGTATGTGTGCATCTGCACTATGCTACCACCTAAAGGCCATTCTGTACGCTGTTTGTAGCACGCCTGCCATCTTACAGGATAACGGAGCGAAATTTCGATTTGTTATTACAAATTTATGGTTTTCATTTGACTCACCCTCATATACCCTAATACAAAACTTTTTGCAAATGGGCATTTGATGATATTCGTAATTCGAGAATTATATTCTGTCGTCTTATTTATGCAAATTCGGTGGATAGAAATGACCATCTTCTTCAGTATTAGACAACGTAATTTTGATTTTTAATGTCGCAAAACGTTTGACGAACTACGATGAGATAACAGATTCTTTTGCAGGAAGGAAAGCACTCCGTGTAAAATTGTAGCAACATTAGAGAATGCCGGTCAGCGTGGCCGAGCGGTTCTAGGCGCTTCAGTCTGGAACCGCGCGACCGCTACGGTCGCAGGTTCGAATCCTGCCTCGGGCATGGATGTGTGTAATGTCCTTAGTTTAGTTAGGTTTAATTAGTTCTAAGTTCTATGGGACTGATGACCTCAGATGTTAAGTCCCATAGTGCTCAGAGCCATTTTTTACCATTAGAAAAAGGCTGGGACTTTTGAAGAAATGTGTATTGTCTTGTTTGTCTCTTGTCTTTACTGCTGTTATGTTTCCTAAAGCTATATTTGATTTTGTATCACACAAGAGAAAGTTATTAGCTAATAGGCAATAAAGAGTGCAAATTTTCTGAAGAGTTCTTATTTTCCCGGTCAGAAATAATACCTACTGGGAGTAGGAGACGCACGACAGGACACTTCAGCTTCCACTGTGCTGAATACAGGTTTGATGGCTTCGATGACAAAATATGAACGTTTGAATTCCACAGAGCAAAACACAATGAAGTACGACAGGAGAATGCTGTGTGAAGAGGTGTGGCACTGCACTTTTGCACACCAAGTAACGTGTCTTACACTTCCTCGAACATGTGTGTTATATACAACAACTCTTCAGAAAGATGTGCGCTACAAAATTAAAATATTTTTGAAAAATTAATTTTTTTGTAAGTTTTTGACATCCTATATTAAGCACTCGCACGGGAGGTCGGGCGCCACCATTAGGTTTTTGCCCGGTAATATCGTAGATCCGGGGCTGGGTAGGTTATGGAGATATGCGGCACCAGATGTCTACACAAAGTCCACGCAATTCCCTATTACGAGCCGGTGGCTTGTGGGCGCGCAACTAGCACCCGATAGATGTGTTCTATCGAGCTCAGATCAGACGAAGTATATGGCCGCTACATCACTGATTCACTAAGATACTCCTCAAACCACTGTTCTATGATTCTGGCTTTGTTCCATGAACTTTCCTACTGCTGGAAGATTCCATGACCGTCGGAAAAGAATCAAGCATAAAAGAATTAAGGTGTTCCACGATAATATTCACACAGTCCACAACTCTCATGGTGCCTTCGATTACTACCAAAAGTCACCCATATCACTACAGTGACCCCTATGGCCTGTATCCATGGCGCGGTGCACATTTGAACAACCTTTCGCCATGTGCTGACGTGACCATTGACCTGGTGTAATAAGAAAAGTGATTGAGCCAGCCAGGTGACGCCTTTCATATCTCCATGATGCTGCGCCAACTGCAACCATAACTGGCGATGACTTTGTGGCAACACGGAAACATGTAGAGGTCTTCTGCTGTGGAGCCCCATGTTAAACAGCAAGCGCTTAACAGGGTGCTCCTAAACACTATACAAGGCGTCACGAAATTAGACACGTCAAGGTCACACGCGCTCCCTCCAGTCCGCCGGCGCTAAGCACTGTGATTCGCTGGCCTCATAGCTTTGTTGCCTCACGTACACCGTTGACGGTGCAGTGGCTCAGCGCTAGGGCTGTTGATAAAATATCTATATATAAGAGTTTTTCCAAAAAAATTTGATATACATCGGTAATATTTTTTCCCCCGATATATTGATACCAAAATGGCAATATCGGCTGATGATATTTTTATTTCATATTATATTTTTTCACAATTTTCGGTAAATATTTGAAGTAGTTCTTTTGAAATTGTAGTAGATCATAATTTTATTTTCACTGTGCGATGGAATCTTACTGTTTTTTGAGCAGTCTTTCAATTGACTGTATGATTCAAGTATATGTAGTACAAAAAGAAGTAGTCCGTTTGCATTGGAGGGTGGCGGTGTGAAAAGAATAACCGGGTTTTCGATGTGAGGAACTAGCACAGCAGTGGTGTTAAAAAACAATTTTTAACACAACTAGTGTGCTGAGACTTTCTGGCGCATTAAAACTGTTTGCGGGGCTGAGACTCGAAATCGGGACCTTTGCCTTTCGCGGGCAAGTGCTCTACCAACTGAGCTAACCAAGCACGACTCACGCCCCACAGCTTTACTTCTGCCAGTACCTCGTCTCCTACCTTCCAAACTTTACAGAAGCTCTCCTGCCAGGAAGTTTCATATCAGAGCACACTCTGCTGCAGAGGGAAACTCTCATTCTGGAAACATCCCCCAGGCTGTGGCTAAGCCATCTCTCTGCAATATCCTTTCTCTCAGGAGTGCTAGTTCTGCAAGGTTCGCAGGAGAGCTTCTGTAAAGTTTGGAAGGTAAGAGGCGAGCTACTGGCAGAAGTAAAGCTGTGGGGACGGGACATGAGTCGTGCTTGGGTAGCTGAGTTGGTAGAGCACTTGCCCGCGAAAGGCAAAGGTCCCAAATTCGAGTCTCGGTTCGGCACACAGTTTTAATCTGCCAGGAAGTTTCATATCAGCGCACACTCTGCTTCAGAGTGAAAATTCCATTCTGGAACTAGTGTGCAGTTTCTTCACATCGGCATTCTTCAAATCAGGTGCTGAAAAGGATGTGCAAAAATCTAAATGGCAAGATTGGTCTTCGCAGTATGCGGAGGAAATGCTAACGTAATTGGCGCTCGGCGCTAACAGCAGAAACTGCAACGTTTAGCTCCAGCACGCAATTTGGACTTCACAGCTGCTAGGTCAGTGGCGTCGGCAGAAAAGAAAAAATTGGGAAGTCGACGTGAAGTGTTCTTAACAAATCCGATACGTGACGAAACCGATCGACGGACCCATTGGACATCTTTTATTCGCAGTTACATGCAATTACCACTGTTAATAGCCGGCCGGTGTGGCCGTGCGGTTCTAGGCGCTTCAGTCTGGAATCGCGTGACCGCTACGGTCGCAGGTTCGAATCCTGCCTCGGTCATGGATGTGTGAGATGTCCTTAGGTTAGTTAGGTTTAAGTAGTTCTAAGTTCTATGGGACTGATGACCATTAATGTTAAGTCCCATAGTGCTCAGAGCCATTTGAACCATTTTGAACCATCGTTAACAAAGCGGCTATCGCCAAGCGTTAACGTGCATCGTTTTCCTTCCAATTCTTGCTCGAAGGGGGATAGGCAGGCTGCTAACTTTTTGATAGAGAGAATATCTAATAATAAATCAACACTTAAAAATACAGTTCTATAGCTGGCAGTATATTTACAATGTGCTGACGATATTTTTATACGCAGGTACATCGATATTTTCTCTGTCGTTATATCGATACTTTTCTTGATTCACTGAGGGTCGCAATGATATCTTTTAATTATCGATATATCGGATTGCCAATATTTTTAAAAATATTAACAGCCCTGGCCAGCGCCATCTGAATGTTCCGCGTTTCCGTGCGATATCGTATGCTCACCCGTGTTTTCCGAGTAACGGTGCAGTCTCGTGTGTTTGGTAGTGAGGGAATGAAGAAGTAAGGGCTTACATGTATTACTACTCCGGCCGGTGTGCGTAAAGGGCGAAAAGACATTCGGAAAAATCTGAAATTGTTATATCGAACGTAGTGAAGATATTTTACTGATCTGACACTAGGCATAGTATAAATTCTGTGCAAGATCATAAAATGACAACGAAAGTTTGTTTTATTTCAGAACCGACTTTATTCCGTGTTGACAGTACAGTAACATCGGCAGAATTTCTAAGTATGAGCACGCGTTGTGAGAAGAGATATAAATGAAAACGGAAGTTACGGAATTTGACGATTTTGACAAAAAGTTAGTGCGCAGAAATGTACTTCGATACGACAGTCGGGTTGGTATTCCAGCGCTGTCCAGGGCGTCTCCAGTCACGTCTTCGGCTTGGAATCTTATTGACTGGAGTAGAATTGCCTTCGACCTGAGCCCCAGTGATTAGCGAAGGTTAAGATTTTGGCATCACACACGGGAGGATTGGTGTTCAAATACTGCTCTGATCATCCAATGGATGTCCTCAATCGCTTAAGGCAAACGAAGGTGTTGTTGCTCTGAATGGGACGCGGTTGATTTCCTTCTCTGTTCTTCTTCTTTCCAAGACTGAGCTTCGTCTCCCCTTTGCTTCTTCTATTGGCGGGGTCATGTCACCTTTAGGTGTTAACGCAGTGCCAAATGGCCGCTCGTATGTAAAACTATAAACCTTGCTGCATGGACTCGAAGACTTCTAAAAGAATGCTCGTCGATGAGCGAAAAACAAATACAAATCTGTGGAACAATGGTAGTTTTTAAACGAGTCTTCTGTCATATTCGTATCAGCAGTAGGCCTAATGTCCTCACATTTCAGCTAGTAGTATACACTGACAACATTTTTTGTGTTATTTAAAATTCGAGGAGACGATGAACAAGTTACTGTGTCTGGGAAACTAAAACGGACCTTACGCATGTCGTTAAACGCTCATTAGCTGTGACAAAACGCAAAATGCCTAATGTCTAATGCAATCGGTTCAGCACAGCAATAAGAAGCTGGCGAGACGACTTAGCACTGTATTTGCGAGACAAAACGTCAGACTTTCTTCGGCAGCTGCCGCAAGCGGTGCGACCAGCGTATCAGAGCAGTTTCTCCGTTGTAAGCTTCGAAGCGGTTCTTACTTCTTTCTGAATAAAAAATGAAAGGAACAGTTATAGAAGGTCGTTACCAACTTTGAATCATTAGATATTCTATATTTAGAATGTGGAAAGTATTTGGTAAGATACAAAGACCCGGAAACTGCAGATGTGCGAATGTATAAACACTGACTTCAGTAAAAATCGAATTCAAGCCCCGTTCTGCATTAAGTCTAGGTTGATCTTCATCAGAAACCAGTATTAGCGCGTACTGGATAATTCAGATCTCTGGAAACTGATCAGATTTGTACAATGAGAGAAATGTGGCATTGCTCTTTGAAATATCACGAATAAGTGTGGGACTTTGACATTATCTTCTACAGAAGGAAACGACAGCTTTTACCGACAAAGTAGGAAGATTAGGTTTTAACGTATCGTCGACATCCAGGTCATTAGTGACGGAGCACACGCTCGGAATGTTACGAGGATGGGGGAGAAAAACGGTCGTGCCTGGAGCGTTTTAGGAAGTCATATCCTAAATATGGAATAACCAAACGTGGATCTGAGCCGTCGACCTCCTGAATGCGAGTCATCGAAAGATGCCGCCAATGTACAGGAACATCTTTCTACAAGTCACGAAGAATACTAAGATAACCAGGAGAAAACTGTTAATGAACTGAAGAAAAAAACTTGGCAGATAACGCTATACAATATGACCGTTACTTTGTAAAAGTGTTTTGGAGAAGGTTATGGTAGAGCCAAACAAGTCTACTGAGAAAGTAAAAGACGTAGGTGGCATAAGTGTACCATATTATAATCACGAAGTCTGGCAGCTCGCAGAAGGCCATTGCTATGAGCAGCACATGGAACCACACGTCTCAGTGGATCACACAACTGGGAAACTGGACAGTAGCTGACTCGTGGCACGTAGTATGGTCCGATGAGTAGCTAGGAATCAGGAAAATAAGGAAAAAACTGAAGAAATAAGCACACGGGCCTAAAAATTAGTCAGTCCCAGGGGCCATACGTCACCAGCTCTAAATTATCGAAATTCGACGAGCAAGAGCGTCCATAAGTTTCTTCAAGCACATCATTTGGAAGTATAGCCACTCGTTGAAGATTAGTTTCTGCAGAGCTGAAAAAGTACTGGAATGTTCATTCCTGTGTTTCGTCCTCTGTTCCAAATTGTTCCAAATATTTTCTATGGCATTAAAATCGGATGGTTTGGAGGGCTAATCAAGTTGCGATATGACACCTACGAATGTTCGTCAAACCAGCGACGTATGCGCGCAGCCGGCATCTGTGGCGAGCGGTTTACCGGCACGGTAGCTCAGCGTGTTCGGTTCAAAATGGTTCAAATGGCTCTGAGCACTATGGGACTCAACTGCTGAGGTCATTAGTCCCCTAGAACTTAGAACTAGTTAAACCTAACGAACCTAAGGACATCACAAACATCCATGCCCGAGGCAGGATTCGAACCTGCGACCGTAGCGGTCTTGCGGTTCCAGACTGCAGCGCCTTTAACCGCACGGCCACTTCGGCCGGCTCAGCGTGTTCGGTCTGAGGGTCAGCTACCCTCTGTAATAAGAAAAACTGAGTGAACGGATCAACGAACAACCTGAACGGGTGTCATTGGACAACAGCCCCGGATAAATTCCACATACAATACAAAATAAAATTTAAAAAAAAAACGGACGAGCCATGTTCAAAACTCCCATCTGCCATTAATATCGCTGCTGCTACGGTCGCAGGTTCGAATCCTGCCTCGGACATGGATGTGTGTGATGTCCTTACGTTAATTAGGTTTAAGTAGTTCTAAGTCCAGGGGACTGATGACCTCAGATGTTAAGTCCCATAGTGCTCAGAGCCATTTGAACCATTTTGTATGCGCGCAGCCGTGCGAACACTGTTCTCATCTTGGAGAACGGGAGTTTCCACAGCATATTCATTATTAAAGTGTGGAAGAAAGGGTAACTCTTGTTCACCGAAAATGTGGAAATCTGGCAAGCCACGACCTACTGCCCGACGGTCTATCTGTCCTTTCCGGAAGTACTCGTTAGAGCGCGACGTTTCATTTAGTATTGCGGTGTGGCATTTTTGGGTCGACACAACTCTTTTCAGTTCCGCAGAATCGTGATGTCAGCGCTGTCTGACCTTCGTTGTTTATTCGTGGTATGAAGGCCGCCCACAGATCCAGTGGAAGTTTGCACAAAAAGAGGCAGATTGAAAACTGAATGGTAACGACAGAAGAGATGGATGAGAATTCTCAATATACATCAAGCAGTTGCACAAGGACGGCTACTGGAAATTTGCTATGAAACAATGTTACAGTAACAAGCAGAAATAATTTAAAGGTTTAGAGCAAAAAAATTACAGTGATCGACAGATGGGATTCATTGTTCAGTACATCAAGAAGCACTTTGTGCTACATTCGCAGGCATGCTACCCTTGAAGTTATTGGTAGTGTGAATACTAAAATTTCTAAAGTCACGCACGTTGTTCGTTTGTCAAATGCAGCAGTTTTCGATGGAATTCAATGAATAGTATGGAGACCTTACATATAGCTTGTTGAAGTTAAGAAGCATTCGTGGAACGATTATTCGATTTAAAACTCGCTATTTTTGAGTTTGTGAAGGAAAAAGGAATGTATGAAGGAAAATTAGAACATCTTGAATGGGTTGCAGACCTCGCATTTTAAGTGAACTTGACTGCACAGTGCCTACAATAAGACACTGCAAGGTGAGAAGCAACTTCTTTCTGATTTGATGGGAATGCATTTAAATGAAAATCACGTTATAGAAGGGACACAATCTGACAAACAATGTCCAGTTCTCTAAGATCACTCCTGTTAAGGAAAAGGTAAGATTTGAAGAATTCATTGTGATCTCGAAAGAATTACAAAAATAATTTCCTAAACGTCTCAAGGACACTGTCCATCTGTTTTTGAGCTGTTTTCGATAGCCGTTGACGTTTCAGCTGAAAGTGCGCCTGTGCATGTGCAGATGTAACTGATCTGGCAAGGTAATTCCCTTTTAAACAACAAATACTTTTACATTAAAATTAGCAGGACGTCTACATTGCTTTCCTCAGGTACAGTTTCCACGTTCTCGTAATAAGGTTGCAAAAGTATTACGATATTTCGATCTATATATTTGTGTGAAAGACTTTTTTTCGATTATGAAACTAAATGTCAAGATTACGTGGCGACATGAAAGAGAAAGTATGTGAAATGTTCAAAAATGCGGCACGTATGCAGTTTCCCCCTCTCCCCACTCCTCCCGCTAAGACAGCATGGTGTGGCGGTGAGGGAAAGCGTGCAGTAAAACTCAGAGCTATGACACTCGTCCCAAAGCACGGCCAGCGTGCCGAAATCTTGGCCGCCCTTGGTGTAAATAATCGTCTTAGTTCATGTCGATGACAAAATCCTTGAACGGGTACGAGAACACCACGTAAACGTCGAAGAAGCACCTCAGGCCTAAACTGCAGCCTCCACACACTGTAGATTAAATGGATCACTGAGTCGTCATTGCACTTGACTCTTTGCGCCACTTGAAAGGAGACAAAACTGCGACTCGCCATTCCACACAAGACGGCTCTAGTCAGCTTCTGTCCTGTTTCTATGTTGTTTGGCGCACTGAATACGTGCCGTATTATGTGCCGTGGTGTGCAATTGCCATTTGCGAGTTATTCGCCTCCAGCTGTCCACTGCTTTGGTTGCTAACAGCATTATCGTTGCAGCATGCATTCTTAGTGAGGCTCGTGGGAGAGTCGTGTGTTGCTAGGCCACTGAGTGGACTGAAATGGCTTGCAGAGCACGGGGATAAAGATCCAGAGAAGGATGGATTTTGAAATATGAGTTGTTAAAGATTAATTTCAGACATGAAGGTTTCCGGGTAAAGTTGTTGCTGCACTGCTTGCTTGCGCGTAGCTGTGATGTGTTTGAACCAGTGGAAGGTTGTAATTGAATTTTACGTTATGGGTTTGGCTTAGAGTCATTCTTCAGACGTGAGTAAGTAAAATTATCAGTTTCCATGGCTTGCACCCAAAGGTTGTAGTTTTACCGCTCCTTTACCAATTTATTGGTTATAACACAATAATTTTTGTAAAGATCACTGTGATTTTTTAGGACTGACTATCAGTATGGTAATACAGTGTTTTGAAGGATAAATTACTTTCAGCCATTTAGCAAGTTCAAATTCCACCACCGTCTCCTCACGAAAGAATTTCGTATTTTCTGACTATGTGTGTCGCCCCATTGCATTGTGCTGAACACAGTTAGGACTGAAGCAAGAGCTGTTTACAATAGTTGCATGATCTTGCATAGCACTGAGCAACGCTTTTTAATTGCTATTTAGCCTGCTTGCTGCCGCTGCCTAGTTTTAGTTCCTCACTTTGATCGGTACCAAGTTTACGTTAAATTAGCTTTGCTTTCAAAATTCAGTATCAGTTCAGTTCAGGTAAAGATCATTTAAGATTTCAATTCGTATGCCTTATTCTCACAGTGGATCGTTAGATTTGCGAGTATATTACTCAGCATTTCGAAATTTATTTAGTCAGTTTGTGCCCGTAAAATAACAGTGTATTTTAGTAGAAATAATTCTGGTTATTCATTTTTTCAAAATTCGGTTCTTAAATTTATTTGGCATTTTTATTCTGTTAAGTATCAGTGTTGAAATTTCAAGTCACGTATTGTGACGTCATGCTTCAATGTACTTCACAACAGAATTTCACGGGACAGCTTATTTAATACACAGATACGTTTTCCAATAATTTGGGAAAGATAGTTAGAAATACAGTTTCGGTTTTGGAGACTCTTTTATCAAAAATCGTTTCCGTATTTACACAACTCATATTGTTCAGGACAACAACTCAGATACACGGGCATAAAGAACAGCAACTTTGTTTACCCTAGTTTAATTTCATAAAATTAAACCTAGAAAATTTACACAGTTAGTATCTTTTCACAATCATTGTTCCTACACTGCGCTACTTCGATATAAATGGAAAACTATTCTTTGTGGATACACGACAGCTCGTTTCTGCCATTCTGTCACGTCTCTACGAGGACCCATATTATTGTGAGATTCCATACAACCGAGCGACACGTCCACACCTTTTCACTGCCATGACCTATGTCAGCCGTGGAGGGTCACTTGTCCGCGTGGTACTTCTACACTATCAACGCTCTACAGCGCTAGAAGCGACCAGTGTCTCTTCTACGAGAGTGGATGATATTTAGTCGGATGAGGTTCAAAGAGGAAAGTCTTTTAGCTCCCTTTCATAATTTTGGATTTCTGCATTCCTAATGTCGTATGTTTTGTTGCCTCTGCGGCAGAGTCGAGGGTGTACCGATACAGTGGTGCAGTTCTGTTATTTCATGCCGGCCGAAGTGGCCGTGCGGTTAAAGGCGCTGCAGTCTGGAACCGCAAGACCGCTCCGGTCGCAGGTTCGAATCCTGCCTCGGGCATGGATGTTTGTGATGTCCTTAGGTTAGTTAGGTTTAACTAGTTCTAAGTTCTAGGGGACTAATGACCTCAGCAGTTGAGTCCCATAGTGCTCATTTGAACCATTTTTTTGTTATTTCATTTGAGATCAGCAACACGTTTCCTTATCTGTTACCAATCATGGGATATCTGTATGTACGACATGGATGCATGGATGAGTGGTTTTCAGATGCAGTGGGGACATTGTTTTGCTTCAGAGCTTAGCAAACCAACCTAGTTATTTCCGCTCAATAGACGTCCTCTACCACAGCATGCTGCAAGTACGGAGCTTTCCCGGGTTTTTCGATTCACTCTATTGGCCGGCGTGCAAAAAGCCAGGCGCCGTTTCCAACAGACTCCCGGAGGCTGGTTTTTGAGGCACTCTTGCTACATTCGTCTTGGTATGATTACACTTCTTCCGCTGAAACACGATTTAGTGCGACAGGTCACTTTATGCGGGCTAGGACGTGGGTAGAGGTGAAAGAGTCAACGTTGTCATATCGAACGTGTTTTTAGTGAGGCTCGCACTTTCGGTCTAATAAAATTCGTGCTTAACATGTGATGTTGCAGCTATGCTTTGTACATATGGGCTTCGCATGCTAGTTATTGCTAAGCTTAGTATCTCAGGTTTCGATATCTTCAGTACCAGTGTCTACACGGAGTGTTAATTCGTCGTGGTGCGCGTTCTGAATGAATTAATTCTGGTGTAACGGAGTTTTTTTCCATCGCCAGCGCTGGCCCACTGAACTGTTGGTTCCGTGCTGTTTAAATTCCATTCATTATTCTTTCATTTACTCTGAGCCTATTCTTTGTGTAGCACTGACCTTCACGTGGTTTCAAACCTGTTTTGTGGTCAGAGATTCCTTCGATCAATGGGTGCACACCTTGCGGACTATAATGAATCCCTTCACCCATGATTAAGATTTCCTTCAAACAGATTTTGTTGAAATTTATGTCCCTTATTTTGAGGAATGGCCATCTTTCTTTTACCTAACCGTTTTCTGCCTCTCTAATTCCATGGTACTAATTATTCTCAGTGTAACGATTCCCTTTATACCTGATAACTCTTCTCTGGGTTGCATTTTATTAAAATAATTGGATTTTGTCAGGTGGGATGAACTTAGATTTTGTGTGACTGATTTGCTGGATGATCCAGTCTTATCCCTTTCTTGTCAGCTTCCGTAGCATCAAATACCATGATTCTTGCAGATCATCTTGTTTAAGTAGATATAGACTTCATTGTGTAAGAGACCTTAAGGTTAATGTAATGTTTGCCTCCGATGTTGAGAGAGAATTCTGTGTAATAAATACTCAATCGTTGACACTGTTTCCAGAGCGGTCTCAGGCGCTGCAGTCATGGGCTGTGCGGCTGGTCCCGGCGGAGGTTAGAGTCCTCGCTCGGGCATGGGTGTGTGTGTTTGTCCTTTGGATAATTTAGGTTAAGTAGTGGGTAAGCTTAAGGACTGATGACCTTAGCAGTTGAGTCCCATAAGATTTCACACACTTTTGAACATTTGACGCTGTTTCCTAATTGATTCACCCTTCTCACAGTCTCCACTCTTATTACTATTGCCGTATGTGTTAAATGATTATGTGATAACATTCCTCAGGAGGCCCTTGCAGGAATAAGAGCACATAAGTGACTTGTTGCTTCTCTGTATGAGAAAATAATCCTTAGAGGACTGCTTGCTACCGTACGGTCGCGCAGAATCCCAAGCGTTCTATTCGTTGAACCTTCAGTATCAGTTGAACTACTGCTTAATCTATTCATTTAACGTGGGTTCGGTACGACAATTACACTTACGGTGAGCGATGTTATTGGTTACATACACTATGTGATCAAAAGTATCCGGACATCCCCAAAAACATATTAGTTGCAGTGCTGCCACGTACTCCATATCAGCGACCTCAACAGTCATTAGACATCGTGAGACAGCAGAATGGGGCTCTCCGCGGAAGTCACGGACTTCGAACGTGGTCAGATGATTGGGTATCACTTGTGTCATGCGTCTGTACGTGAGATTTCCAGACTCCTAAACATCCCTGGGTGTGCTATTTCCGATGTGATAGTGAAGTGGAAACGTGAAGGGACACCTACAGCATAAAAGCGTACAGGCCGACCTCATCTGTTGATTGACAGAGACCGGCGACAGTTCAAGAGGGTCGTAATGTGTAATTGGCTGACATCTATCCAGACCATCACACAGGAATTCCAAACTGCATCAGGATGCATTGCAAGTAATATGGCAGTTAGGCGGGAGGTCAGAAAACATGGATTTCAAGGTCTAGCGGCTGCTCATAAGCCTCACATCACGCCGGTAAATACCAAACAAAGTCTCGCTTGCTGTAAGGAGCGTAAAAAATGGTTCAAATGGCTCTGAGCACTATGGGACTCAACTGCTGTGGTCATCAGTCCCCTAGAACTTAGAACTACTTAAACCGAACTAACCTAAGGTCATCACACACACCCATGCCCGAGGCAGGATTCGAACCTGCGACCGTAGCAGCAGTGCGGCTCCGGACTGGAGCGCTTAGAACCGCACGGCCACCGCGGCCGGCAAGGAGCGTAAACATTGGACGATTGGACAATAGAAAAACGTTGTGTGGAGTGACGAATCACAGTACACAATGTGGCGATCCGATGGCGGGGTGTGGGTATGGCGAATGCCCGATGAACGTCATTTGTCAGCGTGTGTAGTGCTAACAGTAAAATTCGGAGGCGGTGGTGTTACGGTGTGGTCGTGTTTTTCATGGAAGGGGCTTGTACCCATTGTTGTTTTGCGTGGCACTATCACAGCACAGGCCTACATTGATGTTTTAAGCACCTTCTGGCTTCCCACTGTTAAAGAGCAATTTATCGATGGCGATTGCATCTTTCAACACGATCGAGCACCTGTTAATAATGCACGGCCTCTGGCGGAGTGGTTACACGACAATAACATCCCTGTAATGGACTGGCCTGCACAGAGTCCTGATTTTAATCCTATATAACACCTTTGGGATGTTTTGAAACACCGACTTCGTGCCAGGCCTCACCGACCGACATCGATTCTTCTCCTTAGGGCTGCACTCCGTGAAGAATGGGCTGCCATTCACCAAGAAACCCTCCAGCACCTGATTGAACGTATGCCTGCTAGAGTGGAAGCTGCCATCAAGGCTAATGGTGGGCCAGCACCATATTGAATTCCAGCAATACCGATGAAGGGCACCATGAACTTGTAAGTCATTTTCAGCCAGGTGTCCGGATTCTCATGATCACATAGTGTAAGAGTAACGGAAGTAAAACTTTTCATTAGGATTGCCTGAGTAATCTGGATAACTAACAAAAATTCTTTAATATTGTGACAAAGGAGATTCCCTTAGAGGGGTATTATAATATTACAAAGAGCAGAATCCGTCCCTTTTCGGTCCCCACATAGCGTTTGAGAGTGGTAGTAGATAGGAATCACTTTCTCGTCCACTATCATTAATGATATCAGCTCCGAAAAGTAACGAACTTCTTTTAAGCTCAGTGAAGCAACTGTACGAAAGAAAACATTGCTTAAGAATAGACAAAGGCGAAGTGTAGTAGCGACGAATTTCAGTGTGCCTCTGACATGATCCCTAGACAGAAGATTGCGATACGCTCTAGTCGGTTTCTCAGTAAGCCATAACTAATCCCACTAAGTGTACTCACCGAAGAAAAGGGACGCTGTCGCTACAGTTTCTGATATAGTGGACGACTCACCGTGCTTACTGAAGTCTAACACAAAAACTGTTTGCTGAACCCAGACTCGAGCTTGGTCCCTTGCTACTCGCAACACAGTTATCCAACGAGATTCACGAGTTGCCTTCGTAACATCAATTTTGACAAACCTTCCCAACGATTCAAAAATTCTCTCGCTCAGGTAGACTAATATTATTGAGAGATAGGATGTATTAGAGGAATGGCGGGGCCACAGGTTGGAGATAATTTCCGTCACTGGAGTGGTCGTTGATGTGAAACGCCCTGAAACACTATCTTATCAAATGTATATAGACTACCAGATGTAATGCGGAGTTGACCACCGGGTGTCACAGGTGGTGGACTTGTCAGTAAAAAAGCGTAATACCAGAATGGGTCGGTCAGTACAGATCAGTGACTTCGATTGTAGACTGTTCACTGGATGTCATCTGAATATCCTGTCCAACAGGGGCATTTCAGCCTTTCTAAAGAGTCGACTGTTGGTAACGTGATAGTGAAGTGTAAACGCGAAGGAACAACCACAGCTCAATCAAGACCATGCTGGTCTCATACATTGACGAGAGAGGGACCGTCGAATATTTCGGAAGGAGTTTGTAAGAAGTCTTATAAATTCAGCGGATGGAATCACTTGTGGGTTCCGAACCACTACCAGCAGTCCAGGTAACACAATGACTCTTTGTAGAGAGTGCATAAGAATGGGGTACAATAGTCAGGCAGCATCTCATTAGCCACACATTTCTGTGGTCTGTGTTACATGATGCTAGAGGTGGTGTAAAAAGCGACACCATTGAAAAGTGGATGAATGGAACAGAATGATTTGAAGTGATAAATCACTCTATAACCTGTCGCAATCCGATGGGAGAGTTTGAATTTGACTAATGCCTGGAGAATGTTACCTACCATGTGTGGTTCCAGTTGTGAAGTACGGAGGAGGCGATGTAATGCAATTTGGGTGTATTTAATGGTCAGGGTGTAGTCATCTTATGGAGCTTAAGAAAACGCCAAGTGCATTGCGTACTCCGTTCAGTAGAGGAAAAGTTAGATGATCGTTTGTATCTTCATGACAATGCATCGTGTCATAAGGCAGCGTCTGTGACGCAATGGCTTGTGGGCAACAACATTCCTGAAATGGACTGAGCTGCCCATAGTGCCGGCCTGAACCCAATGGAACGTCTGGTTTCGGCTGTTGTGGAGGAAAGGGCTGCCATTCTTCAGTAGACATTGTCATCACACTGAAAGTGACTCCACCAAAACAATTATCAAAAAGAGTGGTGAACACACCCCATATCAATGTCGTCTTACAGATGTCCGGGCACTTTTCATCAGATAGCGTAGACTAAAACTGCGCACGGGATCGGCGTTCAAACGTACAGCCTCACCTTTAGTCTGTCAGCAAGTTTTTGCCTTTCGCGGTCGTACACTCCACCAAATGAACTATCCAGGTACGCACATCACTCACATCTTTTACATCCGCCAAAACTGCCTTCTACTTCCTGGGGTTCACAGAAAATCTCCTGGATATCTTGCGGGCTTAGCACTTCTGGAAGGAAGGATATTGCGGAAAAATGGCTTAGTCACAGCCTACGTGATTCTATTGGGAATCGTCCATGGGACTGCCGAGGTTCCGAAGCGAGTTGCGGCTCGGCTCACAGTATTTATCTACCACGTTTGCCTGCAAGAAAGTGTCTCCCAGTCAATAACGCCTTAAGATATAGTACGACGGTAAGTTTCGCTTTTAGAATTGAATTAAGCGGCTTGATTAACGCAACTAGTAACTGCAGCCGAAGCGTCGGTTTTTCATGAAGTAGACGTGGTAACACACCCGTTTTGATGGAGTGCCAAACGCCTTAACTGAACACCATATGGCCTGCAAAGCCACCGTCCTCGAATACTTCACGTCTCGAGGCGCTTGTCCTTGCCATCGTGCAACAAGTGCTACAGCAGCTGCATGCGGAGCGATTCCTATCGCAGTCGCCGAACAGAGCCACCCGAACGCTGGATTCGATGTATCAAGTTTGGACCATGTGTCGTTAACTGGATTTCATTGGCTGTGTATGAACTTCCTCTGAATACTGGTCTACGATGCACTGGAGCGCCACGATACGTACCAGAGAGTGTTTCAAAAACATTCAATCGATTTCACAGTGCCGAATCTTCTAAATGAATGAAGATAGAAACATTGGTAAAATTTTAACTTACACATCGGAATAGATAGTTTACATTGGCACTAGTCGTAAGTTGTCGTTCGTGTGTTTTCCGCTAGTAGTCATCCTGGAGAAGGTAGGTCGCGGGCTGGCTCTTCCGTTACCCAATTTGCGCCGAGTCGTGATAACACAGAAACAAGAAGCATTCTTGCGGTCTCGGTTTCAACAGGTGCAATTCAGTTAGAATAGTGAGGCATGATTTTCATCCCGAGCAGTGCACCTCACTTCTTACAGCTCAAAGCGTTCGACAACGGTACCAACAGTTTGAAGAGGATAGGATGAAAGCCGCCTACTGTTTATAAATCATTAATAACACCTAAATTTTGGTAACCGAGTTTATCGCCATACAATATGTACTTTTTCGTAGTTGCGTGTTTCCATTTGAACAATGCGTATCGTTCTCTAACTTCCACTGAATGCCAAGCCGGATGAAGTCACACGAAACGCTAATTGAATTTGGTCCTAAATTATACAGTACAGTGTGCAAGGTAAATTCTGTCAGACTTCAGGACGACTGATTGGGGGATAAAATCCAAGATTTGCCTTCTCGTACATTTACATTAAAGTTCAGTTGGGGTTACTGAGCTCTGGAGTATTGGATGATGTGATTATTAGAAAGAAATTTAGCGTACTAATTTGATTCCAAGCTACATTTATTCGTACAATGGAGCGCACTCCTCAGCTTCAGTAAACGTTTAATACGTGCAAAATTCTATCACTGTGGTTCCTTAAGGGGTATCTGTTTTTCACAATGTTTAGTCATTAGTATTCAGCGTGTATTAAGTTAAGCGAAGAACGCAACATGAACACTCGGATGCTGCAGAAATTCAGACTCTCAAAGATAACAAAAGGCAAAATTCAACACCTGCAGCACAGTTCGAGTTATGACAAGTGGCTTGCAACCCACAGCGGAAAGACGAGACTTATTTTGGATCACGATGGATGAAGTGAATCGTGATAGAATAAGGAACAAAGTCGGTCCTAAATGATTCTAGGTAAACGACAGGAAAATTATCACTTACATGAGTCTTGTAAATTGCTTCCAACAAACGAATAGAAACTTATAGAAATCACATAACACGAAAAAAACTAACTCCCAACTAAAATTTTGTTCCAACTGCAAGGAGGACGAGAAATAACACACTGCAGAATTTAATAAAATTATAAAACCACGTGAAAGGTGGACCGACTGATGCCTTTCAAGTGGATATCAACAGGTTGGCTCCCCCCCCCCCCCCCCCCCCCACCTGTGCTCGTTCAAGACATATAATGTGTTCAAAAAGCTTTGCACGTAGCCCAAGGAAGTCTGTTCGTCGTGTCAACCGAAAATTAGCCATTCGCTATGTGTCTGCCTGGCGTGTCTTGCGATGACATTTGTTTTCGACGATATTGGAGTCATTGCCTGCAAGTCCACATTAAACATTTGGCAAAAGGAGCATGAAAACCTTGATCTAAAACGAAACTATGAAAAGTATCTCAAAGTTGAATGTATATGCATGTAAAAGTTACACCCTTCTTCTTCTTCTTCATCTTCTATCTTGGCTCTACAGCTCATGGTGATCCTTGGCCTCTTCTACAATTTCCTTCCATTTCTTTCGGTCGTTTGCCAGTACTCTCCAGTTTCTATAGCCTATCTTCCTAAGGCCTTCGATTACTCCATCTTCCCATCTAGCTCTTGGACGACCACGTCCTCTCTGCCCTCCTGGGTTTCCTTGTAATATTCTGTTTGGTACTTCTGTATCAGTCATGCGAGCTACAAGTCGCGCCCACCTCAGTCTGGATGATTTCACTACCCTTCTGATGGGTTGGTCTTTGTAAATGACATTCAACTCATGGTTGTATCTCCTCCTCCATCTTCTTCTTTCACAGATTGGGCCCATAATTCGTCTAAGTACCTTTCCTTCAAATGCATCCAGTGTTTCAATATCTTAGTTGTTAATGTCCAGGCTTGAGAGACATATGTAAGCACTGGTCGCATAAGTGATGTAAAAACAGATGGTTTTCTCAAAAATAAAAACTTTTTAGCCCAGTGCGTAAGTTAAAATTGACCTTAAGTCTATATCTTTATTCATGTAGGAGACATAGACCTGTGTAGTCGAACGAACCTTACTGAAATACCCAATACAGTAACTTTTCCGTTATCGAATACAGCTTTCCACATTAAATTCTCTGTGCTGTCTCAGACTACTCTGATGACTCAAATGTTCTCTGCTCCCATTCTTTTGCAATGCATCCTACATTATAATAGATAACCGCAGATAACAGATAACCGAGTGAAGAATGCTTCCTTCTTCATAAAATTCATTTAGCGTGCTCAGTTTCTGGTATCTCGCGACTTTCGGTAATGTGAATACGAGTTGCATTTGCACCATATGATGAAAAGATCTAAGTTGGAAAACCCACATTCAAATTGATAGCGAAGAGATTAGAAATGTTAAGCTATCTTGAACATCAATAGAACTATCGGAAGTGCAAATTGTAGACATTGTCGCTCAACTGATTTTCTGTCAACGTATGAGCCCTTTGTTGTAAGATTTGTGAACAACTGTACTAGAATCTAAGAATCTCTTCATTTATGCAGCTGTCATCACTCACGCCAACGCTTCCTTAGAATCTTTGCGAAATGCAAGATATCGAGACTGCACACATCGGCCACAACATATGTCCCGCACCACAAATACTGCTGTTTGGAGTTTCACTCCATGTGTATAGAGCACTACATGAAGAATATAGCGGAAACGGCACGCAGCGTGATTTGTGTCTACCTACTCAGAGTCGTGAGCGTTGACGATCGTACTATCTGTGTCAAATTTTAGCTCGGTGAAACAACTGCAAGGCGGCAACCAGTGGCCATGCAGTTCTGAAAGTTTTGTTGTCTGCTATAATTTGCCATCTTCCCTGCTACTCACGAGCAATCTTAACTGTCTTATCTCCAACCACTGACCGATTTTCCGTATACTCACTGCTGCTTGTGCTGTACTAGTTTGTCCTGGCTAATTGTAACTTCTTTGAGGCGAGACCGGGCTTAGCCAGTCAGGACTGAGAGAGCTTTTCCTGCCCATAGAGCGTACAGGTTTGAAAAGAATCAAAGCCTTTTTCTTCGTCCTACTCTGTTCGAATCTGTTCTGCAGTAAATATGTGGTTTGAGACGCATATGACATTTTGTGCTAATAAGCGCGACTGCGTTGAATTATACTGAGAAAGGAGGAGATCAATGTATGAAAGCGTATTGTTTCCATTAAGTTAGTCTTGAGAATTGCACACAATATTTCTCGATGTATCTATTCTGGATTCTATAATTACGAACATGGTGAGCCAAACTGGAAATGTCCATGGGTATGGAAGCAGAACGAATAGCGGAGTGCATTTGTGGTTTCGAGTAATTTGTGGCAGCTTATGTTCTGGCTTACACAGTGCATTTTATTCATAATCAAGATCAGCAGGCCAGTATTTCTTTCACCAAATGTTTCATGTACTTTGTATACTTCACGACTACCCTGTGGAGCAGGTCTTTGTATAAAATATGGTGACGTGTGTGTCTCATGTCATTCACGTAATATTAATCCTGAGGTTCTACGTAAAAATCTGTATTTTTTAGGATTTAATCATCACAAGTCAACAGAAAATCCCATATGTTTATTTACATTTCTTTCAGTCATCAATTTAATAAACAACTTTTCATGATGGTGACAGTGAGTAACTATGAGGCATTAGACTAACGCCTTGCTCAGGAATAATATGAGAAATGATCTTGTGCCTTCAGACCAATCATTAGTAGAACGAGAACCACTTCTCTCGTCATATGAATTGTATAGATAGAAAAGATTTACATTATTTTAAGAAATAGTTTTCAGATTCCAGAAGGTAAGTTTGCCTCGAGAGCTCCAGAAAAGCAGTTTTTTCGCCGTATTGATACAATGTTTTGAGAGATCCTAACAGCTAAGTGTTATAAATTATTATTAAAACCACAATTATGGTACCTGCCTTGCCTACTAGACGTAATCTAGATTATGCTTATGGAATCCAAGGCTAGATGAGAAATTCACTGAGTTAACAATAGTCAATCACTGCAGAAGCCAAAGAGTAGCCATTGTGCCAAGTATGTGTGTCTGTATCAAATCATACTCAGGTCGCGTAACAGTATGTTTTGTGGCTTCATTACCTAGTAAAGAGGGCTTCTTTAAGTAGGGAAATTATGTGTAGAAATAAATGACCACTACTACAAGTCAAAGGCATTTTACAGACACCACACAAATTAGAGCATGATTTTTCAAGTCAGAAGTTTTTTGTTGTTATCTCATTTGCAGTCACTTGTTGAAACAAGTAACGGAATTTTAAGAGAGTTTTCATGGATTTAATTAAAATATGATTTTGTTTTCAGAAGCTTATGATTTGTTGTATTTAGTACAAGAAACTGCAGAGTGTTTTCTATTCCGTGGTTCTTCACAAATATTAATACATGAGCTAATACTATTATCATAAGTGTTATTTGCAAGTTGTGATTATTGGCGGTGATATTTAATTCCTGAAAGAGTGCACTCACTGTCGGAGTGTACTGTAACAGACAAACTGAAGAAGTTTTTCTCTGTAATGGGAAGACATACAGGCATTTTAATGCAGATTTGTTGATCTAATACACAATAAAAATAATCCAGCCTGTGGAAAAATTGCATTGATTTCAAAACAGTTCATAAAAGGCTTGATAGGCTCACATAAACTGCTGTGGACATTATGTACTTGATAGGCTGACACAAACTGCTGTGGACATTATAGAGTGTGTTCAGATATCTGTCTGATAGACCTTTTACAGAGGTGCCTCTGTTGTTGTACACAGAATCAAATATGTGATATGCCTGCAAATAAAGCATCCACTGTGAATATATAACACACACACAAACAGAGAGAGAGAGAGAGAGAGAGAGAGAGAGAGAGAGAGATAGAGAGAAAGAGACCACTGGTGTCTACAGCAGTTATCACGAAAGACAGTAATATCGTTAACTAAAAGCAGTGGATTTATGTAGCCGTTAAATCCTTTGTGTATCATGTTTGAACTGTGACACCACTTTTTATGGAATATCTGTGAGGCCGGCTTTCCATTTGCGTTTCAACTACCTATTCAGTCAATATCTTAAATTCAGACACAAAACTGACAGCGATAAGAAAGCTAAAACATTGCCTTTTGTGTGCTGCGTATTAGCAGAAACATATGCACACAGTTACTTTCAAACAATTTAACTGCGTAATTATGAGGGAAGTGTAGGGAACTAGCACGCATCTGAAATTCAGACACAGAAATAAGACAATTTGCAGGAAGAACTGATACGACGCACTTATAACTTTTTTACTCGTCAATGTTCAGAGAATTTTTGTAATATTTTATACCGGCTGACTGACTATAAATCCATGAAAATAAAAATTTTCCTATCTTTCCATTTGCTACATTAACCTACAAATTTACTTTTCCCTTTTATGAAACTCTATCTTATTTTAAAGAAAAATTGTAATATGTATCCACAAGACGTGTGCCCTGTAATTGGAAAAGTGTCATGACCATACCTCCATTATGATCTCCCCATTCAGATCTGCAGGAAAGGCTGCTAATGGAGATGAGAAAAAGACTGAATAACGAACGAAAGGATAACGTTCTACGAGTCGGAACGTGGAATCTCCGGAGTTTGAACGTGGTAGTGAAGCTATAAAATCTGAAAAGGGAAAGCTAAGGCATATTGTAGACATACTGGGAATCAGTGAAATGAAATGGAAAGAAGTCAAGGGCTTCTGGTCAAATGAGTATAGAAGCAGAAAATGGTATAATGAGAATAGCGTTTGTTATGAGTAGGACGACAGGGCAGAGAGTGAGTTACTGTTAACAATTTAGTAATGGGGTTGTCTTCATCAGAATCAACATAAATCAACACCGACAACAACAGTTCAGGTATACATGCCGACGTCTCAAGCCGAAGATGAAGAGATAAAGTATAAGAGGATATTGAGCGGGTAATTCGGAAAGTAAAGGGAAATGAAAATTTGTCATGGCGGTCTGGAACCCAATTGTAGGGGAAGGAACAGAAGAAAAGGGTTACCGAAGAATAAGGGCTTGGTAGTAGGAATAAGAGAGGAGAATGATTGGGTTTTGCAATAAATTCCAGATGGTAACAGCGTATACACCGTTCAAGAATCACAAGAGGTGGAGGTGTACTTGGACAAGACCAATAGATGCAGGAAGATTTAAGTTAGACTCATGGTGAGACAGAGATTCAGAAATCAGATATTGGATTGTAAGACGTATCCAGGAGCAAGTAAGAACTCAGGTCGCAATTTAGCATTAATGAAAGGTAGGCTGAAGTTTAAGAGGCTAGTCAGAAAAAAATCAGCGGCCAGACAAGGGGGATATGGAAGTACTAAGGAATGAAGAGATATGCTTGAAGTTCTCTGAGGCTATAGGTTCTGAGATAATGAACAGCTCAGTAGATAGTTCAGATGAAGAGGAATCAACATCTCTAAAAAGGGCAATCACAGAAGCTGGAAAGAAAAACATAGGTACAAAGAAGGCAGCTGTGAAGAAACCATAGGTAAAAGAAGTACATTAGTTGATCGACGAAAGAATGAAGTACAAAAATGTTCAGGAACACAGAAGTACAAGTCACTTCCGAATTAAACAAAAAGGAGTTGCAGGGAAGCTATGGTGCAATGGCAGTATGAAAAATGCGGAGAAATCAAAAAGGAATGATTGTCAGAAAAACTGATTCAGCGTGTAGCAAAATAAAACCAATTTTTGGTGAAATTAAAAGCAAGGGCGGTAACACTACGAGTGCAATGAGAATTCCACTGTTAAACGTAGAAGAGAGGTCGGGTAGGTGGGAAGAGTACACAGAGTTCCTCTATTGAGGGGGAAGACTTGTCTGATGACGAGATAGAAGGAATAGCAATCAACATAAAAGAGAGAGAGGATCCAGCATTAGAATCAGAGCTTTGGAAGACTTAAACTCAAGTATGGCAGAAGGGATAGATAACATTCCATCGGAATTTCTAAGTTCACTGGGGAAGTGACAACAAAATGATTATTAACATTGGTTGCAGAATATATGAGACTGACGATATACCAATTACTGCAAGAGCTGACAGCTCATACATCCAAGCTGCTGACAATATACAGAAGAATGGGATAGAAAGCCGAGGACATATTGTATGAAAGGCAACGGAGAGGCAGTTGTGGCGGTGCGGTTGATAACGGAAGCAAGACTGAAGAAAAATCAAGACACGCTCTTCTTGGTAGAATGGCATTATGATTAATGAAAGAGCTAGTTTGCTTTTGTACTCAGTATTACTTTTACTGTGTTACCGGTTTTCGGTTTACAAAGCCATTCTCAGACATTTACTGAGTATTGTAACAAAAAGAAATAGACAATATTCAATAAATGTCTGAAGATGGCCTTGTAAGTCGAAATCCGGTTAACACAATAAAAGTAGTACTGTAGAACAAAAGCAAACCACCACGTTTCATCTATTTTAATGAGAAGTAGCAGAAACAAGAATAGCGAGAGATTTAGCGTCAAAATCGGTGATCACGAAGTAGATGAAGTTAAGGAATGCTGCTGCTACCTAGGCAGCAAAATAATCAATGACGGAAAGAGCAATGAGGACACGAAAAGCAAAGTAGCATTGGCAAATAAGAGCGTTCCAGCCCAGAGAAGTCTACTAGAAATTTCAGAATGAAATTTCTGAGAATGTACGTCTTGAGGAAAGCATTGTGCGGTAGTGAAACATGGGCTGTGGAAAAAACCAAAACAGAAGAGAACCTGATCATTTGAGATATGGTGTTACAGAATGTTGAAAATTAGTTGGACTTATAAGGTAAAGAATGAGGAGGTTCTCCGGAGAATCGGCGAGGAAACGTGTATATGGAAAGCAGTGACAAGAAGAAGGGACAGTATGATAGGACATCTGTTAAGACACCGAATAATTTCCAGTACATTAGGTGGAGCTGTAGAGGGCAAAAACAGTAGAGTAAGACTGGAATACACCCAGAAAATGATTGAGGACGCTGGTTGCAAGTGCTAGTCTGAGATGAAAAGGTTGGCACAATAGAGGAATTCGTGGCGGGCCTCATCAAACCGGTCAGAGGACTGATAAGGTAATTGTTTCGAGAAGTCCTAATATGGTAGCTGCTCTGAATTTAGTTTCAATTTGCTAACTTGACCTCTACGAAATTTCTTGTCTTTTTCAACAAGCAGCTTAGTAAAATTTTTTACTGCAGTAAACAGAAGAATACTACAGCCAGTCCATGCAGAAGTGACTTGTATTCTGCGTGTATGACACTTCTCAGAAACCTATTTGTTTTATTAGCAATAAATACTAAATGTAGTGCGCTGTGAATGGGAGAAATCCAGTGTTCCTGAAGAAGCCTGTGCGCGCCTCGTACAAATTTCTACTGCTTGCTCTTACTAAATAAGGTATTTACATAATGTAAACAAGCTAGTATCGAAAGGGGATGAGGGGAGAGGTGTCGTCAGGTAAAGAAAAAGAATCACGACAAACCGTAGTACTACCCGTCATTCAAGTTAAACTCTTTTAAGAACTTAAAAGAAACTGATCCTTGAACTTGCAGAAGGAGTAAGGTTACTCCATTGAATTCTTAATAAACATTTATTACTCATTTTCTCATCTTCTACAAATTTAAATATAAAAACTTTTGGCCTTCATCGTAATTGCCACTACAATTCGACACAACAACAACAAAACGGCATTATGTCAATAACTAGGCGTGACAGAGCACACAAAAATCGTCTAGTCTTGTGCTCACCAAGGAAAAAAAAACGTTTTACATTTAGTACCTCCACTCACAAAGAGTTAAAGAACGATGAATAACGTGCAGCGAGATGTTTACAAGCTTTCGTAGACTACAGATAACGTCATGTTGTGACGTCACGCACAACGTGTGTAGACTTGTTTTTTTAGGAACTGCTGCTTCAGGGAGTGGTGCTCACCTGCTAAGGTTCCCCAACCATCACTAAACCAGAGATGCCTTCAGTGGACTTCTTTCATCGTCCTTGGTCAATGGGGCAATGTGAGGGGATTACATGGTGCCTCGGATGCGGGTGAACGTGGGTAGAAGAGAACAAGCGATGTATTCTTGCTCACTGGGGCCTGACTAGCTAACAAGTTCCTCTCTCACTCACCCAAGCCATCCTATACATTTTCTTGTTACTGGCAGTGGTTGCTTCCATAAGTGCCTCAAATGTATACTCCTTTCCACGAATAAACCACTCACAATTATATCTTGGAAATTGGCCGACTTCTCATTTACTTGAGGACCTCGATCCGTATGCCCACTCCACACCCGTACAAATCTGGTGTCATGTGCATGGTATCCGTTCTCACCAAACGATCTGGAACAGCGGTATTTTTATGGCTGGTTGCCGTCAGCATGCCGTGTTACCACTGGCAGATGCGGCACACAATTTTTGGTGCAGCCTGTAGCTGCCTCTGTCTCATTGTGCTGAATCTTTCGCTGACTCCGGCCTTGCAGATTTCCTGCAACGCCACTACAGCCCGGACCTGTTCATCTCGCCACCTGTTGCTGCCACTTCGCTGCTACAGCCGAACTCCACTGGACGTCGCTGCTGCCTGTTCCTGTCGTCGCTATGAGGGACCCCACGTTGACTTCGAGCCCGCCTGCCGTCGTCTGCAAAAAACGCTGAGACGCCCGCTAGAGCTGCAGGGCAGAACAGGTGATTAGGGTTGTGGAAAGGGCCAAATAAGGTGTCGGTCAGGTTCACTCAAAATTGTAATTTGTTATAATTTAATAACACCTTTAAACCAAAACGGCACATAGCCGAACCTTTAGAACCACGAGTTCCAAAAAGGCAATTCTTTCACGGCTGAGGGCCTCCAAACAAGAAATCATAAAAGTCAACAAAAATGCAGTTAAAATAGCAAATGAAATAATAGAAATATGTATGGTGTTAAAGAAGATGTGTACCACTCGTCCACTACTGGGTGATGGCAACGGCGATCGACGGCGACGGACAGCGGCCAATTGCACTGACGTTTTCAAAACACGTGACGTCACGCCGCGGCGCGGGGGCGCGCGGACACGGAATTTAGCGGCAGTCAGTAGCGAGCCAGTGTGTGTGTTGGACCTTCCATCAAGCTAGAGACCCCCTTGAAGATGTCTCCCGCAGTCGGAGACGAAACGTTGGGAATCACCACAGAATTCATCAACCGACCACGGCATAACAGCCCGGATAATTATAATGGACATGACCACGCGAGTACACCAAGGCCCAAACGTTCAAACCCGGGATCGCGTACCACCCCGGCGTCATCTACTAGCTCTAAGGGCACCAGTCTGATCACAAGAGCGTACGAAATGAGCTGTACTGCCGCATCTGAAACAACACCTGGGTTCCCTACTGCTAACTTCCACGGATGTGGATAATCCGGAATCGGCCCCTATGTCGCGCCCTACAACCTCCCGACGCCCGTGGCTCTCAAGGGGTAATGTGGAGGTCTCCCCATCACGGAGTTCTCCCCAGGTCTCAGGCTGCTTACGGAAAACAAAATGGGACTTATCCGCCGCACGCATTCCCTTGAGAATTCGCGTTCAGGTAATTCGACCAGCAAGGCCAAGGAGGCTGTGAAGAGTCTATCGACATACTGATGTAACTGCTCGTCACCTCGCTGCATTTCCCAAATGTGGTGGCACTCAAGCTGTTTCCGAACCTCGGTGGTTAATCTTTGACTAATTACAAGCCCCGTTTATTGCTGCAAGGTAAGCTTTTCGGCCGTGGTCCGTGAGAGGATGTTGTGCAACTCTCCTCTAGCTGGCCGAGCGGTTCTAGGCGCTTCAGTCTGGAACCGCGAGACCGCTACGGTCGCAGTTTCGAATCGTGCCTCGGGCATGGATGTGTGTGCTGTCCATAGGTTAGTTAGGTTTAAGTAGTTCGAAGTTCTAGGGGACTGATGACCTCGGATGTTAAGTCCCATAGTGCTCAGAGCCATTTTTTTCTCCTCTAGCTAGCGGATATAGCAACGACAGGATCACGTGGTGCGGAACGCGAAAGGCGACAATGGTCAGGCGAGCCATGTTGACGCTGACCTCACAGCACCAACCCGACTGCACTACTGCCGCATTGCAACTCCCCGAGCTCCAGACGCGTTCCAACTGACTGGCAGACCCGAACTCGCCTTACGACAGACATCGCCCGCGAAGTCATAGAAGTCAAGCAAAGATACTACGAGAGGGGATATATCGATACGCGCCGCTAACGTCACTCACGGTCAGGCAAAGCAGTCACTCAGTGACAGTAGTAATTTAAGTTAACGTAATGAGGTGGAAGTACGTTAAAAACAGGTTGTAAAATACATGATGGCGGGATCACGAGCCACAAACGGCTCGAACGCCATCGCGTGCCACGGGGCAAGCTGTTTGCACTGTCAAGCCGCGTCACTGCCGTCACCATCTCTGCACAGTGTGACTAATGTGAGTGATGCCAGGTACTGCTTTTGCATCCTGTCACTGGTATTCCGACGAATGTACGAGCATGCCTAGCAGCCACAAGGAGCAGAGACTCTTCACCCTTTAAGTTTTATTTCTTGTTCCATTTTGATTCATTATTGTTAACTGTTAGGCCCCCTATTGTTATAATCATGCCTCCAAAAGCTCGGCCTCGGATATATAATGTCTCAGTGAATGGCGACGGTGACGTTGTCAGACCTTTGCAACAAGAAGTTACTAAACTAGTGGACAAATATGTAAAACTGGTACACAGAATGTCAATTTACCGCACTGAATGTAGATGTCAATGTCTAAGATTCGCAGAAGAGCTTCTGTGAAGTTTACAAAGTAGGAGCGTGAGGGCGGGTCAGGAATCGTACTTGGGTAGCTCAGATAGTAGAGCACTTGCCGGTGAATGGCAAAGGAGTTCGAGTCTCGATCCGGCACACAGTTTTAAGCTGGCAGGAAGTTTCATATGAGCGCACACTCCGCTGCAGAGTGAAAATCTCACTCTGGTTCAAGTTATTATTAGTCTCGGGAAAATCCACAGAAAATGTGGAAGTATCTTTGCGAAATGTTCATGTCGTGGATCACATGCTCATGGCCTGTACCTTTTCTATCAAATATGACATGATTGAGGTTCACTGGGGCCCTATTCTGTATCGTTCATACCGAACAGTGCGCTAGGTTAGCCTTGGTAGTGACGCCAATTTCGGTTTTTTAATCCAAAGTTCCTATTCAGTAAGCTTCTGAAACCTTTTACCGATCAGTCCTCCAGTACCGAAAGGTTTTGAATTTCGGTATGACCCTCTAGTTCGGTTCGGTGCGTTTTATTTAGACCTAAAATTTGTTATTTTAAAAATATTGAGCGGTTTTAGCTTCGGATTTAGTAATTGTGTCACTGAAGAAACACCATAACGTGTCTGAGTGGAAAGTGAGTTCATAATAGACTATTTTCCTTCGTTAGAAATATGGTTTGTATTTTTGGTACTGTAATGATTATTACATAAAAACAGTTTTGGTCAATATTCTCACAAAAATACCTGTTATTCTTCCGTAATTAAGAGTTTAAAAAAAATCATTAAATTTTTAAGAGTTCGGCTCTGCTTACCTATATCACATGAATTTTATCTGAAATCACTAGTGACTTTGCGTACTTTTTTCCGCAAATTGGTTACTTATTAATTATCGAAACGCGTTTAAAACTTTTACGTAACAATGCAAAAGAATTTTGTGAAGCCTGATAGAGGACACCCTCCAAAATCTCATGCATTTACGGCTTATGTATGCCCACGTCATTCGGCAACCAAGTCAGCCTGCATCTCTCTCGACTGGAATTATCTAAGGTAAAATACCCACAACATGTGAGTTGTTGTAGCGAAGTTGGTATGGCAACGAACTCTTGTATCACAGGTTGTAGGTTCGCGTACTGCTCTGTACGAAAAAAATTTTTTTTTCCTCTTCGTGTTTGTAATGCATACTGAGACTTCGTTAATCGACAAAGTTAAGCATTTCTCTGAAATATTCGTTGTTATTAACATGTAAGAGCGCGCTTCCTCAGTTACGAGTATCTTCAATTTCGTGACTTCCATATGTTTAAGAAATGAAAGATGAAATTACTGTGTGTGAAACAACTGACAGTGATGTTTAAACTTTTTCTTGTCACAAGTAATTCACCATTTTTTTTTTTTTTAGGAATACGTAGCGATTTCCGAGAGTGTGGTCAGACAGGAATCTAAGAGCCCAACTTAAATTACTGCGAATGAAACTAGCAGCAGCCGTCTGTATACTCTCTCATGTCACAAGTATGTACTTACGATCGAAACCTTAACAACAGTAGACGGAAATGAAAGATTTCCACCACAATATTTTCAGACTATCCCGCCATATTTTGATTCATCAGATGCATGTTATAAACAACAACGAACTTTTATAGCTACACTGGCCACACGCTCTTGGAAAGGCGATTTTTAAATTTTCTTTTTATGAACCAAATCGTTGATTTATCATATAGGGAAGTAGGCAACTTCATCATTTGGATGTATAGGAGGGAATTACAACTATTCTTTGACACTCTCTTAAATAATTTTTCGGGTTCGTGGAGATGTGTTCCGTCTATGCAACTAACTGAAGGCAATTTATTGCCATACGCAATTCGCTTCTTTTATTTGTGAAGCATCTTCACAAATAAAAGAACCGAAAGACGGAACGTACTTCCACGAATTTTGAAGCAACTACGGAACGACGGAAAACAGAAAAAATCACAAATTTTTCGGGTGTACAATGTGGTACAAGCCACAGCACATGCATTTGATGTTTTTATTCATCCCACAGATTAGAGGAGAGGCCAGAGTACCCTCAACCACCTCATTTCCTGAAGGAGTTTGCTTGGCACTACTGCTGCTTCGAGATGTAACAGTGGGACTCACCGCATGTTTATTAGCGAGCCAGTCTTTGTACCAACTTCAAGCAGCTAGTCATATGGAAAAAAATAGCCCTTTACTGACCTAACTGCCAATATTTTGGCTATTTAGGATTGCACTGCCCACAGAACCATAATATGCCGTCCTGTGGCCATGGTGGCCATGATGTCATCCATGTACCCAGAGAAATGTGCATTTTAATCATGGAAATGGCAGGGGGTAACCACAGCCACGCAGCTGCATCCCGCAGTAAAGCCTATCAATTCTGTACCTTACCGATGTTTAAAGGAGCTGTCAGATGTATCTGTGAAGGGAGAAATACTAGGAAATCTGGCTTGAAATTTAGCGGATACAGGTGACTAGGTAAGTCGCAGTGAAGTTCGAAATTGATAGTACCATTTGTGATTTTGAGATGAAGGCTGTAAGACACAATCGGGATATGATTGATTTCTGGTTGATAAGTATGAAATTAAGTGAAGATGTTCATCGTTTTGGTGATGGCAGCATCTCACAGATGCAGGAAATCCGGAGAAGTGGCCAATTCCCTAAAATTCCGATACACCGAGTATCTTGGTGCTAAAGACAACCACATCTGTAGCAATAAACGGCGACACGGGAAGAATTCTCTGGTCGGTAGCCAAGCTGAAGGAGCCTAAAGGGACCGTCTTTTTGATTGAGATGCTCTGTCAAAATGACGTTGTATTTGAAACGAAGCCTGTGTAGAGCAGAAACTGTGGGGGGGGGGGGGGGGGAGAGAGAGTAAGAATTCTTTTTTGTCTATACAGTTGTGAGAAGAAAGAATTTTACCGAAAAAGAGAATTAAGGAAAGTGAAAAATGATTACCAGTTCAAGAAGTGTACACAAACATGCCACTCCTTAAGCAGCTATTGCAGAAAAAGTTGTCCTGTTTGACTGATGAGCAAGGTTGGTTGTACACACTTTTAAAGGGGTATTCGTGTGGTTGTTTGAAGTGAGGCAATACTTCCCAGTTACTGATCTCGTATACCATGAAATCTACTGTATCAGTTGCAGTCTGCTACGAAAGATACAATCCAGCAACAGCTTGATACAGGAACTGTTCAACCATCAGCCAGTCCCTGGTCAAGTCCGATTGTAGTTATACTGAATAAATTAACGATGGGAAGACCTATCACCATTGTGTGGACGCAAGAGCTGTAAGCAAAATTACAATCCCTGACACTCACTCCTTGTCATGCATTGACGAAATGTTGGATAGTTTAGGGAAATGTTAAGTTTTCCGCTACCCTTGGCATGCACTCAGGCTATCATTCGATTCCGATAGCTCCTCAGGACCGACCAAAAATAGTTTTTATTTCTCTTATAATTTCAACGAGATTTTGTCGATGCCTTCTGACTTAAGAAATTCGCCTGCTACATTTAAGAGAATTTATGCTTTGTTGTTATGAGATATGAAAAAAAATGTTCAAATGGCTCTGAGCACTATGGGACTTAACAGCTATGGTCATCAGGCCCCATAGAACTTAGAACTACTTAAACCTAACTAACCTAAGGACATCACACAACACCCAGTCATCACGAGGCAGAGAAGAGATATGAAACCCACTACTTTTTTAACCTATTTGGTATCCTCTTCACTTACTGAGGAACATGCAGAATAATTGAGAAATGTGTTGGTGTGTTTACAGAATGCTCATTTAAGTCTGAAGTTGAAAAAAAAGTGCTCTTATGCAGGGTCACAACTTCAGTACTTGGGATACATTGTTAGCTCTGACGGGGTTAAGCTGTATCCATGATTGATAGAAGCCATGCATTATTTCCCTACTCCAGAAAATTAAAATAACTATAAAGTTTCCTGGAATTGTCAAATTATTATCATTATTTTGTAAAGTGTTATGCTACTATGTTTAAACCTTTAACTGGTTTGTTAAAGAAAGCAGTAACTTTTGGATTACATTGCCACAGAAAACGAGTTGTTGGCTTTATTGTTTGGTGGTAAATATTTTAACTATTACCTACATCGCAGGAAATTTACTGTGGCAACTGACCATGCTGCCTTGTTATGGCTGTTGAACTTAAGACTGCAGTAGCCGACTGACGCGTTTGGCTAGAAAACCAGCAGAATATGAAACCCAGATAGCTGCGCCAGAATGCAGACATCCTCAGCAGAAATTCTCAAGTAGTACAAGTAGAAGAAAAGAATAGTAGGATTAAGATATCCAGGAAGAAGACCCCAATTGCCAACAGTGTCAGCTTTGACTCCATACGAAACTGTTGTGCACAGCAACTGTATATTATTATAAGGAAAGATAGGAACACAGCAATCAGTCGCAATCGCATGTGTTTTTTATTATTTTTGCATATCCTCAGTGTATGTGGATGACGTACAATCCAACGAAACCCCTGCAACACAAGTCACCATACGACTTTCTTGGTGACATGTACTGGTGGGAGCTTTTTGGGTTATAAGTCACCCAAATACGCTAAGGATAGCTATTTATAGCTGAAATCTGGATATGCAAGAATAATAAAAGCCAGTGGGGTTCCTATATTTCTGTAGACCAATAATATGCCGCAATGGTTGATGTTGTGCCCGAAGACACAAAACCCCCTGGGAAACTGATTGGTGATACCACAGTCACCACAGATCCAAATCATTGTTCAGTGCCATGACATACAAGCTTGCTGTAGCCGCAAAAATGCTATGAACCTCTGCATTGCTACCATATGGCCGGACTGTCTCCATGACGTCGGTCGATAAGTAAGTACATGCATGTTTCCCTTGCATTCTACATTGGTCACAGCCATTGTGCTTATGAATGCCTTTGGAAGCCTACCATTTGACTGTAGTATTCGATAACACAGAGCCATTTTCACGAACCCAGCATGAAAATAAGTATATTCTCTGAATAATTGATCACTTCTCTAGACATGTAATAATAGTACGAGTAAGGCACTTGCAAATCACATGGTACTTCCATTTTGTAGCCCTGATGCTATCTTAACCGATAAGAGAACAGTTTTATGGCTAGTTGTTTGTACAAGTGTGTAAGCTGCTTAGAATTAAAAAGAGGAGGACCATCCTCTTTCATCTTAAGGCTACTGCACATGCTGAGCAAGTTCATAAATCCATCGCGCTAATGTAATTCTATTACGTAAATAGAACACAATGTGATTCGAACAGATACGTTCGCTTTATTCAGTCTGCTTGTAACAGCACAATCCACGAGTCTACATGCTATACTCCATTTTGGGAACTTTATGGCCATCCTATGAGCTGCTCCTTCGTAACAGCCAAGTTACTGCCAGTTGTACACTCAAAATACGTGTTTTATTACAACCCTTTTTATGCGTTTGCATATGTGGAGGAAGTTGAATACAACTTGCCTGCACCCTTAGAATAACACCTGTGAAAACATTTCTTGTTGTGTTAAGAAACTAGTTCTTTAGTAGTCTCTCACATATTTCTGTCGACCCTTACTGCAGATTCCAAAAGCATTTTCGCAGTTATTGTCTGTGTTAGATACTCTACCAGTTAGACGGTATCTTCCGGCTGCAATTTCTTACCCTACGTAATTCCTGGAGATGAGTACTTGATCTGAAATTGAATAAAGGGTATACCTAAAATGTAATTTACTAAATTCATCTATTTAATTAAAATTCCCAGAACTCTTATCATGATAATGCATGGAACTATGTTCAATTACAAACATGCTACTTTTCACCACGTCGTAATTTGTAAAGCGAATTCCAGTTCCCATTAATAGTGTCTCTGAAACAACTGTTCACTCGAACTGGATTCTTATTAGACAAGGAAAGTGGTCCCGTGATTAGAAAGACTGAAATTCGTGGACTGTATGTGTATCGTATCGTTCAACCGTGTCGGCGTCCCTAAACTCGAAGATTTCTGGCTGTCTTAATTAAGGTGAGTGTAACTGTGAATATAAACTCGCCATGCGCTGCTGAACTTCATGTGCTGCAGCTGGCCAAGATGAAGGATGGGGCTGTTACCCCTAGTACCGCCGTCTCCCGCGCCCGCTACTGCCTGCATATTGAGATAACAGCCACATGCCCACCACCTATCAACTCTGCTATCATCCGTGTATGGCCTCTATTAAAATCAGGTTAGTACTACAGTGTAGAAGGGGTATTAACGTTCCTTTAAATAAAAATTATTCTAGTAGTGCAGAAACAATATCCTTTCGCATCACTAATAAAAACATTATATATGTTGTGATGGAACTTATGGCAATGAGTTTCCCTTACCGTAGCAGCACATACCTTGTTGTATTGTGTGTTTACGGATGGGACTGTTGGCCGCTCTTGAAGGTAGCA